>NC_067402.1:201943212-202575347 GCF_016432865.1 Antechinus flavipes
ACTTTTTAACTTTTAAGATAAATGATGTTAAGAAGTTGGAAGAAATTTTGAATATGGTTTTCTTTTAACAGAAATGATATACAAATAAATTTTGGTACATATCTTTTTGATCAAATGGGTCTTGCATTCATAGTGAAGCTTTTCTAATAGGGAGATTAAAAGGATTTATGACTACAACTTTAAATAAGATCAAAGTAAAGAACAACAATACATTTTAAAGTCTGATTAATAGCAAGTTTAATGTCTTTAAGACCTAATAGTTAGCTAATATTTTCCCCCCAAAAATCCTACATATGAACTCTGAAGTATTAATCTTTTGTTTCTGTAAAATCTGATGTTTCCAATGAGATGCAAAATATTTAATCCTCTCTTGCTTGGTTAAGTATAAAAACTGTGATTTTAGTAGCTGTAGCAAATCATATTTTATTATATGACACAGATACTCACAAATATACCAGTTGTTAAAAAAGCTACGATTCCAAGTTTAACTTTGGCAACAACATTTAATAGGACTACTTCACAGGTTTGCTTGGTTAAAAAAAAAAATCCCCATATAAATGTGAGTTATTACTATTTGTCTTTGGTAGAATATTTTTTCTTTATTTTAGATACCAATAATCCGCCAAAGAAAATGAATGTAAACAAGTTAAGTTAAAAGAACATGTTTAGGCTCACTTTTCTTTTGGGTTTACCAATTTAAGGCCTCAAATTAACACACTTTTCTGAACATTCTTCTAAAACTATTAATAAAACAAATCTCGTTAAATTTTTACATCAGATTTTCAAAAAATTTCTTCTAACCTTGACACATAATACAGAACAAAAATGGTTTGTATACGAAACTGACAAATTATTATATGAAGTTTTTTCTTCTAAGTACTAAGTAAATGAATCACTTCACTTTTTAAAAACATTACAGGAGATCATGGAGAACATTACTTACCTTCGACCGCATTCTGAATATTTACCAATATTTTTTAATATTAAGGCAGCAGTTAGTCGAATGTGTTTAGTTATTGGTCCCTCTTTTTCATCCTTAAAAATAAATAAGAATAGTTTAATAGCTAGATCCCACTATTTCTGCTTTTTAGAAAATGAGATCCAATATGTACTTACTGTGAAATCTCTAAAGACAAGGTTTCTTGATCCCCTCCTAAGTGCCATGAGGGCAGCACTGGGATGATTCACAATGGCCTTTTGTGTTCTAGGAGTTGAGGTTGTACCCCCTGCAGTTGGCTGTCTAAATTAATCAGAGGAAGAAAAACTGTTTTAAAAAGCAGACTTAGGATTAAAATACTGTATCTCAAAGGGACTACTTTTAGCCTGGAAAAGACTAATAAAAGCCTTCCATACTTCAGTAGTAATATTGTTTTTGCTAATTTTAGCAAAGCATGGCTCTTATTTAATTTTTGAGATCTTATAAATAGAAGCTATTCCGATGTAGGCCACTCTTGAGTTAGTTGCTTTGGTTGAGTGAGCAAATCAAAGGAAAATGCTAGAGTTCTCTTTATAGGGGAGAGGGGGTAGGACTATCTTAAATTAACTGCAAGAGAATAATTCTGGAGTATGTATCCTTAGAAAAGATCTATGAGCATGTTAAAATGAAAATGGAACCCACAAATTGGCAAATTATACATGGAGGAATGACCATGTAAACATTCTAGGCTAAAGTAATTTTGCTCAAATATGCACATTGGGAAATCAAGAAATAAACAAAAGGACAGCCTTTGTGCTGCGATGGTATCAAGGGAAGAGATCTAGAGTACAACTCTGGGGGCATCTTCTACGAGAAAATTTAGATAACGGTCACATAAGGTAGAGTGGTGAATCAAGTGCTGGGTCCAGCCATGTGACCTTAGGCAACTTGACTTCTTTGCCTCAGTTTCCTCAATAGTAAAACATATAATAATAGCACCTACCCCACAGAACTGTGAGAATGAAATGAACTCTCTAAGTATAAATGTTAGCTATTATCAAGTGTGGATGGCTTACAATCACAAGGTTGCAACATGGTTACAATGTGGGAGTATGGTACATGTAGTTTAAAGAGTTACTGTTCAGTCTTCCTTTTTAGGAACTTAACTCTTTAAGATTTAATATTGTTTATTTACATCTAGAGGAAAGAAAGATCTAGCCCATTCTGGGAGACTATTCAGAGATCCTGTACCCTTCCTTAAGATGCCAATGGTAAATACAGTGGCCTTTTTTCTGGTCCAATAATGTTTCAACCTGACATCAACTGAGGATGATCGCAGCGTACGCGTTTAATTCCAAATGGTGTTATTTAAGGAATGATGATTAGACATAATATTATTTAAGATTAAATATAACATATGTTTAGATATTAAGCTAAGTAATTATAATCAATTATATTATAGACATAATCATATCCAGTCTACTACAACACCTGACACTGTTACCTAAACAAATCCCACCCATAAATTTTCTTTTCTTGGTTTCTGTGGTTTTTCCTGGGCTCATAATTTATTCTGAACACGGTAAAGCACCGTACTGGGTATTGGGAAAAAAATTAACAATCCTGAATTTACATTTCACAGGAAGTAGTGGAGCAGGAGCAACTTTATATTTATAACAGGTATACAAGTATATAAAATATGAAACAAAGTAATTTAGAAAGGAAGCAATTCTAAATATGGAAGATCAGGAAATGCCTGTGTATTAGGTGCCATGGGATTTGTGCCTTACTAGGAAGTCATGAAAAACAAGAAATAAAAGGTTAAGGAAATGATAATTTCCCAATGTGGACAACTGTGTGTAAATGCACAAAAGGGGAAAAGTGCAGAAAATTATTCTTTAAGAAAAAGTATTATAAAGGACAGCCAGTCGGATTATAAGAATATTAGATAAATGGATGAGTTGTGCCAAGCGGAGTATTTTGTACTTCATCTCAGATGTGGCGTAAAGAGCCTTTTGAAAAATATGGAAAGTGACAGAGATACGTGTTTTTGGAAGATCAACTTAGAAGCTCCTTAGAGGCAGCTTTCTAACAGGGAAAGGCTGGAAGCAGTGAGATGATTTAAGAAGCTATTTCAATAGTCAGAGTAAGAAGTGATAAGAAATAGAGTAAAGGTGAGGGTTAAGAGAAGGGTTTATAGAGACACTGGAGGCAGAATTAAGATATGGAAACTGATATGCTATGTGTGTCAATAAGGACCACAGAATTATAACCTGGGCAATAGAGAAGACAATGCTCTAAGCACAACAGAGAAATCCTTTAATTTTCCAATATAAAAATCTGTATTGACTAAAATAATTATAAATGGAAAAAACTTTTAAGTAGATTCAGATTCAATCACTTTTAAGATCTCATGTGAAAGAATTAATGTTTTTCATTCTTTGCTTAATCCTAAATAACTATAAGAGCTGTCTAGCAAGTGCTTGGCACACAGAGTAGCAGGGAACATTTACTGTTAGGATACTTAGGTACTACATTATATACTATGTTATATACTTCTAAACCTTTCACCTTCACAGAAAATAAAAAATTTATTTCTGTTTCTAAAACTAAAGTACACATATCTGTAAGGTACGTTGCTTTAACCTCTATGAAGAGTGGAAAGGATCTTTTTCTCCATAAACCCATGAAAGTCTAATGGACTTGAAAAGGAATAAGAGCCACCCCTCTAATATTTAGGAAATGTAATCCCATTATTTCAGAGCTATAAAACAACATAAACATTATTTATCCCAATCTTATTTTACAGAAGAAGTAGATGTCCAGAGAAATGACGTGACTTTATTTATGGTTACACAGCTAGTTGGTAGAAAAGTTAAGACTAGAATCCAGGATCCCTGACTGCCAATCCAGTGCTCATTCTATTTAAATATACTGCTTATTGTAATTTTAAGAATCTTTTCTGCTTTGGGGTTCTTTCCTTCTCTTTAGGCTTTATGATTCTTACTTGTTGGAAGGTTTTTGATTTCCCATTTGTCCTGGTTCATCTTGTTTTAATCCTGCAAGCAGAGCATCCTTTGAGCAATGCTTATCCTTTTCAAGAGAGAAAAAAAGAACAATGTATTAAATTTTGTAATTCAGTGAAACTGTTTCCTGTTTAAAGAATATCAAAAAAAAAAAAAAAACTGTACCTGTAAGTGGGTGATAAAGGAAAACCTCTGACGCTGAAAGGGCTCACAACCTTCCCATAAGCACTGCCCTGGATATACATCTTTTCCTCCGTGTTCTGTTGCTGCATGGTAAAAAACCTGTGATGGTGTTTGAAACCACCTTTAAAAAAAAAATCAGTAACTTACTTTTTTGTCATTTCAACAAAATGATTTTGTAAAAACTAGCCTGACATTCTACATGGTAGTTTATTTACATCAAAATTTCTTAATTTTGACTTCAAAAGAAAGGCAGAATACCATAAGAGGGATTTCAGAATGAATGGTGGCAGTCTATATATCTCATTCCAGAAAATGCAAAAAAATTCTTATTTTAAAAACATTTTAAACAGGAGCTACACTTCCAAAACACTGAAACTTAACTTTTGGAAATAGCTTTAATTAGTGTTTATAAATATGTAAATTTATTTGTATAATTTATAAATAGATTAACACCATTTTGCTTCAACTTCCCCTCTTTCAGGTAGGCAAAAAACCTCTCAGAGGGAACTGAAAATGATAAGAAAATAGATCTGCTCTCATACATATACATATCACATGCTGCATATACTTTTTTACACACTTATACAAAGCATACATACACACATATATTTGGACTGGACCTGTAATTTCATCGATGTAGAGAACTCCCAGTAAGAACTTCCTTTAGGAAAGCAGATGCACTTGCTGTGCAATTCAAAGCCTTAGAGAGTTGCTTGGGGGCACTGAGAGAGTAAGGGACTTGCTCAGGGTCACAGAGCCAGTATGTGGAGGAGGAGGGACTCAACTCAGTTCTTCCTGACTTCAAGGTCAGCTCTATCCAATGCTCCACGTTGCCTCTGCATTATCAATACCACTTTAAAATGAAAGTCAGGAGAAGAAATCTTAGAATTCAAAGTCACACGTTTGACATTGGAAAATGAGTATGAACTGCCTGTTGTCTTAAATAGAAAGGGAGCTTAACAGCGGTCCAATTGAGAATAAGAGCTACAAAGATACCCTGTCCAATTGGTATTGTTCACTATGGATTATACTTTAACATTCCTTTAGAAAATATACTTTGAAATAATTTCATCAGTAAAAGGGAAAATGTAATAATAATGACTATAATACAGGCTATTTAAAAAATAATACTCATACTTGTTTGTAGACCTACCTACGGAAAAGCTTCTTCTTACTTTTTGGAAACAGTACTGTGAAAAAAAAGAAACAGTACTGTGGTTGGCATAATGGATAGAGAGCTGGCCTCTTAACTCTAAGGCAGTAAATTGCAGAGAAGGTGCTGACCTTCACTGGTAGAGGTAGTTACTTATCTGGGACTTACCCATCTCAGTGAAATCATAGATCCAGTCTCCATTCCACATGACATTCAAATTCAATAAACATTTATTTATTCAGAACCTACTTACTACACATTAAACACAATGCTAAGGGCTGGGGTTACAAAAAAGGCAAAAGACAACCTATATCTTCAAGGTGCTTCCAATCTAATGGGGGAGATGACAGGCAAACATATCTATGAGTTATATGCAGGATAAATGGAAAATAATAAAGGAGAAGAGAGGATTCTAAGTGAGACATAAAGGAAGCCAGGGAGGTCAGCAGTCCAGACACAGAGAAAAACAGAGAAAATGCTCTCCGCTGAGAAATGGAACGGGGAGGCCAGCAGGAGGGAAGGAGAAGGTCTAAGAAGGCTGGAAAGTGCAGGGCAAGGTGTATACTGGACATCAGTTCCAGATGTCTGAGAAGCAATGGGGGCTTCGAGGTTGGAGATCTGCAGACACACCAGGGCAGGAAAGGTAAACTGGAGAATCATCAGCATAGAGATGTAAATTAAAATCCAGAGGAGATGATGAGAAGAACAACAGAGGAGACACCTATGGTTAGAAAAAGTGATCTGGAGGGTCCAGCAAAGAAGATGGAGGAGAGCCATAAGGGAGTAGTGTCCCAAAAATCTAGAGAAAAGAAAACATCAAGGAGTGTGTGATCAGCTGTGTCAAAGGCTGCAGAGATCACTGGTTACTAGAGAGTACTTTTGGTGGGATGATGATTTGGAGCGCCAGACTGTAAGGGGTAAAAGTGAGTAGAGATAGCGGAAGCTTTTTTGAGTTTAGCTATAAGGGATGAGAGTTAGCAGAAATGGAAGTATCAAGGCAAGATTTTTTTTTTCCAAGAGAGGAGACTCATGAGCACATTTATAGGCAGGAAGGAATGAGGCAGAAGAAGGGAGAGATTGAAAATAAGTGAAAGAATGGGGATGGCAGAGGAGGTGATGGGTATGGGTTATTAATTTTCAAAAGATTATATGGACAATTAACTCAAAGAATTCAGGATTAAATCTTTGACATAAATTATCTGCTGGTAAATTAAAAGTAACAAAATTATTTTATCATGGAAAATCTGACTTTAGCTATATGTATAATCACCAGGTGCCTTTTACATTAGCTTATGATCTTTATCTAGTTTCACAGGTTTATAGACTTAGAGCTGAAAGGGACCTTACAGAGCATGAGCACTATCATTTACAAATGAGGAAGATGAGATCCAGATGAACTGGGAATTTTGTCCAAGGTTCCATGGACAACAAATAGCAAGTCATTATTTGAATCCAAATCTTCTGACTTAAAATTCAGTATGCCTACAGTACTCCACAGTATGATCATGCATCTACAGCTTACAGTGAATGAATATCAACTCAATGGACTTTCCTCACAAGAATAAATCAACAAGCACCTGTTTAAGCATCTGTTGGGTGCTAAGTATTATGCTGGTGTTACAGATACAAAAACAAAACAAAAAAAAAGATTTCTGCCACTACATTCAATATGGGAAATCAACATGAAAAAATATAAGTATATACAAAATACAAGGTAATTTTTTGTGAGGGGATATTAGCCATTAGGGAAAACTAATAATATAGGAAATGGTTCTTAAGCTTAGCTTTATAGGAAACTACAGATTCTAAGAGGTAAAAATGAAAAGGGAGTATAATTTCAGCATAATGAGCACCTTGTGCAAAGGCAGATGGAATTTCAAGTGTGAGTAACAGCAAGAAAGTCAGTTTGGCAGGAATCTGGGTATATGAAGCTTATTATAGTTACATGTATATAAAATTAAAAGGTAAGTTGGAGCCAGGTTAAGAATGTTAAATGCCAAACAAGAGATTATATTTGATTCTAAAAGGAACAAGAAGTTGATGAAGTAAGGGAGCTGGAAAATTTGAAAAGGGAGAATAGAGGAGTGTTTTCTCAAGAGCACATTAATGTAAGGCAATTCACTGGTAAGAAAGAAAGGTATTCAAATATATCAACTAGAAAAAAATTAAGTAAAATTTTAAACAAATGCAAAATCAAGTGAAACTAATTCAAAAAGCATTTGTTAATTTCTCGTGTTGAAGGCTCTGTACTAGGTACAGGGGATAACTAAATACAGACATATTTGTAGGCATAAAAAGAAAGAGAAGAGGATTTGTAGAGTAAGAAAACACTAACAATCAAAATGTAAAACAGGGATAGAATGGGAATGGAATCAGGAAAGATTTTGTATAGAAAGTGGCAATGAGCTGAGCCTTAAAAAAGCTAAATATTCTAGAAGGTGGATACAGGGAGGGTGAATATTGAGGTGGTAGGGGACAACCTGTATAAAAACACATTTATAGATTAATGAGTTAAGATGATAGCTAAATGTCTGAATAAGAAATTTTTTACTGAATCCTAGGGATATAATAAGAAACTACTTTTTTTTTTTTTTTTAACAAAAAAAAAAAAAAAAAAAAACTACTTAAGAGTGTTGAGCTGAGGAGTGACACAGTCAGACCTATGCATTAGAAAGATGATTTTGATAGTTACTGAAGAGATCAACAGACACACCATTTAGAACACTATTATTAGAGTTGAGGCAAGAGGCTAAGAGGGCCTGATAATGCCACATAAATGGAGAGAAGCAGTCGGGTGTAAAAGATGGTGTAGACTGACAGACAACTGACAAAACTTGGAAAGTAATCTGTATGTGTGGGGTAAGAGGAAAAAATCAAAGATGATTGAATTTGTGAACCTGTTTGACTAGGATATTTCAAAATAAATAGGAAATTTTGGAGGTAAGGAGTAAATAATGTACATTTCAAATGTCAAATGGGGAAATCTGACAAAGATATCCAGCAGTCAATTGGTGAGGATGGGCTAGAATCCAGAAGAGATTAGAGCTGGATATGTGACTCTAGAAATCACCTACAAAAAAACAATAATTAAACCCATGAAAATGGAAAAAATCATTGAGAAAATGGAGAACCCAGAAATGAAACTTAGGGAACATTCTCTTGGGGGCAGATGATAAATGATGATTATGCAAGAACATCAAACAGGCATCATCAAGAAGAAAAAGAGAACTGTCACAAAAGAGTCTTCAGGAAGAAAGTATGAGAGAAGGACACATGGTAAGAAGTAGAAAAGAAAGCTTAGGAAGTGAGAAGATGAGATAACATACAGAATTCTGAAGTGTGGGAAGAGGAACAGAATTCAGCAGAAAGTCCTCTTATTCTCACTTAAAAGAGACAAGTTTCTGGTAGAGAGAGACTATGATTTATAAGGCTTGAGAAGATAAGGTCTAGCAAACCTACTTTAGGAAAGGAAAATCAATCAAGAAAAAATAATCAGATTTCTACATACATTTGTTGAGATTAAATAACAAATTTTGAGTGGATTTTGTCACCCTGTGTGATTTTCGGTAGCAAGAATGAGAAGATGGAAATATTCAAAGGTTGGAGTTTAACAAGGCATATAGTGAGATGTCAAGGGATAGAAGACAACATGCTGATAAACTGGGGTCAACACTATAGAAGGACCAAAAATGAAGCTACAGAACGGGTGGGGAACTAGTAGAAATGGAAGGAGGGTGGATCATGGTAAGAAATTCAGCTGGATTTTGTTCAAGTAAAGTGAAAATAAATAGAAGATTTAAGATTATCACACAAAGTTCCAAATTCAGTGAGAGATAGGGGGATATCTACACAATTCTGAGATCCCTGAGTATGGGGATATGGCTTGGGATGAAGAAGACTAAACTGGGTATTAAATGAATTGTCAGAAGAGAGAGAGACTGCCATAAGAATTTAGACAAACTGATAAGGCAGATCTGTTGTTTAATAGTTTTCAGTTGTGGTCACAGTCTGGGACCCCTTTTGGGTTTTGGGTTTTTTTTTTTTTTGGCAAAGTGGAGTGGTTTGTCATTTCCTTCTCTGCATCATTTTACAGATGGGGAAATAGAGGCAAACAGGATAAAGTGACTTGCCCAGAGTCATATAGCCACTTAATGTCGGGGGTCAGATTTGAACTCAGGAATGTGCATCTTTCTGCCTCCAGGCCTGGCACTCTATGCATCACGGTACCACTTAGCTGCCCAAGACAGATTGAGGGAACCTTAGAAGAGATTTCTGAGAAATGGCATAAGAAAGGTCCAGAATCAGCAACGCAGAGCAAGGTATACACCTGTCCACTGTCCAGGGAACATAAAAGCAGCAGTTCTTAGCAGAATTCTGTATCCACCCACGTGCAATGTCTCACTTACTGCTTAAATTGCCATTGCCAAAAACTGTCATCTTTACTCCAAATTTTTCTGATCTGTTCAACCACAGAATCTGTCTTTCATGAGAATCTATCACCTGAATGTTCTCAGGTTTTCCCTCATGTACTTTTTTCTTCTAGAATGGCTCAAAGTAAAGCTTAAACATTAACACTAAAAGTATTCATTTCTATCTATTATTTATTAGGGCCATAGATTAAAAAAAAAATTCCCAGGTCATTAAATGTACTAATTATGTTGCCAGAAAAATGAAATCCCTAGCCAATATTTTCCAGAGAACTGAAAGACATGAGGAGTAATACTTTAATTAATGTTGGATGAAGAACATTAGTGTTGAAATATAATACCACCCTAATACTTTGGTGGAAGATCTAAATCAAAGGGTCTCCCATAGCACCTAAGTTCTACATAACCATCTTTCTCCCTCATTTCAATGCAAAATTAAGAAAAGGTGGGCTTGGTCAAAATAGTTGTTGGAAGTTAAAGAAATGAGCTTCTGATTTTTTCCCCTTCTCATGAAAAATGGCCAAAGTGTCAATAAGGAGTCCAATTTAGCAATGTGAGAAAGCACTTCAAAATATTATCTCCAAAATTTTAATAACTCAGTCATACTGAATATTTTACTTTTAAATGTTTATTTTCTTCACATCTTCACATCTTAAATTTCTACCACTTAAAATCTTTTTTTGAAAAAAAAGTGAATGCTATTGTTTTTAATTACTTTGTCAACATGGTTGACATTCAGCCTCCCCTTTTCCTCCTCCCCCAACATATACTAATAGGTTATTAAATAAAGCTTTGATGAAGTTAATGAAAGCCTGGAGTCATGAATTGATTCAACTCCTCTGCCATTCCTTCCATTCCTTATTTAGATTAAGAATTTTTCAACTGTGCCACTAACATTTTTTTCAAACACTGACACTGAAATGTGTTATTATGGGGATTAGAAAGGATTAAATGTGGAGTCAGAGGACCTGAATCCCTGACTTACTACCTGTGAGACATGGGAGAGTCACTTCAATTCTTGGGTCTTCAGTTTTCATACTAAACTAAAAACTTCATTTTTGTTTTACACATGAGGCAACTGAGGCACAGTGGTTAAGTGACTTAGCGAAAGTCATATCTAAAGTCAAGTAAAAAGGCCTGGACTTGAATGCAAATCTTCTAAGGCCAAATCTCAAGCACTTACAAATCTGCTACATCTCTATTATCATTTTAGAAATAAAGACCCAGAGGCCATATGCAGTATACATCAGGACATTAAGTTCAAGACTTTTGTAGCAACAGGATAGGAGGCTATCAAGTTAGTTTCTCAGATAATCTCTAGATACCATTTCAAGGTCTACAATTTAAACTAGAGCCAAGATTATGAGTTACATGATTTCATAAAATGCTAAAAAATAATTTTGTGCAAAATAAAGCTAAAAGAATTTGGTGTTTCATCTAGCTAAGTCAAGTCATGCTGAGGCTACAGGAAGGAACAGCAGAGAAGGAATTGAGCATGGAGTCAGGAAGCTCTGAATTCAAATCCAGCCCCAGACATTTATTGACTGTTTGACCTACAGCAAGTCTCAGTTTCTTGACTGTAAAATGGGAGCCATAATATCACCTACTTTCCACTGTTACTGTGAAGAGCAAATGAGATTAATATCTATTAGTATTTTCAAAGCACTTAGAAAAGGACACTGAAACCAAACTTCCTTCTTTTCTCCTTGTCCTTTCTTTCCTTTCTTCTCCTTCCTTTCTCTATAAAAGAATTGGCAATGAAGACAAAAAAGAGGCACTTTTATAAATAACTTTCTACCTCCAGCTCCTTTTTAATGTAAACTTTAAAATATTATAAAAATGCCAAGTTATTATTCATGGTTTAAAAAAAGTGATGTAGAAGTACAAAAATATAAGCTCACACTATGTTTAATGCTCATTGATATCAAAGAGGCATTTGATTCAGATAAAGCTAAATCAATTCAGCCTCATAAAATTTCCTCAGATAAACTTTCATGTGAAAGCAAAATGATGTAAGACCTCATCAAAATGGAACTAGAAAGCTCATTTCACCTTTGTTCAGGGATTTACTCAATACTGATATCATGTAAGATGTTAACAGAAATAATACATTCACCAAACGTGTTTACTAGAATGATGGTAGTTATCTACCTTATGCATTTACTCTTGAAGACTGTTACATTGAAGACTGAACATTCTATCACAAGATTTACAACAGGATACAAAATCCATCGGAGTGAAACCAATCACTCTGGAAAAACATCATCTAGATTATACTTGGTTAATGCAATAACTGGTTGAACATGAATTAGGGAAATGGTATGAATACGGTTGAATATGAATGAATCAATATTTGTTAATATAATCAACACTTTTCCAAAATGACAAATGTTCCAGAGGGCTGAGCTAGCTCCCAAATTAAATAGAAGACTGGGTATTTTTGCTATTGTACAATATGGTCAGTGACCACAAATTCTCACTGCTGCAAAGTCCATTTCTTTTAATATCAATAACCTCCTGGTGTTGTCATATTGGTGCAAATGATAGAAAACCATTATCTTGGAAGATTCAAAATATAAAGTAATTTAAAAGACAAAGGAAATGTATGGATAGTGTAAATAGTTTGAGGCATATTACAGGTTATGACATATATAAGCAGTATAAAAAGCATGATAGTTGATTTTAGATATAATTTGAAAAGGAGGTATTCTAGCTATGTATAGAGAATGAGAGAAATCAGGTGGATAGCTGAATGGTTTTTGGAAATACAAAAGAACTGGGGGAACTTTTTTTTTTTTTTTAGTGGTTGGGGAGAATCTCTGTGAAGAATTAGTGAAAAGATCACTGATGACAAAGATGATACTGCACTAGTAGAAAAAGGAATACCCAAGTCAATGAAATAAATGTGGCATTAAAACAAAATAAATTAGGAGTAACTATTTCTAATTTCCAGTTTTCCCAGCAATTTTTGTCAAATAGTAAGTTCTTATTCCAGAAGCTGGAATCTTTGGGTTTATCAAAGACTAGATTATTATAATCACTGATTATTGTGTCTTGTGAACCTAACCAATTCCACTGATCAACTATTTTATTTCTTAGTACCAAATGTTTTTTATGATTGCTGCTTTATATAGTTTTAGATCTGGTGTAGGTGGGCCACCTTCATTTACATTTTTTTCTTCATTAATTCCCTTGAAATTCTTGACCTTTTGTTCTTCCAGATGAACTTTATTTTTTTAAGCTCTGTAAAGTAATTTCTTGGGTGTTTGATTAGTATGATGCCAAATAAGTAGATTTAAGTAGAATTATCATTTTTATTTGGCATGTAAACTCCCAAATACTTTATATATATCATCTACAGTTATTTAAAATGAAATTTCTCTTTATATCACTTGCTGCTGAACTTTGTTGGTAACATATAAAAATGCGGATGATTTATGTGGATTTATTTTGTATCCTGCAACTTTGAGAAAGTTGTGAATTGTTTTCTGGTACTTTTTTAGTTAATTCTCTAGGATTCTCTAAGTATACCATCATATACACAAAGAGTGATAATGTACTTTCCTCATTACCCACTCTAATTCCTTTAATTTCTTTTCCTTCTCTTATTGCTAAAGCTAACATTTCTAATACAATATTGAATAGTAATGATAATGGGGCAACCATGTTTCATCCTGATCTTATTGGGAATGGTTCCAATTTATCTCCATTACATATAATGTTTGCTGATGTCTTTAAACAGATGCTACTGATCATTTTAAGGAAAACTCAATTTATTCCTATACTCGCTAGTGTTTTTAATAGGAATGGGTGTTGGATTTTATCAAATGCTTTCTCTGCATCTACTAAAATAATCATAATTTTTGTTAGTTTGGTTATTGATGTAGTCAATTATGCTAATTATTGAACCAGCCCTGTGTCCCTGGTATAAATGCTAGTTGGTCAGAGCATATTATCCCGGGGATAACTTGTTGTATTCTCTTTGATAATATTTTATTTAAGATTTTTGCATCAATATTCATTAGGGAAATTAGTCTAAAATTTTCTTTCTCTGTTTTAACACCATCGGATTTAGGTATCAGTACCACGTCTGTGTCATAAAAGGAATTTTTGGTAGAAGTCCTTTTTTCCCTATTTTTCCAAATACTGAAATACTTACTTTCCCTATATTTCCAAATATTTCCATAGTATTGGAATTGTTCTTTAACTATTTGGTAGAATTTACATGTGAATCCATCTGGTTCTGGAGATTTTTTCTTAGCAAGTTGACTTAATAAGTTGTTCAATTTCTTTTTCTAAAATGGGACTATTTAAGTAATTTATTTCCTCCTCTGTTAATCTGGGAATTCTATATTTATAAATATTCCTCCCTTTCATTTAGATTATCAGATTTATTGGCATATAGTTGGATCAAATTGTCTACTGTTTCTATGACTTATTGTTTTACCCACTCATTCATTAGGATTAGATTGTTTAGTTTCCATCTAATTTGGTCTATTTTTCCCTGGCCCTTTATTACATGTAATTTTAGTTGTATCATGATCTGAAAAAAATTGCATTTATTATTTCTGCCTTTCTGCATTTGACTTTGAGGGATTTATTGCCTAATACATGGTTTAATTTTTGTGTAGATTCCATGTGCTGCTGAGAAAAATATATATTCATTTCTGTCTCCATTCAATTTTCTCCAAAGCTCTAACATACCAAACTTTTTAAAAATTCTATTTACCTCCTTAACTTCTTTCATATTTATTTTGTGGTTTATCTAATTCTGAAAGAGAAAAGTTGAGATCCCCCATTAGTATCATCTAATTCTTACAGCTTTCTTAACTTTTCCTCTAAGAATGAGGATGCTATACCACTTGGTCCATATATGCTTAGTACTGATATTACCTCATTATCTATGAGGCCTTTTAGAAAAATGAAATTTCTTTCCTTATCTCGATTTCTAAAGACACATGCAAAATTTTTTTTGATACCTTAACAATTTTCCAAACCTTGAAATGTAACTTCTTGGAGGTAGTTGAGATCCTCTTAGCCAAGGGGAAAGGGTTTGCCCAAAAATCAATGACTAAAATTTGCTAGTTCAACTCCTACAAGAACTTACTTTTTTCAAGAAATCAAGATACAACAAATCAATAAAAATGAATCTAGCAAAGCAAATTCATTTCAGTGGACAGGAAAGACATTATTCTTTCTTTAATACACCACACAAAAAATGAGATCAATTTGGGGCAGCATTCTGAACCTAAAAACTGACAAATACTGACAGCAGATAAGTTGTGCTGTCGGACTAGTTGTTGCATTTGACTGAGTAGGTTAGCTCAACAATTCTTTTTATAAAAAGAGAGATGAGTATGGTTAAATGTTGCTACAGAGTTTAGAAGCTACCATCTTAGTTATGACACTAAAACTACTTAGTTTTTGGACTTTAAAGAAATTAATAATCAACGTCAAATCAACAAAGTTCAAATTATTTTGCTCTTTATTTCTTGCTATTTACTGTTTACAGACTCGTCACTGTTCATTCCATGGGACAGAAAATCAGTCAATGTTATCTAATTTTTGGTAGTATATACTTAGTTCTGAAATCTACTTACAAATCCTTGTAGATAGTACAGAGTTCTCATGCTGCTTTTAATATATACAATTACAGAGCAATTGTTCTGACTTACTTCCATTCAGATAGCTAAATCCTTTAAACTTTAATTGAGTCATACTTATCAGCAAATTGGCAGCCGGGTGGCATGGTAGATAGAGTAGATTTAAAGTCAAGAAGACATTTGACCCTGAGCAAGTCACTGTGTCTGCCTCAGTTCCTCAACTACAAAATGAGCTGGAGAAGGAAATGGCAAATGACTCCAATATCTCCGCCAAGAAAACTCCAAATGGGGTCAAGTAGAGTCAGGATTGAACAACTATCAGCAAATGACAAAATCCCTTCTAAACTCAGTTTAAAATTCTCCAAGTTGTACTCCAATTTCAATCACATTTGGTTCCTAATTATCTTCCAGAATACTACTGAATACAATGTCTAGAACTAAGAGGTCAAAATGTGTAACAGCTGAGTCAGTTGTGGGGGAAGAGAGGGAGAACAGGCTTAAAAATTGGAAACAGAAATTTCTCTAGAATTCACCTGAGATTGGAATATAAATTGAGGATGTTGAGTAGGTACTAAAAGAGAAATAGAATGGGTTACTGTATATCTGAATTTTACTTAGTTATGCCGATATAAATTCCTTTTCTTTAATTTTCTGAAGTTGGCTTAATAGAATTTTTGGGGGGAAGGGTAAAAAAATTCTTAAGATTCCTAGTATATTTCTGAATGGTAATCTTGAGAGAGCAGCTACCCTCTCAACAATGCCATGGGCTTCAACATCCAGTGTTTAAAAAAAAAAAAAAAAAAAACTAATAGTCTGTAATCTCACTGATGTGTAGGCAGTTAGGTGGCACAGTGGATAGACTGACAAGGATTAGATTCAGGCAGACTAATATTCCTGAATTCAAATAAAGCTTAAGATACTAGTGTTACAACCTTGGGCAACTCTCTTATCCCCATTTGCATTAGTTTCCTCATCTGTAAAATAAATTGGAGATGGAAATGGCAAACCACTATAGGGTCTTTGCCAAGAAAACTCCAAATAAGATCATGAAGAATCAAACAAGACTGAACAACAACAATACCAAATAAAACCCTTATTGATGTAGCTTTTACTTCCAAAGGTAGGGACTACAATGTCTACCACATTTTATCTTATACAATTCTGGTCCACCTCTTTTAATACATCTTCTAAAGAGACTCGATCTGTGTATTTTCTCTGAAGCCTTTGAGCTGAATACAACTCTTGAGAAAAGAGGTATTCCATATGACAGCATTATTAGAAGCATAACTGGTATTAGGTTAGTGGGTTGTAATAAAGATTAATAAGATTAATAAGATATTTAAAAATACACAGAACAAAAAAATTCATAAGGGAAAACAAACAGCAAATTTGTTATTATTGTGTTAAATTTAATACACACTTCAAAGAAAATGTATTAATAACTATAATAAAAATAAATTTTAGGGATAGAGCTTGGAACAGCTAGGAATCTTTGAAAAAGCTGAACAAACCAGGACACTTAGGACAGAAATGCAGAAGAAAAAAATACTGACAAAACATCCACAAGCATTGCTTCATAGAGGAACAAAACCTGGGCACATACAAACCTAAAGAGAATACCCAGAAGAGATGAAAGAAGAGTTAAAGGGAAAAAAAGAGAGTTTAAAATGTTTTTACAAGGGGAATGAGAATTGAGAAAAAAAATGGAGAAAGAAATGAGAACAATGGAAAAAGAATTGGAAAGGGAAAAACTTAACACAAGAGGTATAAAATGGTGCCCAAGCAATAAACTCTCTTTTAAATAAAGGACTTCAAAGCATTCCTCATGAAAAGACTAGTGCTGTGAAACTCAAATGCAAACACAGAAGTGAAATGTACAAAGGTAAACATGAATGAACAATAATAAAGGACTAGTCAGAATGAACTTCTCGCACTGAATATGGCAAAATCACACATGTTCCCTCTGAATCCTATCACTGAGGTTCACAGAGGTCTAATTAAACAAGGCTGCAAAGCGATTCTATTTAGAGCTTAGTGATTTTAAGAAAAGAATGTAAAGAAAGGGACAGAGAAAAACACTAGAAGGAAAGGGAAAGGAAAGCTAAGGAAAATTATCTGACATTATCAGAGTGCACAAGAAGATTATATATATATATATGAGAAAGGAGGTAAAGAGGAACTGCTACCATTTGAATCTCCTTATTATGTGAACTGGTCAATAGGAACACAAAAATCAGGTTCCAGTTCCAGGAAAATAGGAGGGGAAGAAGAGGGAGCAGGGGAAATTAAAAAGATGGTTTAATGGTTGGGGAGAAAAGAATATAAATCTTAAGCAAAGCAAACTCTAAGGAGGTTTAAAAAAAAAAAAAACCTCCTTTTGGAGCACAGGATGAGAATTTAAGAGAGTGACTATAAATAGGGAAATAAAGAGTTGTAACTTTGGGGTTACATAAAATATAATATAAAAATGTGATTAAATACAATTATGCTGAACTCTTATTTTTCAGCTGCAGTAAAAAAGGCAGGTCTAGCAATCTTTATCTTAGATAAAGCAAGAACAAAAACAGACCTATTTAAAAGAAGGAACTACATTTTTCTAAAAGATACCAAAGACAATGAATTCATATCAATACTTAATATTCATGTACCAAATGACAAAGCATCCAGATTATTGAAGGAAAAAGTAAAATTAGTGCAAAAAGTAAGATTATATGATTGGAGGACTTCAATTACTCCTCTCAGACATAGATAAATCTAACCATAATATAAACAAGAAAGAAGTTATTATAAAGATGAATAGAATTATCAAAAAGGTAAATATGATACACCTCTGTTGGAACCCTTACAAAGTGTTAACTCATTAGAGTTGATAGAGACAATAATTATCTAATTTAGCATGGTCCAGTATGATTGATCTGATCCTACAAGGAGATGTTATGGGCCAGAACTTGAAACAAGGTACTAAGTGGAACTAATAGAAACAATGCTTGTGTTCACACCTTTAGAGAGCTCATATAAGCAAGAAGCTCTTAGGGCCAAAGAGCACTCTGGGGCAGACACGGGAGCATTCTGGGAGATACAGAAGCCCACTCTCGGAGGCGGAGTCAGATTCATTCCAACTTTCACCGTGGTGCTGGCTGAAGATATTTGGAAGAAGAAAAGCCGAAGCTGGCAGAGGCAAAGGACAAAGCTGCAAGAGCTCTGGGAGAAATAAACATTTGGATTTTATCAGCTGGCTGTATTTGGAGTGATTATTACTCTTAACTGAAACTAAGGCTGCCTCCAGAAAACTTCCCCAAGAAACCTGCTCCCAGAGAGAACGATTATATATTATATAAAAGAAGAGAACACCACACACCTCTGGAGAATACTTAATGAAAATGTATGGATTTCTCAGCTGTGAATGGAATCTTAAAAAAAAAAAAATGACCATATATTAAGGCATAAAAGCCTCACAAAGAAATGCAAAAAAGGATAAATATTAAGTGCATAGGTTCTAACTAAAATTAAATAAACATTACATTCAAGATTGAAGTGCCTTTGAAACACAAATTGAAAATTCAATGGAAATTAATTAATCTAATCCCAAAGAATGGGCAGGTCAAAAAACAAATCATAAAAACAATTATTGCATTACATGAATAATAAGAAAACAATAAGAACAATAAGAAACAAATAATTAAACAAATTAAAATTTGTGGGATGCAACCAAAGCATGACATTGGAAAGTTCCTATCTCTAAATATTTACTTAAATAAAACAGAGAAAGAACAGAACTGAGCTAAGCACCTTAAAAAGTTACAAAAGCAACAAACTTTAAAGTACCACTTAAACAATAAAACAGAAATCCTAAAAATCAAAGGCAAGATTAACAAAATTGAGGGTATATAAAAAAAAATGAACTCAAATAAAATGAAATGGTTTTGTAGGGGAAGAGGGAAAGACACAAAATGGAAAAACCATTGATTAATATGAATTTTTTTAAAACAAAAGAAGACAACTAAATTACCAATATAAAAAGTGAAAAGGATAAATTCACAATCAATGAAGTTAAAGCTATTATTAGGGACTATTTTGCCTAACTATGTCTCAATAAAACTGATGATCTGAATAGAGGGATATTTATTTAAAAATATAAGTTGTCCATATTACCATAACAAGAAATGGAATATTTAAATAACCCTCTCTAGGGGGAAAAAACTGAACAAACCATAAATGATTTCCCTAAGAAAAAAAGCACAAGATGTATTTACAAATGAATCCTATCAAATATCAAATAATTAATTCCAATATTACTAGATAAATAGTTTGGAAAAATACGTAAAGAAGTTCTACCAACTTCCTTCTATGACACAAATATGTTATTGATACCTAAATCAGAGAGCATTAAGTACAGAAAGAAAATTATAAACTAATTTCTCTAATTTAAATTAAGCAAAAACTTTAAATAAAATATTGGTCAAGGAGACCAAAGCAATATAGTACAAAGAACATAATCAGGCTGGATTTATATCAGAAGTGCAGGGCTGGTTCAATATTAGGAAAACTATATGCATCATTGATGAAATGTCAATTAACAAAACTCACAAAAATTATATGATTATTTCAACAGGCATAAAAAGCTTTTGAAAAAAATACAATACTCATACTGTTTTTAAAGAAAGACCAGAAATCATAGGAATAAAATTAAGTTTCCCTAAAATATGAAGTAGTACCTATCTAAAACCAAGACTAATAAAATCAAGATGAAACAAGGATGTCCATTATTAACATTATTATTCAACATTGCAACAGAAATGCTATTTATGCAATAAAAGAAAAAGAAATTTAAGAAATAAGCATAGGAAATGACAAAACAAACTTATTTTCTGCAAATGATATGACTTAGAGAAACCTAGACAATCAAAGAAATACTTAATAACTTCAGAAAAATTGCAAGATATAGGATAAATCTACAAAAAGCCTCATCATTTCCATATATTATCAACAAAATCCAACAAGATGAGACTGAAAGAGAAAACTGATTGAAAATAACCACAGATAGGGGCAGCTAAATAGCACAGTGGATACAGCACCAGTCCTGAAGTCAGGAAGACTTGAGTTCAAATCTGGTCTTAGACACTTAACACTTCCTAGCTGTGTGATCCTGGGCAACTCACTTAACCCCAATTGCCTCAGAAAAAAAATAAATAATAATAACCACAGACAGCATAAAATGCTTGACAAGACTATCTACCTATCAAGACATACACACAGAAATCATATGAACATAATTATAAAACATTCTTCACCCAAATAAAGACAGATTTAAATAATAGAGAAATAATCATTATTCCTGGGTAGATTGAACCAATGTAACAAGAACAACAATACTATCTATATTTAAAAAATAAGAGTACTTGATCAATAGGTACAATACAATATATTGTACCTATGTATTAGGTACAATATATAAAATATCCAAAGATCCCAGCAGTTGGGACAAGAACTTACTATCTGAGAAAAACCTTTTGAGAAAACTGGAAAGAATTTTGGCAGACTAGCATTTCATATTATATACAAAGATTACCTCAAAATGGGTACATGATTTAGGGTGATATCATAAGCAAATTAGTAAAGAAGAGAAGAAATTACCTGCCAGATTTCTGGATAGCAGAAGAGTTCTTCTCTATATCAAGAGATAGAGAGGTTCACAAGGAAGTAAAAAGGATCATTTTGATTACATAAAATTAAAAAGCTTTTACATACATACAAACCCAATGCAGGTAAAATTAAAGTAAAAGCAAGAAAGTAGGAGGAAATTTTAGTAGAAGTTTCTCTCATAAAAAGTCTCATTTGAAAAATATATAGGAACTGAGTACCACTACCCAACTGATAAATGATCAAAATTTAATAGTCATCTGAAAAATGTTTTAAATCATTAGAAAAGTGCAAATTAATATAACCCTGAAGTACCACCTCACAATCATCAGCTAAGATGACTCCCAAAATGAATAAGTAAATAAATGAATGAATAAATAACAAATGTTGGAGAGAATGTAAGAAAATAGATGCACTAATGCATTTGTGACAACTGTGAACTACAGTCCAGACATTAAGGAAAGCAATTTGGAACTATGTCCAAAAAGCTATTACAATGTGCATATTCTTTGTATCTACAATACTGCCAGCTACTAGTGTATATCCTAAACAGTTAAAGGAAAGAAGAAAAGGACTCATATGTACAAAAATATTATCACTTTTTTTTTTGTGGTATCAAAGAATTAGAAACTGAAGAGATGCTTTTCAGTTGGGGAATGACTAAACAAGATGCACTGAGAATGCCCAATGGGTAGAGCGCCACATCTGGAGTCAGAAAGGCTCACCTTCCGGAGTTCAAATCTGACCTCAGACACTGATTAGCTGTATGACCCTGGGCTCCGTTTCCTCAATTATAAAATGAGCTGGAGGAGGAAAGAGCACACTACTACAGAAGCTTTGCCAAAAAACTTCAAATGGAGTCAAGAATTATATACTACTAAAATGAGTGACAACAAAAAAAGATATGGTAGTTGAATTTGCTGGAATGTTATTGTGTTATTTAAAAAAAGGGAGAAAGTTTGAGATTTATGTGAACTAATGAAAAATGAGTTGAGCAGACCAGGAAAACAATTTATTAACAACAATATTATTTTAAAACATCAATGTGAAAGACTTAGTAACAATCTGATCAACGCAATGACCTACAACAATTCCAAAGAACTCATAATGAAAAATACTATCCACTTCCACATAGAGAATTGACAGACTCAGAACAGAAATTAAAGCATATTTTTTCTGGCCTTTTTGGGTATTTTTTTGTTGAGGAGGAGAGAGATGCAAAAGGCCAGGGAACATGGCTAATGCAAAAATTGTTTCACATGATTTGCTATTTGTGATGGGTTTTGTATTAATTGTGTTCTCAAAGGATTAGGGAAAAGAGAAATTTCAGAACTAAAAATAAAATTGAATTTAAAAAAAATTTTTAAAGTTTTGCAATTTTTCAAATTTCAATTTTTTTTTTAGAGCTACATATTGGAAAAAAGATTGCCACTGGGAAAAAATATCTTTCAAATAGAGGAAACAAGATAGTAAAGCAGATAGAGCTCTAAGCCTGCAGTTAAGAAGACCAGACTTCAAATTTAGTCTGAGACATACTGTAGCTATGTATCTCTGAGCAAGTTATTTACCATCTGTTTGCCCCTCTTTCCTCAACTACAAAATGAAGATAATAAATAAATAATAATAAAAACATCTATCTAGGAAATGAGATAATATTTGTTAAGTAACTAGCAGATTACCTAGGATATAGTTGGTACTATATATATATATATATATATATATATATATACACATACACACACTCATTTCCTTCCCTAGTAAGATAACAAGTAGTATGAGAAATTTAAAAATCAATGTAGATAATAACCTGAAGCGACAAGAACCACTAACGAGCACTCTTATTTCCTGTCCATCTGCCTATCTATATCCTTACTAAAGAAATGATGTCTGAGTGTAAGGGATGCTATCCTGTACCTGTGAGGTAAAGAAGCCGCACCACATACACCTGGAACTTTCTGTATGTACAAAGGGAAGACAATAAGTCATTTCCAGCCACATAAAAGCAACAGAACACAACTATTTCTAGCAAGCACTTCAAAACAAATAAGAAATAAGTGATATGTTTAGTCTCTAGTTACTGGGAACATGAAAAATTGCTTTTAAAAAGATAAACACAACTTTAACTGAAATTTCATTAAGTAAAAGATATCTTCTTTGGACTATTTCTGAGAAATGGTTCTTAAATTAACTTAGTTTAAGTAATTTTTTTACATTTAAAGTTGCAGAGAACTACTGGAAAAAAAAATTTTGACAAATTCCATGACAACGTTACTGAAAAAAGAAATTAAATCATCCAGTAAAATTTCTTGTTCATATTTATCCAGTAAGGAACATACAACGAGACATGGCAAAAGACTGAGTCTTCACCAGCAAAACTATACAACTCTAATGTATCCATGGATGGCATTAAGACATCAGGAAAATACTCCTATTTAATCTGTCTTTGTGAATTTTTTTCCAAGTTGTTATATCATTATATGACATATAATAATTCGCTTTTGTATACTTATAATGCTCTAATGTGATTCTACTAATAACAAAATACTATATAGTATTGCATAGCTCAAATTTTTAAGGTTCATTAATTGTACTAAAAAACTACAGTACTCTAGGGAACTTATTCTCAAAATTTTTCAATCCACTGTCCACTTTGGAATATAGGAAGATCTAGGGTACTCATCAACTTCTGCTTTCCAGTTTAAGGGAAAAAAAACGCTATATTTCTAAAGTCATGGATTAATTACACATATTCATATACTGAATAAAAAACACCCCACCACTGTCTTATTAGAAACATTAATACTATAAAAGATAAGCCCATCATTTGAAGAAATACCAACAATATCTGGTTCACACTCTTGACAGTCATAGTCCTTTGAACAAGTCTCTAAGGAAGATTTACAAAAAATTAAGATATCTCTTTAGTAGTTTATGACAGATGCTGGAAGAACATCATGAATTAAGAGTTTGATTCATAATACTAATTAAAATTTTTGTAATAATGGATTGGCTTACAATTTTTGTTAAAATTCAGCTAGGAATCATGTGCTTACAATTTTGAAAGACTGAAGATTCTTCTGATCCATTAATGCAATGACCAACAGCAACTCTAGAGGGATCAATGATGAAGAATGCTCAAGTTGCACCATGAGAAATATTTTTTGGTGTGACCAATGTGAGAATAGTTTTTATCTGACTATGAATATTTTCAAATGTTTTGTTTCTTTTTTCTTTCTGAGATGAAGCAGGGTAGTGAGAATGGGTAGATTGCAAGGAAAGATTATAAATGTTTGTCAATTGAAAAAATATATATAAATAAATAAAAGCTTTTTTTTTTTAAGTTCCATATAAGTTTATGTTTCTGAAGACTGAAGCTAATAAGATATATCTTCTCAGGAATTGAGATGGCACCTAATTCATTGACATCATTCTGAAATTTTCTAACTAGACTATTTCCCCCATAACATCTCAATAATGGGTGGCTTCTAAGTTCTAGACATATTTAAGAGACATCTAAAGTGTTGAAAAATTTACAATTATCATATACCAACAGGTTCTTTTATGCACAAATATTATGTTAAATCATAATATTGATAAATTATCAATATCTATCAAGAAACAAGTTTCCTCCCAATTTAAAATGTACTTGTATTAGATTTATAGAACAATCACTTCTAAAATACAGATTCAGTATCTCTTAAAAGAAAATGTTGAGTCATTAAAGATTGAGTTTAACTATATGAAAATAGAATACTTCTCAAATATATTTGTATATTAAATAAAACAGCCATTTACTTTTTACAAGACTGCCACAGACACATGAAGTTTTGTCCAGGTTTTTTCATTTGTTCCCCATGTTGACTGGATGTACTGAATGGAGATGGCTGAGAACTGTTATGCTGGCCCTGTACTTGAACAGTTGGTACTGGTGTCACAGGTGTGCTCTGTCGAAAAATTACAAATGCATGGGTTTTTAAATAACAAAGGAAAACATGTTCACATTTTATAACTCATTCTAACAATTCTACATGAAAAACTATGCATTTATCTATTAATATACTGAGTGCTTACATTTCTTTAAATATTTTAAATTTAAGAAGTATGTGTGGTTAGCTGAAAAATCTTTAAAAATATTCAGTTCCTTTAACTTCACATAGAAGCACATTAAGCAAAATTTAGGTAAATAAATTACATTTAATCATCACTAAAGCATCTAAATAATTCATTTAAAATTTTTTTAACCATAAATATTTATTAGGATATTTCAACCCATTAGAAAACTAGTAGTTTTTTAAGTTGAAACACTAAATATTTTCACATCTATGATTAATTTACTAATATGCTTCACATAGGCTAGTAGGAAACACAGCACAAAACAATATAACAATGTACTTATGCATATGTAGAAATCTATTGTCAATTAATTCATTAAATTAACTTCTAAGATTAACCCTTTAATGAGGTGAGTTTTTCTCCATTAATTCATGTTAAAAGGTTTATAGTTGTTTTTAAAAACTCTTATGTAATGGCAACCTATGCAATCCTCTTTCTCCTTCCTCTTAAGCATTCTTTTTTTTCCTCCAAATTTACACCAAGACTACGAAATTATATATTTAATTTTAGTAGTGACATGTACAAGAGGAAAAATGTTTTTTGTATGACAGAATAAGTGTGGTTTGTTTTTAGTTTCTGATTACATATCAGATTGTATTTAAAATATTCAGCTCAATTGTTTTATCATCTTGTTTGTAAAGAAATTTTGCCACATAGATAGTAAATATCACAAATGACTCAAATTATAAATTTAAAACCTTTATAATCAAAAAGTTTTAACAAAATGAAAGCATATGATTATACTTTAGTATAAAGGAAAGAAAATATACAACTAGATAACAAAAAAAGGGACTAAAAGAAAAGAAGTTGTAATAACTCTTATATTCTTGATGCCTGAAATCCTCCTTCCAGGGACAATGAAAATGGCTTTTAGTGGTTAAAAAGATTGCCAATCAATATTTAGTAAGAACGCACTACGTTCAATTTACAACAGAAGACAATAAGAAGTATAAAGAATTTGTGACCTTGGCCCACAAGAGCTTACAATCTAGTTTGTGAAAACTCATACATATCAAAAGCTAACAATATAAAGAATGATAAACACCAAACAACAAGTAGAAGGAGAGGAAGGAGAAAGTCATTCCTTTATTGGAAATGGGAAAGAACAAGCTTTGAATATTGTAACTAGGCCTTGAGTGATAGGTACAATTCAGGCAGGCAAATAAAGATAGGAATGGTATTACAAGTAGTGTAAATATTAAAAACAAGGACACAAAAGCAATATATATTTTGGGAGAAGAGAAGTAAAACAGATTCCCTCTAGTATAGTTTATGTTGAAAACCAGAAAAGTTTGGAATGCCAGCTTGGGACAATAAATAGGTTAACAACTGCCCTGCACATAAGAAAGAGTCATTAAGGATAATGATAGAGTAAGAAAATAATGAAAGTACATATTTAAAGATATAGTGTCAGACTAGAATTGGAGAAAATGTAAGCAGGCACTCCAGTCTACTTATTGCACAAGGGCACTTCGGTGCTGTTACTTTAAGAATGTCACCTTTTCAGTCCTCAGTCTTCTTACCCCCCTCTTCTTGACCCTCTTTTCTCTCTAGCTTCCAGGACACCATCCTCTCCTGGATCCTCATCCAAGCCAGGTCCCCGCCCCAGAGGACCTGGGGCTTTCTCATGGCTCTCTGCACTTGTGATTCAGACACCTGCTGCCCTTCAGTCCCCTCTCCATATGCCTTCCAGACACGTCCAGCTGACCTCTATCCAAAACCAGACGCCCTGAGCCCACTCTGATTCCCAACCACCCCATCAGGGTTGGAGGCACGGCCACCCTGCCCTGCCAGTCCCCTGGGCTAGCTGTCCCCTCCTCAGGATCTCTGACCGTTCCCCTCCTCCCCGTGGCCCGTGACCCCTGACTCTACACTGGGCACACCTCTCCCATCCCCCCACTTCTGGCACTAGCAGGTGCAGCTTCTGGGAACTTACAGCAGCCTGCTCTGCCCACTAGTCCTGCTCCTCACACTTGGCTGCTAAAGTGGTATTCCTACAGCAAAGCGCTTTCCATGTCACTTCTCTATTCAATAAACTCAAGTAGCTTTTTGTCTTCTCCAAGATCAAACACAAAATCTGTTATTCACTGTTCACAGCCCTTCACAAGGCAGCTCATCTATTCATTCTTCTGATACTTATACTCTTCTCCTCCCTCCCAAACTGTCTCCCCTAGCTATTCCACAAACAAGACCCTTCCCCTCTCTGGGCTCCAGACATTTTCTTTGGCTATTTCCCAGGCCAGGAATGTTTCTCTCCATTTCTAACTCCTGGTTCTCTGGCTTGCTTCAAGTCCCAACTAAATTATCACCTTCTACAAAGATTGATTTTCCAGCCCCATTTAATTCTAGTATTTTCTCTCTGGTTATTATTTCCTTTTTAACTATACATACCTTGTTTGCACACATTTGCACACTGGATTATAATTGTCTTTTGCCTTTCCCCAATCCTTAGCACAATGATTGGTACATGGTAGTGTACTTCTTATTAAATCCTTATTAGTTTGACTGACAAAAACAAAAGTGGCACAGCTGTAAAGCTATGTTTCTCCATAATTGGTGGAAAGTAAATTTGTAGAATATTTTTGGAGAACAATGTGACAATAAAAAAAAAAAAAAAAAAACCTTTTAGTCCAATATCTTTTGACAGCCTGAAAATTTTATAAAAACAAAAAAATAAGCTACCTATGCAAGGATTTTCATGTTAATAGCATATGCAATTGCCAAAAAAAAAAAAAAAATGGAAACATTCTAAATGTAAACTGATAGAGGAATAGTTTAATTATGGAACATGAATATAATGAAATGTCATAATGTAATTAAATGGGTATGAGGTATATGAAAAAATCTGGAAAAATCTAGGTAAAATAATAATAATAATAATAACAACAACAATAATAATAGCAAAACCAGAAGAATAGATACTTACTAACTGCAAAGTAAAAAAAAAAATAAGAGTGTAAGAATGAATGGAAAATAAAGAATCCTGTATAAGATATAGTAAGAGTAACAGAAAAACATTTCATTTTGTGTGCTGAAATAATACTTAGTATCTATGTTATATGTCATCTTTTGATAAATGTTTCAAAAAGAATGAATTAAATAATGATTAAAATTCAATTAAAAATGTGTTAAGTCATAGAAAACAAAATCTGTTCATAGCTCATACTTTTACTATCACAATATTTACAATGTCTAGTGAACCCTCAGTGGAGGAAATAATATAAATCCCTGGCATTTGTATAATAATTTATATTCCCAAAGCATTTTTATAATTTAGTCACCTTTTAAGCAGCAAATATTTTAAATAAAACAGTAGGAAAAGATGATGAAAATGAATAATATGTAAACAATTTTTTCTGGCATAAGTTTGCCCTCTTGAACTTAAGTATGGAAACACACACACACACACACACACACACACACCCCCTTATTTTTAAATGATATGAAAATATAGGCTGAAGTTATTATCAGTTGTTAGTAATGCATTTCCTATGAATTAAAATAAGATGCTACATTAGCCCAAATATCAGTGCAACTGTGGAATTCTGGGGAAAGAATCAAATTCCTGTAGCTCTAACTTACTTGATTCCTGGCTATGTGTGAACTTTATATTCCTAGGCTATATACTTGTTTTCCTAATACTTGATAATTGTCAATTTTTTGATGAAAAAATCAAATGGGCCATACAAATATCATTGTCAATGGCATTTCACATAGTTATATTCCACTTAACTTTCTACAGGAAGATATTTTAAATAGGTTTTATAGAAATATTACAAACAACAGGTAAGAGAAATGCATACATTAGACAAAGACAGAAACAAAGCAAAAGTGGGGAAAATATAAAAAGAGGCAATATTTTTATGTATAATTATTTCATGCTGTGCTGTAATAGGAATACAACAGTTACCCTAAAGAGGATAAAGTGGTATGGTTAACCTCAACGGATTAATAATGAGGTGTTAGATGATATCCCTTATTCTTGGAAAATACTTCTCTTTTTGCCTTCAGACAATCTATTTTCATTTTTTTCTTCCAATTAGCTATAGTTCCTTGCTTTTTTTGAATAGTCCTTATTTAAGATCTTTCTTAACACAAGCACCCTATATAGCCATTAAAATCTCTACATAATCTAAAGCAAGCCCTCAAAAACTACTTGAATGTCTCTTAGAAAACCCTGAGATAAAACCAGGATAGAAAAGGAAACAAAACAATGTTCTCCACATAATGCCCTATTTAGGTAACAGTTAACTCTTCACAATGAAAAAATATATGTTGAAGCAACTTTTAATATCTTTTATCTTTGGTATTCTATTTGGTATTTTGTGTTTAATATGTTTTTGATTTTTCCCTAAAATAAGAGCTAATATTTTAATTTCAACCATTTTAAAAATTGCTACAAATAAATTACAACCTCAAAATAGAATTTCAGATGGAAACCATGACTAAAAATTGAATACAATAGATATATGCTAAGTATAACAGATACAACTTTAAAATCCACCAATGCCTTAAACATCTACCGTTTAAAAAGGAAAAAAACAAAAAACAAAAAACAAAAAACCACTTTAATTCTTGGTACTAGACTTCAGCAAGGGAATGGAGAAACTTAATAGTGACTAGAAGAGGGCAACCATGATAGCAAATGGCCTCTGGATTATATCATATGTCTATTGGTTGAAACAAAAGAGGATATTTAGGCTAGAGGAGAGAATATTTACAAAGCAATATAATAGTTGTTTTGTTTAGTTTGACCCAAAAGAATAGAATCGTGAAGTTTTAAAAACAAATTCAGTTTGATGTAATAAAAAACGTCATGGTAATTAGGCTTTTCTAACAATAAACAATACTGGCTTAAGTGGTTGCAGGTTACCTCTAAAGGGATGCCTTTAAACAAGGGCTGAATGATAACTTCATACATTCTTTTAGTGACTACACAGATAAAGATTTATCAGAATTGGATAGCTGTTAAAGTTCTTTTCAATTATGAGAATGTGTGATTCTAATTCCGAGATTTCATACTGGAGAAAACTTTTTGTAAGTATAGCCTTAAGAATGTAATGAATCTAATTTTTACTGTTTTCTAACAATTCTTTTCTAACAAGATACTACAAGTTTAGAGTTCTATCATTAACGAGTGTCTTGTTTCTTTCCTTTCTGTCGCTCTTTCTCTGTCTCTAGCTCTCTCTCTCTCTCTCTTTCTCTCTCTCTCTCTCTCTCACACACACACACACACACACACACAAAATGTACTGACACACTAAAATTTTGGAAGTTCTAAAATTTTATAAGAAAATATAAACCCAAACTTCTTAAAGGCATTTTTTCAAAATTTCTTATAGGTAATTTGGGAATGTATCAATAATGCTTATGATGTTGAGCTATTAAAACTATATTATATCTAAGTAATTCAGATGTATAAAGACAAAAATTATGGTTCAGTGAATTACATAGGGCTCTTCTTAAAATTGGCTAATTTTGTTGTCATAAATTATCTAGATTTCTACTATCTTCTCAGAATAATTAATTCTAAGAGAACAGAAGAGTACCATGTAATAAACTAGAAAATGTTTAATACAGGATAAGAAATACAATGACTAAAGCTTTCTTGGTTTTTTTTTTTAATAAGTTAAACTAAATTTAAAAAAAACCTAGTTTGAGGGAAAAGATTAACATTCACTAATCAGTTTATCAATTAGTTTGAAGCACCTGTTTAAAAATAATAATAGGTACTAAAATATTCTAGTACTTTTAAAAATTTAGAAAAAAAATACATGCATAAAAAAATATATCTACACATAAGTATATACTACACAAAATATATTAATGAGCATGATATCATGATTATAAATATTATTCAACTTGGTAGTCTTCTGTAAAGCAACCTGCTAAAAGAATATGACATTGTGATATGTTACTTTAACGCCGCTATTCTTTCTATATCTGCAAGGTCCAATTTTGGCCCATTGTTGAAAGTGATTATTGACATTTTTGCAATTACTAATGGCAACCAGAAAGCCAAACTAGAATAGGATCAGTTAGGTTTGGCATTAATAAGAAGGGGGTAAAACAATAAAATAATGATAAGGTAAGGATAATGATAAACACAAGCATTTAAGGATCGGGGATTGAGCAAGCCCTGCATGGCAACAAATAAAAGTATTTCAATTATCTTAATTTTCATAACTTGAATGTGATCTCAGAATTTCCATAAGGTTGATCAGAGAATTTTTTTTATGTTAAGTTTTTCACAATTTTGATTGAAAATATTTTGGAAGACATGACAGAAATCTGAGAATCAGAGATAATAAAATGACAAAATTCTATGATATTGTTTAGAGCAGAGCTCCTTAAACTTTTTCCGCTCATGACCTCTTTTTTGCCCAAGAAATTTTTGTTATCCAAATTATTTAGATACATAAAATAGATAAACCAATCAAACATTTACTGACAATGAATCATAATTTCTTAACCCTTAAATTTGGTTATGAGACCCCATACAGGGTCACAACTCAATAGTTTAAGAAGCTGGTGTTTAGAGGACAGTCACGTCTAAATTCAAGATAATAAATATAGCTAAATAAAATTTAAAATATAATAGTACCAAAAAGAAATTTGGTAGTATTTTTTAAAAACAAAAACAAGATCTCTCTGAGATTCATTATTTAAGGATATTGACAAGCAAATTGCTTAGAAAAATATTCTTCAAAATGAAGAAACACAAAAATTGTCTTTGTACCACTTTCAAAATAAGAAAAAAAAAAAGTGAGAAAATAAAGACTTTAAAGCATATAGAGCTGGATAATCACTTTTCCCAAAACAAAGATACGAATTAGTTTGATCAGCATTAGGGAAAAAAAAGTAAAGAAGTTCTTTAAATTATGTGCAATTAATGTTAAAGTCACCTGACTTTAAAAGCAAATATGACTTCAGTAAGAACTGGGGAATGAAAGCACAACAGTTTTGATATACTATAACTTTGAAACAATGTAACTTGACAAGTTTTCAGGGCTGAATAAAACAGATTAACTAGCACTTGCACTGCCAAACAAATTTTACAAAATTGATAAAATACCATCACAATTTTAATGATAAAAAAAACAGGAGAGTGAACATACCTGCGTGGCTATGTTCTGTACATATGATGATGGATGCTGCTGCTTTTGGTGAACAGCACTTTCTATTGCTACTTTAGCTACAGTGCTTGGATCCGCTCCTGCTGGTACTGCAACCATTGTTGCACTACAGCCAGCATTATTGGGGTCACTGATTGTAACAATTCTAACTCCTACTTTATTTGGAATTCCTGGGACCGTTTCCCTATCAATATCCTCTGCTGGCCTCTTTACAGTTTTGCATTCTGCTGTGCCATTAGTAGACCGAACTTCAGATGATAAGGGAGACTGGGATGATCTAGATCCTGAGTGGGGTACTGCTATGATTGGATGTCCCTGTATAACAGAGGCTGCAGTATGTGGTGAGACAACTACACTTGGGCGTTGCTGAGGCACATCTGAACTCAAACTTGAAGCTAAAGGTCCATTAGGCAAATCAGTGTTGGTACCACTAAGTTGCTGTGTTATCACATTTGTGGCCTCCTGTATACTGCTTACAGATGGTGACCCACCCAAAGTTAATACAGGTCCATTGGAAATTCTTTCTATTTGATCACCTTTGGCAGTATCTTGCTGAGTGGCATCTAAATTTCCTTGTTCCACTGGAGATATCTCACCATTTCCCACATGATTGGAAGTTTTGTGATTTGGAATGTTTTTGCTTAAATGAGAACCATCTCCTTTATCAAAATCACAGATTCCATTAACTAGGGGTTTCTTCAAATCACTTTTGAATTCTTGTGTATCCATCTGTTCCAAGTTCTGCTTTCCAGGAGCTCCATTCTCACCCAAATCTAATGAAGGCCCATTACTGATCTGTGAGCCCTGGGTGGTCTCATTTTGACTTTTCCCTGAGTTTGAAGGAGGTAGACTTGAGTCACTATACTTTCTTCCATTTAAAAGACTTCCCACCTGCATTTCATTTTCTTTTGTATCCCCATTGCTGGTGTTTGCAACTCCTTTTCGACAGGATGGGTTTTCCATGACTTCTATTTTACGTTCGTGAACATGTAAACCTGTTGCTTCCTTTGCTTCCTCCTCCTTTTGGCAAATTATTTTATCACCTTTGAATGGGGGAGCAGCAGCAGTAGCACATGGTGATTGTCCAGCTGGAGGTGCTTGAGTAGCTGGAAGTGTTTGCACCTGAAGTCCAACTCCTGTTTGTGTTCCACTCATGGTAATTCCTGCTGGAGCAATGATCTGAGTTGCATTTCCCTGACTCACAGTTGCAGTAGCAAAACTAGTATTTGGCACAACTGTTATGGTAACCTGGTTGCCAGAAGTCCCTTGAAAGATAGTTGCTGGACTATTTGAGATCAGTGGGCCTGGCAATATTTGTAAGTTAGAGATAGGTACTGTCTGTACTCCCCCTGGTGGGGGGATTGCACTTTGGACCAGCTGAACATTTTGCTGCCCAACCAATAGCTGCTGACCTTGAGACTGTCCTTGCACTCCAAAACCGGATGTTTGGTTATTGGTCACCTGATAAACCACCTGAGGGCTAGGGGCTCTTGCATTATTAGGAGGAGGAATCTGTGGAGCTGGGAGTATCAGTTTACCACCTGGGGTGGAAGGACCTCTCTTTGGAAGTAATAACTGTTTTATCAGACTAGATTCACCAGAAGCAGGCTGACCAACTCCTGTGCTAGTTTGCTGTGGCTGAACTTGCATTTGTACCTGTTGTGGCTGCTGAACTTGGACTTGTACCTGCTGTGGTTGAGATGCTGGTGAATGTTGCTGCTGTTGCTGCCTTTTCACAGATAGCATCTGACTGACAGTTGGAGGAGGCCCCTGTGATTGAGGAGTAGAAGGCGGAGATGACATAACAGTCGGAACTTGGCTATTTGTAACAGGTCCAGGTGACGGTGAGGAAGATGGAGTTAAGTTTGGCTGTCCAGGTAGCTGGACCGTTTGATTAGCTGGGATCGTAGTTGGATTAGCGAGGACAATTTGGTGAATGGCTGGTGCATATGTCTGACCTTGTTGAGCTGGCTGGCTCACGATCACTACGCTCTGTTGGGTTTGCTGTTGGGACTGCTGGATAGGCTGCTGTACTACTGTGGATGTAACTTGCTGAGAGGGGAGGGGCTTGGGCGCAATGTTCTGAAATCCTACCCTGGAGGTCTGTGGACTTGGGACTCCAGCTATTGTAACCATTTGGCCAGCTGCTACTTGAAAACTCTGTACTGAAGTAGCAGAAACGATATTAGATGCTGAAGTTGTTACATATTGCGGGGGCGTGATGATGACAGTGTCTTGTTGCTGGTTACTAGAAGATGATGGCTGAGATGAAGTTTGCACAGGTTGGGATGATGTCGTGATTAACTGTTGACCTTGTGAAACTGTTGAAGGGCATGCTGGTAAGTTCTGTACTCTGCCAAATATATGGCTCTGTGGTACAGCTTGCTGAATTACTGTAACAGGAGTGCCTGAGGAGATTTGTCCTGGGACTACTGCATGTAGTGGGGATTGCTGCTGGATGACAGGAGGATGATGAAGCAATGTTTGAGAGCTGACAACAGTCACCGGCTGTGGTCCTGCAGTATGATTCTGAACAAGGGAGGCCTGTGCAGCTCCCCCTCCAACAGCAATACTACCAGGAACTGCCGTTGGTGGAATAGTACTCTGAATTACTGCAGCCTTAACTACTTCACAAGAAATTGGAGCTTTATTTTGTATCACAGTCACTGTAGCGTTTTGTTGCTGCTGGGTATGAACCGAAGGATTTGGTGGAATTCTAGAAACAGTCTGTGCCACAGTATGAACACCTTGGATTGGAAAAGACATTTGTGTTGCAGTCAAATTTGAAGACTGGCTATTAACAGGAGTCCGCTGAAAATGATTTCCTATAGTTTGTGGTCCATGTGGGATTCCTGAAAATAAGGAAAAGCAAATCAAACTATGTAATCAAATCCAACATTAAGCAAGAATTCATCCTTCCATGCAACTGAAAAAAAATGTACCTATTAGATTTTAAAATAGTAAACAATTTGTGTGACAAGTCTCCAGAAATCATCTTGACACACAGCATCATTTATCTCACAAAACTATAAACTAAAGAAGCTGGTCTATAACTTTGTATTAAAAGTCATAACAAAAGTTATTTCATTATCAGTTAGCTGTTTTTAGCTTTTGACTTATAACTAAATTAACTTCAATTGAAAAAATGTAATAATAAATTAAAACCTGCTGGTGAAGGAGTTGGAGACACATCTGGAACAGACTCAACACGAACCACAGGTGTAGAAGTTGATTGCTGCTGATAGTACATCTGAATGGGAAGTGGTATTGCCCTCCGTTTTACCCCTACTACATGTATATGTGCCTGCCCATTGTTATTTGGATCCTCCACTCTCTTCACTGTATGATTCGGAAAGACCGTTCTGTCAAACACAAGCATGTTTATTAGCTTTTAGAACCACCACTAATTCCCCACAAGGCTTCTAACAAAGGTCAAAATAGAACATGACATTGTTTTAGTATAAATATTGGACCTTCATTATATTTGCCATTTCTAGTCATTTTTTGCAAAAACAAGTAAGATAAGCAAAGTACTGGAAAACGGTCTCTAATTTTTTAACTTATAGCAACTTATTCAGAAATTTTGATTGGATTTTGTGAAATTCCTACTATCTAGTGATTTATTTAATAGTTAATTACTCTTTATTATTATTATTGACATTAATATTTAAATAATACTATTTAAACATCACATTTCTAGAAAACTAAAATCTTTACAAGACTATTATGATGAAAAAATACTAAATAAGACTCAATTCCTTACTTTTAAAAGTCTTATAGTCAACCCAATATTATAATTAAAATCTTATCCATAAAATTTTAATCCTACCTATCTTCAGTAGAGCAATACAAGATTCCAGATACTGGTGAGCTTTTAAACCAAATATTTGGAACTGCCGCCCCACACTCCCACCCCCCGATAACAATAACAGGAAACCAAAAATATAATGAATCTTGATAATTTTATTTAAGTATAGACCATAGATCCTACCGAAGACATTTATAAAATCCAGTTGATGTCAGGATTCCACCACGGGCTAATTTACTACAGGTTGAAAGATATTCAGAGTACATTTCTGCTCGGGAGACTGAACAATCTGAATTCACTTCAAAATGTGCATTCAACCTAAAAGAAAACAAGAACAATTAACACTAAATTTGGGATCATATTTTAAAATACTGAAAAAATTCAATAATACTATCAAAATTTTGTACTAAATAACTAAGTACTAAATTTCAAAGAAGTAAACATTCTTACTTGTCAAAGGTACAGAGTGCTTCTGAACCTTCTATTCAGAAGTAGACTAACCATTTATTTTCCTAAGGTTAGAGGTTCTAAAGGATCATTGGGCTACTTAGTCAAAATTCTAATTTTATAGATAGAAAATTAAGGAACAAAGAAGTATAAGTTTAATGTTTACTTTGTTAATACAAGTAAAATCATATTGAATCAAAAATATAAGGCAGTTTTACGCTGCAAATCTATTTTCATATGGAAGGAAAGGCCCATGTTTTATGGCAATTTGTTGATCCTATAACAGTGAATTTCATATAATTAATGGTTCCTATGTTTATAATATATTCATTTTCTATTCCTGACTATATATTACTCCTTTACAGGTTGGAAAAAAGAACAGAAAATTGAGCCAGTTTTAAGCTTTTCAGTTTTATTATTTCATAAGTAAGTAGGAATCTTTCTTCTTTCAACTAAAAACATACCAAAGCCCAATATTATTTAGTTAATTCACTCAAACGTTTAAACTAAATTCTTAGTTTTACACTAAAATAGAATACTACAATTTCCTTTAATAGAAGAAGAGTGTATATATTTTATTCTACAGGGTTCAAAACTCTCTATTGTGCTTGCAAATTCATTGCAAATAAAGAAAAAAGGAGGGTTTTTTTTCCCCCTCAACTCTTGTTCCTGGTAATTGTAGGAATGTGAGCTTTGACAAGGTATGCATCACAACAAACTGTTGTCCTATGGAGTTTAAGTGGTGAGACCTTAGTTATAAATGGAGAAACTTGACAAAACAATAAAACTCTGGGGAAGAAAGAGAGAACAACTATCACTGATGAAATATATGGCAAAGGACTCAAGACCAATTGCATACAGATTATAACCGAACATCTATTATTTAAATTTGTGGAGTGACTCAATAAAGCTATTATGCAACCATAATAATTCTTTAGCATTACTCATATGCTGAATTCAAGAAAGGATACATGCTGTGCCAAAGTATTTCTAGTCTTTCTAGTCAAAGTATCTTGTGTGGTAGTACATGGTCAACACAGTTTCCCTAATCCTTTCCCTTTATTATTGTTTTTAAAGACTTTGATAAGATATACTATTAAAATATACATTAAGTCTATTTTAGATATTATATGCATTGTAAAATGATATAAACATATGATAGATATATATGATATAGTATACTATCAAGTATACTATCAATAGTATAACATGTTAAACATTCTAAACTATGAATCACAAAATGAGTCAGACAATATTTTCTCATAGGTGAATATCTCTCGTGCCTTTTTTTCCTGTTCTGATCATCTATGCCCTCTTTTGTCATTGGGAAGCCTACAGTGATATGAAAAACATTAATAAAGGATTCTGACTTTAGATAGAAATGTTGAAAAGTATTTTTTTAAATACTTTTCTGGTAGATGTTTAAAAAGCATAATGGAAAACTAGGATAATGTACTTAGGAGGGAAATAAAGGGATAAATTTGTTAAGATAAGATAAGAAAATAACAAGTGGTTAAAGGTGGAAAACTCCACTTGACCATTAAAATAGTTTCCCCAAATTTGTATTTAAACTGATGGCCATCAATTTAATCCTTTTACTTGTGCTTCTTGGAGTCTTTGAAAAGTCCATTAGCTTTTCTCTGGGTATTCCCCCATTAAGGCAACCAACTGTATACATTATTACCTGCTACTATCATCTATTTAATTTTTCCAATCTTGACTTAGGAATAGACATGCAAAGATGTCAAAAAGGACCTAAGTTAGGTCTCCCAAATGAAGAGGAGAGAGGAAACCTTTAACAGCTTGAGAGGAAAACACAACTTTGGCAAAAACTTTGTTAATGATAAATACTTCTGATTTTCCCCAAAATAAAATACTTTTTTTTGGTTTTAATGGAATAGATATGTTCAATCCAACTATTCTGGAGAGCAATTTGGAACTATGCTCAAAAAGTTATCAAACTGTGCATACTCTCTGATCCAGCAGTGTTACTACTGGGCTTATATGCCAAAAAGATTTTAAAGAAAGGAAAGGGACCTGTATGTTCAAGAATATTTCTGGCAGCCTTCTTTGTAGTGGCCAGAAACTGGAAATTGAGTGGATGCCCATCAACTGGAGAATGGCTGAATAAATTGTGGTATATGAATATTATGGAATATTATTGCTCTGTAAGAAATGACTAACAGGATGATTTCAGAAAGGCCTGGGGAGACTTACATGAACTAATGCTGAGTGAAATGAGCAGGACCAGGAGATCATTATATACTTCAACAACAATACTATATGATCATCAATTCTGATGCATGTGGCCCTCTTCAACAATGAGATGAACCAAATCAGTTCCAATAGAGCAGTAATGAATTGAACCAGTTACACCCAGAGAAAGAACTCTGGGAAATGAGTATGAACCACTACATAGAATTCCCAATCCCTCAATTTTTATCCACCTGCATTTTTTATTTTCTTCACAGGTTAACTGTACACTATTTCAAAGTCCGATTCATTTTGTACCCAATCAGTTCCAATAGAGCAGTAATGAATTGAACTAGCTACCCCCGGCGAAAGAACTCTGGGAGATGACTATGAACCATTACATAGAATTCCCAATCCCTCTATTTTAGTCCACCTGTACTTTTGACTTCCTTCACAGGCTAATTGTACACTATTTCAAAGTCCAATTCTTTTTGTACAGCAAAATAACTATATGGACATGCATACATATATTGTATTTGACTTATACTTCAACATATTTAACATGTATTAGTCAACCTGCCATCTGGGGGAGTAGGGGTGGAAGGAAGGAGGGGAAAAGTTGGAACAAAAGGTTTTGCAACTGTCAATGCTGAAAAATTACCCATGCACATATCTTGTAAATTAAAAGCTATAGAATAAAAAAAAATTTAAATCCCAATAAATTTTTCCTTTAAAAAAAAAAAAGGAATAGCCATGTTAAGATATTAAAAAGAACTTGTTAGATCTCACAAGTAAAGACAAATGACGAAACTTGTAAGAGTTTGAGATAAAAACACATTTGGCAAAAACTTTATTAAGGGTAAATAACTATGATTTTTTTCAAATAAATCTTTTTTTGTCACCTATTATAATAGAGGATTATGAAGCTAGAATATTGGAATCTATAAAATGGGGAGTTCCTACCAACAGTTCTGCTAAAGTAATGGTAAAATAAAAATTACCTCAAGATTATGAATTACTATCGGTCTATCCAAATATATTATCATTTCAGTCATCATCATCATCATCACTGGCTGAAAAAATACTTAAAAACTATGTAAAAGAGTCATATTAATGACTTACGGCAAGAAGAAAGATAATTTGAGTAACTCCTTTGAAAATTGATCATTTATAAGTGGGTAGGATGATAAAGTTAAAAAGTAATAACAGAATATACACTTTGATCAATTAAACCTTTGAGATGAGCTGGTGTAATGAAAAAGATTCTTAAATATATTGTTATCCTAGCTGCACATTCAAATTGTGCACAATTTCCCCTTTTGTGAACAAATCTTTCTAGTGGCTGATATACAGGTAAATAGGAAAATCTGGATTCCCCTCTCCTCTCCCACCCCCAAAGGAAATAGAATACCTGCTTTTCTATCTCTGTGACTTAAGAAGAATAAAACATTTATGTCATGAGAGTCAGAGTGAGAAACTAGCCATTTGTTTGGGTTGATTCCCAGGTATAAAGGGATAGGGGCTTGTGATGACTAACTACATAACAGATTACAAACAAAAATCAAAGAAACTTACAGTTGTCCCTTTAAAATAGCAAAGTCTATCTCTTGGCCAAGCACTTCTAGAAGATGACCTAGCTATTCTGCTTCAGGGATCATTTATATAAAAGGCAGTTCCCTCAGAAGGTCCACTTTCCCATCACCCATCTTTTCTAAATGTGATGTTATGATAAGGGAACCACTAATCAATACCCACAATTATGATTTATTGGTCTTAACATGTAAGAGAAATGAACAATGAACCATTTGTTGCAAATTTTATGAAGTACACTATTTCTATTATTCAGTCATTTTCCACTTGTGTCCAACTCTTCATGACCCTATTTGGGATTTTCTTAGCAAAGATACTGGAATGCTCATGGCTCTTTTCAACAATGAGATAATTCAGACCAGTTCTAATGATCACTTTGGATGAAGAGGGCCATCTACACCCAGAGAGAAGACTGTGGGAACTGAGTGTGGATCACAATTTTCACTCATTTTGTTGTTTGCTTACATTTTTTTCCTCATTTTTTTCCTTTTTGATTTGACTTTTGTTATGCAGCAGAATAATTGCATAAATATGTATGCATTTATTTTTACCATATTTAACATATATTGGATTACTTGCCATCTAGAGGAGGGGTAAGTAAGAGAAGGAGGGAGGGGAATTGGAACACAAGATTTTGCAAGGGTTAATATTGAAAAATTATGCTTGCATGTTTTGAAAGTAAAAAGCATTAATTTTTTAAAAAATGAAATCTTTCCAAAATAATGAGAACCACAATTTTAAAAAAGAGAGAGAGAGAAAGATACTGGAATGCTTTGGCATTTTCTTCTCTAGCTTCATTTTACAGATGAGGAAATTGAGGCAAACAGAATCAAGTGACTTGCTCAGAGTCACATAGCGAAATGAGTGTATAAGGCCAGAGTTGAACTCAGCAAAGTGAATATTTTTCACTTAGAATGTGCCATCTAGCTGAACTATACTACCTTTACTTCTCATAAATATGTAGGGTCAACTGAAAGAATATTTAGGTGCCCTGGTTCCCAAAGTGATGAAAATGCATACCTAGGAGAGTATAACATAAACATCAGTTGTACACTGAAGACTAAGTAAAATCTACTGGGCAACCTAGTTTGTGAAGAGTCTAGTACCTTTAACATACTCAATTGCTTTGTGGTTTGAAGTCTGTGTGGACCAGAGGCACCCTCTTTGAATGTGGCCCAGTTGAGGCCCATTAAGTTCTGGCTAAGGACGATTAAAATGTAAATAAGAAATATTTAGCAATTTTTTTTAATATAGTAAAACAAAGATAACATTGCATTTTAAAAATTAAGTCAATATTTATCCTGCATAGCTCCTTGTGTATAGTTTAATGGGGCTCCATTTTTATCTGAATTTGATACTGATAATGGACAATAACAGAGTTCAGCAGAAACTCATAGATTCTGAGAGGAAGAGGGAGGTGGATCCACAGGGGATGTTTAGCAGAGGGCCTAGTTTGTTACTTCAAAGACATCATCTTTAGATATTAAGAGTAGATACTTAATGAATATTTGTTGAGTTGATTAAGGTGCCTGAATGGATGGAAATAACATCATTATTATAATAGCTAGCATTTATATAGCATTTCAGAGTTTGTAAAGTACATAAATTATCTCATTCCATAATAAAACTTTTGATATGCTTAGTGAGTGGTACCCCTAGAAAAGGTGAGTTTTCTTTCCTTGAAAGGGAAAGTTTAACATAGTATACAGTAAGAGTACTGGATTTGGAATCAGGAATATTTGGTTTCAAATCCTACCTTACTAGCAGTGTAACCATGGACAAGTCACTTAATAAGTTTCCTATTTCTCATCTGCAAAATGAAAATTTAATACTCGTACTTCCCTCACAAATCTGTTGTGAGTCAGAATAATAATGTTAGTAAAGAATTTGTAAACTTTAAGTATTAATTAAATATGTCTCATTATTAATATTGTTAAGTGGTTGATCCAAAACATGAAATATTGACAAAGCATTTTTGGCTGATGCAGGACAAGAAAGAATGATATTTTTCTTTTCTCATCTAGCCTCCCCTATAAAGGTCAAGATAATAAAAAATAGGGATGCTTTAGAATGGAAGGAGAATATGGATAATTGTTAAGTAGAAATGAGGAGCTGGATATGAACTCTAACCAGAAGCATTAGTTGTATAATTGAGACTATCTGGAATAGGATAAAAATACTTCTTAATGGTGAAATAGGTAGCTCATTTATGTCAATAACTAAAAAGACAATCTTTCCATCTTTGGAGAAAGAAGTTACTGTGCTAATCATATGAGATAGAAATCATCATAAGAAATAAGAAAGATGGAATCAAGGAGAATCAAGAAAAGTAAAAGAGAAAGGCAAAAGAAAAAACAAATTCTGGAAGATACTAGATGACAAAGAACAAGGTTTACAAAACTATAGTCCAACACATTTATAAATCTTTCCCAAAAAGCTAATAATTTTTTAAAATAACTTTTTATTGACAGAATCCATGCCAGGGTAATTTTTTACAGCATTATCCCTTGCACTCACTTCTGTTCCCATTTTTCCCCTCCCTCCCTCCACCCCCTTCCCCAGATGGCAAACAGTCCTTTACATGTTGAATAGGTTACAGTATATCCTAGATAAAATATATGTGTGCAGAACCGAACAGTTTTCTTGTTGTACAGGGAGAATTGGATTCAGAAGGTATAAATAACTCGGGGAAAAAAAACAAACATACAAGCAGTTTATATTCATTTCCCAGTATTCTTTCTTTGGGTGTAGCTGCTTCTGTCCATCCTTGATTAATTGAAACTGAATTAGCTCTCTTTATCGAAGAGATCCACTTCCATCAGAATACATCCTCAAACAGTATCGTTGATGAGGTATATAATGATCTCCTAGTTCTGCTCATTTCACTTAAAAGCTAATAACTGTTTAACATATTATCATGTATTTAAATATATATGGAAAGAAAAACCGTTATACCTATAGAGTACACAATAAGATATAATTCCTTGCCTCATAAGTTATGCAGTGCTAAACAACACTAGATGTTAGTACACTTGGCTCTAATGTGATCCATTACCAATACAGATTTTTAATCAATCATTTACCTGTCAAATTCTATGCTTTAACTTATATTAAAACTAGTAGCCTAGGAGTCATGTAATACAAAGCAGATAAAACTAAAAGTTGGTAAATTAAGCAAGCCTTGAAATAAACTCTACTGAGAATGTGAGCAATATATTTTCATATGTCCTACATTATTTTTAAAAGTTGAAATTTTGCATCATGGATCAATTGTCTTAATTAAAATGTCTATTAAGTCTAGCTGGTAGGACTTGTCTTTACTTCCACACATTCTTTTAAGTAAAGTATTATTTTAAAATACTAATCACAAAATATTATGTGAATTGTACACTATTGTGTTTTAAAGTCCTTAACAGAAAGTAATTATTAGAAATTGCACAATATATTGCTAATGTATAGTTTTGTTAGGTTCTTCCTTCATGTTATTCACAAAAAGAAAAATGTGGAAATTCAGAACAATAAATGTCAATTCTCTTACAAGAAATAACATTACCTGCCCAGGAAAACTGACCCTCGAATTTTGTAACTTCTATTTGTCTCTAGATCAAATGGAATATTTTACCAGAAAATTAAATCTCAATAGAAACAAAATGGATCCATCATATTTTTGTAGGAAAAATTTCTAGTCAAAAATCTTAATAATAAAGATTGAGCAATATTCCATCAACTTAACTTCAATACAACAGTCACATATCACATAACCTTTTTTCCTCCAAATTTTACTCTTTTTCTAATAAAGAAAGAATTCAGGATGAAATAATCTGAATGGCAGATTATTACATTTCTTCTTGCTTTTGTCTTTCTAAGAAAATAGCTTTAAGAGAGCCACACTACTTACCACTGACAAGCAAACTTCTCACTATCTATTTCCACTATTCCTGGTGGTGGAGCAACATGCTGTGCTACAACTGCTCTGGAAGCTATAGAAAAAGAAACAATGCATTAGCTAAATAATTAAGATTTACTATGTAAATAAAAATCACTAAATGAATTATGATTCTGTATATACAAGAAGTCACCTTACTAAGTATCTTTTAAAATCTAATTCAATAAATAAACATTTCTTATGTCATAGGATTAAACTCCAGAGGCTAAAATTTTTGAAATAGATTGTGTTCTAAATATAAGAGCAAATTGTAATTTAGTATAACATTTTGTTTTTGATTTACCAACAGTCCCCTTTATGAAGAACAAAGTAGGTTTCTAAATACAGATAGACCAATCTGACCCAAATATTTAACAGACTTTCTATTTAAGGGCTTCATACCAAATGTTATCTTTAAAAACAGTGTTATCTTTTTTTTCCTTGGAAGAAATATAGTTTATGAAATTTAATACCTTTGTAAGTAAAGAAAGAAATCACCTTACCATTCTGCAATGGAATTTTAACTATTTGTTAGTTTGTAAAGACGTTTTACACACACACACACACACACACACACACACACACACACACACACACAAACCCCACCACCACCACCACCCTCCACCAACCAAAGGAATTTTAGTAAAGTTTGTTAGAAGATACATTTACATAGATAGATGATCTGCAAATTTCAGAATTAGGAAAAATCCATCAGGCAATTTTTTAATCCCCAAGTAGATTTCAAGTGGAATCACTCTCATGACTGAAATTTTCTCTCAATCTTTTATAATAACAGAATTATTATAGGAAAAAGATTTCCTATGTCCAAATCCTATGCTAAAAAAATTCTTCCCAAAACTGAATTACCTATTTCATATGCCCAAATCTGAGTTCTACATGTATTGTCAATATCTGAAACTTATGTCATCATAATTGACCAATTTCAGAAACGATCTATGATTTCATTCACATGGAAAATTCCCTTTACCACTGGAGACAGCATTCCTGCCATAACTTATTATGTAGATTATGTAATGAATTACTGTGGAAAACAAAACATTTGTTTTTTAAGTCATGTTTGCTAACCCTATACTAAGATGAATCTCCAGAAACTTGGCTAGTCTGATTATCAGATAAAAATCAACACATCTACCACTGACCTTTCCAATTTGGAAGTCTATCAGTGCTTGCATTAACCACTATTGCATCTAAATGATGATAAATCAGGAGTAGGAATTTTTTTAAACTACTTAAGATGCTAGTAAATTAAAAACTAAATTGAATATGTTAAAAACAGAATTAGAAACCCTAAAAGAATATAACCTCTATGAGAAAGCAAATTTAAACTATGAAGAAATTTTTAAAAAAACACTTTAGGACAAATTAAAACCAAAAGAAAGAAGTGCTCCAAAACAATTAAAAAAAAAAAAGAACTATTAACTTTCTGGAAAATTAAGTTTTTCTTGTTTCTATAGTTTTATTTTTATTTCCATCAGTGATATACAACAATCTTGGTAAATCTCAAACTTTTTATATTCCAATTGCTCATTATACAACATGAATAATAATTTATACAACTCAAGAAGTTATCTTGTAAAATAAGAAACCAGATTTATTTATTACTTTTTAATGTAAATCTATATCTGTGTATGTATATATAAATACATATATATGTATTTATATATACATATACCTAAGTACACACACAGAGAAGAAGACATTCACGTTTGATTTGAACTCCACAACCTCGTGTGATATACATAACATATATACTCATTTTATAAAAGAAAAAAAGTTTGTGTGTCCTGCCCAATTACATGACTAGGTAAATGGCAGGAACAGGGTTAGGACCTTGGTCTTTTTACCCCAAGTCCAAAAGTTGACACTCTTTTTATATCCTATCAGTACAAAGCAGGTTCTTTATAAGAAAGGTATAAAAACCTTTCTAATATCACAATTCTAACACAAATGTCAACATTCTAACAACAAAATGAAGATAAAAACTTAAAATATCTGTAGAAAATGTCACGAGTCTCACTCTTATCCAATTAAAGTTAATATGTTCTACTCAAGGTAGCCAAATGGTACAGTATATATAGAACATTGACCCTGGAGTTAAAAGATTGAGTTTAAATCCAACCTTAGGCACTTATTAGCTGTATGGCTCTTGGCATGTAACAATCTCTTATTTGCCTACAGTTTTCTGTAAAAGGAGATAATAACAACATCTTCTTACAGAGTTGTTGTGATATCAAATAAGATATAAGATAGTCAGCACAGAACCTGATATATATGTGCTTAATAAATGCTAATTCCCTTTCAATCAAAGGACTGGGTAAAATTGTTCATATTTAAACCTTGGCCTTTTAAAAAGCATTTGAGGGATCTAGTCAGTGGGAAATTTTTGATATTGTTTGCTTCTGAAGTATAAAAAGCATTATTTCAATATTTACTCTTCCAAAAGCAGTTGCATATGGGCATACAAATAAACAGCCAGTCAGACTAAAAGGCAGCCAGTATGCTACCATGGATTTAATTTTGAGATTAGAAACTTATGAAAAATACTAATAGCAAATATGGTCCAGGCTATTATACTGACATGCTGGACCAGGTTTTGACAAACTATGTTTAGCTATGTATAGTTTGTTGACCTTCACATTAGATCTAAGTTAGTCAAAATAATTGTAAAAACAAGAAAAAAATTTTAAAACCACTAACTGGAACTAGAGATCTAGAAGAGAAAAACAAGATGCCTATGATTAAAACAAAAGTACCAAATATTAATGCTATGATGATATAAATACATTTATGATATAACCAAGAAAATAAATTCCATATAATTTATAATTTGAAGAAATAAATTTATTATACTATATTTTCATTTTTCTAGTGTTGAAACAATTTTTATATTTCTTTCATTTATCTTTTTTTACATTGATAATTTTTATTTATGCCTTTTCATTATATCAGAATCATTTAACAAATAAGCCTTTTCAAATCCTCATTTTAAAAAAAGCAAAATCCAAATAATAAAGCAAATCTAACAAAACCTGCACCATTCCATATATTTAGTCCCCCTACCTCTCAACTGAGAGGAGGGATATATGGTTTTTCCTAATCTCTCTGGGACTATGATTAGCCTCTGCAATTGATTTGATCTCTGCAGTACTTAACAGTGTTGTTATCTATATTCTTGTAGACATTTTGTTTATATTTATTTTGGTTACAATTTCTTTACATTCATTCACACAATCATCCCAGGTTTCATTTTATTCTCTACAGACACCATTTCTTATAATATAATAATATTCCATTATCTTCACAGATTAGCCATTGTTCATGGACTCCCAAATTGATGGGTACTAACAGATATCACAAAGGTTGCCACTCTAAATATTTTATTATATATGAGAATTTTTCTTCTGGCTATTATTGGTTTTGTGTCCAGTAGTAGTTTGATAGCTAGCAGAGGTAGAAAAGTAGTTAAGAGTAATAGAGTTGTTAGAGAACAAAATCAGGAGGACCTGTGTTCAAGGACAGTCTCATCATTCGCTAGCTGTGTGACCTTTGGAAAGGTACTTATCCCTCTCTATAAGCTCCAGTTTCCTCATCTGTAAAATGGGGATGATAATAATATATCACCTATCTCCCACGGGTTTTTTTTAGCATAAGATAACATCTGTAAAGTAATTTGGAAACTTTAAAATACTACGTAAATGCTAAGTATTATTTTTGTTATCTGGATAAAAAGATATGAATAATCCAATGATTTTTTCTTACATAATTCTCAAATGTTTATAAGAAGAGGTGGATCAATTCACATCTCCATCAACAGGTTAAATCTCACAGTTGACTTAGTTTTCATTTTTCTTATAATTATTTGGAATATTTGTTTCATAGCTGTAGTTTACATTTTTCTTTAAAAAATGAATATTAAGTCTTAAAAATTTGGGTCCATTCTCTATTCATCTCACGTATCAGATTATTTCCAGAGACTTTTTTCCCAGTTGACATTTTTCTTCATATGATAGGCACAATGATTGTGCCTATATCCAATACATGCAAATTAAAATTTCATGTAATCAAAATTGCCTATTTTATCTTTTATGATTGCTTTTATTAATTGTGATTTTTATTAATTCTGATTTATCCCTCCAACCATACTTATGAAAAGTAAAAACTACCATTCTCCTGTCATTGTTTTTTAATAATATGATCTTTACATTTAAGTCACATATCCCTTTAGAGATTACTGTGGTATAGTTTTAATTCTGGTATAAACCCATTTATAAAAGATCGCTTTCCATTTTTCCCATCTGTTCTTATTGAAAAGAGATAACTTCCCCTGGTAGTTAGTGTTCTATGGGTTTATCAAACAAAGTTCCTGCTGGGTTCTCTTGCTTTTGTCTAATTTAGAACTCTTCATCTGAATTAAAACATCACCCCTTCAGATCAAAAGTTTGAAAAGAATTTCTTAAAAGCCTGCTATCAATAGTTATCAATTAATAAAAGATTGTTTTTATCTATTTGCTATTTTTTTTTTTTTTTTGAGATTGAGTCTTACTATTTCCCTAGGCTACAAGTATAACGGACCACTAAAAGACCCAATTCTAATACTGATGAAAATATAAAAGAAGCTTTTACTCACTCCATTTTTCTGACTTAGGTGAGTTTATCCTTCCTTAAGCAACTTGATTACCCCACCTTTCTATAGTCTCACCAAACTGGTGTGGATACCCAATCAGAATTAATCTCATTCAAACTGAAGAGATTGTCCAGGCTCTGACTTCCAAGGAACTGTAACTTCAGGTTCCAGGGACAACTATTTAATTTTTAAATATATATAAAAACATTATTTTCAGATATTATTCTTAGTATAATACTAATAACAATTAAATGAGAAGGATATGATTAAGCATGGATGAATTCTTAACAATTTTTATATTTTCCTTTTATTTAACATAACCAATATTTCAAATCATTATATTTTTTTGCTTTAACATTTTGAAAATTTGAAGATTTGATTTCTAAATCAGATTTGTAAATTAAGATTTTTAATTAGTTCTATTGATAAATATTTTTGTAATTCTCATGAAAAAAAATTTAACTCTTAGAAAATGTTAATATAAAAGACATAAAGGTAAACCTCAAAGGAAGATAATTTAAAGAATGAACCTAATTAAGGACTGTAATTTGTCATCTGAAAGTTAGGCTACAGGAGTACAGGAGTAGGATTGGTCAACAAGTATTAATTTTTTTTTAAATAGTCAGAAAATCATACTACACTAAGACATAGAGGTATTCATGATGAACATTGATGAAAGTAATAACTGATAAAATCAAATTTTCTTGAAGTATCGAAGTAAATAGTATATAAAAAAGCAACTTTTATTTAAAATAAATACCTGGGACAGCTGCTACATGGTTCTGGGATTGAACATGTTCTACTGCCTGTGGCCTAATTTCTGATAAAACTTGGTGGTTAGAGCTTTGATGTTCAACAAGTTTTACTGCAGTTAGTGCTTCAGGTCCAAACATTTGGATATCCATGGAAACTAGACATACTAACATATCTGAAACATTAAAATAAAAACAAAAATTACTTTCAAACATTTGATATATCTTAATTTTCAAAAACATATAAACTGTACATTTTGAGTTTTAAGTACCATAGTTTAAAAAGGATTTTCTTACAAGTGACAAAGGTAGTGAAAATACTACTATGCTCTTTATAGATGAGAAAATGAAGTCTCGGGCAAGCTAAATGGCTTTTCCACAGTCACATGGCTATTAGTGTTGTAGTAATGACTATAAGTCATGCCTTCTAACTCCAAAATTAGCACAGTTTCTACCATACTATTTTGCTTCCTGGATTATAGACTCGTTCAATCAATAAGTATTTAAGTACTTATTATGTGCCAGAAGCTAGAAACAAAAGAATGGAAGACTCACCATTAAGTTTATATTCTAATGGGGTTGGGGGTAGGGCAAGGATAGGATGTTCATTAAAATATATATTCAGAATAAATTCAGAGTAAATATGTAGTTACAGAAAGTCACTCAATATAGAGTAGTTTGGGACGAAGGGCAAAAGCAACTAAAGGAATCAGGAAACTTTCATGCAGAAGACAGCAATTGAACTACATCTCATAGGAAGAAAGGGACTCTGCAAGATGAAGGTACTAGGAATACCAAGTACCAGGGAGGTAGCTATTTCTCAGGCAAAGAGACAAGAGGTGGAATGTCATGAATAAGGAACACCATCAACTAACAAGTCTAGTTTGGCTTGATCAGAGAGTGTGGGAGGAGGAATAAATGTCCCATGAGATTAGAAAAATAGGCAAGGTCGGGTTATGTAAGATTATTTGTTGATAAGCAGGAACATTTCTATTATTTTATGTGTCTATCCACATATTTGTGTGTGTGGCCACTGAAATTGGCTAAGTAGGTGAGTTACATGGTCCTATCTGTGAATAAAGAAAATGAATTTGATAGCAGTATAAAGGATGGAGTGGAGGGGTAAGACGAAGCCAGAATACTAGGAGACTGTTGCAATCATGTGGGTGAAAGGTGAGCAGGGCCTGAATGAAGAAGACAGCTGTTTAATGGAGAGAAGGGGTCAGGAGAGAGAGAGAGAGAGCCGCTGTGAAAGTAAGCATGGACATTACAAGTGAAGAAAAGGAAGGAGTCCAGGAGATTTCCAAGATTACAAGACTGAAGCTCAATAAGACTGGGGCTAGAGACATATATCTATGAGTTTCTGTATAGAAAGGAAAGTTAACTTCATGAGAACTGATACAATTATTCAAAAACTATCACTCAAAGACTATATGGAGAGCAGGGGAACCAGGACAAAAGCTAGGGGAGTACACACAAATTAGGAAGTGTGACACAGATATTGAATTGGTTAAAAAAAAAAAAAAACTGAGGAGGGGGTTTAAACCACAGAACAATATCATAAAAACACAGAGGGAATATTTGGAAATAGGGGCAGCAGCAGCAACAGTAGTAAGTAGTAACATTTATGTAATGCTTTGGGATTTGCAAAATGCTTTTCAAAAATGATCCCATTTTATCCTCACAACCACAGGAGGAAGGTGCAGTTTCATCCTCATTTACATATGGGGAAACTGAGGCAGAGAGTAAGTTGTTTGCCCAGAGTTACTAGCTGGTAACTCTCTGAATGCCAATTAGAACTCAGGTATTCCTGAATCCCAGCTGAGCATTCTATGCCCTGTGCCACCAAATGAAAGAAATAGACCAAAAAAACTAAAGACTACAAAAAAATCAATTTGGCAATTTTGTAGGAGGCAGATGCAGCTGAGTGAAAAAAGAGTAATTCTGATTTAAAAGGCCTGAAGAATAGGTTAGAGGAGAGAAGAGAGTAACTTTTTCAAGAAGTTCCACTGTGAAAAGGCGGTATCTGGGAGCAATTTTTCAATTTTGGAGGAGCTTTTTATGTCCGAAGGGAGGAAGAAAAGCACTAGTTGGATGAGATGGATAAGGGAGAGGGTGCATGCCAGCTGTTAGAGAAGGAGTGAGGGGATGAGGATAAGTGCACACATCTGGGAGGTCAGCCTTGACAAGGCTAAAGGACACTGTTCCGTCAGAGACTGGAGGAAAGGACGCGTGAGCAGGACACACTATAATGGGTGCAGAGAAGAGGCATTTATACTGAATGAGTCCAGTTTTTTAATAAGAAGCAGGGTCCTAAGCTGAAAAGGGCCAGGGAAAGGTCATGAGGAGCTTCAGGAAGGGAAAGATTTGAAAGGGAAAATAGAAGAACTTCTCGGCTGCAGTGAGGATCCAGGTAAGAATGGATAACATGAATTTGTAAATCAAAAAGTGATCTCTCCTTTTCCTAAACAGGGCAGAATAGTCAATATTTTTTAAGTTGTCAAAAATTTTTATAGCAATTATTTCCCAATGTATTTTCTCCCACCTTCCCCAACAGGCACCCACACTGAAACATTCCTTATAACAAAGAAAAACAGATAAAATGGATCAGCAAATTGATTGAATTTCCCTTCCTTAATTTCCCAACTTTACTGTCAAAAATTTCATTTCATTTACGTTACTCTATTTGTGTATGTTGTTCTATTGATTTTGCTTACTTCACTTCATATCAGTTCAGAAAACATTCTGTTCTTCAATGAGTTAGTCATAATCATTTTTAAAAGCAACAATAGTAGTTCATTACTAAAAAACCATTCACCAATTTTTTTTCAATCATTCCCAAATTATTTCTAGTTTGTTGCTTTTTTCTCCCTCCATACTGTACTGTGCTATATATATGTCCTCTTTTTTTTTTTTTTTTTTTTTGGACTTTGACTTCCTATGAATAGAGTTTTAAGATTTGCTGGAAGATATTTATCAATTTTAAATCCATGTTCAGTAACCAAACTATTAAAAAAAAAAAAAAGGGAAAAGTTATTTTGCTGCCAATTCCCCAACTTTCTGGAAGGTGAAACCTGTGTAGCAGCTATGATACTTACCATTTCTGTACATATCACAGCTTCAGCATATCTCAGTTAAAATTGCAGCAATGGAAAGAGGTCTCTAAAGATAAATATACCTCTTCCTCCCCGCAAAATTAAGCCCAAAGTAATATGACTTTCCTAGTATTTTTGCCAAAATAAATATTCTTATGCAAAAAAAAGGAACTCACTGGAGTACTCCAGGTTCAATCTTACCTATGCTTTTTTCCACTTTTGCAATTTTTGTACAAGCAACATCTCCCATTTCTGTGAGCATATATAGCACCTCAAGAGTTGAAATTACAAGTAGTACATCAGGCAAAGTGAGATGACAAATGATCTCTTTGTAAGATTCCTGATCAACATATTCACAGATTAAAACACCATTATCTTCTGCTTTGCAAAGATTTCCCAAAATTTCCATGCCTGAAAAATACATAAATATTTTTTTTAAAATGAGAAGTGATTTTCTGATTTTAAAAGATGGGTTAGGTATGTAAATAGATATTTACCTCTCATTTTTAAAAATCTATCTCTTGACATTAAGCATTTTGTAACAGTATGAAACATTAGATGAGTAGTTTTGAAATCAACAGGATCCAAAAGAAGCTGGAAAAAAAAAAAACTTTCAAGTAAATAACATGTTCCTTGTTCTACATCTTATCTCAAGTCTATTATTCAAAATAAAGGTAAAAAAATGTTTAAAATTTGTTAAGTGGTGGTACTGAAATATATAATTGTTAAAATGGAAACATCATATTCTTAAATATCATGAGTTTAACTTCTTTCTTTTTTGTAAAATTCTAAAACCAAAATTTTTTATTCTATTTCAAAACTTCCTGCCTTTCCTTCCTGAATTTTAAGCAAGGAATAGCAATGCATTTAATTTAAATCATATATTGATAAAGGTAAAAGTTTAGAACCAACAATGTTATAAAGAAAAAATGTTTTTCCTTCATTTTGATAGTACTTACCTCTGCTGCAATATTTCCTAATGTATCAAGTCCCAATTGCCTTAAAGAAATAAAATGACTATGAGCAGAAAGTAATAAGAAACGAAGACAAGTACGATTAGCTGCCAAAAGTTTAACATTGCCCTCCTCAAAGGAAAGATTTCGCAAAATCACTGCTATCTGAAGTACTCGCTGTCCTTCAATATCATTAATGCCCAGCTTGCGAGGTGGATGAAATAAAGATTCCCAAATCCATTCTCCAGATGTATTTTCTGTGACAAAAAAAGATTTTACTTTTAGAAATAAATTTTCCTACTGATTACAGAAAAAAATAATCATTTGACATTTGTTACTCACCTTGAGATTTGTTTTTGTCAGAAATGAGATCTCGTACTTCATTATCGTCTACAATATCTTTCCAAAACTGAAAAGAGATTTTAAAATTATTTTAAACTTCTACAGTGTGATTATTTCTTTAAAATCAATGAGGCAAATAATTTATTACTGTAGAGCATTTACAAATTTCATAACAGTAAATAGGTCAAGTCCTACTTAATCTGATTCTAAGGTTGTTAAAAAAAAAAAGCTTTGTTTTCTATTGATGAAATGGATGTAATAATTTTTTGAAGCATAATTTTTGTACCTTAAATATACAAATGATCTCAAAGAACTTAGACCTTTGCTTTCTATGAAATCATTTATATGCCTATCCATTACTTATCACTACTATAGGTAAGATTAGATTAAGAATTACAAAACAAATGAATCTTCTAGCCTGAAATTCTGCAATTCTACAGAATCAATAAATGATTTGTTTTTGTTTAAAATGAAAATATACTTATGTTCTATAAAATTGTTGCTTGTTGTTTTTCTTCAGTTTAATATATACTAGCAGAGATGACTTTAAAGAAATACTTTCAAAAGTTAATTTAGAATTTTTAAATATATCTATATCAATATTTTTCAAATCAGCAAATACCAACAATTTAACAGTAGCATGTAATCATTTTCTAAAGAAATGTTTTTAATGTTTAAATATTATTTTGTACAAATATCATTAGAATGCAGTACTTTTAGCATAAAGAGTAATAAATTATCAGTCACACAGTATTTCCTGCTATTTCAAACTTCTTTTCCAACTGAAAAGATATAAGAAATATATGATATAAAGTATATAAATGAATATTATCTGATATACTAATAATTGTATTAAAATAGAATCACTGAGTTTTAGCCAATATGATGTATACTGGTATCAATGATAAAACATTGCAAACTTCTTTTAATTTAATTATATTCAAAATAAACAATGCAGGTAAATTGGAGAAAATTACAGTAGCATCTTACATTTAGAAGATATATTTAAATAAGAAAATCAAGGAACTAGAGTGGGAATCATTACAAAAAGCATTTGGTTAATGATTAATGGAGGAAGAAATAGAGTGATAATGACACTAGAATACCTCATAGACCACTTGGTCAGAAATAGGAAACAGATGAATATTCAGGAAATTGATCACAATCATTGATTGCACAAAGCCATGATATTAAAAAAAAAAGTGGAGCTCCAATTATCTGAACATCAGCTGGAGATCTTTCTCTACCAAAAGCTAAAGAGGGAATAATTATTTGTCTTGACTTAAATCATAATTTATAAAAAAGTGTAGAAAACAACTAAGGCAAAACTATATACTGCATATGATATTAATCAGTAAGAAGGAAATTGTTTCAGTGGTTTAAAAAACAAAAAGGAATCTTAGAAAAACAAGTTTGCCAACACTTTGCTCCAGAAGTCAGCTTAGAAGAGTCGAGAAGATCTTAGCAACGAAATTCTAGAGATGAAGAAAAGATAATGAAGCAAAAGCCTGAGCTCTTCCCAATGTCCCTCCAAACAATTTTAAATCACACCTCAAAGCACATTCCAGAGTGGAAGAACCCACACAAAAATGGGGTACAACAATTTCCCAGCAAAAAAGAACAGAGAAGAACTGCAGTAATGGTGTGCCTCACTTGGGTAAAAAAGAGAACACATCACAGAGCTGGCACAGTGCCCATGCAAGCCAGTTGGAGATCTCTAACACATCACCAAAAGGGGCCTCCCAGACCAACGGGCACCGCTGGCCAACTGTGAGGCCGGAGGATGCTTGTGGGGCACCACACACAACCACCGAAGTCACCTGGTCTAGGCGCTACCATGTACCAGGTGTAATAAGACTGGATCATCCCAGTTATCCCAGGTGAACACCAACCCTGGAATGCAACTGATCAGTGATCAGGCTCCAGCCCTGGCACAAGAAGTTTGGACAGTGTCTCTTATACCCCAGAAGCAGAATTTAAATTTGAAAGTCACAAAATATGCTAGTAAGGGAGCAAAATACAAAGTTTTAAAAGCCCATGCCATATAAAGCTACTATGGTGACAGAGAAATCAAAATAAAATCTCATTTGAAGAAAAGAAAAATAGCAAAACACTTACAAGCAAAGCTTAAAGAAAAATATGAATCGGTGTCAAATCCCAAAATGCCTCCTGGAAGAAGTCAAAAGGGATTTTTAAAATCACATAAGAGGGGTAGAAGAAAAACTGGGAAAATAAATGAGAGATGTAAAAGAATCATTAAAAAAGAATTGAAAGCTTGGTAAACACAGAGTACAAAAAATATTAAAAGATGTATAAAAACTAACCAAAGAAATAGAATTTGTCAAAAGAAAAAAAAAGTCACAAATGTTCAATGAGGAAAATAATTCCTTAAAAATTAGACCTGGGCAAGTAGACACTAATGATTGAGACATCAAGAATAAATCAAACAAAATCAGAACAATGAAAAAACAGAAGAAAATATAAAATACCTCATTGGAAAACAGATATGGAGAGAGAATTTGAGAATTGTTGGACTACTTAAAATCCATGATCAAAAAAGAGATTGGATAGCACCTTTAAAGAAATTATAAAAACAAACAAACAAAAAAAATTACCCTGAATCCTAGAGGGCAAAATAGTAATTTTAAAAATCTACACTGATAAGGAAAAAAAGGCTATAAGGAGAGAGAAAAAGTATAATCAGAGCAAAAAACAAGATAGGGAAATAACAGTTAGTAATCATAAGTGTGCATGTAAATGGGATGAATGTACCCCATAATGAAAGCAGGTTGCAAAGTAGATTAAAAACAAGAACTTGGGTAGCCAGGTTCTGCGCTGAATAAAACACTGGTCAAATCTAATCTCAGACACTTGACACTAATTCTGTGATGCTGGGCAAGCCACTTAACCACTACTGCCTTACAAACAAAAACTCACAATAACAAAGAATGCTAATTTATAATGTTGTTTATGAGTAAAGACATTTGAAACAGACACACACACAAGAAAATTTAGAACTCAATTTTTAAAGAAACTGATATTAGAATTGTCTTTACATGTAACTGGGGAAAATCATTTTTAAAATGTAAGCATCTTTTAAATTCTGTTTTTGTATCTTTAGCATTTAGCACTACATCTACCACACAGCAAGCACTTAAAAAATTGCTTTTGATTCAGAAGAATCTACCTATGTAAAGGATGGACAAACAATTGTCATATTTATTGTTGAAAGGATCCTTTTATGGGTAAGAGTTGGACAAAATGGCCTCTGAATCCCTTTCTATTCTAAAGCTGTGATTCTATTCCATCACCTCAAAAAGAAAACAGAATTTGTTATATAAAGAACTATAAAGAATTACTCTTTTTATTTGATGTCAAAGAGAAATTTATTCTTCTTATAGAAAGAATAATGAATTTATGAAGTCATACACTTGGATATATCTTCACAGGTATAGCAATAATCTATCCATACTTTGTTAACCAGTGTGAATCTTGCAGCAAATAAGTTGGAGGATCTCCTTTATTTTTTTTCTATTCTGTACAATTTCTCAAATGTAATTCAAATCTCATATCAAATGAAAAACTGTTAAGCAACTTGCCAAGAACTTACTAAGCACTGGGGACAGAAACTGAAGTAAAGCTGTCTCTGCCCTCAAGGATTCCAGGAGGAGAAACAACACTGAAGAGCGATGGGAAGGGAGGAATATTTTACAGAAAGAATAATGATTGGAAAATGCAATTAACAGAGAAGTTCTTGCTAGGAACAGCAATGTCGATATGATTACTATTCTCTGAGCTACAGTTTGGTGAGGAGAAATGAGAAAAAAGTAAAGAGTACAGCCACATGATATATGTAAGTAGCCCAAAGGCAGTATGGTAAGTCTGTACTAGATACAGTAAAATGCTTATCAATCAGAACCTAATATCACAGGAATGAAAGCCTTAGTCCAATATAAAAGCACAAGCTAAAGACTTCTCTGAAACATGACACTGTTGATCACTACCTCCCCTCTGCCTTCTTTTGAGTCATCATGTCATACTTCTCTCTTGCTTCTCCTACCTATGACTTTCTCTTAGAGAGCTGTGTTGGGTCATCATCCACATCATGCCCCAATAATTGTGTGTGCTCTGTTCCAGGCTCTGATCTCTTCCCTTTATCATCTGTCTGTGAAATAATTAACTCTACATAGATAAATCTCAAATCCAGTCCTAGTTCTGAGCTCCAGTTCTCCCTAAACTGCCGCCTATTACTGGACATTTCCAATTTATGTCTCAAATGCAGCACATCCAAATAAGTACACATTAACTTTCCCTTTGATACCCACTTCCCTTCTGACTTTTCCTGTTCAGGATATGTAGCAGGGTGGGTGGGAAAGGGACATATGATTTCATTATTTTAGAGAAATTAGTTTAGATGAGGAAACTCTACTAATTCAGAGATTGGAGAACTAATTAGAAAAATTCAGAGAATTGTTCTCTAAATTAGGGATTTTAAGAGTTGCCTTAAAGCTTAAGTGACTTGAATACAGGTAACACAGAATGTGTGAAGAGGCAGGAAGAGAATTCAGGTTTTCCTGAAGTTTAAGCCATACAATAAGACTATATGCTATCTCTCCAAATGTTCCAATTTCTATTAAGGGAACCATTCATTTTTACTCATCCAGGCTCATAATCTGTGTCACTTTAGACTTTTTATTCTCAATCTTATCCCACCTATGCAGTTAGTTGATGAATCTATTTATCTCCACAACCTTCTCTAGTTGTTGATCTCTACCTACTCACTTACCACCTTAGTTCGGGCCCTTATTCTCTGTCCAGTTGCCAATCTTAATTGAACTCCTTTGCCTCGTTTCATCCCTCTCTTAATCCTTTCTTCATACAACTGTCAGAGTGTTAAGTCTGACCAAATTTTTTTCCTATTCAATAAATTCCAGAGGATCTTATTTATTGTTTCCAGGAAAAAATAAAAACTCCTATTGGGCACTTAAAGCCTTTCTCAATCAGGGCTCAATCTATCCTTTCAACTTATACATTACTCTGGGACTCTATGTTATACTGGCACACTGGACAACTTTGTGCTATCCATAACGCTCTATCTACAATCACTGTTTCTTTACCCTCACTATCCTCTGGGCCCAAGATACATTCTTTTCACCCAATTCTTAGAATTACTAGTTTTTTTGACGATTCGGGCCATGAACCACTTTATATTCATTTCCAACCACCTACCAGCACTTTAACCTCCAAAAAAACCCAAAAAACAACAACAACAACAAAATTCATCTCTTTCTTGATCTACCCATATATCTATTTCTCCCTCAAGGGAATGTAAACTCCTTGAGGGCAGGAACCCTTTTATTTTTGTCTTTGTACTTTAAGGCCTAAAATGGTGCTGACACAAAGTAGGAACTTAAAATAATGATTCTACTCAATTATCAGTATAGCTCATTGATTGACTGGCAATCATTCATATGCATACCCACAGATGAACTAACTCAATAGGTCACTAATTCAGAAGGACGTTACATGATCAACATAAAATTTTCGTTTGATTTATTTTTCCATTGTTTCATTTGACTGAAGATTTCATTAAGGAGGTTTTGTAGTGTTTCAGGGCAAGATGCAATTAATTGATATTATATAATTTATTCTAGTAGAGAATTTCAGAATCAACAGGGAATATGTCACATATTCTTCATATTACATCTTTCATGACACTAATGTACATTTTACATAATCTACAATCCAGAAAAAACTGGCTTCTTGCTTTTCTTCATATAGAGTACTCCACCTACCATCTCCATACCCTAACACTGACTCACATCTGGAATATAGTCACCCCTCAATTTTATCTTTCAGAATCTATCATCCTCTTCAAGCACCAACTTTTCCTGATCCAAAATCAAAATGGTAGTATCACCTCCCTAAATACCCTGATACTTTTTTTTTTGACTTTATACATACTTTTACCAGAATATGTGGTCTCCTCAATAGAATATCAGGAAGAGAGATTGCTTCACTTTTTTTGTCTTTGTATCTCCAGTACATAATGCAGTGGCCTCTTGATAGATGCTTGCTGACTAATTTTTTTTTAATTTTGCATTTTGTTTGATATCAATATTTTACAAACTACCTAAAAAAAGTGATTTCCAAGACCATGTCACAAAATCTTAACTTATCTAAAAAGATGAAAGCCATTAAGACTCCATTTTATTCTATCAAATAAATGCATTTTTAAAAATCAACAATACATAATCCTGAGAAATCACAGGATCATTCTCAAATGTAATAATTCAGAACTGTTAAGGATTTCAAGAGCCATCAAGTTCAATCAACATTTTACAATATTAAGAGTCAGATGCAGGGAGGATTAATGACTTACCTGACAACATGGAGCCAGAACTCTTTCCCCTGGCTCTATATATTGCCAGCCTTGATATGCTTTCATCCAAGATGTTCCCAATGCACAGACAACAATATCCTTACAGATTTCTACTCTCTGGAAATCTTCCTTTCTTTCAAATATTTTGCTAGCCAATCCTTGAAATCTTTTTAAATTGTGTTGCCACACAAGCCCAGATTGTTTCTATATTTACTTGGCTATTATGCCCATTCTTTTCTACTTAATTGCTGCTGTAACTTCTGTAAACCAAATGACTTCCCTTTGACATTTATAAGAGATTTCCTCATCCCCACTTCCAGTCTCTTTGTTTCTCCTCCCTATCTAGGGAGGAGAGAGATACACTGGTAAAAATGGATGAAATAAAAAATATTTTTAAAACAAAATTAAACCTTTTATAATATAGCTCTTGAGAGGCCTTTCCAGGTATATTAATAGTACATTCCTTACTCACTTTTTAGTCCATGTTTGCTGCTCGCCCATGGATATTCCATTTCCCTGCTGCTGCCTCTGACCCTAACCCCAATAACCCTATTTTGCTACTTCTGACTCTTAAAATTTCTAGCTTTCTTCAAAACTCAGCTCAAATACCACCTCCTACATAAGACCTTTTCCTGCTTCTAATGCTAGTATCTTCCCACCCCAAAATTTATTCATTTTTATAAATATATCTAAATATGTTATTTTCCACAATAAAATTTAAACTCTGCCAGAGTGTGTTCATTTTTGTCTTCACATCCCCAGTGCTTATAAATACCTGCTGATTTTAACAGTCTTCCAGCTAAAAATCACAAAGCCTCCCCTTTGTGACTACTGTTTTCTATCAATGAAACTTCTTTAAAGTTTTTCTCCATATCTCAACTTTTTGAATCAACAACTTCTTCAAATAGATCCATTTGGAAATTCTTTAACTATGCTAAATACCTTTTCCTCATTTTTACCCTCCCTTCTAATTTTTATCTTTTTTTGATGAATTAAATACACAAAGATTGTTAATGACTGTTAAAATTGTAAAATCAATTGAGTATTTTTTCCTTTTAATAACTAATTTCATTTTCCATGTCTTTTGGTGATTGGTACAGTACTTTCTTCTCACATCTTGAAAACAAACGAACAACTGGTATGTAGTCACGAGGTTTCAGAAATATCCATAAGTCTTTAGTCTCTAATTTTATGTCCTCAGTTTGTATTTTCCCAGGCATTTGTTGCCATGTTCTCCATGCCTACCTTCATATCAAAGTTATTCAATGCCAAAGTTGATTTAATTTGAAGAATCTTATTAAGTTTTAAATATTTCATAAATGTAGTTTATAATTTTTAAAAAAAGAATCAGGTTTCAAAAATGACTTGACAGAATAGAATGAGCAAAAGTTAATATGATGAAATTTTATGGGGAAATTTAAAATAATACATATGGGTTTTTTCAAGAATCAAATACAAAGGATACATGATATCCTGACATAGTAAAACTAACTTAGGACTGATAATTTGGAATTTTTGGTGGAAAAGCCGAATATAATTTGTGACATGGACCCAAAAAATTAAAAATATCCACAGATTGCATTAACAGAAGCAATAGAAGCCAGAGCCATCATACTTGCTCCAGATCAAGCAATAAAAACAATTCCATGTGTTCAGTTCTGGGAAGCATATTGTAGAGAATGCACTAAATTACAGCATATCCAAAGGAAAGAGAACAGGATGGTTTAAGGACTGGCATACAGGGATGGTTTGATGGAATAATTGAGGTTTATCCTGAAGAAAGACATGAAAGAGATAAAGCAGCTGTCTTCAACTATTTTATCATCATGTAGAAAGCTTAGAAAACTCTTCCACTTGATTCTATGGTATAATGTGTGAACACTGAAGAGAGAGATATTAATATTGAAACTATAGTTTCCAAAAGTAGAAGGGTCTAAGTGGCAAATTGCTAGGGATGTTGTATAGGGAATTTTTGTTCAAAACAGTTAAAGCTAGATGATTTCTGAGAGGTACCTTTCAATTTTGTGATTCTGTGAGTTATAGGTTCCCTAGGATATCCAGATGTTGGAAAATAGGAAATGGAATTGTAAAGAGTTTGGAGTTAAAGGAATAAAATTTGAAGTTGCCACATAGTAATGAAAATTAAAATTAAGAGAACTGATAACATTGCCAAGAGTCAAAGAAGAAGATAATGTCTCCAGAATCCTCACAAAACACTAAAATTCTTGTATATAAAGACAGTGTGGAATAGTGGGAAAAGCAGTGACTGTAGGATTAAGATATATTTTGAATTTTGATTGTGAATCCTGCCTAAAACGAGTGACATGAAAATGAGGTCATTTTACCTGCTCTTAAGTCTCAATTTCCTCACCTGTAAAATGAGGATTATATAGTACCTACATCACAGGATTGTTAAAAGCAAATGAGAACTCTTTTGAAAATATATTTCATATTGTTCCTCTATGTATTCTACTCAAGCAGGCCTAAATTCCTCAAACTTAACACTCTTATGCCTACATTCTGAAATATATTCTTTTCTCATCATTCTCATCCTAAATTTCCATCAACTCAACTCAATTCTCACTTCCTATCATGAATGTTTTCTGTTTAATTTTCTTTTATATACCTTTTGATTTAAATATCACATATCTCCAGTAGAATAAACTTCTTAAAGACAAGGGTTTTGTTTTGCTTTTGACTAACTCATTTGGGATTAAGTGACTTGCCCAGGGTCACACAGTTAAGAAATGTTAAATGTCTGAGAGTAGATTTGAACTCAGGTCTTCCTGATTTCGGGGCTGGTGCTCTATCCACTGTACCACCTAGCTGCCCCTTTTTTGTTTTTGTTTTTTTTGGTTTCTGTATTCCCAAATCCCAGCACAGAATAGGTATTCAAATGTTAGCTAGTAGTAGTAGTAGTAGTATGCATTTCTCACATCTTATTTTTAAAATCTCAGTATATATGCCTCCATTATACAGTAAACTAGAATCCAACTGCATTTAAATTTGTATTTCTATCAAAGCCTAGCTTTTTACATTGTAAAAATTGAACAAATGTTTACATTTATAAGTGTCTTTAAAAAAAAAAATCTTCCTTTATTCTATTAAATCAGGTGAAAAAGGTCCTGGAATAATGTGTTATTACTAACTTTGTAGTTAGAAAGCGATCACCATTATCTAAGTCAGTGGTCCTCAAAGTGTAGTCCAAAGAATTGTTGGGGTCTCTGAAACCCTTTCAGAGGGTCTACAAATTCAAAATTATTTTTTATTTCTAATACAGTAAATAGCTATAAATATAACCCATGTGAACAAAAACTCTTTGAGCGGATCCTCGATGGTTTTTTAACAACATAAAAATACTGAGAGCAAAAGTTTGAGAACCATTAGTTCCTAAGTAAACAAACAAAAAAACCACCACATTCCCTTTGCTCAGAATATTTTTTCCAGTGGAGTTTCTTTCTATTCCTCTTGAGTAAGAGAGCTAGAATTCAGTATTATTTGCCACTTTTGTCCACTTAATCTTTTAAATTATTCATTTAATTCATGTATCCCAATACTTCCCATCTTGGTTGATACATGACAACACATAAATTTCATTCTTTCTTTCCTGGTTTTTAACTTTTTACTGATTTCTCACTAGTGTCCTTAGTGACTTATATATTCAAATTTCCTATTCACTTCATCTGAACAACTCAACTCTAATGATTTCCCATTATTCTCATAGTTCAATCACTCAATAGCATAAGCATACCTTGCTTGGCCCCTATTACTACACCATGCATCCGTGCATGTCTGATCTCATTGACATGGTAAAATCATACCACAACTCAGTAATACTTTAAATGAAGCACATCTTATCTTTCTCAGTCTAGATGACAAATACTTAAGTACCTCCATAAATTCTTTATTGTGGGGGCACCAATATGTTGGGCTTTTTGCTCTAGATTTCATGACATTTTATGGAACATGCCTCAGATCTCTTTCTGAATTTTTTTTCCATTCACACATATTGTTTGGGGAAATCTTTGTTGATAATATATCTACTCACACCCACTGGCATCTCTTCATTGCCATTTGAGTGACTAGCACTAAAAAGATGGCTTTGTTTCCATGAGAAGCTAGGAGTAGTTAAAGCACTAGGACATTTCCCAAATTCAACTGGTCCTACTTGTTTTTTCCTTCTCTTCTTTCTGGGCATAGTTTATTGTTTGTCTGCATAGTCTGTCAAGACATATATGTATTTGTAAACTAATACTATAAGCATATAATTATTATCCAAACTACATATCATAGGTTGGATAATAATCATTTTTCATTCAGTTATATTTTTCCTGTGCATATAATTAAATATAATGTCAGACTGCATATTCTTGAACTTAGTTCATCTGCAAAATCACAAAACCTTAACCACAACAAGTTTATTTGAACTTGGGGATTTCTACTATTTAAATCCTTAAATCTAAGTCACCCCTATCATCTGTTATCTACTTTTCTTTTGGCCTTCTAAGTATTGCTAAAAAGTCTCCTCACTGGAACACTATAAACTCATGCCTTTTATATATTCAACTAAGGTCTCACTGTCTTCAATAATATTTTTATTCTTGACTTGTTGATTCTGTAATGCATTTCTCCAAAGAATTGCTACACACCTTTTCTATAAATCTCCAGTAACCATTTTACCTCCCTTTCTCTCATATCTAATGACTTCATTACATATTTTAATAAGATAGAGGCCATCTGTGCAGAGACTAAGCATTGCTCCACTTGTAATTTTCTATCATCTTGATCTTTCCATTCTTTTTCAAGGAAAGAGATGTCCCTCATCCTTATTAGATTATTCAAGCTTCTTTACTTTTCATCCCATTCCTTTCTACCTCCTTCAAGCAGTATTGTCAGTTATATCTCCTCCAATACTTACATAAACGATCTTTCTCTTCCCATTGATCATTTCTCCTCACTCTACGTGCAAGTTGTAATTTCCTACTATTTTGAAAAAACATTCTATTGGACACTACGGACAACCCTAAAATTATAATTTTATTTCTTTTCTAGCTCTTCCCATAATCAAGTAAAGCTTACCCTTGACTTTTATCCCTTGGAGCTATCAATTTTTTTTTCCTTCTTTTCCCTACGAAATTCATTGAATTATGTATGCACATTCACTATCTTCATTTTGTTACTATCCAATCAATAAGCACTTATTAATCACCTATTATGTGCCAGATATTGTATTAAGCAATGGGATTACACATATAATAAATAAAACAATTCTTGTTGACAAGGAACTTAAATTCTACTGGAGAAGACAAAGACTTTTACCAGTATATATAAAAAATATGTAAAAAGGAAAATACAAATCAATTAAATACAAGGTGGTTTTAGCAGACAGGCACTAATGTATTAATAATAATAATAATAATAATAATAATAGTATTTATGTAGTACCAGACACTATGCTAAGGACTTAACTTCTATCTTGAGATTCACGCAACCCTGGAAGGTAGGTGCTACTATTATCCCCATTTAGTAGTTGAGGAAACTGAGGCAAGTAAAAGTTAAGTGACTTTTCCAATGTCACAAAACTACTAAGTGCCTGACACCAGACTTAAGCTTGCATCTTTCTATTCAGGACTTGATCCATTGCTGCACCTAGAGGCCCCTAAGAATGAATGAAGTCAGGAGAAGTTTCACTCGGTAGGAGTGCTTACGCTTCACCTCAAAGATTGACAGACAGAGTACATTCCATGAATGGGGAACAGCCAGACATGGGAGAAAGGAGATGAAGCGTGATATTGTGAGAAACAAAGAGAAAGCCAGTTTGGCTGGATGGAAGAGTGCTGGAGGAGAAGTAGTTATATAATTGCCAAATCTAAACTTTAAATATAAAGTTTTTAATTAGTTTCCCTTGTCTCTACCCTTTGTCAATATAACCTCTACACAAATAGCAAAGTAGTATTCCTGCAGCATAGGTGTTGCCATGTGCCTCCCCTGAAAAGCACTAGCACCTCTGGGATCAAAAACAAATTTTCTTTCATTTAAAGCCCTTTATAATCTAGGTCCAGCCTACTTTTTCAGGCTCATTAAACATTACACCTCTTTATACACTCAGCCATTCTGAATTTACTTTACCTCTTTGCCAAGTACATTGACTAACCAAATTGATCTACTATCTGTTTCTCATACAGGACATGTCTTCATTGTATAGGTTATCCCCACTGTTCTCAATGTACCTCCACCTTATACCAGCCTCTTCAAAGCCAAAAAGCCAAGGCCACTACCTATATGAAACCTTTCTTAATACCAAATTTCTAGTACTCCTTTCTTGTAACTTATCCTAATAAATTTACCTTGTACATATTTCATATTAACTTGTATGCATATATCTTGCTTTCCTAGGTAGAACATTGAAGGCAATGTCAAGCATATAGTTGATGCTAAAAAATGCTTAGTTCATTGATCACAGTAAATACAGAAAATTTAATTTAGATGAAAAAAATAAAGGACTAATGAAAGAAACAAGTCCAGTAGTTCAGAGTACCAAATATAAATTAATGACATTGAAATTATAAATTCTTACTAAGAATTAGAATTTTTCCTGACATGTAATAGAAGCATTTCATAAGAAAAATTAGAGGTTGGGCGGGGGGGAGGGAAGAATAGCACTGAGAAATTTTGTAAAGAAAAAAAGTTCTGCTAGGCATCTGAGCTTTATTTAAATAGCTTTCCAGTAGAATACAGCCAGGTCCATTTGTAATATCTTCCCTTTCAATACGAACTGTACCCACCCTGCAGACAGACTGGATGGAGAAGACAGTGTAGCAATTCCACCCTGACTGGTCAAACTTATAGACACAATAAAGGATGTGGCTCAGAACCATCTTTCAGCGCAGAGTATTACATAGATGCTATTCTCACTGTTGATATTTGTACCCATATACCATGCCAGCCTGAAGAATAATTAAGGATACTGGTGGCATCAATCATCTCTAAGGATTTACCCTAACACCAATAAACAGCTGCTGCTTGGCTGGTCCTGCAGTAACATCTCAGCTAGGTATGGAACACCACTTTGATCTCACTACTCCTAGACACCAGAATCATTCTTGATGGCTTTCTGGGAGCCATCAACATCATGAAGATACATGTCTGTTTCCTCTGTGAACAACTGAGTTCCAGCTTGCAGGATAATCATGCAGTTTTTGTCTTTTTAAGCAGCCAATGAGGAAACTACATCTCACCAATGATCTGTATCTTTCTGAGGAGATAATGGTCGCCCAGCATATGTGGGATTAGCAATGACAATGATCTGAATGGAGCGTCCAAAGACCAAGACTGTCCTCTGAACTACAATTGGTCAGCAAAGAATATGTCCTAGGCAGGCAAATAACAAGTAAGTTATGTTCCCAGTGGGAAGTTCAGACAAGATAACTTAGGCTCCTTAATCTTCCCTAAATTCCTTTAAAAGATGTGAATTTTAAATGGCTTAGTAATCCTCCCCTGTATAGATCCAGACTTCTGAATTATCCTTTTCAATTTTCAATTTTGCTTCAACATTCAGCAAGGCAATCATGGAAGAGGTTTATTTATTTATTTATTTATTTATTTGGCTAAATTTTGAACCAAGCAAAAGAAAGGTTTTTTTGAACAAAACTCCTGACACACATCTGGAAATTCTCTAGGGCACTATTCTGCAGTTTCTTGATGCCAATCATCTTGAGCTGCAGCATCAGGACAGCATCCAATACCATTTCTCAGAAAATCAGCTTGAAGGTCAGAGACATTGTGGAATGCTTTTCAATCAGCTGCCACTATTTCTCTTTGTGATCAATTAATTTCCCAAGTACCAGTGTGGAAAGTAAGCATTTCTCTATATAAGCCTTTATGTGCTTCAGGAATGTTCCTGTCAGCAGGGTATTCAAAGCTGCCCAATTAACAACCTAGAATCTTAGTAATCCTGTGACTTAGTGATATGCACTAGTCTTTGCTGTGGGACAGACAATATCAAATGATTTCAGTATGTTTGATCATCTTTGGAAATTTGTTGCATTGCCTCTAATGTCGACAACAAGCTACAGAGACGTGGGCTAATGTGAACAAACTAGATACACTTGATAACTGTTGATAATGCTTAGAAGACAAGAGATTACTTGGGAATTCTCCATATCTTCATTCATAAAAATAAATGGGGCATGTTCTTGAAATTGGAAGAATCTTCAGGAGACCCCCTCATCACCAAATCTGGAAACTTCCAAACAATCAATCACAGTCCAGCATTTCTGCTATAGAGCCACTGGGAACAGTAGCATATGGTGGCAGGGCCCTATCCTTATTTTTTGACTGTTAGTTTAAAAGAACCATAGCAAAATGCTATTATATTTATTTCTGAAAACAACATAATTTAAACAATTTTAATTTTTAAAGCTTTCATCTTAAAAATACCACAAAATACTACTTTTTAAATAGGAAATGTTTAAGATTAAGAAGTCATTTAATTTTTGTGTCTCAGTTCCTTCATTTGCAAAATGGGAATAAAATTAATATTATCATAAGATTATGAGAAAAAAACCTTCTGCATGTTCTAAAGTACTATGTAAATTTAAACATATTATTCACAAATAAGGAAACTAATTCGGATAGATTAAATGAATTTATATGAAGTAACATTTATTATTAGAATATCAGACTTCCAATACTCAGTTCCATTTCAACACTGTGTTATCTTTGTCATCTCATAGAAACCCATTAACAAGTCTTACTTTAATAAGAATGCATTAATTAGAAATTTCAAAATTTTTTTGTCATTTGATGAAAAACTACACCTTCACTTGATGAAAAATCTGCATCTCTAACTCAAACTAATTCACCACAAGGGAAAATAAAAATCCCATTTACATGAACATACGACTACCAGAGGGCATCAAGACATTATCTTTCAATGATATTTTTGACCTGATGATTAAGAGTGATTATTAGTAAATCAATAGGTAAAAAACAATCACAATAAGCCCAAGACTCAAACTTAAGATGATCTAGTGTCAGATCCTGCCTCCCTGGCATACTATATTCCTCTGGACAAGTCATTTAATCTGTGAATGTCCTAGACAATCCTGTAAGCCTCTAAATACACAAAAACTGACATCAGTAATAATACAATACAAATGAGTTTCCTCCCAAGTTCCTTAACAAGAATGAAATCACGTTTTCTTCTCTTTTTAAAGTTGTTGAAATTTTGAATTGTATTGTAAAATGTATTGCTAAATAACTAAATAAATACCTCTCTTAAAAGAGTTTGCATCCTGGTAACAGAATGCATTGTCAGAAACTTTGTAACTAGGGGTAAAAATAAGAAGACAAAAGTAATGCATTCCAGAACATGGATTCCTTACCTGAAAGAGTTTTGAAATCCACTGTCTTTAAGCTTTTCTTCACCTAAAAAAGCCTATAGCTCCCCAGCTTTTTAGATTAAGTAAGGGAGTATGCACCTCTCTCTTGTAATGAAGAGATGACAGATGGGCACAATGTGGGTAATTGTCTACCTCAGTCTCAGAAATAGGTAACTACTCTCAGCATTTTGTTCAGACCTCCTCTGGAATGTGAGACATAAGTAAATGTTTTAGTTTACATAGTTCAAACTATAGACTACATAGTGAAATAAAAATAAACAGGCAGGAAAGTGTCCTGGCTCAAGTATTTCACCCACAATGCATTTTGTTGTTGTTCAGTTATTTCAGTACTGTGATTCCATTTGTTTTTTGTTTTAGTTCTTGGTTTTTGTTTTTGTTTTGTTCTTGCTGGAGGGGAGGGGACTTGCAAAGACCCTAGAGTTGGTTTGCCAATTTCTTCTTTAGCTCATTTTGGAAATGAGGAAACTTGTTTACAAGGTGAAGTGGCTTAACCAGGGTCACACACCTAGTAAATATCTGAGGTAAATCTGAATTTAGGAAGCAGAATCTTCCTGATTCCAGGCCTGGCACTATGTCATCTAGCTACTCGGTTCTAGCAACAGGAAGACAGTAAATCAATTCTTTTACCACAGATAATTTGCCAACCAAAAACTGTCAAAATATTTTTTTAATCAGTTATAAACACTTTTTTAAGGTGGCTATATAAAATGAAATAAGGATAGAGACAATCTGTGATTTCATTGTATTGGGAAAAGATTCCTAAAGGAAACTGCATTTGAGCTAAGTAAAGGGCTGGTGGGCAGGAGGGGAAGGAATAATGTAAGTAAAACTATAGAGGATGGAAAGGTAAATAAATCCAAAAGATATTAATCAATGAAATGATATGAAAGACTAATTTTGGAAGAAAAGAATGAGGTGTTTTTCAATTGTTCAAACAGAGGTAATAGTAGATTATATAAGGTTGGTAGTGGAAATATGAAAGATGGAAGTGAGATTCTATCAAATTACTCTGATAGAAGCAAAATGATTTAATAACATTAGATATAGAAGAGGAGAGTGAAGGAGAAGACAAGTAACATCAAAGTTTCAAATATGTTAAGTCTTAATAAACTGATGATCCCAGAGAGAAATAGAAAACTCACAAAGAAGATTATTTTAGAAGAAAAATACTAAACTTGATTTTGACATGTTCAGTTTTATGTGAGGCATCTAAGATATCTTCCTGGTAGTTTGTGGTATAGCTCTGGACCTGAAGGAGGTCAAGGCTGAAGATAAGATGTAAGAATTGTTTATATTGAGATAAGTCATTTAAAGACATGGGAATAAATAATATGGACAAGATTTAAAGGATTTAAGAGACAAAAAATACTTATGAAAAATTGTCTCTCTAGTAGGAAAAATTTTGATAATTCTTTGTAAGGACTCAATTAACTGTTTATATTCAGGTGTCCAGAGCCCACATTACTTACAAGGGTAAAAGGAGGTAATTTTCCTTATGCATGGTATCCTTGATAGTTTTATGAAATCAGTTTATCTTATTAGCTCTCAAGAATACTTAGAAATACCTTGTGACAAGAAATCTTTGAATATTTTGGCATGTTCTTAAGTAGCATAGCAATTCAAAACATACACTAAAGTGTATTAAATTATTAATTTGGAAATATAAAGTTTACTTCCTTCTCATTAACAATAATAAAGCACAAATAAATTATAGATGTTCTTATCATCAAGTTCACTACTAACTAGACTAAATCTTTAACTGGACTACATCTTTCTCTTTAATCTAATAGAAAGTTTAGATATCGAAGAAATACTTTATTTTTCAAACAGCATCTGGAAGCTTTGAAGAACGTTTCACTCTAGTCAAATGTCCCAAATATGATAGCTTACATATCAATAAAACATCATTATTTTTTGCAAAATTTTTCTGAAAAGTATCATATATTTTCCATAGTTTTAGATGCCACATTTTAGGAAAGATGTTGACAAATTGGAACACATCAAAAGAACAGTGATTAGAATAGTGAATGACATACAAAGTATTCCACAGAAAATTTATCTGAAAAGACTGAGGATGTTTAGCTTTAATAGGAGAAAGCTTTGTGGACACAACAGATGAATTATGATGTGAAAGAGGAATCAGACTTGTACTTGACCCTCAGGAGTAATAGCTAGAAGTGGCAAAAGACTAATTTCAATTCCTTATCAAAAACTTCTTCCCAGCAACTAGCACTATCCAAAGGAAAGTCATCTACCTTAGGACATGCTAAATTCATTATCATTAACGAGATGCTATATGATGATCTCTCAAATGTATTGTAGAATGTATTCCTTTTCTGGTATAGGTGGGATAGGGGACTTCTAAAGTCCCTAATAACTCTGATAAACAAACAGTTCTCCCTTTATGTAAGTGGACTGTTCCTTAGACCTCTACATAAAGTGATTTTAATTTAATGTGAATTTGCCTATAGATGGGGGGAGGGGGGGGAGGGAGATTTGGAGGTAAGACAGGAAAGGGTCCCATGTTTGTGGAAAGAGGAGGGCTAGTACATGGTACAAGAAGCTAGAGACAGAGAAGTGAAAGCTAGATGAGGAACACTGAGGGGAGTTGCAGGAAGCTAGAGGAAGAATACCCAATGGGCCAGGTGTACTGGGGTGCGAGACAGGGACACAGAGGACAAGAGAGAACAGGTGTGACATACAGGAAGTGGGGAAAAACACAGTACCCAAGTGGGAATGGAGAGAAGACAGACAAAGGCCTCCTCTTAAGCCAAGCACCCCAATCTGATTTCACTTGGATTTTTTTTTTAGCGGCAAGGGGGTTGGAGGTGGAAGGCCATGTGATGTTGAGCCAAGGAGTAGGGAGAAAGAACACAGTATTATATAGTACAATTAATCGAGGGTTTGGAGGTTGTTAGGTTTTTTTGAATATGGATTTCTTTTAGCATTCTTGACATTAAGTTGAATATACATAAAGCAAGAAGTGTCTATATATAAAACTCTGTTTTTTTAAATGTTTGTACTCTGCTATGAATAAAAAATAGTCACAAACATAAATGACGTGTAACAAAATGAGGGATTACTTAAGTGGTAATTTTACATAGTGTGATGTAGTAGATAGAAGGCCAGTCTTGCAATCAGGAAAGCACGGATTCATGTCTTTTTTCAGATTCAAATTTATCTATGAAGCCATGGGCAAATTACTGTTCTTCTAAGTGCTTCAGACAAATGTAAGTGACAAACTACCAATATCATTGGCAGAAAAAATTTCCACACTGAGCGAGTCCTCCATACCTATTAATTTCTCTAGATCGAAATATTCTCCTAGCTACTTAATGATATTAGCTAGTATACTTTCATTTTAAAACCTTTTTTTTTCAATTAAATTTTCCTACAAATATTCATACCAACAATTACTCCAAATGAAAACATAGCTTTTATAAAACTTTAAGGTGATTTTTCAATGCAAAAATTATTAACCTAACAATACCAAAGTGTTGGAATCCTTACTAACTGCTAACTAATTAGAGTTGATCTAATCTTACAAGAAGATGTTTTGGGCAGAACCTGAAAACAAGGTACTAAGTAGAACTAATTAACACAAGGCTTGTGTTCACACCTTTACTCATTGGAGTTCAATGAGTTCACACCTCCCTTGAAGCTCTTTGGGCCAGAGAGCACTATGGGAGAAAACCCGCAATCCCTCTCTTGAAGGAGCATAAATAGAGCTTCAATGGGCCAGTCAAAGAAGTTCTTCAGAGTGAAGAAGCTACAAGTCGAGATTTCACCGGAATGACATGAAGAGTGGAGCTGGCTGGAGGCTGAAGAAAGCAGAGGCAGAGGCCGAAGGACCAGACCTTTGGATTTGGCAACATTCGGAGAGAGCTCTTGGAACCAAGCAGAGAGATAGGCCTCTAAGCTAACCGGGCTATATTGGAGATAATAAAAGATCTGAACTTTTATCACCTGGCTGCGTTTTGAGAAGAAAAAGCTTACCACATTTTAGCGCCCGAACAGGGACTTGATTCAGATCCATCTGAACTAGATCACAACACCAAAGTGTGCTAGTTAGAAGTATCTCTTATTCCCAAATTACCAATTCTGACATTTTTTCTTTCATAATTGCAATCACTTTTATACTTAATAATGATTGCCCCATGCAAGTAATTCCTCTTATTCCATGATATAACTTTTTTCAATAAGAAATTTTTATTTATACATTTCTTACAAGTTTCTCTATCTCCTCTTTAATTGATATGTCACCTTCATTTATTAGGATTAATTGAATGAAAATGCTACATATTAATGAATTCATTTGTGGCTGTATTATTATTATTATATTATTAATATATCTTTTATGTATATGAGTTAGTAAACAAAGAAAAAGTCCTCTAATAACAAACCTGTATAAAATAGTTCCAATGTCTACTACAAATGTTTAGCAACATACGTATGCCCTTAGTGGTATAGGTCTGAACTGCATGTGGCTATCTGTCTTTTCACAGTGCATATTTTATTTAGTATCTCTTTATTGCAAACTATTCTTCTTTTGTTGTGTCTAATCTTTTCTGATTCTATCTTTCGCTATTTTCATGCCTTTTCTGTTCTTTTTATCATTCTTGAAAAATTTCTTTCTTTCCTTAACTTCTAGAAAGAAAAACTGATTTTTATAGACAATTATCAATCAAAGTGCTCCTATATCAATATGTGTTGATTTTAATCACAGATTTTCAGAACTGGCAGAGAACTTGAAGCTCATCATTTACTTAAAATCACACCTTATGTACATGAGAAAACTGAAGTACAATTAGATAAAGTGATTTGTTTAAAATCACATGGCTAATAAGAGTCTGGGGCAATTTCCTTAGAGCTGGGTAAAGTTCTTTGTTATTCTGCCTTCCTTTGAAGTAACATAATTGCTGTCACTTAAAATGACAAGTTATTTATTTGTCCAAATTTATTGTTTGTAATATTTTTGAGAGCAGCTAGCTAGGTAGATTATAATTCTTATTTGGCAAATTGATCAAAATTGACTATTAAAGCATAGAATCCAATTCAATTTTGAGCAAAGAGAATAAGGGCCTTTGTGAAAAAAGAGGTAGGTTCCCTAAGAGATGAAGCAAGCAATATTTTAACTGTTGCTTCACATAAAGAAGAAAAAAAGGACATTTATTATACTGAAGATTCTTAAAGAATTGGGCCACCAATTTCTTTATCTCTATTCATTCAAGAAGTATCAAGAATAAGTATGAAGTTCTTGCTTTATGGAAGGCACTTGTGTATAAGGCGAAAGGTGAGTAAGAAGAGAGGAAGAGGATAGAGCTGAGGAGGGAAACAGAGGAACAAAACTAAAAAAACATCATCCTATCCTTAGGGAGAGTTAAGATGCATACACAATCACTCTCACATAAGGCAATATGTGCCAATGGGTGATATCACTTAAAATTGATTTCTGTTTCACAAATCAAAAAAAAAAAAAAAAAAAAAAAAAAACTGCTTAAATTCTTACAAACCACTTTTTATTCTTATCTGATCCTCCCAACAATCAAGTCAAGTCAGTAGTACAGGCATTATTGTCCCCATTTAGCAGATAAGGAAACTGAAATAAGAGAATTTAAGTGGTAAGTCCATGGTACCATGGCTGGAATGTGTCAGAAAGGGTATTCTTACCCAGGTTTGCTCCTGACCCCAAGTTCAGGCTCTTTCCACAGCACCACACTGCTAGAAAAGATAAAAAGTGCTATTGGAGATAGGAAAGACCACTTCTGGTAGAGGAGAAAGGGTAAAGAAACTAATTTTTGAACTAGGCTATAAAGGATAAGATAGATTTTGAATGATGGAAATTTGCAGGAGGGCTGAAGATGCAGAAAGAGAAGTATAGTACAAAGTACAGAGCATGTTCATGGAACAATCAACACACTATTTTGTGGGGCCAACAGCGGATAAGGTAATAATGGAAGATAAGTAATTAGTAGTGAGATTGCAGAGACCAAGCTAAGCCATAGGAAATTAATCTTTCGGTGGTACAAAGAATTTATTCAAGGGTTGATGAAACTAGAAGTTGGAAAAACAAATGTAGGCAATCAATAAGAATTTTAAGACCTTTTCTAGGTCTTAAAACTGGTTTACAATTGTTGTTGACGATCATTCACAAAAAAAAAAAAAAAAAAAAACTCTAATGCTGAGTATTAGTATATACTGAGAGGGCAGAAACTACATTGAAATTTTTGATTTGCACATTAACCACAGTCAAATTCATAGAAAAATATTGAATACACCAGGAACTATAACATAATAGCTGGAAGTAAGCATAAATGAGTGGGCAGGATATACAAAGAAGGAATTTTGAAGGGCTTCCTAAAAAATCATGTACTATATTTGCTATACTATATTTGAAAAAAATGAATAAGAGAAAATATTTCTGAATATTTATATTTAAAAAGACAATCAAGAGTTATGAATTCTTCTTGAAATTATACCTGTCTTTGCAACTGGTTTTCTATAAATTGTAATTATAATTTACTTATCTTCTGTAAGTCATAACTTTAGTCAATAATTTTCCTCACAAAGTGTTAATATTTTTTGTATTTACTATACTGTATTATTATACCACAAAATATACTTCTACAAAGTTAAAGTTCCCTTAAAAACATTTATATATTTAAAACCCACCTTTTTAAATTAAATTTTCCTATAAATATTCATACCAAAAATTTAACTAAATGTAAAATCACTGGGAAAATAGATTTTATAAAACACTGAGGCTATCTTTCAATGCAAAATTTATTAACCATTAAAGTGTGCTATTCAAACCTGTCAATTAAGTCCTTTTATTTTAACCACCTCTATCCCCCCCAATTCTGACATTTTTTTTCATTCATATTACTATCACTTTTAAATGTGAGAGTAATTGCCCCATCCAGATATTTTCCCCTTATTCCATGATGCAACTTTTTTATAACAAATTTTTATTTATACATTTCTTATCACTTTCTATATTTTCTTTAACTGAAATTTCATTTTCATTTGTTAGGAATAATTAACTGAATATGAAAAAAGACTAGTCACTAACACAGATTTATTTGTATTATATTGTATGTATATGTGTAAGCAAAGACTTAGAACAAGTCCTCTAATAATAAATCTTTATGATATATTTCAAATGTCTACATTCAGCAAAATAAAAAATGATCAAATGACAGAATTTAAACAAATTCATATTATTCCTGAACATAAAATCTTAATTATGTGCTTCATAAAAAGTATTATAGATTCCAAAAAGTACTGTTTACTCCTCCACTTTTGTCTTAAACAGAATAGTTGAACTATTCAATGATTAAGAACTAAAATATAAAGGATTTCCTAATACTCTGGACTCTTGACATCTATAGTTATTTTAGCAATCACATTTATATGTAGTATGCTTTCAACATTGAACTCATAATTCAGAATGTATAAAACTTAATGGCTGAAAAATATCCATTTTATTTTAAAATCTTATTATAGCTACTATAGCAATTATTAATAAACAGTCAATATATCTTCCTATATTTATACCAATGAAATAACTAAAATTTAATATACTTTCAAATATTTACCCACATACATACACATGTGCATATGCGCTTGCGCGCTTGCACACACACACACACACACACACACACACACACACTTCCCCTCCTTAATTCCTCCTTCCCCCTCAAGTCTCCCTTAGTCAACCACTAAGGTGATAATTTTATTTAAGTTGATGTTAACTGCAAAATCAACAGGACCTCCATAATCTAAATTTAGATCAATATAATTGGGCTTATTTTCACTAGTAAAATGATTGTGTCAATTACAATAAGTTATTTTAATATCCTTATTTTTAACACTCATCTGATTAGTAATTTTTACAATCAAATTCTCTCCACACCCCCAGTGAAACTAGACACATGTTATGAACTTTAGATGAGAAAATACTCCAAATGACATAGAGGATCCCAACAGTTAGATGTATATATTTATCAACTGTGATAGGACAGTTTATAATTTTCTCATATGTACATGCTATTAATAATATAAAAGGCTATATTCTCTGAAGGCAAACAAAAATCCCTCTACTTTCTTGGGACAAGTTAAAAGACTGGAAAAATTAGGTAAGTTAATTTGGAAAGACTAGATAAGAAAAATTTTCTAAGATTTATCTATCTAAAAACTTTTTTAGTTATGGGGCAGGTAACTGTATTTGTTTATATAAATATAGCTGTATGTTCTCCCTTAAGTACATGTAGTTATATGTTCCCCATTTATTCTAATAGACTATAAATGCCTTGAGAGAGGGGCAATTTCATTTTTGCCTTTGCATTTCTAACACCTAACATAAAGCCCTTAATAAATGCTAATTGAATTGAAATGAAATATAGACTGCAGTTTTATAACACTAGCCTTAATAGATGATAAACCTTATTTCTATTTTTACAGATGGATATAAAATCAATGTATGCAATAAAATCTGGGGACTTTATTTCTACTTACTCTAGTTCCTTATTAAAAAAAAAAAAAAGAAAAGAAAAGAAATCTTTCCTCCAACAAAATTTCATAATCAACAGGAATCTGAATCCATTTTTTCTGAATATAAGATCTACCAGTATTCTGACACATATTATAAGAAACTATCTGAAATTTATGAGATTTGGTTACTAGTAACAATGAAAAATATTTTAACTTTTATGAATTACCTTAACAAAATCTCTATCAGTTTTCTCCTTCCATTCTTCTCCAAATACAGTAGAAAATGATCCTAAAGCTATAAGCATAAAAGATACATTAAGTAAAAAGAAAGTATACATTTTCATTTAATCCTTACTAATATCCATAAGTTTGCAAAAGCTTCAACAAATGAAAGGCCATTTTAAAGTTTCCTATGGATTAAAAAAATACTTTTATGGTAAATCATAGTATACTTCATTAGTGTAGTAATTGCAGGAAACAATCAAATGGTCTATATTTCATGTACCTATAACTCTTATACCCTAATTAGCTACAATTTTCAATTTTATGGGTATCCAGAAAGAAATGAATAATTTCTTTTAGAAAACAGTTACTAAGTACTTAGTTTTCACTTATATGGGGGAAAAACATTTAAATCACACATCAATCCATGGCTGCCCCAACATGCCATATCTAATGAAATTTTTTAGAAGACTATATGCTATTCCAACACTGTTAAAAATTGTAATATCTTATATCACACCTGGGTACAATTGTTTATGGAATTTGTACCACAACGTAATCACTTTATTTTGTTTGGAAATATTCATGATACAATCTAGAGTTGAACTCTGGTGGTAAAATCCGTATATTGTTAAGATTCCACACAAATAATAGCGTGTTTTGTTTTAAAAAACCTAAATTACCTAAGTTGAGATTCATTTGGGTAATTTTTTTGGTGGGGGGAAGAGTAGGGAAAAAAATTTTTTTAATGTACTAATTTTTATTTAGAAGATAAACCAATTCCAGTTGGCTGATAAATCTTTTATTTATCCATTATACTAATGCATACATATGTTAACAGATATCCTGCCCCATTTCTCAAAATGAGGGAACTAATAATATTGGTTAAAGAACTGCCAGCAAATCAGAAGGATAAACTTATCTTTAATTTAGGTATTTCTATTTACCTTAAAAATGAGGTACTTGCAATGACTTATTTAGTAATGAAAAAGTTAAATATTGCTCTTAAAATATATCAGTTACAAAGACTGATAATATGAAAACTACATATGATAAAATAGTTAAAAAATAAAAATCAAACAATAATGTGTGACAAAGTTTAGATTAGATCTTTTCAGGAAAAGAAGTGTTGAGATTATAACATTCAACAGAATCTAATTACAACGATTAAATAAATAATGCCTCCATTAAATGAAATATCCCAAATAATTTATACAAAAGCTACTAATTTTTTAAAAATTCATAAATATAATCAACAAAGCTGTAAATAATTCTGTTACATAAGATGTTTTCAAACATTACTACTAACATCAATTCTTCTGGGCTAGAAGATTATTTTAAGGAATAAATGTAATAATTTATAAAAACAAATAATAGTTGGGTTACTGCATTTCTTGAATCAGCTAACACAAGAAGTACTTTGCGCAGTAAAGCATGATCAACATACCAAAACAATAAATCATTTTTGTTTTCTTTGAAATATAAGATAATTTTATTTATTGAAAGTTCTTATCAAGTTGGATTTATCAGTGATATCTTAAAGAGGTTAATGTATTTAATAATGTTATTATTTTAAAGATATTGGACAAATCACTAAGAGATTACATAACATAGTCTGGTGTATTGGAAAGAATGCAAGATTTGGTGTCAAGATATAGAGGTTTAAATGATTTAGTAAGGGGATTAGAAAATTGTACAATCTAATCAAGATTCAGTTTCCAAATCTGTAAAATGAGCAGAATAATTGCACTACTTACCTCATAAAGTTGTTACAGAACCAAAACTGTAAAACTACTTATTTATATCATGTGTACACACAACATATTATGGAATACTTAAACCTTTTATTACATGCAATTCTGGTTTAATACTCCATAAAATAAACATTCCACATTAAAGGGGGAAAAAATGTGAAATGTCTTTATTTAAAGAGTAATACATTACATCTACTTTATAAATGCCTAAATTTAAAATCCACTGCTTTGAAAACTAAATAGAACCCTTTAAAAATCTTAATTGTTTTCATACATCAAAACTTAGAAAAATTATTTTCTACTGTTTCCTAAAAGCCTCAAATGACAATCAAACAAGGTCTTCATAAGTTCTTTTAGGACTTTAAAATTTTAAATATACCTATAATTTAGGTTAAAGAAATGCATTGGTAAAGAACTCTGTAAATAATAGAGGCAAATTTATTATGTTTAACCACAAATATAATAAAGAATTAAACATTTTCTCATTTCAGGAAATGAGATGTGACAAATAAAAATTGTTACTATGAAAAAAAAATGTTCTCAAGTTTAAGAAAATCTGTACAATATTTATCAAATTATTTCTGCCATACCTTCAACTTTAGCATTTAAAGTTTAAAAGTTGACTGCTTAAATAATTTATGAAGACCCTGTAAAAAGCGACCTATAAAAATCATAGTTCATTTTCTTAAGTAGATTTATTACACCAACTACTGAAAGAATAAAATCATTCTTGTTCAAAAATCAATTCTCAGCTATATGGATGCCCTTTGGAAATTTTATCTTTAAAGTGCCGAAACTGAATATATTTCCTTTAGAGTATAAAATAACTTCCAATGTAAAGTTTAAGAGGTAATGAACATTAAAAGATTGGCTAAATGTTACAAATATACATGTCCATAAAAGTTACCAGGTAAGTTGTAAAAGAGGTCTTTGAGTAGTCCTGTAAAGAACCAAGAATCATCTTGGTCTTTTCCATATGCTCCTAAAATTATTTTATACTTATATTCTTTACACAGATCTCTACATATCTATATCTAAAACCAACCCCAGGTCATCCAAATTCCAAGTCACCATATGTAGCAGAGTATATCCCAAATAAAAATATGCTTAATAAATTAAATTAAGTATTAATAAAATAAAATAAATAAAATTAAGATTTACAAACACACTAAAACAAAATTGCAAACATTTAAGTTATTTCATCACTTTAGTGCTTTATCACTAACTGATTAAAAAATATCATTTATAATCATTTACAATATATGATAGTTCATTTTCTCAAATGTCTAGTCTGTATCCACAAAAGTTAAACATTTAGATTTTTAAATGCTGAGAAAAAAATGTTTTATTTATTCCTTCATCTTGTCCACTACTAAAAAATAATTTATAATGGCAATTTTATCTTTGAAGAACAACTGATTACAATTAAAGTAATGGGAGAAAAAGAGCCCAAAACTGATTCTATACTACTGCCAATCAGCTACTTTAAGAAGCCATCTTGATTATGACAATTACTCCCTTTTTTTTCCTGCTATGTGTAAGGGCAAGAAATATAAATTTATAAACTCTTAGAATACAATAAATATAAACACTGGGAAATTAATCTAAGAACCACAGTCAACCCTCATACAAAGAGAAAAAAAAATTCATAAAACATGAAAATAGTTTGATTTAAAATAAAATAATAACAGAAGCTTACAATTTAAAAATACAAGCATGCCAAACATTTGATGAATAATAATAGGCTTATTTTGGCAGCAAGTTTGCAAATGCACTAACATAATTTTTATTAACAGAAACTATAATCACATAATAACAAAAACATATTTTAGAGGGTTTATAGGGAATAATTTCTGTAAGATGGTATTTTTCTTATAAAATACTTCAATTTAGATTACACACTTACTTAGAAAAATGTGGTCATTTCCTTACATCAAAATAGCATAGAATTTAAAATGTTGGGGAAAAAAAAAATTACTCAACTGAATTTAACATTTTAAATGCAAACAGAATGTAAATTTACTACAATTTTAAGTAATTTGTTGCTAAACAACTTTTGTGTTAATACTCATCACAAAAATTAATTCACAGATGGATACACGTGAAATATCCCTTTCTCTTTGAAATACCAAAGGATTTGATGTCAGAATACAAGAAAAAACTTTTCCCACTTAATGCGCGTATATCTATGAAAAATTCTCCTTCTTATTGATTACTCCCTTATTCTTACCTTGATAAATACAATAAATTCAACTTAAAACTTACTGTCGTCAAACACCCCAGCATTAGCAAGTAATAAAGTGATGATTTTAGGGTCTTTTTCAAGTTGCATGACGTGCTTGCTTTCATTTGACAGAAGAGTGCATACATTAATAGCAAAGTCCACTTCATTTGGGAGTCCAGATAACAGGGAAAGCACCAATTTATTATAATCATTTGGCGAATTGAAGTCCATAGATAGCCCATAGCTTTGACGAAGATAATCTACCAAAGATATAAAATAGTAAAAAACAAAAGAAACCAATTACTCATGAATGTCTCATGGATAAGCTACTACTTCAAATAATTCCCTAAATTTTATTTTTAGCTAATAAATTTGAGGAATTTTTTAAAGGAAAAAAAAAGGTCAGACTTTGTTTTTAAAACACATTAACTTAAACTGAATGGGTTCAATCTTGTATATTCTTAAAATTCACTTTACTTATCTAAAATTATGCATCATTCATCATTTCATCAGAATAAATTTTCCCTCCCTCCAATGAAACTGATAGTAATACCTCTAATTCAATTAAATACTATGGGTGAATTATAGAAGGCCCCAAAACTCAACACCTAGCAAGCCAATCAACTCTTGGTGTAAGACTTTTTAAAGTAAACTGCACTGATCATTATGAAATGATGTGTCTTTCACTATGCCTGTGTTTAGGGTTTCCAGGTTAGAACTATTGGCACAAACTTTTAAGAACCTCAAGTTCCCACCACATGCTGCCCTATATCTTTATTAAAATATTTTAAAATGCACATTTACTACAGGGTACTGTTGTTTATACTTGGGGGATTTAAGCTTTACTGAGCCATGATTCTAAATTTATGTGTACTGTTCATTTTAAAACAGAATAATTTAATATTTTAATTCTCTCCATATAAATCTAACTATATTTACTGAAAGTGTTTTTTATAATAGGCTATATAATGGTAGAGATCTTGAAGCTAGTAAATCTAGGATCCAGTGCCACTCAATTTTGAATTTAATAAAAAGTATTTAGTTGTCTCTAAAGTAAATATCTACTATTTAAAGTATCCCCCTAAATTTATGTAATATATGATTAACTTATAAAAATTCAACTTTAGTTAAAAAAAAATCTTATTGCCAGGTCTTTCACCTACTGACCTAAGGCAAAATCTTAGCAGCAGAGGAGGGTATGGGTAGTGAAATACAGAGTACAGAAAAGGGATTAAATAGGGAATTTAGAAGGGAAGAAAAAGAGATAAAAAAGAAATAGGAAAGGAAGAACAAGATAAAAGAGAGAAAGAAAAGAGAGATAGAAAACAAAGGAGGAAGACAAGAAGTTCTAAGAAAAAGGAGAAGAAAGAGAGAAAATGGGGAAGAAAGGAAAGAGATATCACAAAAGTATATTAATCTACTTTTAGAAACATCTGGATGGCAAAATTAAAAAAAAAATTGACTGAAAGATTAAATAAAGATCTACCTCCAAAAAACATCAAGTCAGGGGGCAGCTAGATAGAACAGTGATTGCAGTACCACCCAAGAGTCAAGAGGACTTGAATTCAAATTCCACTTTAGATACTTACTTCTAACTGTGTGACCCTAGGCAAATCACTTAATCCCAATTACCTCTCAAAAAAACAAACCAACAACAAAAACAGAAAGGATCCATTAAGTAATTTTTTTTTAAGGTGGGTGCCTAAATTACATTTCCACCTTAAACATACAAAAAAATTATAAGAATGTTTTCAGTAACAAACTTTTCAAGATATGCATAAGAGTAATAAATGATAAAAAAGTCTTCACAAAACATAAAAGCTGATTACATAAAAATCATGTCAAATTAGTTAAACTTGGCTAAAGAACTCCCAAGAAAGCTCTGAATAATAATAATAGAAATATACCCAAACTAAAATATACTAGGATAAATGGATTTAAATATAGAATGAAATTCTACTTCAATAAAGACTAAACATTAATGTAGTAAAGAATTCTTGTTAACTCACTCTATGTATTACTATACCTGCTTAAGAATGTCTCTTAGAAACAGTTTAATTATCAACAAATGTAAAATGCAAATTTAAAATTTCCTGGCTATTATTGAAGAATAAGATATGAGATACTCAATAGAAACTTGCCATATTTAATATGATCCCCGGGGGTGGGGTGGGGGGATGGATAGGGGGAAAAAGGCGATACATCTATAATTCCATTAGTATAGGGAGCTTCCCTATGAAGAAGTACCCTCAACTTTCAAACAACTGTTCTGGAAATTATATTCTTAGAAAGTTACCTATAGCACTGAGAAGTGATGTGACCTGTTCAGGGTCAAAGAGGTTTCTTCACTACATCATACTGTTTATCAATACATTCCTGTATTAGTAAGTCTGCTAAAGCCTTTATACTAAAATACTTGTTTCTTCCATTGTCCTGAATTTAGGATTACCAGGGTAGGCAAGGGAAAATGTATGTCAGTTTTCAGAAGATAATTTATTGAGAGAAAGTGATTTTAAATCTGTAATTTTTCTCTAGCACTCTACTTAAAGTTAATTGTTCCTTTTTATGCGGTCTGATTTCTGAGAACATGAGATAATTAATTTTTTTCCTACAAATACTAGTTAATTATAGTGGATATAATCTTTATCAATACAGTCTTTTGTGGGAAATCAGGCCTCAAAAAGAAAAAAAAAATTATCCAAGCAGATGCTCCAAATGCTTTATATACAAAATTCATTTCTGACACTACAGTTCTATCAATCAAACATGTTCACAGAAGTTGAATTACAGAATGGACATATGAAATGCCCTAGGAAGGAAAACATTAATTTTGAATTTTGTTTTTAAAAAAATTTAATTTAAACCACTTTGCTTTAAAAGCATTTTGGACATTAACAAGTAACTGTACAAATGCAATTAATCAGCCTCTGTAGGTCTTGCTTTCCTTGTACAAAAAAAAAAAGACCTGGTGCTAAATGATTTATAAGGTTTTTTCCACCTCTAAAATGCTATAATTTTAAGTAACCAATTTGAAATTTTGGATTTCACATCTCTCTTCTGAAGAGGCTGTAGCAGTCTACAGCCGAAACAGGATATACACAATGTACCCCCCCCCCAAAAAAAAAAAGCTGCTTTGAGAATGAATGTGCGTGTGATTATAAAAGAAAAAGAGAAAGAGGGGAAAAAAAAAAACAAGTATTTAGGAAAATTTTCTTAAATGATGGATTATCCAATGGCTGACAATCTAAAAATTAAGCCCAAAGTAAAATATGACCAACATGTTTATCCCCAAAGGAACCTTTTAGAGCCACATCATAGTATCAATTTATGTTTGATTATAACAATTTTATATATATATATAATTTTTTTGGGGGGGGGGGCTGAGGCAATGGGGTTAAGTGACTTGCCCAGGGTCACACAGCTAGAAAATGTTAAGTGTTTGAGACCACATTTGAACTCAGGTCCTCCTGACTTCAGGGCTGGTGCTGTACCACTTAGCTGTCCCCAACAATTTACTGTTTCTAATAATAATAGGCTACCACTTATATAGCGACTTAACATTTGCAAAGCCTTTTAATACAGTATATCATTTAGTTTTCAAAACAACAGTGGAGTAGGTACTATTACTATCCCTGTTTTACAGATAAGGAAACTGATTAGCTACCTGAGTACTTTATAATAATAATCTTATACTATAAATTCATCAAAACTGGAATAGGCATTTTAACAAATTGATTTTACAAACTTTTTTTTGTTCAATCCTATAATTTCATCCACTCAGGAAATTTCCAGTAAGGAACTCCCTTCAAAATCTAGAGCATTAATTTCTATGTAATTTAAAGTCTAATACAGCATACTGAGACATTAAAAAATTAAATGACTTACCCATAAGTAATTTGAAATCAAGTATATACTTCATTCTTTATCAATAAATGAGAAAATCAACAAGCTTTTCTTGTTTTTTTTTCACCAAGCAATTATTAAACACTCACTATAGAGGAGGCACTATGCTAAGTCCTTAAGATACAAAGAAAAGAAATAAAAATAAAAATAATGCCTACCTTCAATGAACTTAAATTCTGGGGATAGTAAGACATACTTCCAAAGGTGATTATAAGAAAAAAATGAGATTACAATTGTAAAGAGCTTAATAGTGCCTAATACAAATAGGTGCTAGATAATGGCTAGCAATGATGACTATCATAATTATCATTACCATTAATAAGTACTACTAAGATTATACATACATACATATACATATATACATATGTACATACATGTATACATATGTATACACACACACACACATACAGGCACAGATTATCCCGAAAGTCTTGGTACAGTTTTAATTCTTAATAGCTTAAAACAGCACTAAAACTTTAAAATTTTAATAATTTAAAACGTCTAAGAATTCTGGGACAGATTAGATACAAGATACATGTAAGTGCCTTTATTTTTTATAATTTAATGATTTATTTATTTAAAAGAATCCCAATGATCTTTTAAAAACTCTGCTCCTGCAACTATATCCTTTATCATAATGTGGATCTATTCCGAAAGATCAGAATCTTAAACCATTTTCCTTAGCACCAAACAATGAATGGAATCAAGTTAGTTTTATATAGAAGTTGCTTTCTAAACAGGTAACTAGAGAAAACTCTGGTTTAAAATATGTAATGATATGCCTTAATTTTCTCTGGAAACAACAAGCTATTGCTATTTCTTCAAATCCAATTCATACAATCATTAATATAATTCTGATATGGTATAGTTTCTGTTTAAAATATATGCATATCCATACACATACGACATACATGGTAGTTTCTAGGGAAAAAAATATATAAGAAGTTGGGTTAATAAATCTGAGAGAAGGAATCCCTGGCCAAGTACTACCTCAAATTACAGCACATTATCTCTTTGTGTTTTAGGAATATCTCCTTAGGTTCCATTTTCTATTTTGTTGTTGTTTTCAACCCCAATGGTGTCTTTCTCTTTCTAGATTGTTTGTCCTTTTTCTCTACAAGATAACTTAATTTTGTTATTTGTACTTTCCTTTGTAGCTGTGTTTATTAGAGATGGATTAGATTAGATTAGAGTTAGAACTATTGAAGGGATTTTTCTTTTAATTCTTGAATGTTAAAGTTGGAGATACCATATAGAAATTGATGCCATATAACATAACTATTTTGTGTTTCTACAGTCTGGAGTATTTGCAGACAGCATAATCAGCTTGTTTATATTTTGTTTTGTTTTTTCTAAGAGTGTTTCAAATGCCTCTCTTTTAGTGAAGGTGTCATTTTTCACTGATGATTATGCTCATTTTTCCAGAATATCTCATCTAGTATTTAATCTTGGGATCCTTTATAGAACATATTATTCCCTCTTGCAATTATCTGGTGGCTGCAGGATAGTCTTCTGAGAGTCAAATTTCCTTTCCTTTATAAGAGGTCTGTTTCCTGGTCTTGTACATAATTTATTGATATGTCTTGGAGTGTGCCATATTGGATTATCCCCCATTAAAAATCTGTGGATTCTTTTGATTGTCACATTGTTTTCTGCATTCAGAAGTTCTGGGCAGCCTTTTTGGAGTATAGCATACATTACAGTGTTCAAGTTCTTTGATTCGTCATGTTCTTCTGGGGCACCTAAAATCATTAAATTGTCTCTACAATGTTTTACTTGTATAAAGATTATGTGCTCTTTTAATGTTACTGCTTTGGGCTTCACTTTTGTATATTTGTAGTCCCAGCTAATTGCTCTTTTTTGCTTCTTTGGAGAAACATGCCACCAAAAATATAAATTTTCCAATTCTGTCAATTACTTCTAATATGCAGGCCACAAATTTTGTTTTTCATATTCAGGAATAACTTGCTGTTGTTCTATGATCTTCTGGGAATCCATAGAGTCCTCGGCTTCATCAAATTTCCTTAGACTCCTTTTTATGTTATGTTTAGCCATTTTATCTTCTGTATTAATTTTTTCTTGATTTTTTTAGTCTATGTATTCAAGGTTTTAACTGAATTTTATTCTTTGAGGTTTTTGGTAATTACAGGGGTTTTTCTTTACATTCCCTTACTGACTACTATTCTCCTTCCTGTTTGATGGCAGAAGAGCTGTCTCTGCAGTCTCCCAGCAAGGGAAGTCCATTTTTCATCATCTTGAGTGTCTGTCACAAGTGACTTCTGGGGACACAACTGAAGCCAGTTGGCTATCAGTCTCCTTTTCTTTGGACCTGATGCAACCCTGATACATGTTGGCACTCAGCCCCAGTTTTTTTTTTTCTTTAAAATATCTATCTTGGTACTGTTAGAATGGCATGCTATGGCAAGCAAAGCTTAACTTCACTTTCCTCTACTTCTACCTCCTCTGTGTGGAAGATTTGGGGTAGGCAAAATACTGCTGTCCGCTGTTTGCTGTCACAGAAGGGTATGTGACAGACACTGCAGCACCAGCAAAGCAATATCTACCTGCATCCTAGGAGCCAAGTCCATGGGTCATCAGCCTACCTCCAGACCATTGGGGCTGTTAGAGGGGAATACTGAGTGACATTCTCCAGTGGAAAGTCGCCACCTTCTATAGATCTCTATCGAGACCTCTCAGGTTATTTTACTTACACATAATTTTTACTTTCTGGAGTTTTAAGAGTTTGAGAAAATTAAGAGAAAATGTTTAATCCTCTCATCACGTGATCTAGAAGTCCAAATCACATAAGGTCCTTGATTAATAAGACTAGTGGATTCCAATGTGATATTCTCTTTAGGATATGATTAAAAATATATATTTATTATAAATCTTCTTGCTCACTTTGTGTCAATAACTACATGTAGGGCCAATGGGACGTTCAACATGGAGAAGATACGTAGAGAAATAATGTAAGCAAAGGCACCACAGTAGAAACTAATACTTCACTACCAGCCCTCAAAGTCTGTGCTCTGAAATAGGTTAGCTATTTGTTTGCTGTTGCTAGAGTTTCTTCTAGAAAACCCTGCACTGGCCATTACCACATCTTCTTCACTGAAGTTTCCAAGGAGAAAAGTTTCATAGAGGCAAAGGGACTCCAGATTAACTAACCATTTAGATGTTTGAGAATGTTTTAGAAGTGTAGGTGAAGAGAAAAGATTCAGAAGAGAGGTATACTATGTATATGTAATGTAAGCAATAACCAAATGCCTCCTTGGATCATCTCTCTAGTAATGTTGGGAACTATCTCCTGGTCCCTTCCATTCTTATCCTCAGTACTCCATTTTGGATGTTGTAATATTATTAACTTCCTTATTTCTGGTCTTGATTGCTTTTGAGACTATATATATATTTCTCCCTGAACTTTATTTTGTTTATCTTTAAAATAAGGAAGTCAGTTAAAACAACATTTAAATTTCCTTTAGATTAAACGACTCTATGGATATGGGTCAACAAACATTTAAATCTAAACAAGTTCAGATCTTGAGATTAGCTTTATAAATTTGTAAAGCCGTCTGCTGATGCAACAATAATAGAAATCCAGAATTATCATAGTGTTAAAAGAGATCTTAAAGGTAATCTTGTCCAACCTCCAATGATTATAGAACTCCTTAGTGAAAAGTAATCCAGTCTCTGTTTCAAAACTGGAGCAGTATATTAGTAATTGTTTTTCATATTGAACAAAATCTGCCTTCCTTTTTTCTCCTATTTATTAGTCTTAATTCTGTCCTCGAGAATTACAAGCATTCAAGAGAAGAGATTTGGGTTGCATTTTTTGGTACCATATTCGGCCATGACTAGATGTGGCTTTTCTTCAATTCTGCTCTAAAGTGAAAACTGAATATAACATGTAGAGATTGATGCCATGTGACATGAACTCTCTCAGCTTCTTTCTTCTATTCTTCAAAAGTCAGCATAATCAGTTACCCTCTCTGCCTCTTCAAATCACAAAGGAGAGATCTTTACTCCTCACTAAGTTCAAAGCTTCTACTTCCATCACCACCCTATTCCTCTTTCACCTCTTACAGGCTCTCTCCAACTGTAATCTCTCTGTTCTCTTTTGAACCTTTAATTTTCCCCTTATCACTGGCCTCTTCAACAACTAAATATTCTTTCTTCATTTCATTTCTGAGAACTGCCCTAATTATCATTCTATTTTTCTAGGTGCTTACACTCAATACCTAAATCCCTTTTCTTTACATGAGTATGCCCTCAAATTCTGTTCTTAAACCTTTTCCTGCTAAGTTTCCTTGTGAACAATCTCACTCAATTCTTTGTATTCAAAACATCTATGTATATGATCTTAAGTCTTTATTTCCAACTCTGACATCTTTCTAAGCACACACGACCAACTATCTCAAAGGGCACAATCTAAATGTTTCATTAGCATTTCAAAATCAAGTCCACAATCTGGCTGCTTATCTCCTCTAAACCAGCTTATCATTGTGACTCTACTATTCTTTTTCACTTAGGCTTTTAAAATGTACATAAGACTGTCTTTGACTCTCCCTAACCACTCATTTTAATAGAGACAAAGTCCTAGAGATGTCAACTACATCAGTTTCTTCCTCTATATTCTCACTGAAAGCAACTTATTAAAGCGAATCACCACCACCTTAGCAAGTATTAGGTGTTCACCTCTATACTCTATATTCCAATCCATTCCTCATTCCATTGTCAAGATAATATTCCTTTCCTTATTAACTTCTATTAGCTCAAAAATCTTGAGTAAATCTCTACTATTTGACAAGTAAATAGCAAACTCCTTCATCTGACATGCAATACCTTCCATATTCTTGCACTAGCTTTCCTTTCCAACTTGATTTAACAATGATGTGTTCTATAGCCTCTCTAGTTTAGAAAATATTTTAATATATCCAAATGAGTACGACCTATAATTTCCCATTTTAGTATCTCTGCAGACATTATTTCCCTATATCAAGAATGCATTCTCTTCCGCCTCTATACTTTAAAAATTCCTACTTATCTTCTAAAGCATTACTTTCCTCCAGCCTTTCCTCCATCAGTAATGATCTTCCTCAAACCCTGTTGACTTTGCTGTATTTAAGAGTTATGCAATTTTGTGTATTATGGTTATCAAGCTATAAATTCAATGAGAGCAGGGACCAATATTTAAATTAACAATGTATTTCTCCCAGCACTTAGAATGGTACTTTTAATGGCACTTTTAAATATCCATTTAAATAAAGGAATATTCAAATCAAACCTAAGAAAGACTAGAAAATATACAAATATTAGAAAATGATCATATAGGATTATAGGAAATAAAAGGTATCTTTATAATATGTAAAAGATTAATGCTAGTGCTTACATTCTGAAAATCTAGGACATTGTATCATACTGAGAATAACCAAAATAATTGGAATAGTTTAGTCATTTAAAAAAAGAATACTTGGAAAGAAAAGCATAATATAATTTCAGGAATTTTTTTTGGAGGGTGGCAGGAAGATGAGGAAATGTGAACACTTAAGACTTAGGGTAACAGCATGAGAGGGGACAGGGTCTGTTTCTAAAAAGGAAGAATAGTAAAGAGAGTCAAGGTACAAGGTCATATATACCAAAGGATGATAGTATGCCTTCTACAAAACTCCATAAAGAGTTTCAAAGCTCACTGATATTAAAGAAAAAGTGAGTGTATTTCACAATGAAAAAACAAAATTCCCAAACCAATTTCTCTCTGATGTCTTTAAGTCTTTACTTACCCCAACCCAAGTCTCATGGGGACAATTTTACTAGCTCTTTCTCACTGACTCTAATGACCCTTACTCCTCCCCCATGCACCCACCCCAAAAGAAAGAATTATATATCCTGTTGCTCAGCAGGCCCAAGAAAAAACTAGCAAACTAAGGAAAGCATTAAGATCAAGGTCTATAAACACAAGAAACATTCAGCTCAAATGTGCAGAGCAATAGTAGGAGCTGAGCAAACCCAGAGGATGAGAGATATAAATCCAATCCCCATCCAAATTTAAAATCAAAAACCTTACTTCTAGAAGCCAGAGGTTAAGCTTCCTCCTCCAGAAGTCTGGCTCTGTCCTAGAAGTGAGAGGACAGCATGTGCAAGATCCCGTTAGTAAAAAGATGATCGATATCCCAAGTGAATGACTCCAGGATATAATCAAATAAGAAAGCACACTTTTCTAGTAGAAAAAGAATTTCTTGCCAAAAATAATCTATCTTCTTTGCCAATAATATACTCAAACAACTTTTACAAACTATGATTTGGTGTCCTGAATTCAGACTTCTGCAGTAATAAAAGAAAATAGCTACTTTGTAAGCCTTTCCCAATTATCCATTCATCATTACATCAAAAACAGTCCTCTTGTTTTCCTCAGGTCTCCTCAGTCTAACTCCTAAAAAACTGATCAATTAAGTAAACTTAGCTTTCTATCCAGTTTTATGTTGTAGTTTTTGAATCATGCTCAGTCAACAGAAGATGGTAAAAGACAACCTACATCTCTTAATTCTGGTCCCAGTTTCTAGAAGAATACTACTAACAAAAATAGAATTTGCAAAAGCTTCTAAACTTATGATTCCAAGTATATATTCCCGTATTTAGTTGAAAAGTATATTATTCTATTACCTCTTGATCATTTTCTGTATGAATTTTGTATGTGTAGTATGGGAGAGGAGGATAGAGAGAAAAGAGATAATCCTAAAAACTAATGAAACTATTAAGATATGAAGAGATTGTAATTTGTACCAGCAAAGAGGAAACTTAAGATTAAAAAAAAAAACAATAGATGTTTTAGAAATAAGAGAAAGGTACATTTATTTGAATGCATTGGAGCCTTACTATAATGCTTTTAGATAAGACAGAAGAAACAAAGTTTTGTTTTTGTTTTATAGTTTTGTTTTGTTTTGTTTTATTGATAGTTCACAGGATTTAAAATAAAATGTAAGGATGATATCCAAACAAAACTACTTTATATCAAATTCTACCCTATGATTTCTATAAATGCAAGAACAATATTCCAATACATGGATAATCTTTAACTACAAAGATTCCAACATTTTGTTCTAAAATTTCTGTACAGAGTTGGTTATTTGGAATTATGAAAATGCTTATTAGCTCATGAAAATGTAGTAAGCAATGGTTATATTCCTAGGGTCTGCAAAAGCTTTTATTTAACCTACAGCAATTGAAATAGAATACATTTCCATGAGAAAAAAGCACTGTGATAATACTAACAAACACTGTTTTACACAAAAAAAGTAAATTTAAAATTAAGTAGTATAATCCTGTGACACACTCATGCTTAAGGTTCAGACTTTCGTATACTTCCTATTAAGTCCACTGTAGACACTACTAGTTTACTAACTTATTACTGGCTTCCCCACCCTGGGAGAGGTCATCTTCAACCAAAAACTCTTGTTCTATACAATAGTTGATCCATTTGGAGCTTCAGCTACACTTTTTCTAACTCTAATTTGCTCCAAATTCCATGATCTCTTTTTGGGGCCATTAGAAGGAAAAAATGGGAATCATGAGTAAGTTCTCTCTGATGCCCCCAATTCTTTTGTATATTAAATCCTTCTCCCATATCACCACTCAAAAATGAAGGAAAGAGAGTCAAATGAAGTTACCTGTCTTGAGGAGGATTAAATGAGACAATTGTTCTTAATATTCACCCAAGGAAAAAGGACTGTGAAAGAAACAAGATGGCTCAACAAAGCACAGGCTAGTATCGAGCATGTAAAAGGAAGGAAACACAAGGGAAACAGATAGCTACATGGTGGAGAGAAGAAGAGAAAGGAAAAGAAAAGGTCAAGCTGGTTGCTCCATTCTGAGTAGGGAAATTATGCTACCTCCAAAAGGAAACAACAGTAAGGGAACTGATCCCTGGTACAGCTTCAAGAAGAAACTAGGAGGAAAATTAGGATACTAATGCACTGTTGATGAAGTTGTGAACTGACACAACCATTCTAGAGAGCAATCTGGAATAGGCCCAAAGCAATCTGTGCATATCCTTTGATCCAGCAGTATTACTACTGAGCTTATATCTAAAAGAGATCTTAAAGGAGGGAAAGGAACCCACTTGTGCAAAAATGTTTGTGGCAGCCCTCTTTGTAGGGCAAGAAATTGAAAACTGAATGGATGCCCATCAATTGGGGAATGACTGAATAAGTTATGGTATATGAATGTTATGTTATTCTATAAGAAACGATCAGAAGGATAATTTCAGGAAAGCCTGGATTTACAAAAACTGATGCTGAGTGAAGTAAGCAGAACCAGAAGAATATTGTACACAGTAACAACAAGTCTGTGTGAAGATCAACTATGACACTTAGCTCTTCTCAGTAATACAGTGATCTAAGACAATTCCAATGAATCTGAAATAGAAAATGACATCAGCATCCAAAGAGAGACCAATGGAAATTGAATGCGGATCAAAGCCTCTTATTTTCATCTTATTTTTTGTTTTGTTTTGTTTTTTCTTTCTTGTAGTTTCTCCCTTTTGTTCTGATTTTTCTTTCACAACATAATTAATGAAAGTATTGTTTACAACCTGTATCAGATTGCTTGTTGTCTTGATGAGGGAGAATATAAGGAAAGCTATTAAGAAAAAGAAAATATGGAATTCTAAATCTTACAAAAAACAATAATCAAAACTATTTTTGCATATAATTAGAAAATACTATTAATCACAAACAAATAAATAAGGAAGTAGTAAGCAGAGTTCAAAGAAAGTCCTGTGAACAGTGATACTCAAGGATCAGAGGGGATGCATGTTCTATAAACCCCAAAACTACCCAAAGAAGAGAAGCACAGTAAATTTTGGTATGGCATTCATATGCATATTTGAATTGGAGCACTGATATAATGGAATAATAATATATAATTACAAAACCTAGGTTGCCCAGCTCTGCTATTCCCTCAATGTATTATCTTGTGCAAGAAAATAACTTTCTTTCTGTGCTTCAGTTTCCTCATCTAAAAAAGTTGTATTAGCTTATGGGATGGTTTTGAGGATCAAGTGAAATGTTATATTCTAAAGTGCTACAATAATATAAACTATTATCATAAAATTTCACTAAGCTCAGTACTGTTAGCATACTATATGATACAAAAAACAGAACATGTACTTAAAAATCTTCATGCAACATATATTAATGCACTGTTTATGCTCTTATAACATTTTTTTAACTGATATTGTTTACCTGACACACTGTGCTGCTGGTAATTATAGGAAGATGGAATTGCACCAATAGGAAGTTGAGGCTTTGGATTGCCTGGCGGTACCTCATCATCATCCTCCCCAAAGTGATGAACTTTCTCGTACTTTTCTAAATAACTGAAATGAAAAAAGAAACAGTTAAGATTCTGAACATTTCTAGCATTTTATTTGTTTAGTTCCTTTACCATAGTTTCTGTTCTTCTCATCATCAATTCTATCCCCAAATAACAGAACTAAAGCTTTCTATATTACCAGAAGGAAAAATGTGGCATAAAAATGGCAACTAGTAAAATAATTTTAAAATATCCTTCCCCCCCCCAATTTTTAAACAGTGAGGCAAGAGAACAATGAAGACTAAAAATACTACCATGTATATAAAAATTGGGACATTTAATAGTTCCATATATTTTGAATATGTATTGCATCAATAGATCATAATGACAAATATAAAATCTCAAAAAAGGAAATATAAACTTCATATACATTTTATATAGTCTGGTTATATTATTAAACTATAATTATTAACCCACTGAATAGAGTGACCTGAAATTTTCTGTATAAAAAATTTTGGTTTAGAACTATGCTCATCATATAGATGACTCTTTTCCCCACTGCTATTAAGAAACAAATTTCCCCATATGCCACTTTAACAAGTTCTGGAGAGTATAGTCCTATTCCACAAACCATCATTATCTATGATTTTTAGCACATTTGTAATTAATGAAACCAGAGGACAGACAAGAGGATATTGTCTTTGTATCCACTGATAAGATGAAATGGGGAAAGGTTAACTGCCATTATAATAGGTATGGAAATATAGGGAAATTTTACTATCAGCTTATAAAAATAATATTGACACTAGCAAATAATATAGTTAAAAACTAGAGATAGTTAAAGGTGGTCCAAAAAACCAAAAAGCAAAATATCTGTTTATGTTCTCTTTGTATAAACATGCCATGAAGAACATTAAAAAACAAGAATAGTTCTTGTCAACTCTGGAGAATTTTCAAAGAAGTGTTGAAAAGGTATCCATTTTTGATGAAAAGTTAAAAGCTGATAAAGGCATGGTATGACAGGGAAATGAAAGATTAAGGATCAACTTTTAAAAGAAGAAGAGCCTAATGCCCCCAAATGGGCCCCATTTGGCTTTTTTCTATTCTGTTCAGAATTTTACTCTAAGATCAAACCTATAAATATAGGACATTTCTTTGGGGGTACTAGAAAAAAAAGAATTTAATGAAAAGTAAAGTTTGAGTGTTAACATAACGTTATGAATAGGAATGGCTATTGTATTTTGTCAAAAGCTTAAAATCTTATGATTTCTGATGATTTGTTATTGGTCAGTTTTGATGATAGTTTACATGATACTGAACCAGTTCTCCATTACTGGGATAAATCCCACCTGATCATACTGTATAATTCTTGTTATATATTACTTTAATCTCCTTGCTACAATTTCATTTAAAATTTTTGCATCATTTTATTTTGCTTCTCTCTTTTTTTTTAACCTGCTTTGATTTGATTTCTCTTGTGTGGCAAGGTAATTGTATAAATATGTATGCATATATTAGATTTAACATATATTTCTACCATGTTTAGTATATATTGAACTACTTGCCCCTTAGGGGAGGGCATAGGGAAAAGGGGGGTGGGAGGGAGAATTGAAACACAAGGTTTTGCAAGGGCTAATGTTGAAGGATTGTCCATGCATATATTCTGAAAAATAAAAAGCTTTAAGAAAAAAAATGCATCAATATTCACTAGGAAAATTGGTCTATAGTTTTCTTTAATATCGTTTTTTGTGTGTGTGTGTGTCGTTATTTGTGTCGTTAAAATTATTTGGTAATACTTCTCCTTAATCTATCTTTCCAAATAGTTTATATAGTATTAGAATTAGTTGTTCTTTAAATCTGGCCTTGGGGAATTTTTCTTAGGGAATTCATTCATGGTTTGTTCAATTTACTTTTTAAAAATGGTGTTATTTAAATATTCTGTTAACCTGGACAATTTCTATTTTTTAATACATTCATCCATTTCACTTAAATTATCCAACTTTGTGACATACAGTGGAGCAAAATAGCTCCTAATTATCACTTTAATTTCTTCTACATTTAGTAGTAAACTCAACTTTTTCATTTTTGAATATTAGCAATTGGATTTTCTTCTTTTTATAAACCAAATTAACCAAAGGTTTATCTATTTTATTGGATTTTTTTCATAAACCAGGTTTTCTTACTTTCATTTTCCTTAATCTCTCCTTTGATTTTTATGATTTCCAATTTGGAGTTTAATTGAAATTTTTTAATTCATTCCTTTTTCAAATATTTCTTTTGCACACCCAATTCATTGATTTGTTTTGCCTCTATTTTATTGATATAAGCATTTAAAAATATAAATTTTTCCTTAATAACTGTTTTGTCTGGATACCATGAATTTTGCTATGTTGTCTCATTGTTATCATTCCCTTTAATCAAAACTATTTTTCTATGATTTGTTATCTGACCTACTCACCCATTCCTTAGAATTATATAATGGCTAATTAATTTTTAATCAATACTTCCTCAGCTCTTTATGGAATGTAATTTTGTGCATTATGGTCTACTAAAAATGATGTATTTAATATTTGGTTTTTTTGCATTTCATTTGAGACATTTTTAGGTCCTGATACAAGCTCATTTTTTGGTTAGGTGCCATGGTAGGTGCTACATAAAAGGTATATTCCTTTCTATCTTCATTTAATTTTTTCCAGAATTCTACTGAATCTAACCATTCTAAAATTCTATTCTTTAACTTCTTCCTTCTTTATTTTGTGATTAGATTTATTGGGTTCTGAAAGGGAAAAGCTGAGGTCCCACATGTCTATTTTCTTCAGTAATTCAATTAATGTCTACGTTAAAAATTTGGATGATATATCATTTGGTGCAAATATGTTTAGTAATGATATTACTTCCTTGTCCATAGCAAGATGTAGTTTCCTTCCTTAATGTTTTTTCTTTTTTTCTCTCATTTGATTTTACTTGGGAGGATTTTTGATGTTTCATGGAGTCATTGACTTCCACTTGCCCACTTCTAATTTTGAAGGATTTTCTTCAGTGAACTTTTATACCTCCTTTTTCATTTGATCAATTGTACTTTTTACGAAATTGTTTTCTTCAATGACTTTTTTGCACAACTATTTTCCTTTGGAGGGGGGTTCTCTTTATCAAACTGTTGACTCTTTCACAATTGTTTATATCACCCTCATTTGATTGTTAAAATCCTTTTTCAGCTCTCTAGTTTTTTTGGATCCTGATAGCCAATTCACATTTTCCTTTGAGGTTTTGCATGCAGCTTTTTTTTGACACTGCTGTCCTTTTCTGAGTTTATGTATATCTCAGCTGTCAATATGCCTTTCTGTGATCAAGTTTTCATGCTTTTGGTTGTTTTTCCTTAATTTTTCAGCCTCTTTCTTGATTTTTAATTTTATAGTATAGGCTTTGCTCCTGGGGTAGAAGGGTAGAATCCTAAGCTTAAAGTTTTTCATGCTGCTGTTTTGAAAGCTAGTAAAGAAGATCTTTTAGTTTTTCCAAGGTGGCTGTGATCAAAGGAGAGGAATGTTTACTCAAGTACTGGCCTGTATTCGAGTCTGTGAGTAACTACAAGCACTCTTTTCTGCCCTGAAACTGTGACCAGGATCCCAGCTTTCCCATGCCTGCAGGCTCTGCTTTGTTGGTAATATTCCTCCTAGTCTTGAGGTTGTGATTCAGATCCCTTTCAGGTAATTCAACAGTTGTTGGGCTCCCTTTTATGTCTCTGAGTTATTATTCACATCATGCCCCTTAAATGTAATCTCAGTCTCTCCTCCCTTTCCCTCTCCCCTCTCCCCGCTGAAGGTAAGGTTGTATCTCTATCTCTGTGTGTGTCTCTCTGGCTTAATTAGTTCGCTGGGGCACACTTGCAAAAAAATTCATCAGATTCTCTGATCTATGTAGCCAGCCTCACTCTCCTGAACACCAAAACTCTACCAATAACTGTTTATTAGACATTTAAGACTGGATGTCCAGGCTTTTCACCAAACTCTTCTCTCTATGGAACTTAACCTACTTCTGTCAAGAGTTTTCAACCTCAGCATTATTCGCTACTCACTCTCCTTCACCCCCACACACATCCAATCAATTTCCAGTTCTTCTTCCTATAGCTTAAAGGATCTTAGATATATAGACTCAAGGTATATATTTCAAAGAAAATGGTAGAATATCTACTTTATATATGACACCATACTATAGGAAATTTAAATACATTTTAATGAAATCAAAGAGACTCAATATGATGTAGTGCCTAAAGAACCAGCACTGAAGTTAGAAAGTTAAAAGTTCAAATTTCATCAATGACATATTAAATATGAATACACTGAGCAATTTTATAAGAATCTAAGTAGAAAACCAAGCTAAAAAGCATTAGTACAGAGAATTCCCTCAGCTGAGAATTGTCTAAACCAATGAAATTACAAGTCTGAGCCACAGCTGATTTCTTTATGCTTAATAAAAAAAATTTTTAAAGGAAAAATTATTGAATGTCTGCTTTTAAATTTGTGTGCCCTGTCCTGTATAATTTGTCCATCACATCTTCATCATTGATTTTCTGGAATCTTGGTTGAACATTGTGTTGATCAGAGTTCCTAAATTATTCAGAATTATTCATTTATTTATTACAGTATTAGTGTTACAGTATGAATTATTTTCCTGGTTCTTCTCACTTCATTCTATATTCATTCTTAATCTTCCTGGTTTCTCTGAAACAGCCTTTTAATAGTATATTTCAGATTTCATTACATTTATGTCACAATTTGTTCAATCTTCCTCTCTCCTGAGATATGAATCCCTTGACTTCCTGCAAGTCCCACCTTTTGCAAGACATATTTCTAAACCCCTTTAATGGTACTGCCTTCCATCTGCGGATTATTTCTAATTTATCCTGCATATATTTGTTTATACATATATAAACATATATTTGCCTATTTTCTACCTTCGTTTAACATCAAGGTTTTTGTTGTTGTTTTTAACATTTCCTAATACTCTCAACACTTAGCACAGTTGACTCTAAGTGCTTCTTAACTGTTAAAAGTTAAGTTCCAGATTTCAATGAGTTTTGAATCCTGGATTCCCCCTCCTCTGGGGTTAGTGATCATAATTTCCTCTCTGTAGAAGCTAGGCACTTCTTACTTGAATTTTTCTCTTCCCAGGGAATGTGGTTAGAGCACCAAAGAAAGTGTCTCTTTTTTTTTTCTTGGAAGTAGTCACAACTCTTCCTAACTGGTCTGGATTGGGTTTGGAGCTGTTTTAATGAGCTCAGGATCTCCAAATAGTTCAGAGCTCTCTCACTGCCTTCAGGAAACTAGGATCGGAGTCCCAAAGTTTTCCTTCAGGATCCAAACTGTAGGTATCCCTACTCTTTAGGCACCTAGATACCAGGGAAAATTCTTTCCCTGGGGATAAGCTTGGGGGAATGAGATTGCAGTAGATATTGCTGAGGTCCAGCTCTTAACCTGGGGATTAAATTCTCTTATTTCCTTTCCTCAAGGGACCAGAAGGGAACAATTTAATTATGGACCTTGTCCTTCTCTTGCAGTGCTGAGCCAAAGGAAAAGTGCTTATACATATGTCCCCTAGGGCTGAGTCTTATGATGGTGGAAAATGTAAGTTTTGTAGTAATGAATGAGCTAGGATACCCCTGGTTCCTACTATTTTGTCATCTTGGTTAGTCTTCCTCTGACAGGGGTTACCAAAGATGATCTTATAATTGAGAAGCCCAGCTTCACTAAGGTTAGAAGGCTTATCACCAAATGATTAGATGATATATTAATCATAGCATCTCATAAAAAAAAATCACATGACAGATTTAGAAATGCAAAGTTGATTAGAGTGGTACAGGAGAAAACAGGTGACAAATGACTCCCCGAAAGTCACATATATAAGAAGTGACAGAGCTACAATTCAAAATCAGTATAACTGTCACAATGTGCCTTGACATGACAACTTACATGGGTCAACTGGATGATTTTCTATATAATGATATATGATAGTGTATTATTCTATGCAAACACTACCATACAAAAATAAGAGTGTATAACAACTTTATCACCAATTATAGATATTTGCAGATATATTAAAAGTATATTTTCACAAGAATACATTAAAATAAATTTCAGCTGTTAATCACTGCCTAGTCTAATATTAATCCAGAAAAGTTCCAGAAAATACATAGTAAGTATTCTCTCTCAATTGGGAGATCCTGGCTCATATATATCACTCTAGTTCTAGTATTAATGTTTCTAGGTTTCAGAACAGCTTTGTTTCAAATATCAATTGCTGATGGTTTTTTCCCATCAATAACTGTTTGCTCAGGATATACATTTTCCTTCTGAAACCTAGCTTGCAACCTCACTTTCCTTATGATTCCTGTGCATCTCTTTTTTGCACAAAGAAACAAACTACCTTTTACTACATATTATTTGGGATCTTAAGCTAACAAACACAAAATTAGAGATTGCCTCTCCTTATACTGCATGATTTACATGGGACTGGATAAAATCTTTGAATGTCTTATAAATCTCCTTTTAACTACCTCAGATTATTTACCCACTTCCTCTCCCAAATGTTACATTTAGTATACAATTGTTTTGGTTTTTTTTGGTAACCTTAGTAGAAGTATTTAGTATAAGTTTTTTTTAAAAGGTGCTTTTTTTTCCTTTAAAATTTATATTTTAAAATAATTAGAACAGAACAGTTTGCTAATGACAATTAAACATTTACTTAATGTTTAAAGTCTTGAATTATACATACTTGTATTCTGGGAGCTTTTAATCTTGTAGGGGAGACATGACGGTACCTTAAACATATATGTATGTATCTACATATATATCCATAACCACAAGCCATTCCTTGGCACATAAGTGGTCTCAGGATATGAACAAGTAGTTCTCTAAAGAAAAGCAAACAATTAACCAGCTCGCAAAGAATATTCTAAATCATTATAATAATAAAAGAAATAAAAATCAGTAATATAACTTTGGAAAGCAACAATCAAATATCCATACTCTTTGATCTAGAGATGCCACAGCGAGGCTTATACCCCAAGCAGACTAGTAATGAGAACAAATTTCACGTATCTAGCAAAATATTTATAGCATCACTTATGGCATAGCAAAGAATTGGAAAAAAAAGTATTTGCTCATGAAGTGGAGAATAGCCAAACAAACTGTGGTATGACTTTTCTGAAATACTGAGAAGCATCAATACATAATCTGATGGAGTGAAGCAAGGAAACAATACTGACACTACAACAACAAAACCATGAAAGGGAATGAAAATTAAAAAGAACAAACATGTCTCAGAGGAGAAATGAGAAGACATTCCCATTCTACCCCTTGGAAAAGGTAGGATGTTAATGCATTCTTTACATTGTATAGATTTTCAGACTTTTTGATTTATTTGTTTTTTCTCTTTCTCTTTTTTTTCTTTAAAAATATTCTTTTTTATGTGCAAGAGCTCTCTAGGAGTAGGAGAGAGAAATTCTGATGTTTAAAAAAATTTTTTACCAAGGATCTACATATACTACATACATATCAAAGAGCAAAAGAATTGGGTTTTGGCTGAAAATATCATACCTTGCAAAGTTAAGCATATCTTGAATGCTCCCCCCCTCAAAAAAAAAAAAGATATTCCATGAATTGCCAGACTTTCAGGATTTTGTTACCAAAAACCCAGAACTTCATAGAAAATTTGACATATAAGATCCAAGAGAATGAGATAAACACCAGACTAATTACAAAAGACTCAGTAAGGACAAACTATCTTATATTTTACATGTAAATATGTCAAGACTGTCATTAGTAATTGGGTAATTCAAAAGTAAGATTGGAGTAAAGCTAAGTATGATATTTTTAAAAGGTTTCCAAACCATGTAGGAAAAGGTAAAAAGAGTAATTATATACATATACAAAGGCATGCAAGAGGAAAAACTGACACAGAGAAATTAGATGAGGGAAGAGAGCTGGTAGTTCTGGAATCCTATTCTTATCCAGAATGGGTTAAAGAGGGAAATCAATTAATCAATCTAGAAGATCTAAAAGTCTTCTAAATTCAGAAAGAAATAAGAGGAAAGAACATGGGAGAGGATAAGGGATGGCTCAAGGGGGAATTAATAGCTTATGTAACAGGAGAGAAAGATAGAAGGTAGCAGGAAAGGAGACAGAGCAACAAGAAATAAGACACACACACACACACACACACATACACAAAACTATCAGGAATAGAATTTATTAAGTAAAAAAAAGTAAGGATAATAATCATAACCTCAGAATAAAATAATGTAATCCCTAAAAATTCTTTAGTCTGCCTCAGTTTCCTCATCTAGAAAATGGGGATCACAATAGCACTTACCTCCCAGGATGGCTGTGAGGTTGAAATACAATAATATTTCAAAGCAGTTAGCAAATTTTGAAGTGCTTGAAGATGTCCCTTCAATTGCCATAAAACTAGTATAAACTTTTCATTACTGTTCACCTAGCCTAAGACTATCTTCTTCTAAAGATTCTACTCATGTTAGCTTTCAGCCTCAATCCCAATTCATCTTTTGTAACTACACTTCTGGAAGGATCTTCCTTATGCATAATAGTCCCAAGATTACTTTTCAAGTACTGAATCACATACAAACTTTTTGGCATAGGTCAAATAATAAGGTCCTCCATAATCTACTTTTTACTTTTATTTAACCCTTCCACTGACTTTCAGCTCTAACCCAAACTAGAAATACTCATTTCCTTAACATAATCTGAATCATCCCATTTTTGTGCCTTTGTTTAAATTGTTTCCTATCCCAAGAATGCCCTTCTCAACCAGCAATCCCTTATAGACTAGGACTTTCAATTTCATGATTTTCTATTTTGTATTTTGTAATTAAACTATCTTTATTTGCATGTCCTAATGGGAGAGCACAACTCTGTACAGCTGGCCACATTGTTCGAATGCCAAATGTACACTTGCCCAAAAAATGATTTTATGGAGAATTCACACATGGCAAGAGCTCAAAAGGTGGTCAAAAAAAGCAATTCAAGGGCAATCTCAAGGTTTCTCTTAAGAAATTTAGAATTGATGGGATAGCATGGGAAACACTGACACAGGACTGCCCAGCATGGCGTGCCCTCATCTCAGAAGGTGCTGGACTCTATGAGCAAAGCAGAACTGAATTAGCTCAGAAAAAATGCTAAACACGCAAAGTTAAGAGAATCCCAAATGTTCATAGGGACTAATTGTATCCAAGCTATAGCAGAGCATTCCTAGCTTATATTGGTCTGATCAGCCCCAGTAATTCACACTGTAATTTGACTCTAATGTAGTGATGTCATTTTAGTTCTCTTTAAGAACAAAGGACAACAATCAAGGATTTCTGATTTCTATTTCCATTAATTAAAACTATCTCTATTGTATTTGCTTGTACTAATGTGAGCTTGCACCAATAAATTTTCTCTTCAAATTTATTGTGGATTTATCTGTCACAAAAGATTATTTCATCTTTTAAAATTAGTGGAAATAAAATTTAAGGCAATGAAATTTAAATTTGATTGCTGATAATGTCAAAAGATTTTTTTTTATTTCACTCTTGTAAGAAATAACAATGTTATTTCACTCTTGTAAGAAACTTGCAGCTTTGGACTTTTCCTGTGAATATGGCAATGAACCTCACTATACTTAACTAGACTGATCCTCAGATGACCAATCTATATTAGAAATCTTTTTATCTTGTTGGAAGAGTCTATACTCTGATAGCCTACCAAGAAAAGGAGAGGAATAAAATTCATTTCTAAACTCTTATCTTGAAAAATATTAGTCCAGAAAGAATTCTTAAAATATTGGCTGTTATCCTGAAAATAAAAACAAAAATCTGTAAGATAATCCAGAATTGAATATTATACTTACAAAAATAAATTATGTTGGAAAATAAAACAGATAATACATTTAAGTCTTATAGGTTTATTTTAGTTATTAAGTCTATATACAGGTGATGTTCAAATGAAGCAAACAGCCTAATAAAATAATTCATCTATGTCATCAGACCAAGCTGATTGACCTTGATAGTGGCAGATGAATGCCCAAATGAAGATTCAACTTGCCTTAGCAACCAGATCATGTCATTATGATTTATATCAGCTAATGTTTGATTTGTATACCTCTCTACCTGTGGTTGTGTAAAAATAAAAAAAAAGTTTTAAGAAGCCTTAACTTAAATTACACTCCTAAAGAACCCAAAATGCAGAAAGATATAACATTTTTAAATGATATGATCCAAGAATATATTTCATTTTTCTGATATTGTTTGCCCACTAAGATCATCTTTTTATTTCTACAGTGATTTTTTTCAGAGCTAAAGTTAGATGGGATAAAAGATCAAATACTGGACCAAGACTGAGGATGACTTATCTGTCTGAGCTAAAAGTTGGTCACAGACAACTTATCAGCATATCACTTCACCCTATTTGCCTCAGTTTCTTCATCTGTAAAATGAGCTAGAGGAGGAAATGGTAAAATACTCCAAACTTTTTGCCAAAAAAAACCCAAATAGAGCCATGAAGACACAAATGAGACAAGAATAAAATTCAATGTCAATTTGGGAATGAAGGAATTTTAACAAGGAGAAGGGGAAGAAGAGAAATACTGCTAAAATATGCCTATCAATAAGACAATTTTTACAATAAGCCCAGGAGAGGAGCATGAGAAGAAGAAATTCTACTTTCTAATAAATATATCCAGTAACTCTGTTCATAAGGTCTTAGGGGGTATAATTAATTAATCTGTTCTGAATTCTCTGCAAACTGACCTTCACCCATTAGTTGGTAAAAAGTGATTTGTATATTAATTCCTGTTTGCCTATCGCGTCTGGCTTGAATCCTACATAATTAATGATACTCTGAAAGCCACAACAAGTTTTGTCCAGGTTCTAAATATGTCCTAGTTATGGATTTACAATCACTAGAGGTTAAGATTTCATAAGCCAAACTTTCTAGTAACATCTTAACATAAGATGATCTAGCCCCATAAAGACTGCAACCTTTTTTTTTTCAAATCCTTGATTTTTACCAAATAAAAAGGAGTGTATCTTTTCTTTTTTTGACCTGAAAAGTCAAGCTCTTCAATCACAGGGTATGCATTTATTTTTAAATCAGTTTTATTCTATCATTCTCTCTTAACCTTAACCAATGCCTTTTGAAATCTTGTCATACGCTGCTTCATAGGTGCTGCTGATTGTGTCACTGTCTCTCTCCCTCCTCCTTTTCCCTCTAACCATGAAGGGTTGAGGTAGGTAGGTCAGGGGGGGAATGACCTAATTCATCCTGCTGTGAAGCACCATACTCAGAATTATACTTAACTCCATTCTTATCTGATTCTTCATCCTTTTCACCTAGTTTACTTGGCTCTCCCCCTCCTGCTCTTTCTTCTTATAACTTATATCATTTCCTAAAGCCAGTTGTATTAAATTATATGTATTAAGTATGTCTTTGGAAATTGAGTTAGGTCCATTTTCATTGTAGAATTGACATAGTTGCTCTCCTACTAATTTCCATTCCTCTAGATCCAGTTCTTTTTCCATAGAGAACCAAGAAGATGTGTTCTAAAAGTTCAATGATCTGCTCCCAAATTATAATCAAACCTTGGCTTTTCGTAAGTCTGAAAATGCTCTCTACACATTTTCCTTGAACTGGAAAAGAAGGCTGTTTTCTAAACATCTGTCCCATTTTAGATGAAATACTATTTTAGCCCTTTAACAAAGTTTCCTTGTCTGTTTTTTAATTTACTCTAATTTCTGGGTCGAGGAGATTTTTCCACTGACTCTAATTTCTGGGTCGAGGAGATTTTTCCACTGAAATCAGGATCAGAGACTTTTCCACTGAAATTAAGATCGGAGGCTTTTCCACTGAAATCAGGATCATGTCTGTCCCATATTTGGGTACCAAAATATAATATTCTTCGCTAAAGTGTAATCTTCTCTGGGAGCAGGTTTCTTGGGGCTTCTGGGAGCAGCCTTCCTGTCAGTTCAGTGTAATCACCCCAAATGCAGCCAGGTACTAAAATCTATATCCTTTATTATCTCTTTCCAAGTCTTGTCTCCTTCCTTGAGCCAGGTTAATTTTCTTAGAGGCCTATCTCTTTCCTTGGTTCTGAGAATTCCTGCCACTTTGCCTCTAGCCAGCTTCAGCTTCAGCTTCTAGCCAGCACAAAGGTGGAAGATGGAATGAATCTGTCTCCTCCTCCAAGAGCTTCTAGTGGTCTAGCCCTGAGAGCGTCTTGCTTATATGCTGTACACTGAGTACACACCAATCATTATATCACTAGGAAACCATTATTTGTTGTAAGATTAAATCAATGCTAAACTAGATTTAACCATTGTTTCCTCAATTCCAATTACTTATCACCTTGTTTTAAGTTCTGGCTCATAATATCTCCTTGTAGGATCAGATCAATCATACTGAACCATGCTAAACTAGATAATTATTGTCTCTATTAATTCCAGTGATTTAGCATCTTATAAAAATGCTAACAATGAGCATAGTGTAAGTATTTACACTATCTTTTTACAAATTACCAAAATTGAAATATGAATTTCATTAATTTTAAATGTTACATTCAAGGAGGTCTTTACATGTAGAGAGAATTTGTTCTCTCTAAAGTTGAAATAAATGTCTACTCTTTTAATTTCAAGGCTTCTATGGAATATCAAGATAAAGCAACACTATTCTCTTTATGCTTTCTTGCCTCTTTGCTTCCCTAACAGATTTTAGAGAAAAACAAATTGGTATATAGTATAACTGTTGTTACTTAAAAAAAAAAAAAAAAAAAACTACTCTTACTTTAACATCCTAAATTGAGATGACATTCAATTAAAAGACACTTTAATTGATGACCCTTAATTAGAGGGACTTTGGTATTTCATATGCTTTAATACTGTATCAAGATTGCAAAAAAAAAAAGGTCCTAATTTTCTGAAAAAGAGAAGCAGGCAAATTGTAGGCCAGTAAGCTTGTTATCAGTTCTTGATACAATTCTAAAATGTACAGTTAAATGATCACAAAGCACCCACATGGCTTCCTTAATAAACAACTAATTCCATACTACATTTCCTTTTCTGAAAGGTTACTCAACTGATGAATCATTAGAATGCTGTGGATTACGGGTAAACCTTGATTTTAGCAAGCAATTGAAAGAAATCTATCATCATATATTTGTGGATAAGATAACGACATACAGTTGAGATAACGGGTATATTCAACAACCCATCAAAAACTGATCATTGGTGTCTCAATGCCATATTGACAAGGTCACCAATGGAAAGAGTATACCATGACCCTGTGCTAAATCAGTCAACAAGCATTTATTAAGCACTACTTATGCTTCTATATATTGTGCTAAGGACTGGGTATATCAAAAGAACAAAAAGGGGAGTGAAAGGGGAGAGAAATATTGGCACTAGTATTAAGAATTCACTTCTAATGAGGGAGACAACATGCCATACATATATAAAAGACACAATGTGATATTCTTAGAGAGAAGAAATTAGCAGCTCGAATGACCACAGTGATACTCTCTTGGACAATGCTGAGCTGAATTCTGGAGGCAGCCAGGGAAGCTAGGAGAAAAACTGCTTTGGGAAAGCACAAACACAAGGGAGTTGGAAGGCAGAATATCCCGTGTGGACAAGGCAACTAAGTCTACTCTGTAGAACATATAGAATACCAGGAACTATTTGATTCTCACAACAATCTAAGAAAGCTATTATGATGCCCATTTTACAGAAGCAGGATCTGAGACAGCAATTAAATGACTTGCTCACTGCTAAATGACAATGCACACTATTGGTCAGTGTCTGAGAGGCAATTTGAACTCAGGTCTTCTAAACTTCTATTTGATCTCAGAACAAACAAGAGTATCTGGAGTTTATTGAGTACATGAGTGATATGGTCAGGCCAACATTTTGGTAAAATCTCTTTGACTGTTGAGTCTTAATCCTTTGCTATATAAATATTTATATCAATACCTTACATGAGAGCACTGATTGCATGCTTGACAAATCATCTGATCAAAGCTAATATGAGTAACAGGATCCAAAAAGATCTCAATAAGCTAGAACTCTATATATTACAGTAAGAGGCAATTTAACAGGCATATGTAAAGACTTAATGGTGAGTTTTTAAAAAGCAGCTTCATAAGCACAGTTTGGGGAAGGCCTTAATAATTTTTCTGAAAAAGATCTGGGATTTAAAAAAAAAAAAACAAGCTAGGATAATTGGGAACTACAAGTACAAAATAAGTTAAGACTGTGATAACACAGGTCTAAACAACTACAACAACAACAACAATAAACTTGAACTATGTTAAGCTCTGGCTGCCCCGTTACTTAAGAAAGACTAAATTACGAAGTTTTCAGAGGAAGGTAAAGATAGTGAAGCTGCCTCAAGAATATATAATATGAAAAATGACTAAAGGTTCAGGGATTTAGCCTAGAAGAAAACGAGAGATGGAAATATCAAATATCAAAGAAGCTAAGATTTGATGGCCTATGAATTGGGATACTGGCACATAAAAGAGCAGATGTGTTCTCTCTCACCCAGGAGCTAGCAAATTTCTGTTTATTTAATGTACTGATAGATCACCCAATAGTGAGCACTACCAACAAATAAAATGGCCTGTTTTGGAGGTAATGGTTTTCTCCTATTGGAGATTTTCAAACAAAGTATTTTCGCTTAGAAAAAATTTGACTAAAGACAACATCCAAATCAGAAATTTTCCAATTTTGTGAGATAAGTATTACTGAAAGCTTGTTTTATAATTTGCATTTTATTTCTTAAACTTATTGCAAAACAAACCCTTTAAAAATTACTACTGATTTTCAAAGACATATATGACAATTTAATCCAGTAAACATATATTAATCACCTACAATGAGCAGTGCTTGAGGATAAAAAGATAAATACAGATAAAAGAAAATAACAAAATAACTACAATACAATAAAAATAACAGCGCCGGCTTTATATACAGTTACAAATTTATAAAGTTCTTTTATATGTATACTTTTTCAGGTTTCACTACATACATCAAATTGGGTGCTTTAGATTAAAAGGCCAATTTTAATGAGACTCAGAAAGGTTAAGTAGCTTGTCCTTGTTTATACATCTATTAGGGAATATGGCCAAATTTTGGTTATATTAGACAATATATGTGATTGGAAAGATAGCATCATAAAGCAGACCTCTAAATTATGATGAGCAATGAAAAACAGAACAAAAACTTTATATATAGTTCATAATGAATGGAAACCACAGAAAGCAAGATATGGGAAACTTGCAAAGACACTACTAGAAGAACAGAATATAAGGTAATAAAGCTAATTAACAAATTATTACACTAGTTCAGATGAAAGGTAATAAGGGAGGCTGCCTAGCAGTGGAAAGATGAAGAAAAAGGAATATCTAAAAAATGTATAATTATAATTAACACACCTTGCCAGCTGATTGGATTTGGTGGGATGGAGGAGAAAAAAGGAATAAGACAGAAAAGTCATGACTCTTATTAAGTTTCATGAATGAGTGACTTGGAAAGTGGTGCTATACCCGAAATAAGAAAGATAAGAGAGACTGATTTGGACTTTAAGTAAGATGAATTCAGTTTTGGAGAGCTTGAGATAATGACAGCAGCAAACATATGTGATGATCAGAAAATTGGGAAATTAAAGGTTAAAGAAATATCTAATAATCTTTTACATAGAAGTAATAACTGAAATAATGGGGATAGATTTAACAGTTTAGAGAAACATGGGAGAAGAAAAAGAAAGGAATACCCACAACAAGGATTCTAACAAACAGAAAGAGACACAATCGAGAGAATATAAAAAGTTGCAGTGTTGTGGAATCTATAGGATGTGAGATTATTATGAAAAAAAGAACAGTCAGTATTAATAAACACAGCAGAGATCAAAGAGAATTAACCCTGGAAAATGTTCAATGAATTTCATAAGATTATTAATAATCTTCAAAAGAGAAGTTGCAGCAGAATGATAAGATAAAAAAGAACAAAATTATATATACCCCTGAAAAGGAAATACTCATATACTTTAACAATACTTTTTGATTTTTTTACTTTAAATTCTCAGCTGACTCAATTTTTTAAAATTTTATCCTGAACATCCATTACACATAGTAGGTACTTAATTAAATGCTTTTTGACTCAGTGTAGAAACATTAAATAAAAATCTTGCCATACTGTATTTGCTTCAGGCAAAATATTCATTTGATTATAAAATGTTTGTTATAAATTTCTAATCTTGACATAAATTCAAATATTAAGACATCACTTAAAACCAGGTCTTGTGAACAACAAGATGGGGGACTACCCATTTACTCTGAAGGTTTCTATTGTTCATTTGTTTTCAACCCTTCATGACCCCATTTGGGATTTTCTTGGCAGATAACCAGAGTGGTTTGCCATGTCCTTCTCCAACTCATTCTACAGATGAAGATCTGAGGCAAATAGAGTTAAGTCACTTGCCCAGGGTCACACAATGTGTGAAGCCAGATCTGCAATCACAAAGATGAGTCTTTATTACTCCAGGCCCAGACTTTATCTAGCTGCTCTTCTCTGATGTCTGTGACCTCTCAAATCTCTCCAAATCAAAAATTATGCATGAAAAATAAAGAATATCTTCAATTGTCTCCATGGTCTAGAAAAGCCAAAATTCAAAAGGTTAAAAAAATAAATAAATCTAAAAACTCATGAATTGCCGCTCACTGAATCTGAGATCATTCAGCACCCCTCTTCCTTCCACTCTACAGGTGGGTCAGTACGTGTTGTGCGCCAACATACCAACACGGGAAAGCACATGAGTGGGGGAGGGGAACATGCAAGGAGCCCCTCTCCCCCCCCAAAAAAGTGTGATAAACCCTGGTCAAATTAAGGTGCAGGAGAGGAGTCAGGGTACCTATGGTCTCCCAAGAGCCCACCCAGAAAAATGACTAAGAAGTGAGGAAAAGAGGGAGCCTCTACTGCTGGACACCCCTACCTTGTGGGGGCTTGGAAGATCTGGTACTTTCATCAAGGGCGGGGCTGGGGAAGGAGAGGAATTAGAATCCCTAAAACTGGCGAAAAAAATCAAGCAATAGGCTTTACAAATAGTCCAGGTACGGAACGTTCCATGTTTGCGCCAGAGAAGAGCCAGTAATCGAAGAGGGAGCATTGGGAAGAGATGTCAAGAAAGCAAAATCTAGAAGACTTGGCAAAAGATTTTATCTAAGGAGAAGAAAACGAAGAATTAAGGATAACACCAAAGTGGCCAAGTCCTGGAAGCTGGGATGATAACAACACTCGTGACAGTGATAAGAAAGCTTTGAAGGAAGGAGAGTTTGTAAAGAAAGGAAATAAATAAGGCCATGCTGAGTGTAAAATGTTTATGAAATATTCAGTTCAGGATATCTAATATTGAGTTGAAGAAGGAATTCAGTAGAGAAGTTATGGAAAAATAAGTTTGTAAGTCATCAGCATAAAGACGATAACCAAAATAGGCAATGAAATGTTTTATTGCTATTAAAAAGAGCTAAAATCATTTGGATATAGAAATCACATGATCAATCAAATTTCTTTAAATGATTTAATTTTTTTGGTTCTAAAAATGGAGAATATATCAGATAGAATCAATAAAGATAACTGATACTCCCTTGTACCATCTTAGTTTTGATTCAATGTTTTCTCTCTTACTTCCCATTAGAGAGGAAAATTTAACCATATTTACTTTGACTTTTTCAATAACAGCATGCCACCTGGTGTCAAGAGAAGAAAATAACAGAATCAAGGACTGTTTTTGTTTTGGATTAAGACTCAAATGGAGTTAATGAACTATGAAAGAATAGCTCAGAATTCAAAATAAAGATCAGATGTACAATTACATTAGAGTGGACAATCATTTTAAAACTTCAAGTTCAATATATACAAAAATATTTATGGTAACTCTTTTTGTGGAAGCAAAGAATGTAAATTGAGGAGACACCGATCAAATGGGGAATAGCAGAAGAAACAATGATATCTGAATGTAGATCACTGTGCTTTAAGAAATGATGAGCAATCAGATTTTGGAAAAACCTGGAGCAGAACAGCAATATTGTGTGATGCTCAGCTAAGATAGATTTATTTCTCAGCAATAACAATGATCCCAAAACAATTTGAAAAGATTCATGATGGAAAATGCTATCCACATCCAAAAAAACAAATATATAATCTGAATACATATTGAAGCATACTATTTTCAATTTTTTTTTGTTTGTTTTCGTGGCTTTTTTCCTTTTTACAATTCTTTTTTCACAATATGATTAATGTAGAAATATGTTAAACCTGATTGCACATGCATAAACTATATGAGATTGTGCATCGTCCTAAGGAGGGGGAATGGTGGTTTGAAAGGAAAAAATTTTGGAATGCAAAGTCATAAAAAATGAATGCTGAAAACTATATGTAATTAGAAAAAAATAAAATATTGTTTACTAAAAATAAATAAAAATCTCGACCTAAAATAAATATATAAATAAAAATAAAAACCTTCACACCCTGGGCCTTGATTTGTGGTTTTTTTGTTTATTTTCCATTCCAGATCAGTTATTACAAGGGTGTAGGAAATTTTCTCTCAAATATATATCTTCAACTTTTCCATAAACCTAATTATGGTAGAATGGTTAGAATGCTGTTGGTGCCTCGAGCCGGGAAGCTCTGAGGTTTAATATGGTCTCAGATACTTCCTAAGAGTATGACATATGAAAATCACTTAATATCTTGGTTGGCCTCAGTTAACAATACTTTTTCTCATTCAGTTTTTGTGTTACATGAAAACTAAGATGGAAAAAATAATAGTGACATGTGTATATATATATACCTGTTTATATATCACCACAATCTCTGCAAAGTTCTAAATGATTCCTGATTTTACTAGACATTATCTCATTTCATCTTCATAACAAACCTAAGGTTAACTGATGTTATTATCCATATTTAACAGATGAACAGAGTATCAGAAAAATTAAAAGAGACATGTTCAGGTTTACATTCCCAATGAGCGTTTTGGAACTAGGTCTTTTTGACTCCAAAAGTCCAACAAAAAAATATAACTTTCAATAATTAAGAAGGTAAGTGGTCTCAGTTTAAGCAAATTATTAGAATTAACAAAAATGTAAATATTTAGAAGAAGGAGAGAAGAGATAGAAAGAGGAGAAAGATCAGAACATCTTTCAATCAAGATATTTTCAAGGAAAATTGCCTTGATATCCTAGTACTACAAAACAAAATAGAAGTTGAAAGAATCCACCACTCACCACCTGAAAGAAAACTCCTAGGAATAGAATAGCCAAGTTCTAAAGTTCCAGGGTCAAGAAGAAAATACTACAAAAGCAGAAAGAAAACAATGCAAATATCATAAAACTCCAGTCAGGATTACACAGATTTATTGGCTTCCACATTAAAAGAAACATAGGGTTTGAAATAAGATTTTCCAAAAGGCAAAGGAGTTAGAATTACAAACTTCCCAGTAAAATGGAGTATAATCTTTTAGGAAGAAAATGTGTATTTAATGAAATAAAGGACTTTCAAGCATTCCTAATTAAAAGATCAGAACTGAAACACAAAGCTTAAAAAGAAACAAGAGAAAACCTAAGAAATTCATTAAGATTAAACTGTTTATATTCCTATACAGCAAGATAATATTTATAACTATTAAGAACTTTATTACTACAAGAACAACTAGATGGAGGATACATAGACAAAGGGTATATATATAAAATGACTTTGATGGGATGATATACAAAATACAAAATACAAAATTAAGAAAAAAGATTACATTGAGAAAAGGGCAGGGAGCTAGAATGGGTTAAATAAATTATCTCACATAAAAAAGTCATGAAAGGGCTATCATAATGAATGGTAAGATGGAGAAGATGGTAAAGCTTCAACCTTATTCTTATCAGAATTAAATCAAAGAGAGAGTAGACTCAACTGGATATAAAAATCCATCCTACGCTATATGGAAGTAAAAAGGAATGGACACAAGAGAAGGTAGGATAGGGATTGATAGAAGGGAAGATAGGTTGGGGAAGAAATGATCAGAAGCAAAACACTTTAAGGAGGTACAGAATGGTGATAAGAGAGAAAGGATAAACAGGGGGAAAATAAGGTGGAGGGAAATACACAGTCATCATAACCATAAATGTAAATAGCATAAACTTAGCCATAAGACAAAAATGGATAGCAAAGTCTATTAAAAATTATTATCATGCCTGAAGTGCAGACACATATACACACACAGAATTATAAGTAAGGTACCAGAGCAGAATCTATTACATATATGCTGAAGTAAAAGAACCAGGAGTAGCAATCATGATCTCAAATAAAACAAAAACTGAATTAAAAGAAAAAAGGAAAACTATATTTTGCCGAAAGTAGGGCATAAAAGTCTCATAACCAAATGCAGAAAATTTAAATGCCTCTTTTTCAAATTACAAGGCAATAAAAATTATATTCAATAATCAACAGTGGATAGATGAAAATTAATTGTAAACTAAATAATCTTTTTTTTGGTTTGTTTTACTTTTTTGTTTATTGGTCAAATTTTGCTATCCCTAGTATAACATACAAAATACCAAGATATCTATTGGACAAGGTTTTTGTTTTTGTTTTTGTTTTCCTTGTTGCTGAATAGTTTATTTTTTTTTAATTCCCCCCCCCTTTTTTTAAATAACTTTTTATTGATAGAACGCATGCCAGGGTAATTTTTTACAGCATTATCCCTTGCATTCACTTCTGTTCTGATTTTTCCCCTCCCTCCCTCCACCCCTTCCCCCAGATGGCAAGCATAAACTAAATAATCTAATCCTAAATTATTTTAAAAGAATAAATCATAGAAACAATTGATAATTTCATCTAAAAATGTCAACAATGGGACAAGATGTCAATATATATAGTATGCAGCCAAAGCAATACTTAGGGATATTTATATCAATAAAACAGATAGTGAGGTGCAAATACAGAATCGGGGTTCACACCCCTATCATTTAGAGAGATCAATAAAACAGAAAGAGATCAATGAATTGGACATGCAACTAAAAAAAGTAATTAAATAAAAATCCTCAATTACGCATCAAACTGGAAATCCTGAAAATCAAAGGATAGATTAATAAAGTTACAAGTAAAATACTACTATCTAGTAATTAAAAGTAGAAGCTGATCTTATGAAAAACAAAAAACAAAATACATAAACCATTGGTTAATTTAATTTTTAAAAGGGAGTGGGAGACACTAAATTACAAATATCAAAAATGAAAATGGTTAATTTACCACCAATGAAAAGGAAATTAAAACAATAAGAGCTATTTTGCCCAATTATATGGCAATAAATTTGACAATCTAAATGAAATGGATGAATATTTATAAAAAATATAAACTGTCTAGATTAATAGAAGAGGAAATAGAATTAAGTAACCCTGTCTTTAAAAAAGAAATTAAATAAGCCATCAGTACTTCCTAAGAAAAAATCCCCAGATTCCTTCACAAGTGAACTCTACCAGGTAAACACTGAAAGAACTATTAGTCCTAATACTATATAAACTATTTGGAAAAACAGGTGAAAAGGGAATCCTACCATGTTCCTCTTAAGACAGAAATATGATGCTTACATTTAAAGCAGGAAGAGCCAAAACAAAAATGAAAATTAAAAGACCATTTTCCATAATGAATACAGATGTAAAAAATTTAAATAAAATACTAGCAAAGAAATTATAACAATGTATCAAGAGAATCATACAGTATGACCACATGGGATTTATACCAAGAATGCAGGGGTAGTTCAATATTAGGAACACTATCAGCATAACCAACCAAATCAATAACAAATTGAAAACACTCCTTTGATTATCTTAATAGATGAATTCCTCCCCGCCAAAAGACAAAATGTAACACTCATTCTTACTAAAGAACACTACAGAAAATAGGAATAAGTGGAGCTTACCTTAAGATGATAAGTAATATTAATCTAAAAAAGAATAAACTAAAATCCTTCCCAATACAATCGAGGAATAGCCCTATTATCACTATCATTACTCAATATTATACTGGAAATGCTAGCTATAGCAATAGGTGAAGAAAAACAATTGAAGAAAATAGAATAGGCAATGAGGAAACAAAACTATCACAATGGTACAGAGAAACTTAAGAGAATCCATTAAAAAACTAACTGAAAAAAAATTAGCCAGTAAAGTTACAGGATACAAAATAAAACTAAATAAATCTCAGCATTTCTATATATTACCAACAAAATCCAGAAGCAAGAAAGAGAAATAGAAATTCCACTTAAAATAAGTGCAGACAATATAAAATATTTGGGAGTATCTGCCAAAACAAATCCAGAACTATATAAACACAATTGGAAAACACTTTTCACACAAAGTTTAAACAATATTACTTCTCATGGGTAGGCCAAGCCAATATAATAAAAATGGCAATTCTACCTAAAGTAACCTATTTACTCAGTGCCATGCCAATCAAACAAACAAAAAGTTATATAATTAGAAAAAAATAACAAAATTCATGTAAAAGGAAAAACAAAGGCTAAGAATCTCAAGGGACTAAAAAAAATACGGCAGAATAAAGGTAGCTTACCAGTATCCGATCTCAAATTGTATTATAAAGCAAAAATTATCAAAACAATCTGATTCTGCCTAAGAAGCACAGTGTAGATTACTGGAATCAATTAGGTACACAATACACTGTCCACACTAGAAACTGGAAAATGAATGGATGCCCATCAATTGGAGAATGGCTGGGTAAATTGTGGTATATGAATGTTATGGAATATTATTGCTCTGTAAGGAATGACCAGCAGGATGAATACAGAGAGGCTTGGAGAGACCTACATGGACTGATGCTAAGTGAGATGAGCAGAACCAGGAGATCATTATACACTTCGACAACGATATTGTATGAGGATGTATTCTGATGGAAGTGGATTTCTCTGACAAAGAGACTTAACTGAGTTTCATTGGATAAATGATAGACAGAAACAGCTACACCCAAAGAAGGAATACTGGGAAATGAATGTGAACTATTTGATTTTTGATTTTCTTCCCGGTTATTTTTACCTTCTGAATCCAATTCTCCCTGTGCAGCGGGAGAACTGTTCGGTTCTGCAAATATGTATTGTATCTAGGATATACTGCAACATATTTAACATATATAGGACTGGAAAACAATATGGGAGAAACAATATAAACCCATTATCTCAAACCATATACCAAGATAAAGTCAAAATGGTGTATGATTTAAATATAAATGGTAATAAAATAAACAAATTAGGAAAGCAAGGAACAGCTTACCTGTCAGATATATTGAAAAGGGAAGATATAAAGAGAATTATAAAATGTAAAAAAGATCATTTTGATTATATGAAATTAAAAAGTTTTTGCACAAACATAACTAGTATAATGAAAAATAGAAGGAAAGCAGGAAACTGGGGAAATTTTTTTGCAGTATCTCTGATAAAGGCCTCATTTCTCAAAAATACAGAAAACTAGATCAAATTTCTAAAAATACAAGTCATTCCCAATTGATAAATGGTAAAAGGATATGAACAAGCACTCTTTATGTAGAGGGCTGAAACAATATATTGAGTCGATGCACTGAGGTCAGGACTGCTAAGCACTTGAGGCTAACTACTGGATTGGACAATATATGCATATGCTTGGAAAGTGGTCCTTTCCACTATCCATACTGGCTCAATGATTGGTGTATAGAGGATTCTAGGAGGGATTAGGTGATGGAGTAAGACTAGCCAGAGACACTCTTTGGCTTGGGAGAAGGCGGTGGGGAGATTCTGCTTCCATCCTGTTCAATCCTGTGTCTAAGACCAAGAATAAAGATTAAGGACTTTTGCTTATCCTGACTCCGGCTGATTCTGAAGTGTCCTGGGTGCTAGCACATTCGTTACATCTTCAGACAAAGAAATCAAAGTTACTTACAGTTATATGAAAAAATACTTCAAATCATTAATGATTAGAGAAATGCAAATAAAAACTGAGGGACCACCTTATACTTATCAAATTAGCTATTATGATAAAAAAGAAAATGATAAATGTTGCAGGGGATATGCAGAAACTAGGACCTAAGGCATCATTGGTATCATTGTGTATAAACTGACCCAACTATTCTAGAAAGCAATTTGGAAATATGGCCAAAGGGCTATAAAACTATGCATATGTAACATTTGCTCTAGCAATAGCTCTATCTAATCCATATTCCAGAGAGATGGTGGTAAAGACCTTACACAAAAATATTTATAGCAGTTCTTTTTGTAGTAGCTAAGAGCTCACCAATCCGGAACTGGCTGAACAAGTTGTGATATATAATTATAATGGAATATTATTATGTTATAAGAAGTGTTAAGCAGGGGCAGCTAGATGGTGCAATGGATAGAGAACCAGCCCCGAAGTCAGGAAGACCTGATTTCAAATTTGGTCTCAGACACTTAATACTTCCTAGCTGTGTGATTCTGGGCAAGTCATTTAACCCCAATTCCTTCAGCACAAAAAAAGAAAAAGAAAGAAAGAAAAGGAAAGGAAAAAAAAATGATAAGCAAGATGATTTCAGGCAAAACCTGAAAAGCTTCATATAAAATGATACAAAGGAAAGTGAGTGGAATCAGGAGAATATAGTACATAGTAAGACTAATATTATATGACGAAAAACTGAATAATTTTAGCTATTCTCAGCAATACAATGATCCAAGACAATCCTTGCAAAGGACTTGTAGCAAAAAAATGCTATCTGCTTCAGTCTTATATTGTGTGAATACAGATTAAAGCATACAATTTTCACTTTCATTCATTTTTTAAATTCTTCTTGTACAAAATGACTCATGTTGAAATGTTTCATATAATTGCACACATATAACTTATATCTGATTATTTATTGTCTCAGAAGGGATTGTAGAAGGAAGGAAAAATAGAATATGAACCTCAAAACTTTTTTTTAAATTTTTTTTCTTTTTCTTTTTCTTTTTCTTTTTTTTTTTTTTGTGTGGAGGCAATTGGGGCTAAGTGACTTGCCTAGGGTCACACAGCTAGGAAGTATTAAGTATGTTGAGGTCAGATTTGAACTCAGGTCCTCCTGATTTCAGGGCTGGTGCTCTATCCCCTGTGCCACCTAGCTGTCCCAAAACTTTTTTTTTTTTTTTTATGTTAAAAATTGTAACGTAATTGGGGAAAATAAAATGTTAAAAAAAAAATACACCACCAATATTAACAATTAACAATAACAATGTACAAGATTATGACTGCTGGAAGAGCCTCAATTTATATATCAAACTGTATTTTAAGAGTTTACTTATTGTAAAATGGCAACTTAAAATATTAAAAATACTTTCCTTTAGAAATATTAGTTATTTTGCAATTAAATTCTTAAATTAGTCCAGAAAATTCCAACTAGCCCAAAATTTTCTTGAAATCAACTACTATACTAACATACATATTCACAAGGTCTATTCACATATAACAATGTTTCCATGCAGAAATGTTTATAAATTCCTCTTTAGAATAAAAAAATCATCACATCTATATCTATATCAAGAGCTTTTGGGGAGTTTTCTAAGGTTTTGTTGATATTTTTATTTTTTAAACTTATCAATAATATAAAACAGGCAGAAAGCAAAAGTGGCTACATCCAATACATCTGACCCATTCATTTTCATCTGGATTTCCACTGGGAAAGATGTGTATCAATAAAAATCACGATGGATCATCAGGCACAAAAAGATTTTTCACACATACATAAAGATTTAATTTTTAAAATTCATAATTTTATGTTATAAATATTATATAATATATAAAAATAAAAACCAATAATCATATTCTGGAAATGGAAATGGAGATGATGTCTTCAAAATGTTAATTCCTATGCTGCCATGACTGACTGTTACCCATTCTGAGATTTCCCTTTGCTCCACTTTTAAATGATTCAGTAATACCCTTAAAAAAAAAAAAAAAAACACTGCATGTTTCCAATTTTCTCACTTTCTACCCCCACAACCAGAAAAATAAAAATCCTTTCTTTTCTTTTTTTTTGTGCCAAACAAATAGTTGTACAAAACAAAATTACCAAATTAGTTGTCTAAAAATGTATGCCTAATTCTGATCACCTGTGTGCCAAGACCACTATTAGAAATCCCTATTCAAGATCAAACTTTTGGAGTAAGTCGATAAATATGAATTTATTAGGTTTTTACTATGTGCCTGGAACTGCATTAAGCATTAGGAAGACAACGAAAGGCAAAAATATAGTTCTAAAGGTATTCACATTCTAATGGACATCACTGAATTGATCATAAAATTTAAATAAGTGCTTTCCTTTATAATGTTGAAGTCACTATAATAAATTGTTAACTTGGCACCATTTGTTTTATTCTGCATCAATTCCTACAAGTTTTCCAAGGTTTCTCTGAAGCAAACCCTTTCACCATTTATTATTATGGAGAAATTAAATTCCATTACATTAATATCTCATAATTGTTCTCTGGCGAGAGCCCAATCTTTTCCAGTTCATCTTTATTTGTTTGCCAATTAGAATGTATTCTTCTTAAAGGGAAAGGTTGTCTTTTTTGCTTGTATTTGCATGACAAATGCTTAGTACTATCTAAATTCTTGTTTTCATAAATTTATTTTAATTTTCTAAATTTCAATAAGTTTGGGGGTCTGACCTTGATAGGAGAAACTAATTGCAAAAGTTTGGCAAGTAAATTTTTAATTTGAGGTAATTATAACTGTCCCTTACTATCCTGTGAGGCTCTTTAATTAGTCAAGAACTCTTCTTCCAGCTCTCCCTTTTCTGCTCCTCTAATTTTTTATTATACAAACTTTTGAATCAAGGTTTTATTATCTAATTAGAGCTTATCCAAAGATATGTTTTCTACATAGGCTGTTAGTTTAAATTTAATTTCAGCTAGAAAAAATTCTAGTTGTTTTGGGGTTTTTTTTCTAAGTACTCCTGAATTCGACATCTTTGAGTCATTTTTATAATTTTCTTTGAAAAAAAGAACATAAAATGATCAGTTAGAAGCAACTGAGGCAAATGAGGCAGACTTTTCTTTTAAAACCATATTTTACTTATATGAGACACCTTCTTAAAAGAGTACATATATTTTGCATACCAAATACAAGAAAAATTGAGTTTTATATGTTGTTCTTTTTTCATGAGATTAAAAGAAATATTAAGGATTAGACAACTTTTCAATGATAAACCTCCCTTATTTTTTTATCATCTGGTAACCAAACTCATGGTGACCAAACTTTCCAAATTCAATGACAGAGTCAGGAGAGAGCTGTCCTGTAAAACATCATAGTCTATTGATATAGCATGTACAAAATTTCAAAGTGAAGAGGAAAATGCAAAGGAAGCAATATAGCCCAGCTCTCTCCTGCAACTACTCTACCAAAGATCAAGTAAGAGTGCCAAGTGAAGGGATGAGTAGGAAATTTAAGTAGGAAAAAATAGAAGACAAATGTACGGTACAAAGTCAGCAGAGGGAAATCAACAGAGTACTGGAGAAGCACTGGGTACAGGACAAGATTCACATTGAACAAGAGACAAGGCCAAGGATTGTAAGTAAACTGTACACCAGGATAAGGAGTATTCCAGAATCCAACACTGCAAGTAACCAGCTGACTGCAAGCATTTGTATCACTCTGACCCAAAATAAAGGTCTCTGATACAGTCTGGACTAAGCTGTGGCTAGCAGTTGTGTACCAAGAAAAGGAGCAGTCACAAAACCAGCAAGGACTAGGCCCCAGGATGTGTCATGTACAAAGACTAGGACCAGAACTGAGAATCAGTTCTATGGTCCTAACCCTGGAACAGATCTCAAGAGTCAATCCTGAGACAACTACAAATTGTAAAAGTCTATGAGCTTGCAGTTCTATGTCTCTGAACCAGCAGAGCCTGCCACCTGGCCAAGAAGAGATAGGGTCAGTACTAACTAGGGACAAGCATAAAGTGTGCTACTCAGACCCATAATAGGGTATTTGTTCAGTTCTTTAAATCGCTCAACTTTTCATGATGCCGTTGGGGATTTTTTTGTGGAGGGTGGAGGGGGACAAAGAATGGCTTACCATTTACTTCTGCAGCTTATTTATCAATTTTGAGGAAACTGAGACAAACAGGGTTAAGTGACTTACTCAGGGTCACACAGCTAGTAAGTATCTAAGGCCTGATTTGAACTCAGAAATAGAAGACTTATGGACTCCAGGTCTGGCACTCTGTGGCATCTAGCTGTCCCACATCAGAATAAGGCCAAGAATTTATTAGACTTTCTAGATCTGACTGTTAATAACATGCTAAAAGTTTACAGATTCCTGGCCTGAGCTGCCATCAATACTTCCAAAGAACACAGAATTCAAGACCCCAAAGAAAAGAGCAACAGTACCCTGGAGAACTAAAAGCAAAACCAAACAAGCTCCCAGTATTCCTGCCGGAAATCAGGAAGTACACAGATTGATGCTAGCACAATGTTTCAATTCAAGAAGAAATACTGGAAGAATGAGGAAACAAAAAAACACATTCACAATAAATCCCTGTTTTAAGACTCAGGTATGCCCAAGATACAAACCCAAGAGAATAGAATAGCTACACAATATTCTAAAACAAAATCTCAGAAAAACACATGATCACAAGATCTTGGTCACTATGATTTTTGGAAGAAGTATAGCAAGAATATAAAAATAATGCTATAAATGAAATCAGCTCTCTGGAGCTAAGAATTTGAACAGAGATTTGAGGAAAAGTTTGGCAAGATTTAACTGAGTGAGAAGAAATTAGCACCCTCCCCAGAAGAAAATGAACTTAAAGGATATAGAGGGAATTAAGTAAAACAAAAAAAACATGAGAGTGTTTCTGTTATATTTTAAAGAAATATATGGAAAAAAGGGATTTAATATCTCACATCTATTATAATGTTCTTCTCTAAAATACAATGTTTTCTGAGAGCAAGTTTCTCGGGGGACTTCTGGAGGCAGCCTTAGTTTCAGTTCAGTGTAATCTCCCCAAATGCGACCAAGAGTTTAAGTTCAAATCCTTTATTATTTCCTTTTAAGTTCTGTCTCTTTCCTTGGGCCTGCTTAGCTTTCTTAGAGGCCTATTTCTCAAGAGCTCCTGTGGCTAGTCCTTTGCCTCTATCAGCTTCAGCCTCCAGCCAGGCACAAAGGTGGAAGATGGAATGAATCTGACTCTACCTCCGAGAGTGGGCTTGTGCATCTCCCAAAGTGCATCCTGGTTGAGGCTCCTAGCTTATATAGGCTCTCTTAAAGGTATGAATCTTGCAGAACGCTAGTAAGTACTAAGTACATTATTATTGTCTCTATCAATTCCACTTAGTACCTTGTTTCAAGTTCCGGCTCATAACATCTCCTTATAGGATCAGATCAATCATACTGAACCATATTAAATTAGATAATTATTGTTTCTATCAATTACGGTGACTTAGCACCTTGTAAGAATCCTAATATTTCCCGCTTTCTTTTGATTTAGAACATAGGCGGTCATGACCTCCCTGACTTCTGAAGGAGGTGAGAACCCCCCAAAAAAGAATATGATCACGCCTTCCCTGACTGCTCAAAAAAAGGAGTGAAAACACCATAAAAAGGTGATCATGCCCTTCCTGACTGCTCAGGAAGAGAGATGAAAACACCAAAGGAAATGGGAAATCAAATCAGATTAGTGGATTTCTAAAGGGGCTCACTTGAAACAGATATACATAAATCCATCAATATGGGAGGTATTACACATAATTAAATAAATTGCAAAAGCACACAATAACACAGGCTAGTAGTGATGTAACAAATAACATGAATCAACATGAAGAATTATACATGTCCATAAATCCTAGAAATAGTCCAAAAGGAATCTATTGTACATTAGCCAGATGATTGGTCATTATTCCTGTAGCTGCATTTTCTCCAGTGGTTCTTGTGACAGCTGTCTGCAAACGTCCCACAAAATCCGCAAAGGGTTCGTTGAGACCTTGTTCTATTTTTGTGAAGGCTTTACCTTCATCTTTTTCTGGGAGAGAACCCCAAGCTTTTATTGCAGCCTTAGAAATTTGCTCATACACTGTTATGGAATAATTAATCTGTGCAGAATCCTTTCCATTCTGATCTTCACCTTCTAGTTGGTCAAAAGTGATTTGTATGTTAACTCCAGTTTGCCTATTTCATTGAGCTTGAATCCTACATAATTCATGATACTCCGAAAGCCACAACAAGTTCTGTCCAGGTTCTAAACATGTCCTAGCTATGGATTTCCAATCACTGGGGATTAGGATTTCATAAAACAAATGATCTAATAACATCTTAACATAAGATGATATAGCCCCATAAAGAGTTGCAACCTTTTTTAAATCCTTAATTTTTTCCAGTTCAAAGGGAATGTATCTTCTTTTTTGACCTGAAGAATCAAGCTCTTCAATCACAGGGTATATATTTATTAAATCAGATACATCCTGTCATTCTCTCTTAGACTTGACCAATGCCTTTTGTAATCTTGTCATAGCCTGCTTATAGGTGGTTTTGTTTGTGTCACTGCCTCTCTCCCTCCTCCTTCTCCCTCCACCCATGAAAAGTTAATTGAGGGAGGTAGGCCAGAGGATGGGAAATGCTTCTGTTGTGAAGTGCCACACTCATAATTGTACTTAACTCCATTCTTATCTGATTCTTCATCCTTTTCACCTAGTTTACTTGGCTCTTCCCCCTCCTGCTCTTTCTTCTTCTTCCTTATTCTATAACTTATATAATTTCCTAAAGCCAATTGTATTAAATTATATGTATTAAGTGTGTCTTTGGAAATTGAGTCAGGTCCATTTTTATTGTAGTAGTCACATAGTTGCTCTCCTATTAATTTCCACTCTTCTAGATCCAATTCTTTTTCCATAGAGAACCAAGGAGATATGTACTATATAGTTTCTAAAAGTTCAGTGATGTGCTCCCAAGTTATCATCAAACCTTGGCTTTTCATAAGCCTGACAATGCTCTCTACACATTTTTCTTGAAGAGGAAAAGCAGGCTGTTTCTAAACATCTGTCCCATTTTAGCTGAAATTCTACTTTAGCTCTTTAACAAAGTTTCCTTGTTGTACTCACCCTAATTTCTGGGTCACAGATGAACGTTCTTGGTCTCACATTCAGGCGCCAAAATGTAATGTTCTTCTCTAAAATACAATGTTCTCTGGGAGCAGGTTTCTCGGGGGACTTCTGAAGGCAGCCTTAGTTTCAGTTCAGTGTAATCTCCCCAAATGTGGCCAGGAGTTTAAGTCCAAATCCTTTATTATTTCCTTTTAAGTTCTGTCTCCTTCCTTGGCCTGCTTAGCTTTCTTAGAGGGCTATCTATCTCTCTCCTTGATTCCAAGAGCTCCTGTGGCTAGTTCTTTGCCTCTGCCAGCTTCAGCCTCCAGCCAGCACAAAGGTGGAAGATGGAATGAATCTGACTCCACCTCCGAGAGCGGGCTTGTGGGTCTTCCAAAGTGCATCCTGGTTGAAGTTCCTAGCTTATATAGGCTCTCTTAAAGGTGTGAATCTTGCAGAACGCTAGTAAATACTAAGTACATTATTATTGTCTCTATCAATTCCACTTAGTACCTTGTTTCAAGTTCTGGCCCATAACATCTCCTTATAGGATCAGACCAATCATACTGAACCATGCTAAATTAGATAATTATTGTTTCTAACAATTCCACTGACTTAGCACCTTGTAAGAATTCTAACATCTACAAATGCAGACGACTACAGATAGAAAAAAGTAGGGGATTAGGGATCACCTGAAAATAACTTTCATCGGAGCTAATCAAAGGAGATAAGTCACAGACACATAGACATCCCCCCACACACACACACACATACACCCCAACCACATACTCTCAACTGAATAGGCAACAAAGGACAGAAATGAGCTAGCAGAGAATAAGAAATAATAGGACACAGATTCAGGTAGAGGTCACTAATAAAACAAAGTCCAGCTTTTGAGAGTGGATCATGAAAAGGGACTTAAAAGGAAAGAAAGATTAAAAACTTGTGATGGATATATGTGCAAGAGGTAATTAAAAGAGGGACAAAGAAAGGAATCTTGACCCAGGAAACTGCCATTGTCCAGAATGTTTGGTCCAAATGTTCCTCAGATAAATGACAATGAGACAACATACCAAAATTTATGGGACAGAGCCAATACAACATTCTCAAATGAGGAATTTTATATCTCTAAATTCTTACATCAATAAAAAAAAAAAAGAAACAACAGATCAGCGAATTGGGCATACCACAAAATTTCTCAAATTGTCTTCCCTTATAAATCTGCTACTATATCACTATAGTTGTCTAGTATTCCTTCAACTCCCAGCTTGGATAAAGAACTCTACAGTCTGGGGACACTAATATCTCAGATTTTATGTGGTTTCTGGATATCTACAATTCCTTGAAGAATTATATGGCTTCGTTTCAGGAAATTGGAGTCTGTGTATCTGGTCAGAATTTCTCTTGATTTCTTCATGTCTGTTTCCTTATAGGTCTGGTCCAAAGACAAAGTCCAAGTACTAATTAAACTAACAAATTGCCCTTAAAATGCTACCTGTTAGTCAACTACTACCTAGGGCAAGAAAATTTAATACTTTTTATCAAGTAGTATCATCAGTTGCAGAACAAAGGCCTAATTCACACTAGCCTTCTTGTATAGGAAAACAATCTCTATAGGAAGTTAACTTTTTCAAGAGAAACTGACCAAAGGGACATTTTTTCTCTAACACAATTTTTCTCATGATGCTATAAGGAAAAAATTCTCTGCAGAAGATTTCCCCCCCCACCTTTTTCCTAGAAGCTCTCATAAATTAGAAATTTTCTTTTAACCATAGCAATAGACTTCCATTTTTTAATAATTTCCATTGATTAAAATAAGGTAATTTGAAAGAATTACTGAAAAATATCTTATGTTTTCTATAGTAATCCAACAGTGATGAAAACGTCACCATGAATTCCCAGGAACAATGTTATTTATTGCTATAGGAATTAAACAATGAAGGGAAGAAATTAAAGGAACCTTAAAGGCAAGGAATATGAGGGATAAAAATTATAACTGAACATGAAAAATAGTAGAAAATGTTTAACATAAACTGAGAAAAACTGTGTGACTCTAGGCAAGTCACTTAACCCCAATTGCCTCGGGGGGGGGAGGGGGAGAGAAAGACTTCATAAAACTAATGAAATATGTCTCCGACCTGCTCAAGAAGTAATAGACTAGAGATTCAGAACAAAATATATTTTCAGACATAAGCCAATGAATTGCTATGTTTTGCTTTAGGACACTTAGTTATTACAAGGAGGGGCTTCTATGGGGTAGAGGGAGAGAAAGAAACATGAATGAGTGGAGATAATGCAAAAAGAGAAGAAAAGAAAGTTAAGAATGTGTTAATGAAACATTTAAAAATACAGAGAGGAGAGTTAACAAAGTTCAGTAGGAAATAAACTTCTAGTTTAAGTTCAATTTTATTACTACAGTGTCAAATTTAACATACCATTTAGATGTGTTCTCTGTTCTTTGTATACCGAAATGTTAGTATTTAGTGATGTTTGTAATGAAAAAATGTTTAACACCATTTAACATTATTGTAAAGAAAACTTTAAAAGCACAAATAATTGTAGTCATGTGTACACACAAGCAGGTAAAGCATTGGGAGCAGAGGTAATGTGCATAAACATTATATGCATACTACATGTTCTGCCTACATCCATCCCTGAAAATTAACTGCCAACATTCCTCAACTACTTCTACAAAACATAACTATAAAAACTTAATAAAAATGTTTATTCTACATAAGCAGTTCAGTAGACAAAAAAGGAAATAAGAAAAACCCAGCACTTCCACACAAACCCAAGCAAAGATATGAGGAAGATCACAGATAAAACAATAATGAAGAAAAACAAATCACAAATGCAAAAAAAAAAAAAAAAAAAAAAAGGAGCATCTCCATCCTAGAATTACAAAAAAAACTAAATTAGATGTTAGCAGAAGCCAGAAAAGGGGTTGTGATGAGGTAACTATCCCAAACAACAATAAATGAACCTGAAGACCCTACTGAGGGAGAAGAAATGTCCCACACAAACTTTTATCAATTAAACAGAAAAAACAAAAAGCAAAAACTAAGATGCAAGAGTAAAACCAAATAAAAATATTATATTCACAACAGATTTTAGTAGCGCTACAAAGAGAAAAAATGGGTTTAAGTCACAAGTATACAAGAATGACCAGAAGTAATCATGCATAGGGATGAATATGAAATTACAATGAAAATAAGAACTCTAAAGGATAAAGTGGAAAGAGAATAAATTGTTTATAGCAAAAGGTAGAAATCCTTACCCATATAATTACATTTACATGCACCCTTAATAATAAAATAGAATAACTCACTCTATGATATAAGAAATATTAGAAGTAAATCAAAAAGTTGAAAACAAACAATATGAGAGAGACTCTCAAAACGAACCGCCCTGGAAAGCAAATTCAACAGAAATAATTTAAGAAAACCAAAACTGAAAACAAAAATCTATGCAAAATCAAGAACTCCCAGGAAAAAGAAAAAAGTATGCAAGAGTCCAGAAGAATTCAAGCACCAATGTTAGGATCATTAAAAGACTAGGCTACAACTATTTAAAACAAAGAAAATTTTGGGAAACTATATTCCAAAATGCAGAATAGGCACACAACCATGAATAAAGTACCCCCTAGTTGGATGGGGGTGGGAGAGGTTGGGAAAGGATTGAATCCCAGATGGAACTGGAGGACTTTCAAGAATTGCTAATGAAAGGACCAGTCAGTTACAGGAATCAAGAGAAACCTAGAAAGTCAAATATGCATGAACAATGATGGTGATGGGTTTATATTAAGACCCGAAAAATAGGCAAGCATCTATTCATAACTGTCTCCCAGGGTGACAGAATTAAAGTAATACATAAACAAATGGGCTGGGTATGGTTTTATTTATTTTGTTGTTTTAAAAAAGAGGAAAAGAAAAGGGATATTTTTCAGAGAAAGAGTGAGGAAGAAAAGGGAGGAAGTTACTCACATCTGAGCTGGATAAAGGAGGCAAGAAAACTCAAGTTTGTGGTATAAATATATTAAATTCAACAAAGAAATAAGGACAAAGGGAGAGGAGAAATGGCAAAACTGGAAGTGAATAAACACAAGGGCAAAATTGAGAGCAAATACACCCAAGTAAAATAAACTGCAACTTCAGAAGATTGGTTATAAAGAGGATATTTACAAGATAAAGAAAAGCTTAACAAAAAAAGATCAGTCAGTTTGAAATCACAAGTGTTACTCAGATGCAATCTTTCTCCTCCTTCTTTGGGGACACAAAGGGGAGAGAGAGGAAAAAGAAAATACACACTTAATAATCTATAAAAATGCAATAAAAAACTAAAAATGAATGGAATGATCTAACCTTCAAAAGGGAATAATGTAACAAAATGAATCTAAAAATGTCAAAAAAAAACTTATTAAAACAAGTTAAAATGAGGAGCAAAAGCAGAATTTACTATGATTCAGGAAAATTTTTTAAGGAGGAAGAGTTAAATATGAACACAACATTGTGTTAAGGGCACCAAAAATAATTTACAATACTTATTATCTGTACCAAATGGCATGATAATTAAATATTAAAAGGAAAAAAATCAATCAAATTAAAAGGAGGAATATAGAGTAAAACTATAATTAAGAACCTCGATGTACACTTTCCAGGTTTACAGAAATATCATAGAAAAAAAAAGTTCTCATCCTTAACATATTTTTTAAAAAGCTAAATGTTAGGTCTTTGAAAACTGATGAAAGCAAAGTGAAGATTGATAAGATATTTTGAAGACAGTGAATCAAAAATAAACATAGAAACAACAAATAATTCCATAAAGAAAATGACAAAATGTCAGAATCAAAATTTGGGGTTATTAAAGATAAAACAGCAACATTTAAAAATCAAAAAGTTAAAAATTAAGGAAGAAATTAACAAAATTGAAGGGGAAAAAAGTAATAAAACCAAAAGGCTGTTGGTTTGTTGTTGTTGGGAGTGGGAAATGGGGAGGAGAAGACCAAACATTACAGAATCTGATTTTTAGAAAAGAGAAATCAAACTACCAGAATGAAAAATTCACAACAAAAAAGAGAAAAATCTTTGGAAACTAGTTTGATCAAGTATAGGCCAATAAATCCAACAACATAAATGAATGGATCAATATTTACAAAAATAAAAGTGTAAATAGATAAATAGAACAAGTAGGAGGATTAAAAAAAAAAAAAAAACTAATGTCAGCAAAATAAATTGGATTAACTATAAATGAACTTTATCATACCCTGCTTTCTTCCTTCCAACCCTGGAAAACTTAGGGCCAGATGTATTTAAAAATAAATTCTAACAAACTTTTCAAGAAGATGATGGGAAAAGGAAGGAAGCATTTATAACAGTATATAATATAAATTAGGACAGGCTTCAAAAAATAGTAGACAATAGAAGAGCCTGGAGTGCTATTATATATAGTCCATGGGGTAACAAAATGAACAATATACAATGCTAGGTACTATGCTAATCTCATTTGAACTTCACAACAATCCTATGAAGTAAATGCTATTATTATCCCCATTATATAGTAGCAAAATTGAGGCTAAATGGTTACGGTCCATAGCAAAATTTTAAGTCAGGTGGTTTTGACTCTAGGCCCAGAACTCTATCTACTATGTCACCTAGTTGCCTCTAAATAGTTCATAAACTATTTGAAAAAAATAGGAAAATAAGTAATCCTATCAAATTCTTTCTGCAATTCAAATAATGGTTGGTAACTAAACCTAGAACAAAACAAAGAAAGAAAACTACGAACCAATATTTGTCCCAATTTTAAATAAATTGTTAGGAAAGAGCTTATACATCAAAAAAGAGTATAAAATGTGGCCAGCTAAGATTTACATCAGGAATCCAGGGTTAGAATCATTAAAATCCAAGATAGTATTAAATGAAGTTAAAAAAAATCTTTTGAAAAAATACATCACCCATGGAATATAACATGAAAAATTAATGGTATGCTATATATCAAAAACTAAGTCAGCTATATGTAATGAAGAGAAATTAGAAGATTTCTTAAAGATTGTGATAAAGAAAAAAATTTATCATCACCATTGATATAGCACTAAAAACAATTGCTATGGCAACAATAAAACATGAAAAAGAACACAGGAAATAAGTAAAGGCAAAAAAGGAAACAAAATTAGTATTTTCTGAAAATATTAAGGTCTACTTAGAGAATTCTAGAGTCAATTAAAACAATATCATCATCATAAGTAGCACTTTTTTAGGTTTACAAAGCACTTTACAAATCTCTCATTTTATTCTCACAACAACCCTACAAGATAGGTGCTATTATCAAAACCAAATTACAAGTCAGGAAATTAGGAAAATCAGGCAGAAGTGAAGTGATTTGCCTAGAATGTAAGTGTCTAAGATTCAATTTGGACTTGGTCTTTCTGACATAAGGACCAGTATGTTAGTATATAACATATAACATATATATAACATATAACAGGGTGTATAACCCTGTGCCATCTAGCTGCCTTATCACTTCAGCAACAGCATGACATAAAATAAAAATAATACATATGCAATCCATTGTCAATTTTTTTTCATTTTTAGCTTCATAATATCTCTTGTAGACAACCTTTTCTTTCTACTCATAATAGCCCAGTTCAGTCCCTTATCATCTTTCCCAATGGCTATAACAATAACATTTTAACTTGTCTCCTTGCCTCAATTCTCTAATCCATCCTGGACTCAGCTGCCAAAGTGTTTTTTTCCTAAGTGTACGTCTCACCATGTTATCCCCATCAATCAGCTCCAGTAGTTCCCTGCTACTTGCAGGACTGAACCTGTTTGGCAAATAAAAATATTCTCAACCTGGCTCCTTCCTACATTTATAATCTTATTACATTTTACTCTCTTCTCAGTTTTCTCCAGTTTAGCAACCCCTAGCTTACTCATTTCTACTACTTTGTAACTTGTTATTCAGATCCAAAATCAAAATGTAATTTTAGACATAATCAATGGGGATGATTTGTTTTGAGTATGCATATATCTGATTAGGTTTTATTTTCGTTCCTTCAATTTATGGGTAAGAAGTAGGGGAAAGAACCAAAAAGTCTTAGCAAAGAGGATACATAAACATATTAATAACATTATGCACTATATTCAGATTGAATATATATACCAAGGAATGCAGAATCAGTTCAACATTAGAAAAATTATAAATTTATCATAACTATATTAATAATGAAAATAAAAATCACATCATTATGTTTTCAAAAAGATTCTTTATGATCATAGTAATAAACTTAAGATAGTAAAAAATGGTAATAATCTGGGTCAGTTAGGTGAATCAGTGGACAGAGACATTGACTCTAGAGTCTAACTCCAATTCAAATCCATTCTCAGACAATTACTTGTTATGTGACCTGGGCAAGTCACTTAATCCTGTCTCTTAAAAAAAAATTAGTAATAACTCCAAAACACCCTTAAAACATAAATAATGAGGCACTAAAGCAGAATTTACCATGATATAGAAAAAAATTTAAAAAGGAAAATTATATGGTTAAAATAAACTAAATAGTATTTTATCTAATAGTAATAGCATTTTTAAAAGGAGGAAGATATGGTTAAAATATACTAAATGAGTAAGCATTCTCTATAATAAAGAAAACAGAAATAGCATAAAAGTAAGGGGATCTATTGTCACCACTATGAACAGAATGAAATATTTATGCAATTTGAAATGGCAAAAAGGCTGTAATCAAAGAAACTTGGAAAATCTTAAATGAACTGATTTGTAGGGAAAACAGAAAACCAGAAGAGGCCACAACAATCATAAAATAAAACAATTGTCAAAGATTTGAGAATTCTCATCAATGAAATGATCATTCATAATTCCAGAAGACAGATGATCAAGTGTGCCTCCAACCTCTGGGTAGAAAGTGATAATAGACTATGTAGATACAGAAGAGAGTCATTTTAGATATGACAGACAATTTGTTTTGACTATACTTTTCTTACAAAATAGCATTTTTATTTGATGAAAAGAGAGTATTGGAAGATGGCAGGAGAAAGTGATGGTTATGTTCAAAAATATATATATATATATTTTAGCATATATTTTATATATATATATAGCAGACATTTTAGCATATATTATATATATATAGCAGACATTTAGCATATATTATATATATATATATATATATAGCAGACAGGGAGAGTAGAAATAGGACTATGGTTTCATATACAATCCTCATTTTCTGGAATTCTTTGTAGGTGGAAACTCACGTAAACTCATAAATTTAAATTTCAAAATTTTTAATGTGCTCCCAAAAGATTATACAGTATTTCAAGGAAGGATTCATTCCAGGAATGTAAGGCTGATTTTGGAGTTAAGGAAAACAATGAACAAAATAGATTATGCTATGAATAAAAAATTATACAATTCTATCAATATGATATTTTTAAAAAAATTCAATGTATTAGTCTTGTGCCTCCAACAACATATTTGCCAACCTGATGGGTGTGACATAGAACCTCAGAGCTGTTCATTTCCCATTCCTTTTATTAGTGATTTAGATCTTTTTTCCATCCAAATGTTTATTGCTAACTTAGATTTCTCCCACTGAAAATTATGTGTTCATATTCACTGCAATTCATTCATCTATTAGGGAATAATACTTGTTCTTATATATTTGGATCAAATCCTTATGTATCTTGGATGCCAGTTTTCTTTATGTTTTAACTTCCTGGTTGCAGTGTTAGGAATAAATTTCTGTCATAAAAGCACTCCAGTAGGGTGCTTTCTTTTTCAATTTTTGAGAGTAATTTGTGAAGTCTGAGTGTTACCTGTTCTTTAAAAGTTTGATATGATTCTCCTGTGAATCTATAAGGATCAGGAGATAAGGTTTTTTTTTTTTTTTTTCCTTAACAACTGAATCTACCAACTTTTCTAAGAATGGGATTATTTAAAATATCTATCTCATCATCTGATAGCTTGGATATCTTATATTTTTGAAGATACTTCTCCCTTTTGTGTAATTAGATTTGTTAGCACATAACTGTGCATGATATAAACTGATTGTTTTTTTCTATGATTTTACCTTGCTCATTTGCTGTTTTCCTGATTTGATTTTCTGCTTTTTAATCAGTCTAAGAGTTTATCAATTTTATTAGTCTCTTCAAAGAGCAGTTTTTAGTTTTATTATTCCTATGGGTTTTCTAATTCCCATTTTAACCATTTCTTCTCCAATTTTTAATATCTCCTCTCTTGTATTTATCTTAGGATTTGGGGGGGGGGAGGGAGGCAAGAAGTTTTTAATTGTTTAAAAAACATTCAGTTCATTAATCTTTACTTTTTCTATTTTGTTAATGTTATATTTGCAATATGTTATATATATTTTACCCTGGAAGATTACTGCATCCCATTAATTTTTATATGTAGATTTATCATTATCATTTTCTTTTACAGATAAATTATTTATGTGATTTGTTTTCTGATCCACTCATTATTTATGATTTTATTATTAAGCCTTCATTTGTGTCCTTATCTTTTGTTTGTGATTTCTGAACCAATTACTATTTTTATTGCATTATGGCCTATAAAGTGTGTATTAACTATTTCTACCTTTTGATATTTTTTGGCAGTATCATTGTGCCCTACTACATGATCAATTTTTTAACAGTGATATATGATGCTGTCAACTACATATATTCTTTTGAATAAACCATTTAGTAGCTTCCATAATTCTTTTAATTCTAGTTTTTTCAGTAATTTATTCAGTTTTAAATTAGCTTTTGTTTATATTTTTGTTAGATATAAAAAAAAAAAAACCAGAGACTGAAATCTCCATTCATTATTGTGCTGTTGTATACACCTTATTGTTCCTAAAATAGCTTCCTTGATGAATTTGGATGCTAAAACATTTGAAACATTTAGGTTTATTATAGATATTGGTTTGTTGCTTATGCTTCCTTTTTGTATAATATGGTTTCCTTGTTTATCCCTTTTAATTTTTTGAATGTTTACTTTTTCGTTGTCAGATAGCATGACTGCAGTTCTCCCTTTATATTGGATTCATTCAATGCGTAGTCATTTTTGTTTCTATCCTCTCAGTTTTACTTTGTATATGCTTTTGTTTTCTAAAGCTTTTTTTGTAAGCAATAGACTTTACCATTTTGTTTTCTAGTCCAATCTGTCACTCTTTTCTGTTTTATTGGATTGTTTAAACCATTCATATTTAAAGTTTTAGGAGTTGGATTTGTTTTTTTCTCCATTTACCTCTATTTCAGAGTGGGATTGGGGGGAGGTTCATATCACTTTAGCCCCCACTATAAACAGTTTATGTTCCTACGATTAATTTTTTTAAGGAGGCCCTGTTCCCACTGATGCTCTTTTCCCCTCACCTCTCAGTTGCTCCTCTTTTGTTACCTCTTTCCCTTTGAGGTTTAGTTCACGAGTTCCTTTTTCTCTCCTGTTTTTAATCAGGCTATATATAATTCCTCTAATTCATTATAACACATTGGTATCAGGAGGCAGAAGAATAAATTGAAAACCTAACTCAGCTCCTCATCCATACTGGTTTCTCCAATCCCTAGACTCCTTATTCTTTCCCAGTCTATCACCTCTGCACTAGCTCCACTACCCTCACTTTTCCATTTTGACCACTTGGTGATCCCATGTAATTCTAAGCTGTCTTTTTCTTCTGAGTTCTTTGCCCCCTTATTGTACTGCTGATTGGTCTCAGTGTTATATCACTCCCAACATCCTCTGCCTTTGATCACACAAAAATGCTGCTAAACAGGTGGAGAAAATCATGCAACCACGTTGAAGGGGCCCATTATAATTTTTTGTTTATCACCTCAAATGAACCTTCACTGATGCAAGCCAATTTGGGGGGAGAGGGGAGTTGTTGTGTCCAATTCTTCATGACCCTATTTACAGTTGTTTTGACAAAAATGCTGGAGTGGTTTGCCATTTCCTTCTTCAGCTCATTTTATAGATGAGGAACTGAGGCAAACAGGATTAAATGACTTGCCCAGGGTCACACAATATTTGAGACAGAATTTGAATCTTCCTGGCACTACTCACTCTACCATCTCGATGCCCAGTTTTGTCTACTTTTGTTTTGATACCTTTCTTAATTAACTATTTCACAACAGTGGCTCTTCCAAATCTCTTCATCCTACCTTGAATTTCTCAAAGCTCCCCTTTCCCCATATCAGCTAAGAATGTTGATTCATGTTTTGCTGAAAAAATGTTTGTGGTCATTTGCCAAGAACTCCCTCTCCTACTCTTCTCATTTCACATCACTATCTTCCTTTATCTCTATCTCACATAGCTAAGGGGCCATTCTCCCTCCAAAGGCAAACCCTCCTTTTTATACCCAAGTCCACTTCATTCTTTCTCACTTATCTTCAGTCTTTCCCTGTTTACAGTCATTCCCTCCTGCCTATAGACATGCTCATGTTTCCTATTTCCTTCAAAATCCTCAGTAGATACATCCATCCCAGGGAGCCTCATCTATCCCCTCCCTTTCATGGTGAAATTCCCTGAGAAGGCCATCAACAATAGATGCCTCTCTTTTGTTTCCTTTCACTCTCTTGTTACTTTCTACCATACAGCTGCTTGCTTCATCATTCAACTAAAATTGCTCTCTTCAAAGTTACTACAGGTATCTTGCCATTTTTAATGTTACTATCATTTTCTCAATCTTCATCTTGACCTTAATGCAGACTCTGGCAATGTCAATCACTCTCTTCTTGATAATCTCACCTTCGGTTTAACAGACCCCTCCTTCTTAGTCTCCTTTGGATTTTCATCTAAGAGCTACCTAATTGTAGTTTCCCAAAGGGCTCTATCTCTGCTCTATTCTCTTCTCCCTTTATATTCCTTCACTTGATCTCATCAATTCCCACAGACTCGATTATCATCTCTATGTTGATGATATCTTGTCAAGTTCTATCTAATAGGGAGGAAGGAAGGGAGGGAGGGAGAGAGGAAGGCAAATTACCACAAACTCTTCCAGTTTCTCTCATCTCCAACTGCCTACTGGACATATCTTGAAATAGATACACTGTAGACATTTTTAAATTCAACATGTCCCAAACTAAATTTACTACCCCCTCCCCCAAACCTTCCCTCTTCCTAACTTCCTTGTTACAACTGAAGTTACCACCCACTTTCTGTCTGTAAGCAGTGTCATCCTAAATTCCTCACTTTCTCATTCCCATAACCAATCAGCTTACTAAAGCCTGTCAATTTTACCTTGTTAACATCTTTTACACATGCTTATTTTTCTCCTGTGACACTTCCACCACCCTTTTCATTTCCTCACAGTTGGACCACTATAACTCTTTATTAGTTGATCTGTCACTAGTCTCTTTCCCCACTCCAATCCATCCAGTTATCAAAATGATTTTCTTAAGGCAAAGATCTGACCAACTATTTCCATTTCTAATTATTTGTATCATAAATATTATTGCAATAAAAATATCAGACTATGGAGTAGTATATATAGGAATTTTTTCTTAAGACTTTTTTTTAGGTATATGTCTAGTAGTTGAATCAATGGGTCAAAGGATAGGGACATTTTAATCTTCTTTACTTGTATAATTCCATTTTGCTCTTCAGAATGGTTGCACTAACAATACACTAGAGTGCATACCATCCCACAACCCTTCCAACAGAAATTATTCCTTTTTTTGTCATCTCTGTCAATTTGCAGGATAAAAAGTTATTAAAACTTTAAATTTGTTTTGATTTAAAATTATCTTATTGTTATTAGCATTTATATAGTACTTTAAAGTTTGCAAAGCACTTTACAAATGTCATCTCCCCTTTTTTCTTCACATCAAACTTAGGAACTAGGTGCTATTATTGATGTACAGAAAAGGAAACTGAGGCATGCAGAGGGCTAGCTTGCCCAAGTTCACACAGCTAGTAAGTGTTTGAAACAGGATTTTGAATTTAGTCTTCCTGACCCTAGGGCACTCTAACCACTGAACCATCTAGCTGCCTCTAGGGATCTGAAATATTCTTTTGTAAGACAATAAAATGAAATTCTTTTGAGAACTGTTTATTCATATCCTTTGACCACTTATCTATTGGAGAATGGCTTTTGGTATTATATAAATCATCATCACTATCATCATTATTATTAAGGGAAAGGTGTGGCAGGATTTTTATTCTTTTTTTCTTTTTAAAACACAAAAACATTTTTGAAATAATAAGAGCTGAATATAGAAGCAGCCACTCACCCAACCATCTATCTGGCATTCATAAGTAGGTATTTTATTTATTTGCCCTTCTTCAAAATCAATTTCCTCAGCTGCCAAATGAGGCTAATAACTATATGCCTACCACATAAAGACTACTATGAAAATCAGATAAGATGCTTTGCATCTTATAAAACATAAATCATAAAATAAACATTTTAAAGTTATTTTTACCAACATATAAAAAGAGAATTATAAAGTATACAGGCTTTGAATTAAATGTATCAATAAGTATATCTGGAAATTCAATCAGTATCTCATATTATATTATAATCTCATAATTCATTTCTACAAGTATGGGAGGGGAAGGAGGAAAGAAGGGAGGGGAGAAGGAAGGAAGGAAGGGGGAAAGGAAGGAAGGAAGGAAGGAAGGAAGGAAGGAAGGAAGGAAGGAAGGAAGGAAGGAAGGAAGGAAGGAAGGAAGGAAGGAAGGAAGGAAGGAAGGGGAAAGGAAATGGAAGGGAAAGGGGAAGGGGAAGGGGGGGAGAGAAGGAGGGAGAGAGGGAGGAAGGAAGGAAGGAAGGAAGGAAGGGAGGAAGGAAGGGAGGAAGGGAAGGAGAGAGGTGGAGTCATTTTAATCTACCACTGGATCCAGGTTTGGAAGAAAGTGACCCAGGACAGCCCTCACTCATTTCAATTCAATTCACTTAAATGTCATTCATTCATCACCTGCCTCTTTGAGAAGGACAAAAATGAACAATGAAGTAATTTTCAATCATTCTATTTGATACAGTTCAACAGCTAATTCTGTATTATAGGGTGAAGGAAAAGCAAAAATTAGTAACGTTCAGACCCAGATCTCAACTCAAGTCAACAAACATGTATTATATGCCTACTATGCATATAAGGTACTGTGCTAGATGCTAGGGACAAAGTGATGGAAAATAATCTAATTATAATGCTACAATCTAATTTTTTGAAGGCTAAATCAGAACATAATATATGCAGCATTTAATTCAATTTGATGAACTTAAATGCACCTTACAATATATGTGCAAGGCAATCTGCTAGGTGTGGAGGATACAAAGATTAAATAACAATAACAGCAGCAGCTAGCATTTATGTCGTCATTTTAAAGGTTTGTAATGTGTCTTATTTGATCCTCATAACAACCATGAGGTAGATTCTACTATTATCCCAACTTTACAGAAATGGAAACTGAGATAAACAGAAGTCAAATGACTTCCCTGGTCACATAACTAACAGGTATCTAAATTCAGATGTTAACAAGTCTTCCTGACTTCACATATAGGGCACTATGCCATTTCAAGTCCTAACCCTTAATAAGTATATATTTTCCTTCAGGGAATAAAGCATGTATAGAATTAAGTAAACAAGATACTTGGAAGATGGAGAGCACACTACCAAATGAGAAGAGAATCAAAGATAAAGTATGGTATCAAGATGAGAAATGGAATGTCCAGTACACAATTATATTTTAAGATAGAATATGATGGGAGGCAACAAAAAGACACTGACAAACTAAGAAAATTTGAGAATGGAGAAATCACTCTTAAGTAAGAGAGACTAGGGAAGGCTTCAAGGAAAATGTGGCTATTAAACCAGTTCTTTAAAGTTAGAAAAGCTTTCCATCATTGTGAATATTCAGTCCACCATTCTAAGCATTGGTCGGCAGGCAAAAGGGGAGGAGTGCACTTAAAGTTATGACTGAGGCAAAAGGTAAGATATGATCAGGAAATCTAGTATGAGTAGAATATAAACTAGGTCCCAAATCCTATGAAATAAGGCTAGAAATCTAGTTTTGAGCTAGATTGTGTAGAGAAGAGATCATGAATTTTAGAGCTGGAAAAAACTTAAGAGTTCCCATAGTTCAATCACCTCGTTTTACAACATTTTACAAGTAAACCAAGATCTTAAGACATATAAAATAACTTAACCAAATTCACAAAGGTACAACAGAGGCAAGATGTTAACCTAAATCCTCTGATTCCAAAATAAATGCTCTTTCTACTTTACCATCTAATGATTATTCTGACATATATATGGCTAGATCATATTGTAACAGTGAAAGCAAAAGAGTTAGTCAAGTAGCTAATACAAGGAGGTAGAAACAAAATGGCAAAATAGATGAAAACAGCTCAGTGAGCTCCCCTCTATAAATCCCTCCAAAGAGTTCTAGAAAATGCACCAGATTGAATTTTGATGAGAAAACCCAGATGGAAAAAAAAATCAAAGCAAATCCAGCAAAAGGAGAAAACCAGGGTTGTCTGCCAACAATAAGAATGGCATCTAGCCAAGAGCAAAAGAAATAAATACTCCAAGATCCTGGAAGTGGATAAGAATTGGGGCAAAAAGTTGTCCCAGACTCATATAGTGTACCACCAGACCTTCACTGGGTCACTATGAGACAGATGGCAACTGGCAGCTTTGTCACCCAAGACCCCAATTCTGCACCACATATCTAGACAGGATGAAAAGGGAACCTGCACGCCACAGTGATGACACTTTATAGGGAAGGACAGAAGTCACCATCATAAGCACTATGGCTCAGAGCCCAAGCCCAGAGCACGGTCTCAAAGTCAGCATCTAACTCAAACTGCAAAAGAATAACCAAGGGAAGAATTCAAAACCAAAGGAAGCACACTTCTTCCGAATCATTGGAGCTTTCCAGTTAGATTATAAATACTGAGTCTAGTAGCACTCAACTGCCCCCAAACAAATGCCAGGAACTGCAGAACTCAAACTGGAGTTGGGAGAGGAGGATGAGAAAGGGTGGGACAAAAACTAACAGACTCTGTCCTGTCTAAAAACTGCTTTGGGAGCTTAAGGCCACTGAGGTCTTCCAGGTACCCAGTGCATCTCAGAGATCAATAAGCTAAGAAAGCAGCAAAATGAGCAGCGTAGACCTTACCTCCAGAAGCGCTACACAGCCTAATTAGGAAAGGGGAATCAACAGCTTGGCACAAGAGATACAAACTTTGTCTAATCAACAAACTCCTTGAAAATTCAAATGAACCAAAATGAAAACAATGATTCCATGAGGTAACAAGAAATCTTAGACTAAAATCAAAAAGACTGAAAAGAAAAAAATGCAAAATTTTATCTTAAAACAAAACAAAAAAAAAAAAAAAAAAAACCCTGAAAAAATATATCAAGGAGGAAAAAATTTAAGTCATTGGACTACCTGAAAACCATGACCAAAAAAAAAAGATCCTTCTTAAAAGAAAATCTTGCAGATCTTTTAGAATCAGAGAGCAAAGTGGAAAAAGGAAATAATTTACCATTTGCTTTTTTGAAGAAACCCCAAAATGAAAACTCCAAAAAAATTAAATCCAAAATATAGGGCTTCTAAGGTCAAAAAAAAAAAAAAAAAAAATACTGCAAGCAGCTAGAAATAAAGAATTCAAGTACTAAAGAATTACAGTCAAGATCACACAGAATTTGCCACCACTAAAAAAGGAACAGAGAACTTAAAATATTACATTCCAAAAGGCAAAGGATATATGGTCTTACAACTAAAAAAACAAACAACAACAACAACCAAAAACCACTGTAAGCAGCAAAACTGAATATAATGCTACAGGAAAAAAATTCTAAACATTTTTAAGGAAAAGATCAAAGCAGTGGGAAAAATATGAAGTGCAATCACAAAAGTAAAGAGAAACATGAAAAGATAAACTTGAATGAACAATGATAAATGACTCAACAAAGGTAAATTGTTTATATTTAAATATTGGAAACTGATACCTGTGTCCCCTCCAATCCCTATCATTCTCAGAACTCATAAGGTATCTAAATTAGAAAAGGCCAAAGAGTGGTTATTTTAATTAAGATCATCAAGATAAAATAGAACCACTCTATTGGGAGTGAGGGATAAAAAGAAAAAGAGAAAAAGAGAAAGAGGGATAAAAATACTCTGGGGGGAAAATGGAGGAAAGATTAAAAAAAAAAAAAGAAAAAGGGAGGAGGCAAGAGAAAGGAAAGATAGGTTAGGGAAAATTACTTCACAGATTGAGAGTATACAAGTATATAATACAAGTATATATTCATACAAAGTGGGTGGAGTGAAACTGACACTTGGAACTTCATTCTCATCTAAACTAGTCAAAAGAAGGAAAAATACACGTACGAACAATTGAGTACAAAAATATAGGTCATTTAACAGTGAAATAACAAGGAAAGTGGAAGGGGAAAAGAAATTAGAAGATGAATCGGTTAAAAGGGGGATTAATTCTAAACAAACAAATTCTAAATATGAACAAAAATATGTCTTTTTGAGTTGACTAAGAATGAGAATATTGGATGAACAAAATATGGTATATAAATATGATGGATAGTATTGTATGGAACTCTTATCAACCTCCTGATAGGTGAAAAACTCAGACTACAGAATGAAACATTTTTTTTTTTAGGACATTGCCAATGCAGTAATTTATTTTGACTGGGTTTTGTTTTTTCTTGTGTTCTCAATGGGAAAGTGGGAAGGTTAGATGATAGTGTGAGAGGGCAGATCTTGGCTGATTAAAACAACCAAAAAAAATGTTTAAACCACACTGAGGAATTTTTCATAGGATCTAAAGTTCAAAGGGACATCAAGGATCATTTTGTTTAACTGCCCCACAGTTAATGGGGAATGAATGACAAAACTGAAGCCTGGAAAGTTTAAATGACTTGACTCACACAGGTAGTAAAGATCAGATCCTAGAACCAACAGGGAGCTTCTTGAGCAGGCGAGTGATGTGGTCACATCTGTGCTGTAGAAAAATCATTGGCAACTCCGTAAAGGCTGGAGGAGGCTACTGCAATTGTCGAGGTAAAAGATGATGAAGGGCTGAATTAGGGAGGTGGCCAAATGGTTGAGACAAGATGACAGATGAAAGGGATGTTGTCTAAGTGCAACTGACAAGACTGGCTAAGGGAATAACTATGTGTGCTGAAGGAGAGCCAAAAGTTGAGGATGATTCCAAACTTGTGAATCTAAGGGAGAAGAGTAGCTATATCATCCAAAGAAACAGATCAGAATGTGAAGGGTGGGGCATTAACTGGGGAGGGAAGCAATATATGCAAGAAATATAGAAGACACATTCTAGAAGTTTGGCAGTGAAAGAGAAAAGAGCAAGAGGATAGATAATACCTTGAGAGAATGTCAGGATCCAAGAAAGTTTTGCAAAGAATGAAGAGATCTGGACATGGCTTGAGACAGGTAATAAAGAATCAATAAAAGAGTCTGAGAAATAGATTGAAAAATGGATAGTCTCACTGGAGAGTGGAATAAATGGAATTAAAGACATAAGACAAGCTTTTGCAAATGAGAGGACTACTTATTCTTGAACATTTAAGCAATGGAAGTAGATAAGCAGCAGATAGTCCTTGAAATGTTACCAAAAAGAATTTTTTATCTGAATCAATATCCTTCTATTTTTTAGAAATTACAACCATTTAATTTATCAGTAAAGTTGTTTTTATTGCATTTTATGACCTCTGAATGCCTCATTCTCTTTTAAACACTGAGACTGAATTGCTGGGATAGCCCAAGTAAGGCCTGGCCCTAAATAGTGTTGGGAGAGGGGCAGAAAAGGAAGAGAATTTATAAACTAATAAATGTCTGAAGTCAGAGAGGAAGAAATAAAGGAAGATTCTGAAAAGACCACTTGGATGGATAGAATAAAATAAGATAGATAAATGAGATAAGATCAGATAAGCCAGTGATGAATTATAATTCTCAAACTATAATTGCAAAAGGAAACAGAGTGGACCTATACCTAAGGGCAGCATTCCAGAATGAATGATTAGTCCCAGGTCCCAGACGGCACACAAAGAACAAATTCAGAAGCAAGCTGCAGAGTCTCAGGTCCAACTTCTATCCCACTATAAAAGTCTACAAAGAAAAACCAGGGCTAGAATTCCAAACCAAAGAGAAGTTTGCAGATCAGTCCAGTTAGTGCCTGATGGCTGAATTCTAACTAAGGCAAGCATAAAGTTATGTTGTTCTGATTCCAATCCTGATGAGCAACTTTCTTTACTGAAGGAAAGAAATCAGAATGTCCTAGTTCAGAACCAATTTGATTTCCTAAGAACCTATTTTAGGATCACAGGATTTTATTTTATTTTATTTTGCTGAGGCAATTGGGGTTAAGTGCCTTGCCCAGGGTCACACAGCTAGGAAGTATTAAGCGTCTGAAACCAAATTTGAAATCAGGAACTCCTGACTTTAGGACTGGTGTTCTATTCACTGCGCCACCTAGCTGCCAGATCAGATCAATTTGGGAGCACTGAAAACTTCTCCATCCCTAGGGCAAGCTGTCCCTCAGATCCTGAAATAATACAATACGTTGAACCAAACATTCTCCCCTGAAGTATGAAGAGCCCAATCCTAACATACTATTCCAAGTCAAAAAGCAATCTGGAAGAATGGGCAAACAAAAGCATAAAACAAACAAAAAAAAACCCCAAAAACCTTGTGATGACAAAGCCACGAATCGAAACCTAGAAGTATTACTCCAAAACATCTACAAGCAAAGCCTTAAAAAAAAAAAAAAAAAAAAAAAAACACAGTTTCACAAAAATTCTACTAAAATCTCTGGAAAAAATGAAACAAAATTTAAAATTTATTTTAGAAATGAAATGAGAGTGCTTAAAGGTAAAAATTGGAAAAGAATGAGATCTATGGAAGAAAGAAATGGAAAGAGAATTAGCAAGATGTATAAAATTGACCAAATAAAAGATAATGAATCTATGAAATAACAATACTAAAATAAAATCAAAAGGATGGGGGGGGAAGGGGGGAAAAATATAAATATCTCATAGTAAAAAAAAATAATAATAACAGAATCAGAAAATAGATTGAGAAAGAGTATTTTAAAATCACTGAGCTCCCTGAAAGCCATGACCAAAAAAGGAGCCTTGATATCATATCATATTTCTATTTCAAGAAATCTTCAAACTGCCCAAATCTTTAACCAGAGCAAAAAGTAGAAATAGAAAAAACGTATCAGGTTTGTCCCAAGAATATAGCACCAAAATCCACATCAAAGAAAAAAATACTGCAAGCAATCAGAAAGAATTCAAATAAAGAGTTACCAAAGGCAGTCACTACACAAGACTAACTGCTACTACACTATAAGAATAGAGTTTGTAGTACAATATCCTACAAGGCAAGCAATAATGTCTTAAAATCAAGAATAACTTAGTCAGCAAAACAAAATGTAATTCTACAGAGGGAAAAATAGACCCTTTACAAAATAGAGAATTTCCCAGCATTACTGTTAAAAAACCAGATATAGATATTTTGAAATATAAACACAAGAGTAAAGGGAAATTTTTAAAAAGGTAAACATGAACAAGACATTATAATTGTATACATTCTAAAAAATGTAAAGTACTAAATATGTTCCCTTAGAACCCTATCCATTATTGTCCTCCAAGGTCATAAAGGGAATAAAATTAGAGGATCTGGAAGGGGTTTTCTTTTAATCCTATTAATGAAAAATAGAAAGGGAAGAAAGGAAAAAGGAAAGATGGGCGAAACTATTTTATATTATCTCAAAGTGCACAAATAGAAATATGTACAAAAGAAGGGGTGAGTGGACTGAGACACTTGAATTCTACTCTCATCTGAATTAGTCAAAGGAGAAAAAACACAAAGAATTAATTATAGAAGCATATTTCACTCAAAAAAATAGGAAAGAAAAAGATGAAGGGAGATTAGAATTTAAGACATAGATTAGGATCTAAACACAACAAATTCCAACCAAGAACAGTGAATCAGGAAGAAAAAAAAAAAAAAAAAAAACCTAAAAAAAAAAAAAAAAAAAGGAAAAGAATTTATTGTCTCTAAATGAGGGACAGAGAAGAAGATAAAAAACTCAGATCAACCCAATGACTAATCCATAATTCCAAAGGATTCATGATGAAACATGCTATCTACTACTCAATGGAAAGTAAGCAACTCATAATGCTGGATTACACATGATAGATCGATATAGGTATCTATTCCACGGGTATCTTTATAGGTATCTATTTCTATAAGAAGGAGGGTGGCTAATTAGGGAATGTTTTGCTTGACGATGTATGTTTTTAAACAAGATTTTCTTGTATCTTTTCTGTTTCAGGTCTTTTTCAATGGAGTGAGACAAAGAAAAGAAAAGGCAAATTTTCATTGAGTGGAAAGAAATTGAATTTTTAAAATAAGATATAAAAAACGAATGAAATGGAATACTGTTGTGAAAACTGGGAAAACATGAATTGATACAAAGTAAAATGAGCTGAAAAATTCATGTTATAACTTTTATTTTAAAAGGGGGGGAGGGGCAGCTAGGTGGCATAGTGGATAGTATACCAGCCCTGAAGTCAGGAAGATTCAAGTTTAAATTTGGCCTCAGACACTTAACACTTCCTAGTTGTGTGACCTTGGGCAAGTCATTTAATCCCAATTACCTCAGAAGAGAAAAAAACACCTTTGAAAGGATCAAGTTCTCAGCATGCTATTGACTAAGAATACTATCCAGCTCCTAAAAGTAGGATGATAGTTCAAATATGTAAATGAGGCGCACATAATTTAACAAGGCTAACATGATAATTTGTTTTAATGTTGTATATTTATCATATGCATATATCATATTATTTATCATATGATTTTGGTTTGGTTTGGTTTCTAATGGGGAGAGGTTGAAGATTTTTATTTTTAAGATATTTTTATTTTAAAAAGTACCCCTTGTTCTATGACTTGTGAAAGGTACTTGGATCTATTTAATATCATTCCTATCTCATTTGATTTTATGGTATGATCTTTAACATTCAGGGCACTTACCAAGTTTGAGTCTAGTATGATATACAGTATACAATGCTGACTACTTGCCAGTTTTCTGAATCATTTTTTGTCAAAGTTCTTTCCTAGATAATTTATATTTACAAATTTATTAAAAACTTGTTTAAATTATTTTTTATTCTTTTCCCAAAGTTTTCTTTTTCTTTTTTTCTCTTTCTTACTATAGTGACAATAGCTTTGATTATTATGGCTTTATAAAATTTGAGATCTAAAAATGTAACAAACAAAAAAGTCATTATTTCCCTCAATACTCCAGACTTTTTTGGCTCTCTAAATGAACTGTTATTCAATTCTGAAAACTCTGAAAAGTATTACATAGGTATTATATAGATATATAAAATCAAAAATAATAAATGAAAATCAATTTTTTTTTTGAGGTTTTACATCATATCCAGAAAACTGACAAAGTTAACAAGTCCTTATCAAAGATCCCCAGTTGGATTTATTCTGTGTCTGTTTCTCATGGTGGAGGGGAGAGGACAATGTGAACATAATCCAAACTACTGCGAGTTCCCAAGAACTTAATCCAGCTTTTAATTCCCATGTTCTCCCCAAAAGCCTGCATTGCCAAATTCACCAAAATTGGACCAACTTGATATTCTTACACAGGCAATGGATTCATCACAGACCTTGCCTAAATTTTTTCTCTTTTCCAGGGCAAAACTTCTGGAGCTCAACTCTAATGCTTGGCCTAAGCAGTGTTTCCTTACTGCATTATAAAAAGAGTAAGGACATACTTTCTTACTATTTGAGATTTCCAACTGTTTAAATTCTAGAGAAATGTGAATTTACTAAGTTGACTTTAATGCAGTCCGTTGCATTTTAAAAAACTGGGAAATGATAATACATTATCATAATTTTTGGCATACTAAATTTGTAAATGTATAAAGAATACACATTCAGATACACTGGAGTTAATTCAGATTTTCTTGGGAGTTCTAGGGATTCTGTGGGACTCAATTAAATCACTATTTTGGTTAGCCTATCCAAAATATAGTAGAATTTACTAGCTGGAATAGTGAAATGAAATGCTTCTCTTTTTGGAAAAATGTTCTGATTACAAGAATAGAAATACTTTGCATTCTGCCATCAAAAGAGTAGTAGTTATCCCTTTAAGTGCAAAAATATATATGAATATGTGTGTATTTCTATATAAAGATTTCCAAAGATCTTTTACATTTTCAGACCTGAACTACCCTACTTTAAATCTGAGCACAAACAGTGAAAGTCTTTACCTAAAGGCAAAAGCCATATTTATTGGAGACCTAGCTTGTTCTTCTACAGCAATGTAAATCAAGCTTTTAAAAATTTGACTCCTCTCTTCCTTTTCCTGGGCTGCCTGTGAATGAATATGGCTCTGATATATCCTTTCCCGGGGCTATAATTCTTTATTCTTGGCTTGGAAATTCAGCAATTTGTATGGCTACCTCACTTTGGACCCCATCTTCCTCCAGCCTGTTTTGGGGGCGTCAGAGCTAGGCACAAAGTGCTCTGAGTGTTTAGAGGAAGGAGCAGTGGAGGGAATCAGATGAGATGACACTTCCCAAAGGACTTCCAACTTAAGCTTTTTCCATTAGGTGGTAGTAACCTAGAAAGGGGAAGAACATAAAATGTTCAGCTTTTTTCCCTCTCGGGTAACCACTTACAAAAGCTCTGAAATCTCCCCAGCTGTAGAGCATGAAAAATCCAGTCTCTGAATCTTCCTAAGCAATGAGAGCATAGTACTTTGTTCTTGAAACAATGCACCCCTCTCTTAACTGAAATCCCCTAAAGCTGTCAGTTTGGTATGACAGACATTAACCAAAAAATCCTCGAGTTTTTTCTTAAGAGTTTGTAGCCTCTCTCTACTAGCAATTTTAAAAATGTTGTATTTCTCTAGTTTCTCTACACTGGGGAAGCATGGAAGAAATTTAATTTGCTTTATCATTTAGAGATCTTTTTTGAATGGGGAATGTCCAAATCAAATCAGTTTAACTTCAATTATAAATACTATTTTTGGAAGTAGACAGTCCCTTCAAAGTTAAGAAATAGAAAATTTACAAGTTGATTCTAGCCACAACCACTACTCTGAAGTCTCTCTACCCAAATAGCTTTGTCACATAGTAAGCACTTAATGAATACTAGCTTTCCCCTTTCCTCCTCTCCTACATACCAGAAAGTTTTGACTACACCTGGAAAAATCCTTCCCTCCTCTTCATCTGTCCCAATCCTCCCCATTTTTCAAGACACAAGCTCAAATTCAATTTTTATAAAAAATCTTCCTTATTAAAACTCAGCCCAAGGTATCTAGAGAAAACCTAGTAAAATGTTGAGAAATAACAAGAAAACAAGAGCGTTGGGTTCTCATTTCAGCTCAGAGTTAACTAACATTGGGCATCCTACTTTATACCTCCCTAGCCTTTGTTTCTCTCCTCTGTAAAATGAAGGTTGGTGAGCTAGACAGTTTTCTAATTCTAGAAAGTTCTCTTCCTTTTCTGAATTCCGCTAAGTTACTTTTGCATTTATTAACTTTTTTATACCACTATTTTTTCCCACATGCATGAAGCAAATCAGTAAATATAGCATTTCCTCACACCTTTACCCCCACTGTCCCATGGGGCAGCAATGGAGGTGATAGCCCAGGATATTCAGTGGACCATGTGCTCCAGATGAAGGCCCCTGCCAGGGGTTCGATTTACATAGATTTTATGAAAGGGGGTCTGCTACACAGCTGGCATTTGGATCAAAGAAGTAAGTAAAAGGAAGTAGAAGAAGTTCTTGAAAGAGTAATCACAAAGGCCTAATATAAAGCACAGAGAATAGAAGCCCTCAAGATAAAAAAGACAGAAATTACTATACCACAGAAGTAAGTGTGCAGGAGAGTTTCAGCAGCCTGTTTAAAAAAAAAAAAAAAAAAAAAAAAAAAAAACTACAGTTAAGCCTTAAGGATATCAGGATATTAGGAGTCAGGTCTGGGAGAGTGGAGCCACAGACTCCTTTGCCAAGTTAAAAGATGAATATGTTGTAGACAACTTCCCAAATACCAAAACAATAACACACAATTCCTAATGTCCTATTTAATCATTTGGCTATAAGAAAATATTTTTGTCTCTATGAACAAATCTAAAATCAAATTCAAACCACTACTTTTTAATATTAGGAAGATAATCCTTTTATTCAATTTGTTTCTGATCATACTAAATTATATTCTCTTGGATCTCTCCAAAGTTTCCAGTTAATAGGTATATAGATACATAAAATGCTTTTTAAACTGCCATGCAAAGTTATACAATATGGACTTTTGAAGTATTTTAATTAAAAACTTCCCAATGGATTAAAAGCACATTACAAAAACACAATGAAAGAAACATTTAAAACATATATGGTTAAAATGAGGGATTGGAGCAAAATACATGGTACATCAACTGAATTCAAAAAACCAGGTAGAGTAATTATGGTCTCACAAGGAATGGCAAAAATAAACTTAATTTTAAAAGACAAAGGAAATTACTATATTTTGCTGAAAGGTAAATGAAACAATTAGTTAATTTCAATAACACATAGATGTTAATTGAAATAGCATCTAAACATTTGAAGAAAAAGCTAAATAAGTTACAACAGAAATAATTAAACTAGAGTAGTTGGGAATATCAATATACTTCTTTCAGACCTAGACAAATTTAACTAAAAAAATAAACAAGTAGTAAAGGACCTGAACTGAATTTTTAAAAAGTTACTTAAGATAGATCTTTGGTGATTATTGATAAGAAATAGAAAAGAATATCAGCAGTTCTCATCTGACTATGGCAATGTTTACATAAATTAACCATGTTTAAAGGATTAAAAATCTCAGAAATAAATATGGAAATGTATTTATAATTAAATATGCTGCTTATTAACTACAATGAAATTAAAATTATATTCAATAAAGTCCCACTAAAGAAATGATTCAAAATCAACAGGAGACTAAATAAATACTAAGTAATGAATGGGTCAAAAAACAAAACATACAAACAAAAAATTTGATTAAAGATGATGACAACAGTGGAACAAAACATCAAAATTCGGATGCACCTAAAGTCATTCGTAGAAGAAACTAAACATATTGAAAACTTTTATCCAGGAAATACAAATGGTATAGATCAATGAATTAGGCATAAAACTGTAAAACAAACTAAGCCTAATTAAATGTCAAAAGAAAACTCCTAAAAAACAAAGGGGGGGGGGGGAAGGGAGGGAGGGGGGAAGAAGGGGAATTTATAAAAAAAATTTTTTAAAGAATAAAACCATAAGTTAGTGTCCAAAATGAAAATAAAAGATATAAACTATAAGTTAATTTGATAAAAACTTATAAGTAAATTTGAAAATCTAAACTACTAATAAAAAAATCACACAGCAAATAACAAAGGATAACAACAGAAATTATTGTGTTCAATATGCCAATGAAACCAACAACTTAAATGAAATGGATGAATATTTACAAAAGTATAAAATACTATATCAGAACAAAAAATAGAAAATTTAAAGAATCCTATTTCAGAGGGGGGGAAAAATGAACAAACCATAAGTTCCCATAGGAAAGAAATGAACCTAAAAGCATATTGAATGATTTATACATTCAACATTGCTAGAATTTCTAGAACTATATCAATAGTAGGAAGAGTGGACTTGCTTACTCTCATTGGAAAAGGTGTAATCCCACTGTATATATTTGCTTTTGGTTTTAGAAAAGTAACTTTTATAATATGTTAATACTTAATATACCTAATACTACACAAACTTTTGAAAAAAAAAAAAAAAAAAAAGCAATCCTACCAAATTTCTTCTGTGACAAATATGATCTTTATAACTTAACCAGGAAGGGCCAAAACAAAGATGATTAGAAAGGAATAGTGTCAAAATATATAAACAAAATATTAGGAAATAGGCTATAGCAGAATATCACAAAAACTGTACACTACGACCATGTTAGATTTAAACCAAGAATGCAGAGTTGATTTAAAATTCTACCTCTAAGACATTGTAAATATATTAAAATAAGAGAGCATAAGACTACAGAAAAGGCTTTTGACAAAATACATCAATTTATATTAAAAACTAATTAAATGAAGTTCTTTACATAGTAAATAAAACTAAATGCCAATGTTATAAATTGTTAATAAATAACATATATACATAAAACTAACATACATTCCTTAATAGATAAAGGTCAAAGGATATTAATATTTCTCAAAAGAACTGCAAAATGTTCACAACCACATGAAAAAACCCTCCAAATTATTAATGAGAAATGCAAATCGAGACAATTGAGATTTCATCTCATACCCTGCAAAAAATTTGCAAATGATAAAAATTACAAAAAATGGCAACAATGTTGGAAGGGTTGTAGAAGGATAGGCACATTAACACATTCTTGATGAAGCTATGCAACAGTACAACCATTTTGGAAAGCAATTTAGAATTATATAAATAAAGTGACTAAAATATTCAGAACTGAACCAGAAAATCCATTACTGGATTAAGACTCTACAAAAAAATACCAGTTAGAAGAAAGTCTCCATATATCCCAAAATGTTTATAGCATCACTTTTTGTGATGGATAAAAAACTGGAAACAAAGTAGATGTCCATTGATTGTGGTCCATGAAGGAAAGGGAATAATATCACTGTGCTGTAAGAAATGATATATATGATAAAGAAACAAGGAATCTATATGAATTGATTATGAAAAGTAATAATCAGAACCAAAAAAAGAATAATATAAAAACTATAACAATGGAAATGAAAAAAACAGCTACACACCAAAAATCAAAAGTACAACAAAATTACAAATATTCAAAAGGATTCTAATAAAGAGATATGAGAAGACCCCCCCCCCCAACATATCCCTTAATGAAAGTAAGAAATCCACACAAGAATTACACATTGGACATTTTTTTTAAACTTCTGTGATGTATTTATCAATTTTGTTAGGTTTTTTCTCTCTCTAAAAAAACATTATTAGTCACATGGAGTGACTCTTTGGGAGGAGCATAGTAGAGAAAAACAGAATAACTGTGGTGAGGTAGGAAACAAAAAATATCAGAGCATCTAGGTGATGCAGTGTATAGATCACTGGTCCTGGAGTCAGGAGTACCCAAGTTCAAATTTTACTTCAAACACTTGACACTTTCTTTCTGTATAATCCTGAGCAAATTACTTAACCCCAACTGCCCTCCCCCACCCATACCAAAAACAAGAAAATACCAATTAAAAATTCATTTAAAAAATTACAGAAATACAAATTAAAGTAACTAAGATTCTACTTCACATCTATATGATTAGGCAAAGTTTACCCCACCCCACTCCCCAAAAGATAACAAATATTGGAGGGTCTTTGGGAAAATGGGAACACATACAGTGGAGCAATAAATTGGCAGTCATTTTGGAAATGAATTTGAAACTATGTGCCAAAAGATACTTTGACCTAGCAATACCATTAATAATACTTACTCCCCCAAAAAAAATTAACAAGGAAAAGATCCAATTTTTACATGCATATTTATAGCAACTCAAAACTAAGGCAAAAGTTTATCAAATGGGGAATGGCTTAACAAATTATTGAATATGAATATAATATTACTGCATAAAAGATAATAGTTTCAGAGACAACTGAGAAGGCATTAATTGATGCAAAGTGAAATGATCAGAAGCAGGAATACAATTAATTCTATTAGTATCAACACTGCAAAAACTAACAGTTTTTAAAAGGCATAAGAATGCAATGATCAATGCAATGATTCCAAACAATGAAAAATGATACTCATTAACAGAGAGTAGACAGAATAATATGAAGAATAGCATTTTGGGACATGACCAATATTAAAATCTGTCTTTGTTACAGATTTTTGTTTTCCTTTTTTTCCCCTCTTTTCCCTCTATTTGCTTAATTTGGCTACTAGGAAAGAGAAGTAAAATGATTTTTTAAAAGAAGGGAACCAACATTGTTTATTAGAATGGAATTAATCTTGTTCAGATTTATAAATGGCTCTTATAAATATGTGTGGGTATTGGGGCGTGCATACATGTACAGATATACATACATACCAAAAAGTCATCACTGAGAGAGGAAGGTGTGGTTTGGAACAGTGCACAGACAAATTAGGTAACATGATAACACATAAACGGAAGTTGAAAAAAGGGGAAGAGGTATGGCAAAGTCTGGAGTATTAGGAATGAAAGCAAGAGAAAGGAAGAGAAGACATGGTTGGCCTGGATAATTCTGGGAAGAACCAAATGAAAAAAGAGGGACACAAAGACAGTACATTTCCATTATGAAGAATCTAAGGGAAGAACGAACTTATAGGCTAATGAGATTTCTGTGGGATGGCAGAGAAAAGTCTGGAGAGTCAGGAATGGTTCCTAGAGAAAAAAGAAGATATGGCTGGGCCTGTGGGGGATAGAGGAGGGCCCTTCTTTAAAATAGGTCCAAACAAAAACTAATCAATCATAGGAAAGGGCTTCAAAAGTAGGGTATACATTAGTACCTAGGAGAGCAATTTTAGTTAGTGCTGGGGTCAGAAGTCAGATTATACAAGATCAAAGAGAAAGTAATTTAAAAAAATAGCAGAGGTAGCTTACAGTCAAGTCTTTCTAGGAATGTGGCAATGAAAGAAAGGGGAGATGGGATGACCTTGTAGAGCCAAATAAAAGTTTTATAAAGATAGGATATACTAATTGGGAAAGATTTAAAGATATAGGTAAAAAAAAAAAAAAAAAGAAAGGAAATGATCAATATAGGAAAGCTCCAATTAGAGTATTCCTTATTTTTTTTGAGAAAGGCTCCCTCTTCTTATTAGAAAGGAATAAAGGAGGAAAGGATGAGAAAAGGTGTGGAAGTGTTTTGAGGTATAGGAAGTGATAGAGATAAGAAAGCTCAAGATGGATTGCCTTGATTTTCTCAGGATCTAAGAGGCAAGGAATTTGTTCACTGTGAAAGAGATGGAAGAAGAGTAAAAGACTAAAGGAAAACAGAAATGTCTTGAAATAATAGTTACAGAGAGTATGATAGAGAATCAAAGAATAAAATGATTCCTGTATAACAGGAGGCCAAATGAAATAAATAATATAAATTTCTAGCAGGCCCAGAATATATTTTGAAGTGATTGGCTTATTTCACAAATGTCCAGTAGCTTAGCAATAAGGTAAAACGATCAGAAATAGTTTGAGGGTGAGAAATGCCAGAGAGGGGATGAACCATAGTAGGACAATCAAGGACAGATAATGCATAGCTGAAGCACAGTTGAATTATTAAAATATAGGAACAAAAATATAAGCTAATTTTAAAAATTTATATTGAAATCTTCTGTTTTTACATCACCTTCATCTCTGAATATTCCTCTTTCTGCTCCCTTACCCAGAGTAACAAAGAATCAGATATTTTAGTCAGTAAGTAATTATTAAGCACTTATGTGCCAGGCACTGTATTAAGCACTGGGTTACAATAGGAAAAAGAAAAGATAGTCCCTGCCCTCAGAGCTCACAACCTAATAGTGGAAGATAATACAGAAAAAAGAAGATGAAGTGGAAGAGGTAAAACATGGTATATGATGTGCAGAATAGCTTTGGAAAATAAAGATCTAGAAATTGTGAACTCCCTATAAAGGAAGGCTTTGCTCTATATACTCCCTAATAAAGGAAGTTTTTTTGCTCTGCCCTCCAATCAGAGTGGAGAGACAACAGAATACTTACGAAGTATTGAGTATCAGCCTCCACCAACTATGGATATCCAACAAGACTCTGTTCTAAGCGCCTCTTTGCTTGGATCTTTACTCTATTACACTTGGCGATTTTTTAGCTTTACAGATGATTCTCAAATCTACCTCCTGATCAGCATTTCCATCTGCATACTGATCATCTTAAACTAAATATCCTGTAGATATCCTGAATTCAACATTTCCTTTTCCTTTTCCTTCAAATCCTCCCATTACTAATCTTTCTGTTACTATAGAAGGTACCACCATCTTCCCAGTCATACAGGCTCACAACCTAGATGTCACCTTCAACTCTTCTCTCTCACTCCTAATATTCAATCTGTTGCCAAGGCCAGTCAATTTTACCTTCATATTATTCTCTCCTCCAATAATGTCACCATCCAGATGCAGGCCCTCATCATCCCCACTGAATTATCAAAAGGTCTAGCCATTTTATCTCCCTATTTAATAAACTTCAGAGGCTTCCTATTGCCTACAGGATCATATATAAATCTTATGTTTGAAATTCAATAAAGCCCTCAATAATGTTAACATCCCCTCAACCTCTCCCCTCCCAAGAATTTTTCTAGTCTTCTTCAAATTACTCACCTGCTAACCCACCCACCGAGTACTCTGCAATGCTCTCTCTTCTCTAAGTAAGATGCCCATTCCTCCAAGCATTTTATTTGTACCCCATTCATAAAATAGTCTTCCTTCTTCAGCAACATTTAATAAATGTTTTTGGCTATACTGTCTTTGCTAATGGTTAATAATAGCTCTAAACTTTGCAAAGAACTTTCTTCAAACACTTATGAGTAGGTAGTACAAAAATTACTGTCCCATTTTACAGATGAAGAAAATATGCCTCTAAGAGGTTGAGTGATTTGATCAGGGTTACATAATTAATAAGTATATATGTAATTCAAGATGTGCCAGAGAGCCCCCTTGAGGGATTTAAATATATCATGACTTATACCTTCTTACTCCACATAAAGTGTTTTGTTCATTATATGCCAGCCAACTTCCTAAATGTTTAGTTGGGGCCCTAGGTGGCATAGAGTGTCGAGAGAGTACTAGACCTAGAGAACGACTCTTCTTCCCAAATTCAAATCTGGCCTCAGTTATTAGCTATGCAATCCTGGACAAGTCATTTGACCCTTTTTGCTTCAATAACTTCATCTGTAAAACGAGCTGGAGAAATGGCAAACCACTCCAGTATCTTTGTCAGTAAAACCCCTAATGGAGTTACAAAGAGTAATTCACAACTGAAAAATTACTACTATCTATGGATATGCCTTTCTTTTCCTGATTACACTAAAATCTTGCTCAACAAAACATACATTTAAGTATAACAAGGAACTGTGTCAATATGGGACTTTGTTTCAAAACTTCAGAGTACCAGATGCAACTAGATACCATTTAGTAGTATACCAAATCTGAGGAAAATCAATCAACTACTTTCAAAGTGGAAGGAATAGAGTCATGGTAGCAAGTAGCTATATGCTGAGACAGGCCTAATTTGTCAAAAACAGTAACAGTGCCTTTTAACAACGATCTTCTAAGTAAAGAACTTCCAAGTGCACTTTCACAAATACTCTCTACCACTATCTTCCCATTAAGTAAATAGGATAGGTATTACATTTCTCATTTCACAGAGAAGCAGATAAGACTAAGACGTTAAGTGACTTCAAAAACACCACAAAGATAGATTGTAGCAGAATTCACAACAATTCAGCCTGACTTCCAACACTCTTTCCACTAGACCAGAACTTTTCTTAAAACTTTTTTCCACCTACAACTCCTTTTCTCCCAAGAAATCCAATCTCAAATCTGAGCCAAAATATTTCTAGCAGCATTTGTGCATGCACAGTGCAAAATGTACATGGTTCAGAACCAAGGCTGTAGTGCAACTGCCACAAACACCTCGGATTTATTACACTTATGATTTTAAATTAATTTTGGATTGTTGCTTTCAGAAATCTTTTGCCGTTTCCAAATTTTTCATGACCCCTACATTCACGAGCCCATGTGGGGTTGCAAGAAACTTTGTACTATCCCACATTGAAGTGAGAAAGTTGTTAGCGGCTTCCAGTTCTATGGTACTCAAGAGTATTACAGTGTTAGTTTTACTTGTATAGTATTTTTCAAACTATTCATTCCAGCACTTTCCCAATGCTAGGATTCTACTCTCTACTGTCAAGTACTCATAATCTCACTAAAATCTCCATCCCAATTCTTTCTCCCAATCCTTACCTAACCTTAACCACTAAATGGGCATTGTTTCAGTTAAACTGAGACATATTAAAGACCTTACCTCACCTTAAAAAGGCAAAGATCTTCCACTGTCTCTGGGGCCATGTCTGGTAGTCCTGATCTATGACTTACCACTGGACCAGAAGGTTCCAGAAGGCTGGTGACTTTGCTCTACCTCACTTAAATTCAATTCACTTGCACACACCACAGCCTCACCTCCCTGATATCATGATCCTCTTTGAAAACTAAGGACCACCACCAACAACAACCATCCCACCAAAACTAGAACTACAATGTTGGCTACCCCTGGACCATTCAATAGGTGAGCTGTTTGCTTTAAATAGCCAGAAAATAGATCATTATTGAACTTCCACAATTTTCTTACCATGAGCATAAAAGTACCCTTTTTATCCCTTTTCAATGTCTTTTTATTGTCAACCTCCAAAAATAAGTTCTTGAGATCAGGGATTGTCTTGTTGATTTTTATGTTTCCCCATAGTGGCTGGCACTGTGTTTAATAAATACTTAATCTATTTAATTTTAATATTCTATAAGATAATGACACCATTTTTCACATATAACTTTGTCATTTATCTATTAAGTGTACCATATTTAATAGAGAAATCAAAGCATTTTTAGAGCTAGAGAGGATCCTAGAAATAATTTAGTGTTGAACTTACCTTACAAAAAAAAAACTTAGCCCCAGTGAGGTTAGATGGTTAGTAGCAGAATTTGGACTAGAACTCAAGAATCCTAATTCAAATATACAAGTGTTTTATAAATTATAAAAAGCTACTTCAATTTCTAAAAATTTTTCAGACTTCCCTTTCTGTACTACATTACAATTTCACACTTCAACAGTATGTACTTTCATCTAAGTATAATATAATCTATCCTGAAAACTCTTTGAATGAGAAGTTTAGGGTTATTTAAAATAAATTTATGACTTACTTTTTTAGGTTAAAAAAACAGAACTGATATTTTACAATACAAATTTTAATAAAATAATGGATGATTATATTAGTCAGTTATTCCCCTCCGTGGGAGTCTTGGCTTGACTATGTTTCAGTCACAGACTACCTCAACTGTCTCACAGATGCTAGGTTGTGCAGTCGGTGAACAGAGTGCCAGCCCTGGAGTCAGGAAGACCCGAAATCAAATTCTGTCTTCGATACTTACTAGCTATATGATCCTGCGCAAGTCATATAACCTTTCTCAGCCTTATTTTCTTCACTGTAAAATTAATAATAGCACCAAAGAGTTCTTGTTAGGATCAAATGAGAGAGCATATGAAAAGCATTTTATAAACCGTGAAGCACTATACAAATGATAGATACTATTTTTTTCTTATTACTAATTATTACACATGCCATTGGTCACAAGGAGGAGGTGAGATGAAAATACTTTATTTTAACCCAGATCTATGGTGAACTCCAATGCAGATTAGCAGTTTATCAACAACTTATATATAGTCTGATTTTCTGGAGGGACTGAGGATGATATAAGGCCATATCACATAGCTATTATATGTTAGGAGCAAGGAGTTGAACTCAAGTTCTCCTGAAAGTATATAAATAAAAAAATTGCAAACCCTTCACTACTGCCAAAACAATTCAATGGTACAATCAGAGGTACAATGAATTCTTATAAACTTTACTTAGTACTTATCCCAGTAGAGAAATATTACATAAAAATGCTGTGTAAACTCAGAAAAGCAGGTGATAACTCAACTGAAGAATCTATGCAATGTAATAGGCCCTTGAGATCATCTAGTCCAACTTTCCTTTACTTGTAAGAATCCTCCAAAATACCACAGGCCAATCCAGTTTATGCTTTGATACCTCCAGGGACAGAGAATTCACCCATTAAATAATCCCTTTTATTTTTGGACTTGTCAACAGTTTTTAGAAACTGCTTCCTTCTTACAATAAGCTAAAACTATGCTCTATTGCAGTTGCCAATACAATGTATGGGTTAGAGAAGGTGGTCAGACAGTCTTTTGAATTCTTGAGAATCTGCTGTTACTTCTGGACCCTGGAAACAAGTTAAGATAAGACTTGTCTTTAAAATATGTGAAGACAGATATCATGTCTTCTCATAAGTCTTCTCTTCTCCAGACTATAAATATCACTAAGTTTTTATATGAGCTTTTTTTCTTTTAATTTTACCATTTTATATGCCATAGCTTTAATATACCTACAGCTCAATCTAGAGAAAAAGAACCCTTTATATGATTTTTTTTTTAAGTTGGGAAAACTGGAAAATTGGATGAATGAAATTATTTAGACTAACAACATATTTCACAATACATTCTAAATGTATGTGACTTATTAAAGATCATACTATAAAAGCAATTTGAAGAGAAACTGATCATCTATCTTTCACAACTCTAAGTAGGAAACATTCTTAATTGAACATGGGATAGAAGCAATTATAAAAGATAAAATAATTATACATAAAGCAGAAAAAAATTTGTAATAATAAAATCAGTACACCTAGAATAAGAAGAGAAGCACTCAATTGGGGGGGGGGGGTTTCAAATAATTTCTGAAACTATAAATTTTTGCAATGTTTCTCTTTCACAACTGCTTTGGCATAGTATTAAAAATGTAAATTAATGTTGGAAGTACTGTCATTTTTATCATATTGGCATGACCTACCCATGAGTATTAAATAGTCCCCCAGCTATTTTGTTTTTCTTTACTTCTTTAAGAAGTACTTTCTAATTAAATATACACTGTCTTTTTATAGGTCAATCTTCAGATATTTTATGCATTATGTAGTTGGGATTTCTCTTTCTATTTTCATTTTTAGGTTTTTTTATTTACTATTGAAGAAATGCTGTTGATTTTTTTTGGGGAGGGAGATCCTATTTTGTAGATTGGAACTGTGCTAAGCTACTGTCTCAATTAATATTTCCATTGATTTCACAGGAATTTTCAAGCATACTATCATTATCATCAACAAATCATAATTGTTTTTTCTCCTCTTTACCAATATGATTATGACTAAAATGTTCTTTCTCTTCATCTATTGGCTTCCCTGGTTTCTGTTAAGCCTCAACAAAAATCCTATTTGCCTAGGAAAGGAAGTTTCCCACCTCTAAGCATTTATCACACAATTTTAGTGTCTTAATTTTCTCTCCTATTTATTTCTTATTTGTCCTGTTTATGGCTTATTTATACATAATATTGGTTTACTGTCTCACCCATTAAATTGGCTTATGCCTTTTTGTATTACCAGCATTTAGCAAAGGATGCCTGGAACACATTAGAAATTTAGTAACAAACTCCAGCTTTAACAATGTCCCACTTAACATATGGGGTTCAGCAAAATATTCCAAGTTGTGGTCTTACAAATGCAAAGTACAATTAATACTGTAACTGCCTTTATTTTGTATTCAATACTCTCATTTATACACAGTGAAAAGATCACTGGACTGAGAATCAGCATATCGTATTGTCATTATGACCCTGAACAAGTCATTTCATTTCTCTGGGTCTCAAATTTCCTTGATCTGAAAGATGAAACGACTATGTTCTAATGTTTAAAATCCTTTCACTCAAACACCAAAAGTGCAGTTGTCCCCCCTCTTCCCCACCAAGTTATATTACAAAATTTGTTTACAAAAGTACTCACACTGAGCTTTCAGTTAACTAAAGGCCCTAAGACCAACTTAAAATAAAAACTAAGTACAGAATTATATTCCTGTTGTTATATATAGCTAATTCCAGTTCCTCAATGTAAATTTCATGTTTATTTCTTTTCTCACTCCCAATTCTATTATCATACATAAACTACCCCATCATTTGTGAGATCTGCAAATCTGGTAAGTATATCTTCAGCATTTTTATCTAAATAGTTGATAAAAATATTGAACAGGGCAGATTCATCATAAATGGGGAAGGAAGGTTCTTCGGCATATCAATGAATCCATAAACATTCATTAAGTACCTACTTTATGCCAGACATTGAGGATAAAGAGGTAAAAGAAAGTCCCAATCCCCAAGGAACTTTTAATATAATGGAGGAAACAACTAGCCTACAAGTTAACACAATGAATGAAAAAACATTTATCAAATGCTTGCTATCTTCAAAGTGGTATGACAAGTACTTGAGTGACAAACACTTAGAAATTTCTGCCTTTCAGATGGAGGGTCCCATTATTCTTTTGTGTGTAGCAGTAATATATATATATTTTTCCCCACAGAGACATAAGCAGCTTGGGAAATTTTTTTTTGGTAATAATTGTTGAGGTAGATAGAGCCAAGATGGCAGGAAAAGACAGGGATTCCCTGAACTCTCCCCTAAACCAGTTCAAAAATCTTTAAGCAATGTATCCAAACAAACTCTAGAGTGGCAGAAGCCAGAAAAAGGACAAGCTGAAAAAGTTTTCCAGGGCAAGACAACTTAGACAATCAGCAGAAAAGGTCTGTTGCACCAGAGTGAGAATAGAGTGCAGTGCAGTGAAAGCCACATCAATGCAGACCAGACCCCAGCAAACCAGAAGCAGACCTTGAAAGTGACTGAAATCAGTGGTAGTGTGATAGTTTCCAGATCTCTCAGCCCATAGATGGTAAGGGAGTCCAAACAACTGGTTAGAAAGACTTGATAGAGATCCCTCTGCTAGCACCTGGGACAGGATTCTGTTACCTTTGCCCATATTTGGATCTGAGTCATACTATCAAAGAGAGGAGAAGCACTAGCATATCAGAGCTTGTGATTCGAACCTCGACACAGTTCCAAGGTGCTCATAGATTAGTACACAATACAGGAAAATTGTAAACCTCTCCCTATATCACACCCACCTTTGAAAAATGAAAACTTATTCCCAGAATTATTCCTAAAAACAGCTGCACAAAAAAACCTGAAGTTTGAGACAGTATCCCTTCTACTCCAGAAAAGTACCCCAGTTTAGCATAGTTAAAAGTCAAGAAAGAGTCTGGAAAACAAGCAAACAATAGAAAAAAATTCTGACTATAGACAGTTATAATGATGACCAGGATGATCAAAACAAACTTAGATGACAACAAAATCAAAACTCCTACATACATGGCCACAAAGAAAAATAGGACTTGATTTCAGGCTATGGAAGAGCTCAAAAATGATTTTAAAAATCAAGTAAGAGATGTAGAGGAAAAATTGGAAAGAGAAATGAGAATGATGCAAGAAAATCATGAAGAGCAAACAACTTGGTAAAGGAGAAAAAAAAAATTAAAGAAAACTGTAACTTAAAAAAAGAGAATAGGCCAAATAATAAAAGAAGTAGAACAATCCAATGAAGAGAAGAATGCTTTGAAAAATAGAATTGGCCAAATTAGAAAGATATGCAAAAATTCACTGAAGAAAAGAACTCCTTTAAAAACATAATGGAAAAAGTGGTACAAAAATCCAGGGAAGAACATATCTCTTTAAAAAGTGGAACTGACCAAATGGAAAAGTGTAAAAGCTCAATGAAGAAATTATTTTTTTTTTTAAAGAAAGAAAATAATTCCTTAAAAATTAAAATTGAGCAAGTGGAAGCTACTGATTTTATGCAACATCAAAAAACAAACAAAATCAAAAGAATGAAAATATGAAAATGTGAGATATTTCAAGGAAAAAAGAACTTACCTAACAAATAGATCTAAGAGAGATAAATTTTAAATTACTGAGATATCTGAAAGTCACGATTAAAAAAAAAAAAGGTCTCAATATTATCTTTCAAGAAATTACCAAGGAAAATTGTTCTAATATTCTAGTGCTAGCAGATAAAATAGAAATTGAAAAACTGGTCACCTCCAAAAAGAGATCCCAAAATGAAAACTCAGGAATATCATAGCCAAATTCCATAGCTCCCAGCGTCAAAGAGAAAATACTGCATCCAAAAAGAAACAATTCAAATATCAAGAAGCCATAGTCAGAATAACATAAGATTTAGTAGTTTCTAGATGAAAGGATCAGAGGGCTTTAGAATATGATATTCTGGAGAATTAAAGAGCTTGGATTATAACCAAGAATTGCCTACCCAGCAAAACTAAGTAGATCACAGTGGAAATTCAATGAAATTGAAAACTTTCAGGTATTCTGGATGAAAAACCTGAGTTGAAAAGAAAATTTGACTTTCTATCGAAAAAAGCATAGAAAGGTTAAATAAGAAAGAGAAATCTTAAGAGATTCAGTAAAGTTAAACTGTTTACATTTCTCCATGGGAAAATAATACTTATAACCCCAAAATCTCTCATTATAAGAGCAGTTAGACATACAGACGGAGGGCATGAGTTTGAGTTGAATATGATGAGATGATTATATAAAAATATTAAGGGGCGAGGAAAAAGAATACACTGGGAGAAGGAAAAAGGGAGAGTTAAAATGGAGTAAATGATATGACATAAAAGAGGCCGAAGAGATTTTACAATGGAAAAGAAATGGGGACTGGGGGGACAGGAAAGGAAGTTGGGGGAGAAGTGGGAAGGGAGGCCCCAAAGCATCTTTTCTTACTGACACTAGCTCAAAGAGGGAATAATTATATATAGACTCAGGTGGGTGTAGAAATCTATAGGGGAAGAGAATAAGGGGGTAGGGAAGTAGGAGTGGGAACTGACAGAAGGGACGGAAGATTTGACAGAGTGAAAGAAGGGAGAGGGAGGGAGAGAGAGAGGGAGAGGTAAGGGGGAGAGGGAGAAGGAGAAGAAGAGGAAAAGGGAGGGGGGGAAAGGACGGAAAGGGAGAGGAGGAGAGGGAGAGGGAGGGGGAGAGGGAGAAAGGGAGAGGGAGGGGAAAGAGGGAGGGGGAGAAGGAGAAAGGAAGAGGGAGAGGGAGAGAGAGAAAGGGAGGAGAAGGAGAAAGGGAAAAGGAGAAGGGAGAGAGGGTAAGGGAGAGGGAGGGAGAGAAGGAAGGGGAGGGACGAGGGGAAGGGGGAGGGGGAGAAGGAGAGGAAGCAGGATAAACTAGGGAAAAACAGAATGGAGAGAAATACAAAACTATTGTTACAAAAAAATTTATAGCCAAGTTTTTGATAAAGACCTTCATTTTTCAAATATATAGAAAACTGAGCCAAATTTATAGAAGACTCATTTCTTAAAGGATAAATGGTCAGAAGATATGAACAGTTTGCAGTCAAAGTAATTAAAACTATCTAGTCATTTGAAAAAATGCTCTAAATCATGATTGATTATAGAGAAATCGTCATATTGGCAAATATGACAGAAAAAGAAACAAGAAATGTTAGAAAGGATGTGGGAGGGCAGCTAGGTGGCACAGTGGATAGAGTACCAGTTCTGAAGTCAAGAAGATCTGAGTTCAAATCTGATCTCAGACACTTAACACTTCCTAGCTGAGTCCCCCTGGACAAGTCAGTTAACCCCAATTGCCTCACCAGAAAAAAAAAAAAAAAAAAAAGGAAGGATGTGGGAAAATTAAAATACTAATAATGCACTACTGGTGAAGTTGCACATTGCTATTTAAGTTGTATATTGATTCAACCATTCTGGAAAGCAATTAGGAACTATGCTATAAAACCATGTATGTACTTTGAACAAACAGTATCACTACTAGGTTTGTATTCCAAAGAGATAAAAAACAAAATACATTCAAAAATATTAATAGCAGCTCTTTTAGTGGTGGTAAAGAATTGGAAATAGAGAGCATGGCTAAATAAACTGGCATATGTGAGTGTGATTGAATATTATTGTGCTTTAACAAATGATGAGCAGAATTATCTTAACTTGGAAAGACTTATATGAACTAATGAGCAGTAAAATGAGCAGGACTAGTAGAACAGTGTACATAGTAACAGCAATATTGCATGATACACTGTGAATAAATTAGTTGAGAATTCTCAACAATACAATGATCCAAGAAAATGCTGAAGGACTTTTTTTTTTTTATTTTTTTTATTTTTTTTTGTGAAGGACTTCTGATAATAAATGTTATTCACCTCTACAACTGATAGAGCCTAAATGAAGACAGAAGGTATTTTTTTCTTTATTTGAGAGGAAGGGCAGGGCAGTATGTCTGTGTTTTCTTTCATAGCATGACATTTAATTAGAGGAATATAAAATAGTAACTTTTAACTAAAAAGACAATAATAAAAAGAAATTGTTGGGAAATAGAATAGCTAGTTATCAGGCAGTTAAGTGGTATGGTGAATAGAATTCTGGGCCTGCAGTCAAGAAGACTCATCTTTGAGTTTAAATTTGGTGTCACACATTCACCTGCATGACCCTGGGCAGGTAACTCACCCTGTTTGCCTCAGTTTTCTCATCTCTAAAATATGCTGGAAAACAAAATGGCAAACCTCTCCAGTATCTCTGCCTAGAGAACCCCAGATGGAGTCAACATAGAGTCAGACACAACTGGGAAAACTACTGAAAAGAATGGTCAGTCTAACAGTTCATTGCATCAATGATAGTGTCTCCAACTTAAGCTCAGTGAGTTAATAAATATTTATTACATGCCTACTATGCACCAAGAATTGCGTCAAGCTCTAAGCTTACAAAGAAAGACAAAAGACAATCACTACTCTTAAGTAACTCAATCCAATGGGAAAGATTCTATGTAAACAATGTACAAATAATATGTACAGGATAAATTGGAAATAATCAACAGAGGGAAGGTACTAAACTTGTTAGAGGGAGCCGATTAGATCATTAAATGAACCATTAGAAAGAAGAGAATATGGCGCAGGAGGGCAGCAACGGTTAGATGGCAAGATGGATACAGACCCATCCAAAAAGAGGAGAGTCAAGATGCAACAGTGTCATGAAAACCTGAAGAGAAGCATCAAGAAAAGAAAGTGATGGACGCTGCCAAGACCGACAAAGGCCAAGAATGGCCCATCAGATCCGGAAATGAAGAGACCCTTAGTGATTTTGAAGAGAACAGCATCAGTTTCACCATGGGAAGCTCAATTATAGAGAATCAAAAGAAAGCAAGAGAAAATGAAGTAGAATACCCATGACAAGCAGCATCTTCAAGAAGCCACAAAGGAGAAGTGGCAAGAGCAATAGCTGGTAGAGATGGATGGATCATGGCAGAGACTTCTGAAACAACCACTGAAAATAAGTAAGTATGGGGATGGTGATAAAGGCATCAATCTGCTGAAGATGACAGAAAAGAAGAGGGTCACTTGCATTTGTAGAAGGTACATCTCATTATATGAAATGGGCATAAGAAGAAAACAGTGGCAAAAAGCATTTGTGTGATATGAGATAAGATGAGAAGAACAGAGAGCTCTTGGTAAATGGTCTCAATTTTTTCCATAAAATATGAGGTGACATGTGCAAAAATGTTTGTGGCAGCCCTTTTTGTAGTGGCTAGAAACTGGAAACTGAATGGATGCCCATCAATTGGAGAATGGCTGAATAAATTGTGGTATATGAATGTTATGGAATACTATTGTTCTGTAAGAAATGACCAGCAGGATGAATACAGAGAGGCTTGGAGAGACTTACATGAACTGCTGCTGAGTGAAATGAGCAGAACCAGGAGATCATTATACACAGTAACAAGAAGACTATACGGCGGGAAGGGGAAGGAGGGGAAAATTTGGAACAGAAGGTTTTGCAAGAGTCAATGTTGAAAAATTACCCATGTATATGTTTTGTAAATAAAAAATAAATAATTTTGAAATAAATATTTTTTTTAAAAAAAGAGAATTAAAGAATGAAAAAAAAAATGAGGTGAGGTTCTCAACTGAGATCGGAGAGAGATGTGCGGTTATTTACTAGCCTTGTGTTCATGGCTAAATCATTAAACTTCTGAACCTCAACATCAATAAAATGGAGAAAATATTATCTCAGCTATATATAAGCACTAACTTGACAACATAATCTCTTAAGAGATCTCCACCCTCAAAGGGAGTGAGCCTTCTATGCCATCTTCCATGTCTTTCCAGACTATCTCTTAGAAAGGTTTACTTGGTCAATAACTATTCTTGTCCATAGCAAATTCTTAAGGTTGCAGGCTCTAAAGATCACTTAAGCCATAAAATACTGACTTTACATAAACTATCATCTAGTGTAGCTAACCTCATTATACTGTAGGGCTGAGAATCTTCTATACAATTCTTTAGCTATTTCTAGTTCAATAAGAAATAATTATATTTACACACACACACACACACACACACACACAAGCAATCAGATTTCTATTTGTGAAGTATCTACTTTCCAAATCTAACCAGAGAGGAATATAGAATGTGCTGAAATCTTTATGTATTAATCATATTTTTTAATACCTAAATGATGCCCAGTTCTAATCTAAAGACACAGACCAAACAAATACAAAGAACACATTTACTGACAAAACCACTGGAAGTGATGTATTCATAATCTCACTGAAATTCCTCTGTATTTAAAGTACAAATTTTAACTTCTCTATAAAGAATGTATCCCTACTATAACATGTAGGGATTTAACATGTATAAGACTGCTTGCCATCTAAGGGAGAAGGTGGAGGGAGGGAAGGGAAAAGTCGGAACAGAAGTGAGTGCAAGGGATAATGTTGTAAAAAAAATTACCCAGGCATATGTTCTGTCAATAAAAAATTACAATTTAAAAATAAAAACAAACAAAAAAAGAATGTATCCCATCAGAGAATTTTTAAATTAAAACACCTACTTATTTTCTCTAATTCAGAAAAATTTAAAAACAGGAAATTCCCTTGAACCACTATTTGGTATCACCTGTTAAGATAGATATAATTCCCAGGAAACAGTGAAAAGTAGGAAGTAATGAAAAGTTCTGGACAGAGAATGGGATGGAAAAGTTACGACAACTATTTTTTATAATTGTATCTTTACAGTATGATTTCTTTGTGTTGTCTGAACAGTTACAAAATACCTAGGCCATTTCTTGCTAACATAGTAGTCTGAAAGAAAAAAAAAAACCCAGACCACCCTGCTATCCAGTCCAAAAAAAAAAAAAAATTGCAGCAGATCAAACAATAATCACAAAAGTTGAAAGGAAAAAATAGAGTGTCTTTTTCCATCTCACAACACCACAAAAAGTTAATGCCACCTTGATAAGAGGCAGGATGTGTGCATCCTTAATAGATTCGGTGTCTAAAGGCAACAAGATAGGGAAAATTCCAAGGTAACGAGATGGCTTTAAAGTTTCAAAAGGCCAAGGGTAGAGACTTTGAAAGTCATTGAAAAGCAGCAGTAGTCAGATACCAGTAGTGCTAATCACTAATGCAACATGCTTAACAATAAAAAAAGGTCAAGTGAAAGAAGATAAACTAAAAGTTTGGAAAGCCAAGATTTAAAAAACAAAACAAAACAAACAAACAAAAAAAAACCCAAATTATATCTCAAAAAATCCTAAATAAAAACTGCCCAGAGATCTTAGAAGCAAAGGGCAATATAAACAAAGAATAAACTGATCACCTCCTGAAAGGAAACCAAAAAGGAAAGATTCAAGAGATTATAGTGATAACCAAAATCCAAAGCTATCATATCAAAAAATAAAAAATCTGCATGCATCCAAAAGAAAGCAATTTAAATATCAAGTTATTACACTGAGTAACACAATTAAAAAACAGACATTTGGGAATATGATACTCCAAAAGGCTAAGAATATACTTAAAACCAAGGATAACAATCAGAAAAAGCTAAGTATCTTATCTTTGTCTAGATAGAAATGACAAAAAGAGAAGGTAAATAATGAAGAGCTCAAGAAAATAAATATATTTTTAGAAAAAGTTGCAGAAATTAAAAAAAAGGTAAAAAAAGTAAAAAATAATTTTATTTAACTACTTAACTGAGTAAGGAGGGGAAAAAAAGGCAGGAAAAGGTAAATACTTCGATAAAAGGAAGAAATAAAATAACTGATTAAGCAAAACTCCAAAATTAGGGAAAGAAGTTACAAACCAGATAACGAGACTAGCAATGTAATGTCTGAGGACAAGGAGAAGAAAGCTAGTGGGAATAGTTACCTTAAAGTATATAATAATAAAATAACTAAAGACAAAATACTTTCTTTATAATTATATTATAACTAACACTCACACAGAACTTACTATCAACCAAACACTATGTTAAGTACTTTAAAACTGTATCTCACTAGATTCTCTGGACAACCCAATCCAGAAAGGTAGGTTCTATTATTAATCTCCATGACTCAAAAAAATAAGGGACTTACCCCTGGTCACACAGTTTGAATGTGTCTTCAGACTGGATTTGAATTCAGGTCATCTTGAATCCACTTTATTCACTGTGTCACCAGGTTGCCCCTTCCATTACTGAGGGAAGAGGAGGAACTGGGAGTGGGGGAGGGAGAATCTTAATTGGGGACAGGAAGAGAAGAGTACAGAAAAACAGAGGAAAATATAAACCTCACTCATAAATGTAAGTGTAAATGGATTAAACAATATAATAAAACTAAAAGGAATGTCAGCTTAGATAAGAAAACAAAGACTCGCAATTTGTTGCTTACGAAAAAAAAATATTTAAAAGGGAAAAATATACAATAAAAATTAATAGCTAACCATAATTTACTATTCTTTAAATGGATCCAAAAAAAGCAGGAACTGTAATCATATACTAGAAAAAACAAATAGAAAATGGAACATAGAGATTTTCTTAAAAGAAAACTATATTTTGTAGAAAGGAATCCTAAACAATATACTCATATCAATATTATACACATGCTCCAAATGCCTTGTCCTATACATATATGAAGGAAAAATTAAATAAATTGCAAGACAAAGAGTAATAATGGAAGGAAATTTTAATGTCACTCAGAACAGGAAGATTAACAGAAAGGAAAATAAATCAATAAACTGTGACAGAAATAAGAGCTACAAGACTTATGATAGCTTCTAAGTAGGGCTGATAAAGAATTTACCTATCTTTTAGCACAAGAAATTTTTACAAAAATTTACCAAGCATTAGTGCACAATGATGTTGGACATACATATAAAAAAGCAGAAAAAATTAAAATATCCTTTATAAACCACATTGCAATAATCATCTAGAAAGAGACAACGATAAATGTTGGAGGGGATATGGGAAAACTGGGACACTAATATATTGTTGGTGGAGTTGTGAATCTGGAGAGCAATTTAGAACTATGCCCAAATGCTATAAACCTGGGCATACTCTGATCCAGAAGTGTCATTATTGGGTCTGTATCCCAAAGAGGTCATAAAAAAGGGAAAAAGACCCAGATGTGTAAAAAAGTTTGTAGCAACTTTTTGTGGTGACAAGAAACTGGAAATTGAGTGAATGCCCTATCAACAGAAGAATGGCTGAATAAATTATGGTAAATGAATGTAATATAATACTATTTATTCTATAAGAAATGATGAGTAGGCTGATTTCCAAAAAGCCTGAAAAGATTGATCTGACCTGATATTGAGTTTAGAGAGGAATACCAAAAGAACATTGTACACAGAACAGCAAGACTGTGTGATGATTAAGTAGCATACATTTAATTTGGGATGAAAAATGCCATTTGCATCCAGAAAAATAACTATGGAGACTGAATATAAACCAAAAGATTCTATTTTCACTTCTTTTGATTTTGTTTTGCTTTGCTTTTTTTTTCTCTCAGGGTTGTTCCTTTTTGTTCTGTTTTTCCCTCCCAATATGACTAATATGTAAATATGTTAAAAATGATTGATTGTACATGTGTAATCTATATTGCTTGCTGTCTTGGGGAGGCTTAAGGTAAAGGAGAGGTAGAAAAACATTTGGAACTTAAAATTTTACAAAAATGAATGTTGAAAACTATTTTTACATGCAATTGGTACAATAGTACTTGGTAATTGGTACAAATAGTAAATACTATTAATCACCAAGTCAGGAGGACCCGAGTTCAAATCTGGCCTCAGACACTTAATACTTCCTAGCTGTATGACTCTGGAAAAGTCACTTACCCCCAATTGCCTCAGCAGAAAGAAAGAAATAATAACAATAGTCATCAATTCAGAAATCCTAAACAAAAAGTAGAGACAATGGGAAAATCATAGACAAATGTTACTAATAAAAATACATTGAAAAATTTTAAATTCTATAATAGCATTTCAAATACTATGCCATTTGATCCAAGAAATATTTTATAATAACAATGTTAGATACAAAACTGGCTAAATATTAGGGAAACAATAAAAACACAATCACATTTTTTAAAATCCAAAACTACATTGATTATCTGAACATATGCAGAAAAGGCTTTTGACAAAGTACAACTTCATTTATGCTGAAAACCTGACAAAGGAAGAACACAGAAAAGTTTCTGTATAAAAATCAAACAGGATATGAAATGGGAATATACTAGAAGCTGTCTTATACTTTACAGGAGTAAAGCAAGGACTTTCCCCACTATAATTTTATACAGTTCTGGAAATGATAACAGCACTACAACAAAAAAAATGAAATTAAAGGCATAATTGCAGGAAAAGTGACGAAACCATGCTTATCTCCTGAAAATGTGATTATCTATTTAGAATATCCAAAGAAATCAGAAACACACTGAGACAATAGTTTCTGCAGCCTGAAGACTAAAAAATAAATCTCAAAAATCAACAGCATTTCTGTATGATAGTAACAAATTCTTAATAATAAAAGAGAGATGCCATCCAAATTAACTACAAAATACCTGTTACCTAGGGAATTAATATATGAAAGCATACAAAGTATAAATTAATATAGCCAATTACAAAGTACTGCTTAAATTAAAAAAAAAAAAAAAAACCCTAACTTAAATAGCCAGAAAAAATTCAATCATCATCACTGGGTCGTGTTCAACAGAATAAAAATGGTAATGCCATAAAAGTTAATTTGCAATAAACTCAAATTATTGTAATTATGTTTATATAAACCAAAACAATTAAAATTCATTTAGAAAAATAAAACACCTAGAATTTCAAGAATAATGAAAAGTAATGACAAAGGAAAAATGATATTTCCAGAATTAGTTTAACAACAGAGGAAAGGATAGGGAAGGAAGAATCAGAAACAATGGAATATAATAATCTAGTACTCAGCGAACCATAATATATAAAATACTTAGAAAAGAATCAAATATTTGATAAAAATTGTTGGAAATACTATAAAGAAGTCTGGCAGCAACTACTTAGACTAACCACTTGGCAGCATGATATCGTGCCAAGTGCTGGGGATACAAAAAAAGCCACCACCCCCTCAAAAAGAGATTCTCTTTTCACAGAGCTTACATTCTAATGGGGTGACTGTGAAAATAACTAGGTATATACAAAATAGTAGAGAGAAAACATTTTTATAAGGGAAGGAAAACATCTAGGAAACTAGGAAAGTCTTGTAGAAGGTGGTTTTCAAACAGAACTTAAAGGTAGCCAGGAGAACAAGGATGTAGAGGTGAGGAGGAAGAGTATTCTGAAATGGCACGGACTTCTGACTAACACAGTGGCCTGAAAGGGATGTATGTAGACTAACTGTCTAGCACTCCCATTCGTAATCTGGGGGAGGAGGGAAGGGAGGGAAACACCCTGGAGTTCTGACCAGATAGGGTTACAAAACCATAGTAAGCGACTTTTTTTCCATTTCAGAACTGTGAAAATCTGAATGTGTTAAGAAAGGAAACTGTCAGTAAAGACAATGGAAACAGAAAGAGCACATGTGTTTGCCTGAAAGTTCTATACTCCATAGGTAGCAGTGGCAGGGGCTTCTCAGAGAAAGCTCCATGGTGAAGGAACCTGAGAGGTTCTGAGGGACAGACACAGGTAGGGAACAGTGACACTTACATCAAGACACCCAGACCCAAGCTCCCTCTCCAAGGGGGTCTTATCTTATTAGGGTCCTATCTTGAGATGTCAGAGAAAACCCTGAAAACTCACCATTCTGAACCTCACAGTTCCAGAGATGACCAAGGATGAGACCAACCATTCTACCACAGAGGAAATGCCTGACTCCAGGACAACATACAAACTGAACTAAAACCGAGGAAATTAAGACGTCAACAAAAACACTGAGCAAAAGAACAAAATTATTGTGAACCTAATTCCATTAACAACTAAAAGGAGAAATGAAGAAAAAATGGTTTTTCTACAAGGAATATATATATGTGTATATATGTATGTATGTGTGTATACACACCTTGATTGAAAAGATGAAGCAGGAGATTAAAAAAAAAAAGAAAAGAAAAGAAAAAGAAACTCTTAACATAAAGAGAAGTAAATTAGGGAGAAAAAGGGGGAGGAAGGGATAACCTTACCCAAGAAATAAATTCCCTAAAAACTAAAATAAACCAAATCTAAATTTGATTCTATTAGAAAGTAAGAAACATTAGAAGATAACTAAATGATTTGAAAAAAAGGAAGAAAACAAAAGACGACTGATATCAAAAACACAATAAATGGAACAGGCCTAAAATATAATTAAGGAACTACCATAATCCCAGAAAATGCTGATTTTTCAACAAGGATGGATGTTGGACCCACTGTTTGTGAAAACCAATGAGAACTATTGGAACCACAGGACAAAGTAAAGAAAGAAAAAAAAAATCCACTCATGATACTTCTGAAAGCAACCCTAAAAAAGGAAAAGTTCAAAAAAATAACAAAACTCCAGACTTTTCATGATAAGAAAAGTACAGCATTCATCCAGAAAAAAGCAGTTCTAGTATCAAGGTAGCACAGTAAGAATCAAAGATGAATCTGGAAGGTTTTACAAAAATCCAAGGGAGACCTTGGAATACAAGAGGCCAAAAGACAAAAGAGATCAGGTTACAATCAAGCAGAATTTAGACTGAAAAATTAAGTATAATACTAAAAGGGAAAATAAATGCACATATGATTAAAGTAATGGACAACCTCCAGAGAACTTATGATAATAAAACATTTTATTTTGAAAGAAGAGTGATGGTTAGGTACAGAGACATATTTTATCGACATGGTTGATGGGTGGATTAAGTTTGATTAGTTATTCTTATTTATTACAAGAATTTGGGTCTCTCATTGCTTCTTTCCTTCTTTCTTCAACATGGGAGAAGCAGAGGTATGTGTGAGTGCAAAGAGGAAAAGAAGTTAGGCATAACAGTGCCAACAAAAAAGTTCATCATATTTTTTAAATGCATAGAAAGAATAGAAGAAAGTTCAAAAGGAAGTGCATACAAGGGCAGTTTTGAAAGTCATAAATACAATTTATTATACTACTAAAAAATGAAGTATGAAATGAATAATCATAATAATCATAGTTTCATTTTAAATTATTTTTCTGTTTTCCTGTATGCAAGAAAATTCATTTTTTGGACGATTTAAATTCTGAATTTTAAAAAAGAGGTTCCATATACAAATAAAGATAACTTTTAAAAGTAGTTATTCATTTTGTATAATCCATATCATACATAAGGTCTTTTTAGTAGCATAAATAATCAAGGGCTGATAATAGGCCCAAATACTAAACAGTTTAAATAAAAGAAAAGATATAAAAAGATGTCAGCAGTTCTGGCCTGTTGGCTGGTTTTAATGTTTATTTAAATAAATAAGAAAAATATTCTTCTTTATCTTTCCCCACCAGAATGTTACTATCAAAGTTGGAATACATCATGAGCTTCATATGCATAATTTATGTATACAAGAAAATGAGGTGAGAGTAATCTTAGCCTCATCATAGAAAGGGATAGCTCTGCCTTTGCATTATACAATTTGGGAGTAAGAGTTAAAACTGTCCTGTTATAAAACAAATAACTTCTCTCCCAAAGCATCAAGTAGAGAAAAAAACATTTTTCTCTCTTCTCCGTCACTTTTATGACTTTTAAATTGGATACAACTTACTGTATGTAGATTTACCTGGGAAGACCAGCCAGGGGTTGTGGCTGGGACAGATTGAAGTTGCTTAATCAACAATGATATAAGTTACAGAGTATACACTAAGCCAATACACATCTGTATGTAGTGACTACTTAAAAAGCCCTAAATTGTCTTAACACTTGAGAAATTAACTCTCTCAACATGAAAATGAAACTCAACCAGTATACTTTTGCTAAAAGTTTCCAAATTCAGTTTCATAAGGAAGCCAGGTATTGATGGGTCATTTTCTTTTGGAAGGTCTGAATTAGGAGTCTTATCTTTTTAAGCCATCTTTTTGATGTAAAATCATCAGGCCAAGAGAGCAGAACAGATGAAGAGTAATTGTCATTTTTCCCTAAAATTATTTTTCACCACAAAAACCTTCATTTTATAGGTATGTGTGATAAATGTCCTTGTAATCTTGGCTACTTAGGATGGCATTATATTCATTAATTAAGACGGCTCTCTCAAGGAGGCAAAGATCCAATCTATTTTGAATCAATAGGTATTTACTGAGAGCCTGGTACTGTAATAAGAAGACATCAAGGGATACAAGGGGATGGTTCTAGCTCCACAGAATTTGCATATTTACAAGTTATTAAAAGTTAAGACATATTTACAAATGACTATAATTGTTAATTAAAAATAGAAAGTGAAAGTACAATAAGAAAAGTAGGTAGTGTTTGGAAAATTAAAAGAGAAATTTCTTCTGGCTGAGGGAATCAGAAAAGGTTTTATGAAGGAGTAATCTGAGCCTTGAAGAATGGAAAGAAATGTAATAGGAAAATCTTGGGGAAAAGGAAAAACAAAGAGAAACACAAACTTATAGGACATATTAATGGAGTGGTAAGTTAGCCCACTCTGGGTGGAACATAGGGTGTGTTAAAGAGATATAAGAGAGGTTAAGACTGGAGGTTAAATCAGGAAAAGCTAGAGTACGGGGCAAGGAAATAGACCATATAAGATACTGGCCTTTGTATCTCAATATCTGTTCTATCATCTAGAGATTTGAGTTCCAAGAAGAGATAATCTACTTGGCCACCACCAAAGATCTAGTTTAGTTACTTTAAGATGACATTTACCTGAGCAATAATTCAACTCCATAAACCTGCCCTCAACAGGTTTATAATGTAGAAAAGGCAAAAAACACAGACCAAAAAAAATAATACCAAAAAAAGAGATGTAAAACATACTTTTTTGTGAAGTCAAAGGGGGAAAACACTTCCAATGACAGGATGCATGGTTTTGGGAAGAAGAAGGAAAAAGTATATAATAAAGGAAAACTTATCTATTTATGGATGCTGAAGATAAATAATGACTAATGGAATACCTGTACATATGAGGAGGCATTTGTTACTTTGCCTATTCATTATGGATTATACCAACAAATATAATAGTGTTACTAATATGTTAAAAGCTTACAATAAATTATATTGAAAAACAAGAGAACATGTAAGCATGTTTTAGGGGAAAAATACAGAAATGAATGTTATTTGTTAGTATTATTGCTATTAAAGAAGACATAAATACAAAAAAATATAAACTAATAAAGTTTTGCAAATTTTTTCCTACAAGCTCTACTGGAATAAAGTTTTAACAAAAGACCAATAAATTCTGTCAAAGAAGCCAAGTGTTCTGTCTGTGACTTGATAAAACTAAGAATGAAGTAAAATTTATTAATCTGTCCCACTTGACAGAAATACTGCAAAAATCTCCTGAGTAAAAACATTTATAGTAAACTTTACCAATTTTTACCAATTGAAGAGACGCTCCTGTTGCTTCCAAAATTGGTGAAAAATGCAAAAGATAAATATGATGGGATGGAGAAGCAATCTCACTCATCAGATTTCCAATATAATAAGCCTCTGCTGCTTCCTCTAGTGGCTGATCGCCAACGTAAACATTGAGTAGAGGCTAGGAAGAGGAAGAACAGCTTCAGCAGGTGTCAGGAGCCAGATGCCACTCTGGATTTTCTTTTTTTGTGGTTTGCATCTTAAATTTTTACTGTATGTAGACTAGACCAGCCAACTGAAGAACATCAAAATCAATAACTGACATTTAGGTAGCACTTCAAAGTTTCCAAGATGGTTTACTTGTAGTATCTCAATTGATCCTCACAACAATCTTGTGAGATAGGTTTTTTCCATTTTCCAGCTGGGGAAAATGATATAGAGAAATCAAGTGACTTGTCCAGGGTCACACAGCTATTAAAGGTCTGACCATATCTAGCTATTCTATCCACTCAGACACCTTATTACCTCAATCCAGTTGCCTTAGTAACTCTTTTTGATTGTAGACAGCTGCAAATTAGACATATATGAAACTAGATCATGGCAATCACAGATGAAGAGCTGGAATGGACCTCATAAACAATGTAGCATCAGTAAGCATACCATGGTCCAGGGAGTTTAAGTAATTTGTGCGTTATACAAGAAGCCAGGAAGGCATGATTTGAATCCTCACTCTCCAGACTCCAGAGCCTTCACTTTGTACCACTATGGGTCTGTAATACCTGGGCAACAATTCAGAAAGCAGCACTTTTTATACTGCCTGAAGGTAGCAGCAAATGGGGCAAAACACTGTGAATAACACAATAAACAATAAATCAAACTTGTTTGTTTTTTAATAGAAATATGCCTTGTAAGTGGCACCATCAGAAAAGTACTACCGTTCACTTCCCACCTCTCAGTAAAAGACAAGGACGAATGTTGGAAGGGATGTGGGAAAACTGTTGGTGGAATTGTAAATGGATTCAACCATTTTGCAGAGCAATTTGGAACTATGCTCAAAAAGTTATCAAACTGTGCATACCCTTTGACCCAGCAGTGTTACTACTGGGTTTATCCCCCAAAAAGATCTTAAAGAAGGGAAAGGGACCTGTATGTGCCAAAATGTTTGTGGCAGCCTCTTTATAGTGGCCAGAAACCACTATAATGGAGTGGTTGAGTAAATTGTGGTATATGAATGTTATGGAATATTATTCTTCTGTAAGGAATGACCAGCAGGATGAATACAGAGAGGACTGATGAGACTTACATGAACTGATGCTGAACAAAATGAGTAGAACCACAATACTGTACTCAGTAACAAGAGATTATGTGATGATCAACTGTGATGGATTTGGCTCTAGGCGCTATTTAACAATTCAAGGGAATTCCAAAAGACTTGGAATGGAAAATGCCAATCACATCCAGAGGAAGAACTATGGAGACTGAATATGGATAGAAGCATAATTTTATTTTTTTGTTTTGTTTTTTTCTCATGGTTCCCCCCTTTTGGTCTGATTTTTCTTGCACAACATGACAAATATGTAAATATGTTTAAAAGGATTGCACATATTTTAACCTACATCAGATTGCTTGATCTCTTGGAAAGAGGAGAATTTAGAGAATGAAAGAGAAAAATTTAGAACACAAAGTTTCACAAAAATGAATTCAGAAAATATATTTAATTGCACACATTTAACCTATTATCAGATTGCTTGCTGTCTTGGGGGTGGGAAGGTGGGAAGGAGAGAAAAATCTGGAACACAAGATTTTGTGAAAGTAAATGTTGAAAACTATCTGCATGTATTTGGAAAAATAAATTGATATTGTGGCTAATTTCTAAGTATTTGCAATAAGATGACAAGATTTTGCCCTCTCTTCCCACTTAATTGTATCTCCTTTTTTTCCAATTACATGTAAATATAGTTTTCAACATTCATTTTTGGACAATTTGGAGTTCCAATTTTTTTTCCTCTTCCTCCTTTCCCTCTCCCCTTCCCAAGACAACAAGCAATCTTGATACAGGTTATACATGTACAATCATAATAAACATTTTTCCATATTAGTCATGTGGGGAAAGAATCAGAACACAAAGAAAAAACATGACAAAGAAAAAACAACAAAAAAAAGTAAAAACAGTATGCCTTGAACATCACAAGATTTTAAAACTGGAAGACATCTTGGAGATAATCTAGTTAAGTCGTAGAGGGATTAAGTGACCTATCCAAGATCACACAGCTCAGCAGCAACAGAAACAGCAGCAACCAGGTCCTCTGAAACCAAACCTAATGCTCTTTCTTTACAGCATCTCTTTAGCAAATTTTATGCTACATACCCATCATTGATACAGTAGAGACAATGTGAGTCCCTGCTGCATATAATTTAAGGTACACTTAAAATTAGCCAATGAAACAAGTATTTCTTGATAACCTACTATCTGTAACTGAAGCAAACAATGCATGCCATGTATACTTATTCTTCTAAATTTTAAAATGAAGGCATCTACATTTCACATAAAAAAAAAATTTTCAATCACAAAGCACAAGGACTTTGAATAAACATCAAAACCTAAACTACTTTAAATGGTTTTTAAAATCTGAACCTAGTTTTTGTCAATCATTCAGACTGCTAATTACTTTCAATATATTTATCCAGTAGAAAGGTTAATAATATTGCTAAGCAGTTTTAAAGTCATTGCAGGGCATACAGTACATTGTCATTTTCTAGATTATAATCAGAAAGGGTATTCCAAATCTTAAATCAACTTTAATAGCTTAAAAATACATTATGAGTTTTGGGACACCCTATAATTCATCAAAAGCAGTACGTAGCCATTCTACAAAAGTTTTTGTGATGGTTCTGGAAAATTTCCCTATAGAGAGAGCTGATTTGGATAAAAATTATGAAGAGACTTTCAAATTCAAGACCTAAAATTAAACAATCTATCTTTTTGTTTCATCTTTTTATTTCCAGATACTTAGGAGATTAAATTGTATAGAAAATAGAAAGTAAAGGCGGCTACTTGCTTGGACCTTTAGTTAACTATTAGTATAAATATTTCTCTTAGGTAATAAAGTGAAGAAAATTTACTTTTAAAAAACAAATTTTGAAGCCACAAAGGCTCTTTATTATAAAAACCATTATCATAACTAAAGCCCCAAATAATGTGTTGTGCTATAATTGCTATCATTTTTACTGCTTTTTAAAAAGTAATCAACATTTGAGACAAGGAAACTTTTTATCATTTGTAGGATTTTTTTTATAGTCATGAAATTTAACATTTAGCTCAGATAGTAGAAAACAAAATTATATCCTTCAAAATGAACATTTTCTCCTAAATATAGAAATATTGTAGAGCTAGTTAATAGTGGAGCCTATATCCCTTAAACCTACATATTCTCACAATCAGTTTCTTTTTCTGTCATTGAGAAAGGGTCCTGGCATTTTCTCTTTCACAGATTATATGAAAATAGAGAGGTTAGTCCTACTTCATTAAAACCAGTACTGGACTTCAAATCATGAAATTTAGTATTCCAAATTCCATCTCACTGGCTTTGTGACTCTCAGTATATTATTTAATCTCCTGGCCCCAGTTTACTCATCTGCAAAATGAGTGAGTTGTATTAGATGAGCTTTAAGGATACTTCTAGCTTAAACATCTATAAGTCAAGTACTAGCATGTACTTCTAAAAGTGAATGCTTTATTGAACATGTATTGGACTATCTGCCATCTAGGGGAGGGGGTGGGGGAAAGGAGGGGAAAAGTTGAAACCGAAGTGTTTGCAAGGGTCAATGCTGAAAAACTACCCATGCATATGTTTTGTAAAAACAAACAAATAAATAAATAAATAAATGAAAGTGGATGCTTAACTTTTTTTAAAAAGTTTTTTTAATGGTCTTTGAAAACTATTTGTGACTTATATTTTCTTTTGTTTCTAATGACTTCTCATTCACTGACTCCCATTTCCATGAACTCATTCCATTTTTTCCCAGCAAGAGAGAGGCAAGCAAAAGGGATAGACAAAGAAAAAAATATCTCTGCCACATACCACCACTTCCTTCTATTACTTCCTGAAAGGCATTATTAGTGGCTGGTATAGATAGAGGTAACGCCTTACTTTGGGTGGTCTTAATCAAGAGTTTACAAATGAGTCTACAATAAGAAAAATGTGAATATTTCTATAATATTCTAATATATTAATTATGCAGTCTGCTTTCCCTCTATTTTAAAAAAATCTCTGATTACAGCTAGGTGGAGGTTCCATGTGGAGGGTATATAGATCACAATACTCTTCTATGCCTTACTACACTATCTCTATGACATATGGCCCCCAAAATGCACAGCTGCATTTTCACAAAAAAAGAAACACAAGTCCATCACCTGGGAGTTACCTGAATCTCTGGTACCATTAGAAAGAACCCAGGGTCATACTCATGCCTTGATGAGCAATTAGAGTAGGGCTTAAGTAAAGGACATTTCTTGCCTTAAATCATTTATCAACTTGCTTAGAATCTGTCTATCTCACTTCCTTCAGCGATTTTACGAAAGTCAATAGAAGCAATATAATTCATTTCCAACTAAATCACATTGGATTTTCCATACCACCCCCCATGGCAGTATTAAATTCACCATTAAAGGATATTTCTTGTAAGAGAGTCTATTAAGATTTTTCAAATCTTTATAGTTTAAGTTGGTTGTTAAGCTTCAATTCAACAAATAATTATTAAGCATATGTATTATGTTATATAAATGAGACATAGCTCCTACCCTCATGGAATATGCAACTCAGTAGTAAAACAAGATAAATATTTATCAATTAATCAAATGCCCTCTCTGTGCCTGGTGCCATGAGGATTCACTGACATAAATGAAACCATCCTTACCCTCAAGAAACTTACATTCCATAGATGAAGGCAACACATCCACACCAATGTATTATAAAATTCATACAAAGTTTAAAAAAAAGCAAAAAGGTAATTTTGAAGGACTTGGAAGAGAAGGCACTAGTAGCTAGCAGGGCACAGGGTGGGGAAGAATTTGAAAAGACTTATCATAAACAATAGCATTTGAGCTAAGTCATAAAAAGAACTACAAATGCTAAGAGGCAGAGCTGAGTAAAACATGCATTCTATTAAATGTAGGAGCAATCCAAGGCCTATGAAGATGGATCAAACAGTGTGTAAATGACCATAATACATAAGTAGGCTAGAAAAATAAGTCACTAATAAGGAGTTTCAATAAATATCATGGTTTCTATTTGATTCTAGATGCAGTAGGGATTCACTAGAGTTTCCTGAGCAGGAGAGTGACATGGTCAGCCTTGTGTTTAGAACTATCATTTTTTTAAATAATATTTTTTATTATTGATTTTTGAAAAAACCTTGTGTTCCAAATTTTCTTCCTCCCTTTTTCCTCTTCCCATTTCCTAAAACAGTCATTACATATGTGTAATCATGTAAGACATATTTCCATATTAATGTTGTGAAAGAAAAAAAAACAGACCAAAAGTGGGGAAAACCACAAAAAAAATAAAACAAGTGAAAATAGTATGCTTCAACTTGCATTCCAAGTCCATCAGTTCTTTCTCTGGATGTGGATAGCATTTTTTATCATGAGTCCTTTGGAATTATTTGGCAGCTGTTGGAAGATGGATTGGAGAAAGAAGAGATTTTAGGCAGGAAGACCAATTAGATTACTGCTATATTCTAGCTAAGAGGTGATTGGGGTTTGAACTACAATGACAGATGTTAAAAAAGGAGAGAGACATGACAAGTATTTTGATATAAGACTGTTCTGTTGATTATATCAACTTTGCATTATCTCTTGGATCTAGTCACACTGACAAGAGTCCAATTAACAGGATCTCATAAGCCCATACCTAGAATACTATAGTAATTCCCTAACAGATCTTCTGTGTATTTCATGTATATAGAAATTAGGGTAATAGTCATTTGAAGATAAAAAAAAGAGTAAGCATACTAGAAATTGTATGAAGGCAGGAAAAACATTTCACAATTGATTCAAAACTCTATTGAGTGCTGGGGAATGAGGTGTAAAGAATACTCCAGCATTTTTAACTTTTAAAGATTCAACAGAAATAGTAAAGTTTGGAGGGAAAAAAAGAAGTATGTTTGGGAAAAATAATAATGACATGTTTTGGACAAAGTGAATTTGAAAAATGGTGCTTTGGTGGAGGGCCGAATTTAGAGATCTGTGAATCATCCACAAAGAAATGATAACAGATCTGAAGGAGTCAGTAAGAGAAAGAGAGTATAGAGAGGGAGGTCTAGGAAAGCGCATTGGGATATACCCATGTTTATAAATGATAAATGACAGAGAAGGAGACTGACTGAGAAACAATTGTCAGACACATAAAAGGCAAAATGAGAGAGATGATCAACCGCAATCATGTTTAGTATATATGAAAAATTTCAAATAGTATATAGAAAGTCCAAATACAAAGGTCATGGGGGAATCAGAAAAGTTTTATGAAGATGGCAACTGAGTTAGATTTTAAAGGGCAGATAGGAATTTAATAGTTAAATATGCAGAGGAGAGGAAATTCTAGATTCAGAGAAACAGAATAAAGATAAGAAGGTGCAAAATTGTGGGTTTTATTCAATAGACACAGTAGCCCAGTTTGTTTGGAACTTAAATGTGGAGATGAGATTGGAAAGAGATGGCTTCAGATTTAAGAGACCCTTTCTATGTAGGCAGTAAGGCTCCATTGAAGACACTTGATATGAAGAATGATTATGACCAGATCCATGAAAAAGGAAGATTAGTCTAAGAACAGTAGTAAGAAGGGAAGAGAATACAGACAGGAAGATCTGCTATGAGTCTGATAATAATCTAAGACAATACTGATGAGATACTATACTAGGATGATTCAAAGTGGGATTAATCTTAAAATATTCTAGAAGTAGAATCAATAGGACTTGGCAACTAATCAAAAACAAAAGGTACCAAAGAGTGGAAAGTCAAAGACACTATAGTTCCCAACCTGGATCAATGTTGGGATGGGGGATAAAAATACTATATAGCACAAATGAGAATATTCAACTAAGTTTTCTTGTTTCTAGTTTCTTACATTAAATTTAAGACTTATCTTAGAATTGGGATAAATTTCTGAGCCATTTTATATTGGAGCTGAGATTTAATCAGCATAGGAAACCAGTTGACTAATGCAGATCAGCACCTGCTTTGCAACTTGTCTTACAGACATGCCTGGGGCATGGAGGTCAAGTGATTTAGGATTATAAATGATAGTTCTAAAGTTGGAAGGGACCTTTGTGGCCAGCTGGACCAAATCCCTTATTTACAGAGGGAAAGGTGAGGCCAGTGAAAGATTAAATAACTTGTTCAAGATCACAGAGTGTCAGAATTTGAACCCATTCCCTTTGACTCCAAATCCAGTACCCTCTCCATTGGACTACACTGTCTTTTTATAGTTTAAGTTATTATTAACCTTAGTTTAAGACAAAGCTATACTATGTAGTATTAGCACCAAAACACTTATTTCTAGGACATGATATTTACTGATCTGGGTTTCTTTCTCAACTTCTCTTTTAAACTTTTCTATATATATGCCCTTTCAAATGTTTTTATTTATTTTTATCATAATCAGACTTATTTCATTTTACTTTTTAAAAAATCCAAGCAAAGTTCATATGTTAAGTGATTTATTAGGTGCAAAAGTTCATCAAACAGGTCTAGAATTACTTTTTTTCCATTTATCCAACATGTTTATCAGTTTGCAAAAACACTCATTTTTTATTGCATGAAAATCATCTTTTTTCAAACCCTTCTGAAATCAGTTTCTGTCTTACTTCCAGTGGGTCCTTTAAAATAAAAGATTTGGTTTTGTACATCCAAATAAACAAAGAAAAGGTAAATTTTCTATAATAATAATTGTTTGTAAATTGCTTTGAAGGGTGCAAAGCACTTTATATATTATCCAATTTTATCCTCACAATCATTAACCCCGGATTACAAATGAGAAAACCGAGGCTGAGAGGCTACGTGACTTTTCCAGGGTCGTACAGCTAGTAAATATCTTAGGATTTGAATTCAGGTCTTCGTGACTCCAAGTCTAAGCATTCTACAAATTACACTACCTAACTTTATCTGCTAATATATTTAAAATAGGATTTTTCCAATTAGATGGCTATTTTAAATAGGGCTTATCCAACTAAGTGGAGCCATGGGAGTCAAGAACACTCCCTTCCTGGGTTCAAATCTGGCTGGCCTCAGACACTTCATTAGCTATGCGACCCTGGGCAAGTCACTTAACACTGTTTGCCTCAGTTTCCTCATCTGTAAAATGAACTGGAGAAGGAAATGGTAAACTACTCCAGTACCTTTGCAAAGAAAACCTCACATGGGATTATAAAGAGTAGGACATGACTGAACACAACTGAATATTTACAATGAGATGCTATATTAGGATGATTAGCAGTGAGATTGATCTTAGAATATTCTAGAAGTAGATAGAATCAAGAGGACTTGGAAACTAATTAAAAACAAAAGATGCAAGAGAGTAGACAACTAAAGACACCGTGGTTTCCAACCTGGATCAATGTTGGGGGAGAAGAAGGTAAAATACCATATAGTACCTTTGGGAATATTTAATTAAGTTTTCTTGTTTCTAGCTCCTTATATTAAAGTTAGTATTATCTTAGGATTGGAATATTTATAATGAGAGAATACTTACACAATGACAGAAGGGTATTGACAATGAGATAATAAGATATAATAGAAATGTCACTAGTTTTTGAGTCAAGAGTCCATTACCAATATGGCAGAAAGTATCCAGGGGAGTTATCTGAAGGATCAATATTTGTCCCTGTGAAACTGTGCATACCCTTTGATCCAGCAGTGTTACTACTGGGCTTATATTCCAAAGAGATCATAAAGAAGGGAAAGGGGCCTGTATATGCAAGAATGTTTGTGGCAGCCCTCTTGGTAGTGGCCAGAAACTGGAAACTGAATAGATGCCCATCAATCGAAGAATGGCTGAATAAATTGTGGTATATGAATATATTGGAATATTATTGTTCGGTAAGAAATGACCAGCAGGATGATTTCAGAAAGGCCTGGAGAGACTTACACGAACTGATGCTGAGTGAAATGAGCAGGATCAGGAGATCATTATATACTTCAACAACAATACTATATGATGATCAGTTCTGATAGACCTGGTCATCCTCAGCAATGAGATGAACCAAATCAGTTCCAATGGAGCAGTAATGAACTGAACCAGCTACACGCAGCGAAAGAACTCTGGGAGATGACTAAGAACCATTACACTGAATTCCAATCCCTACATTTTTCCTTCACAGGCTAATTGTACAATATCTCAGAGTCCAATTCTTTTTGTACAGCAAAATAACTGTTTGGTCATGTATACTTATTGTGTATCTAATTTATACTCTAATATATTTAGCACCTATTGGTCATCCTGTCATCTAGGGGAGTGGGTTGGGGGAAAGGAGGGAAAAATTGGAACAAAAGGTTTGGTAATTGTCAATGTTGTAAAATTACCCATACATATAACTTGTAAATAAAAAGTTATGAAATAAAATATATATATATATATATTTGTCCCTGTGCTATAAGATTTTTATCAATCACTTGTATAAATATATAGATGACATTTTCATCAAATTTGCAGATGACAAAGTTTGGGGTGACAATTAATATATTGGATAACAAATTAAGGATCCAAAAGAATCTTTGCAAGTTAAAGAATTAAGCTAAATCTATTATGATGTTCAATAGGAATAAATATAGTCTCACACTTGGGGATTCTGCAAGTATAAGACAGAGACATATGGTTAAGACAGCAGTTCTGAAAAAAATATGAAGGTTTTAGTGGGTTGCAAGTTTCAAAGACTCAACAGTATGATGTGGAAGTCAGAAATTCATAAATTAATCGATTATGGGCTGCTTTAAAAAAGGCCTGGCTTCCAGGAATATAGTTCCAGGCAACTGTACTATCATACTCTTGGTTAAACATCTCACCTAGAATATTGTTTTCAATTCTGAATATCACTGTTTAATAACAATATTGATAAACTGCAGAGTGTCCAGAGGAGGGCAACAAGGACAGTCAAGAACATCGGGTCTTATAATTGATTTGGCTGAAGGAACTAAAGTATTTAATCTGAAGAAGAAAAAGATTTTAGGGAGCTATGATAGCTATCTTCATATATTTGTAGGATATAAATGTGAAGAGGAGATTAGAATTATTCTACTTGTCACCAAAAGGAGGAACAAGAATCAGTGAGCAGACATTGAAAAGATGCAAAATTAGGCTTGATGTCAAGCAATCTCCCCACAAATATAGCTATCTAAAAGTGATATGGACTGCTGAAAGAAGTAGTAGGCTTCCTCTCCTTGGAAGTCTTTAAGAAGCTGAAATGACCACTTGTTCAATAAGAAATAGTAGAGAATTCTTTCACAGATGCATCCAATCACATCCCCAATATCCTTTCCAACTCTCAAATTCTGTAATTCTATAAAATTCATGATAGCTGCAAGGCATGACGGTAGGGTCAACTCTAAATTAAATGTCTGACAATCTTAAATATAAGTGTGTATTTTTTTTAAAACTCCATCATTTAATAACTATTTGAAGTGGCAAATGTTGAAAACTAAGAATTTAGCATGTATAATGGAAGAGCCCTGAGGTTTACAAAGCATTTTTACATACATAATTTCATTTGAACTTCATAATAATCCTTCAAGGTTGAGATGCAGATACTGTTTTACAGATGAGACAAGAAAGCCTGAGCTAAACAAATCTGCCCATAATGTCATAACTAGTAAGGATCGGAAGCAGGATTTGAATTTAAATCTCCACTCTAATGACTTCACAATGACTCTTCATATCTCAAGATATTTGCCATTTTAAGATTTAGAACAGGCAAGTCTTATGGTTTACCTAGACTAACTCCCTCAAATTACAGATAAAGAAACTAAGGACCCAGAGAATTTAAAAAACTTGTTCAAAGTTTAATAAGTAACACATTTTAATGCTTTTAGAGGAGACATCTACCTATTTCAGCTATGGAAAGCTACTCAGAAGATGGCTTTAAAAAGTCACAGCTACCTAGAGCAGGATTCAAATTTAGGTCCCTTGGCTTCATGTCTGGATGCCATTTAAACAAAGCTTAATCAACCCCTTGTTTTTAAAAAACGTAGTTTTATAATGGAAACACCAAGTTGACCTTGACCACCAATGCACTATCAATGCAAAGCAAACAAAATTCTATATCTATGAATTTTAAATATTTCCGCTAAAGTTCCAGATTACAACTTCAAATTCTAAACAGAACTATAAACAGTAAATCCCATTGTTCTTACTCCTAAAATAATATATATATTTTTAAATTCACCAAATAACTTTGGAACTTCTTAAAACCAGTCTTATCTACATTTAGATAACATTTTAATCCTTTAGCATTTTCTGACAGAGAAACTGACTTTATTCTACTTAACTCATTAAATAGCAGTGGTTTGAGAAATGGTTACATAAATGGCAGTAATTCTTTTACTAAAAAACATCAGTGAAAATACTAAACTTCACAATGCCTCAGTTTCTCCACCTGTAAAACCTGGAAAAATTATAACCTGCTCCTATGCATTTTTGAGAACATATAAATCTATGGGATATATTGAGCCCTTTAAAAGAAATAAATACAAAAACATCTTATATTTGAAATGACTAAATGGGCTATATTATAGAATTTTTAAAGTTCTATTTGTTACTATGGTCTGATGTTAATCTTAATTTTTTTTTAATCCTCTGCCAAAGTTTAGAGAAATAACCAATTAAACTTTTTATTCTCAATCTTTGGAAAACAACTATAAATTATGACTTCAATTTCCTCAATTGTGAGATGAAACAGCAAATGTTTACACTCAGAAAGATATCAATGTTTAATAGACAAATTCAATAAACACGTTTGTGCTCAGCTTTAGTCATGTTTGAATCAAAAGCAACAAAATGTACATGTATTACTGGCACTTGAATATTGTCCTTCCTTAATTAAAATATCATTTCTTAATATATCACTATCTCTTGAATAAGAAAAAAGCACGACAACTACTTAGCCAACTAGTTAAAAGTTCCAGTTGTACCAAACAAATAATTAACTACCCAAGTCACTTGCTTTAATGTTTTTTCTTTTCTCTTAAAAACTACTCTTGTAGTAACTAGCATAAGTTTGATAAAAGTGTTCATCTAAATTGGTATCTTGTTTGCAAGGTAATTACTTTTCAGAGAAAGATAAAAACCCTACCATAATACATGCACTTTCATTGTGCAATATTATAGGGAATTTTTTAAGAGTGGAAGTAGAGAATTTTATCCTGTATATTTCTTTTGTAAGTCATGCAAATCTTCACATGGCTTTATTTCCAAATCAAATGATTCAACTTTTTCCTAGTAGCCTAGCTACAATCTAAAATAACAAAGCTGAGGAAAGAACATATGGAACAAAAATAAGGGCACATGATAACAGAAAGTTTACAATTCGAATATAAAAAGTATCTGAGATTCACCTAAATAACTTCATATAATCTTGACAATGCTTTGGTAAACAAACTTAACACCTCTACAAATAACCAATAGTTAATTTAACAACACAATAAAATTATAATCTCGAAAACAACTTTTTGAAGCAGTCTTGACATCTTTTAGTCAAAAAGTATTTTAATGCAATTACGACATTAAAATATTGAATTTTTTAAAATCTAATATTTCAAGACAAAACAAATACTATATTCTAATATCAAAACTCTTCCACTTTTAAATGTGTTTATCTCATGGATTGTGAAATCTTCAGATTATTTCTGAATAACTGAATAACTTAAATTATCTCACTTAAATCCTAACTAATTACCTTTTTGCTGTTTAGGCATTATTTTATAAAATATAAGTTCACATTATAGAAAATGGGCATAATTTGGAAAGGCATTTGAAATTTTTTCTGGTCTCAATGTTAAACTAAGAAAATCCAAACAAACTCAAGTTTTTCTTTAGGAAAATTTTTTAAGAATTCCAGTGGAAATAAGTGAGAGTCAACCAAAATATAAAATACATTTCACCCCATTCCTGCATCAGCACTCACACATGTTTAAGCAGATACTTTGCTGTACCTGGTATTTTATTTAAAACTAACACGCATATACAATCACACAAGGCATAAACTACTGATAGCTAAAATTATGCACATTTCTGTGTAATAGCTATCCCAGAAAGTATTCTGTGAACTCTTCAACTTCAAGTTTGTAGTCAATCTAAGACAGCCAATAGAAAGTTCACTTGTGCAATTACTTCATTTCCTACTTGAGAATACTTAATGTGACACAAGTTTGTATACATTTTGAGCAATAAACAAATTCAAACATCAAAATATATAAGTTACATTACAAAACAAAAGCATGTATAGCACCTATGTTTTCACTGCAGACAAAAATATTTTTAAGTCTTTATAAATGTTTTCCCCAAAAAATGAATGATTTCAGTTATCTTTTAAGGGTGAATAAATGTTAAAAATAAAACATGCCACTTGCTCCCTCCTTACAAAATTAAAAGCTGAAAATATTCCTGAAAATTGGAATACCCCAAAATAAGTTATATTATAATAGGTATGTTAATTTCCTTAAATAGAACCCAAACACTGCAATTTTATTTTAATTTCCACACATTCGTTTTAAATATAAAAAGAAAAAAAATTGAAAAAATGTTTAACACAGTTCAACTAACACTAAAGTCATTTCACTTTTTCTAAAAATTTGACAATACTTTTAAAATGTTTAAGGTACGGTTTTAATAATTTCCTTAAAGCAAGTCTGGATATTCAAATTACCTTACAGAAAAGCTATCCAGTAACATCTCACAAATGTCTCATTTTTGAAATCCAGAAAGTGATTAAAAAAAAAAGTGAACAAGTTTCTAAAACAAAGAATTTTCTTCCCTTAAGAGAAACAAAGTTTCAGGAACTAGCTTTACTCAATGGCTACCATTACCTTTCATCCCCCCCCTGTCAATATCCAACAATCAATAACAATGTCACAAAAGTGTTTACTAACATGGGGGAGGGAGGAGGAATCACCCGTAAAAGTTTTAGGATGTAAAATATAAACAAACAAGAGGAAAGTCCCCACACATCTGACCGATTCTTAAGATCTTCCAGTCTGGATTAACAGATCTGAAACACGGTGTTTTATTATAAAACATTTAATGATTTTTTAAAGCTTTCAAAAATTGTGTTTAAAATTCCCTATTTCCTAAGAGTATGTAAGAGTCACTACCACTTACCGTAAGTAATACTGTTTTAAAGCAAAGGCAGCATTAGAACAACTTCTGGGAAAGTTAAACTCTTCTACAATTTCTCCCCACTGATTCTTTTCAGAAACCTGTTAAAAACATAGACACACATGTCTGAGAGTGAATAACCCGAGGAAACGCTAAGCTAGCCACAGAAACACCCATTCTACTAAGATCTTTAAGAAGCTAAAGCATACGATTTATATTTCGGATCAATCAATAAGAAATATTGGGGAGGATCTGCCCGGATCACCGTGTTTTCTCCCGGGTCGGGTATTTAACCACAACTCATTTTGTTTTGGGGAGGTTTGGTGGGTTTGTTTTGTTTCTGGAGCACTCACTAACAATAACCAATCCCAAGTCCCTAGGTTGCTTCCTTACAGACACAGACAGACACACACACACACCCACAAACACACAAAAGTTCAAAAGGATCAATACTCTTCCTGCCTGCAACTGTCCCAGGTTTGGGGAGAAGCTGGGGGAGGGGGGAGGCCGGGACGGGTAACGATTCCGATCCTTCTCTCAGATCTATCCATCTCTATAGGCCCTTCTTTGAGGCCTACAGTTTCTGCCTAGCCTTGAAGCCTAAGATGGCTATTTAGAGACAGGTCCTGGTTTCTTTTGTTAGCGATATAAACCGAGGGGGAAGGGGCTGAGGCGGTGCCCCTGGCTGCCAGGATCATTTCGCCGCAGATTATCGATGTTAAACCTGCCCGCGCTAATTTTGAGTTGCACGAAAACTGCTCTCAGAGTCTGTGGCTCTGTGTGTCTCCGCCTGTGCTAGCGCGGTAGCGGCGGCAGCGCTCATAACAGGCAGCACAAACTGACTCGGGGAGCGAGAGCCCCGCGCGCGCACACAGACACACACACACACAGACACACACACACACAGCTCCACTCCTCCCCAAACCCTCGCTCCTGGGGTACCGAGGAGTGTGCGGCGCACCCCGGGCTCCACACACAGGAGCCCCCCCCCTCCTCTGCCGATCGCACGCACACAAGCCACAAGGCCAAAAAAAAAAAAAAAAACCCTCCACAATCTGCCTTCTTTGCCATCGGCTAAGAAGAAAAATAACCCTTTTCTCCACTGAGTGCATACCCCCCATCTTCGAGTTTCCACTCTGGGGTCAAAGGAGACTTTTTGGAGGAGGTTAGCGAGAGGGAAATACAAATTAAAACTTCCACTCACCTTCGCGAATCCGCCTAAAGTAGTGACTCTGGTGTAGAGACCGTGAAGATCCAGCTCCTTCCCACCCACAGCAGGGATCTTCTTAAAAGGAGACCTACCGGAGAGAAAACACCGCACTTGTCAGCCAGGATCCCCCCTTCTCTCCTTGGGGTCCCCTCCTGGGTGAGAGGATCGCCTCTGGTCCCTTCCCCCCGCCCGATTTTGCTCTCACCCTCTGCTGTGGTGGAACTGCCGCAGCTCGTCCAGGAAAGCAAGTCCCTTTCTCCGCTGGTCCGGCGGCGCCTTCCCAGTCGAGTTTGCCATTATTTTTTTAAAGGAGATTTAAAAAAAAAAAAAAGATCGCTGTTTAAAAAGCGTCCCCCACTCCCTTCGCTGCCTACCAAAGCCCGGAGCCCATTCCTCGGCCGGCGGCAGCAGGGCTCAGTCATGGGCCGGCGGCGGCGGCGGCGGCGGCGGCGGCAGCGGCGGCGGCGGCGGCGGCGGCAGCGGCGGCGGCGGCGGCGGCGGCGGCGCAGGGAGGGAGGGGAGGGAGAGAGGGAGGGAAGGAGGGGGAGGGAGGGGAGGGAGGGGGGAGGGAGGAGGAGAATGAGAGCAGGAGTTGGGGGAGGAGGCGGGAAGGAGGGGGGTTTCTAAAAAAGTTTAAAGAAATCCGAGAGAAACCAGAGAGGTAGGTGACGGCCGAATCTACATCCTACACGACAGGCGAAAGATTCTCCCCTAACCTTCCCCCGCTCCCAGCCCGTTTCTCTCAGCACCACCAGGCCAGCCAAGTCCACTTGGGAATGAGATTCAACATGGTTCTGCTGTTTGGGACACACGAGCGGGAAAAAGAGAAGGAAGCGGGGCTGGAAGGATCGGTGATTTTCGGTGGTTGGGTTGGGGCAGAAGGTGGGGGAGGGGAAGAGTCTGTGTGTGTAGGTTTGTCGAAAGCGGTGTTGACCGTGTGGATTACAGACACTGGCTGCTCTAGGTAGCTGTCACAGTAGCTGCAGCGAGCGATTCACTCTCAGAAAAAATCTAATGTAGCCGAGCTGCTGCTGCTGTTGCTGTTGCTGCTGCTGCTGCTACTGCTGCTGCTGCTGCTGCTGCTAGATGTCTGCCTCTCTTCCCTTCTGCCGCCGCAGAGCCCAAGTGCTGCACAGCGACACCAGAGGGCCGACCTGGACACAGCGTCTGGCTCCACACAGCCCCAGCAGCAACTCGCCGGGAACAATAGATTTAGCTTGCTGAGGCTTAGGGTTCATCTGCAATGTGCCGCACACTTCACACGCACACAAAGCCGGCGGAAAGGGGGAGGGAGGAGTGGGGAAACGGCTACTACCGGTTGTTTCAGGGTTAGGGATGGAGGAAATGTTCTCTTCCCTGACGTTTTTTTTTTAGTGTTTTGAGTTATTTACTCTTGAAGAACCTCAGTGAAGATCATGGTAGGGAAAAAAGAGACTTGAGACTCATTTTCCCCACTCTTTAAAATGTCCATAAAAGTGGAATAAAGTCAATAACTTTTCCTAGAAGAAAAGCTTTTCTATGCCTCGCGAATATTTTGTGAACAGGTTACCATACTTTTCTAGAAAAACTCCCACGGACAAAACTTTAGCAAAATATAAATTAAGCATATACCACCTCATGAAATTTCTAAATGCCCTAGTTCTAGGATAACACTAAAGCTTTAGTTTCCTTTTTGTAATTTTCAAAGGACCTGGATCATTCAAAACATTCCATAAAGAATAAACCATTCTCGAAGGCAGTATCAAAACTTTCCTACTAATAATAATTAGCATTCATTTTATGTTAAAATATCTTGAATAAAAGGATAGCACAGAACTTGAGATTTCACAGATAGGGAACTCCCAGATGAGGAAACGCCCTATACCAAAACGAGCCACTGAAGAGTCTTTGAGACTTCCCCAGAGCCCAGAGACGTAAAATGACCTGAGCCTTATCACAATGCCTGTTAAGTGTCTGTGCAGAGGCAGAATTTGAAACAAAGTCTTCCCGAGTGTGAGGCCAGCTCTTTATGCCATGATGCTTCTAAATACAATACTTAAAAATATATTTAGAAACCAAAGTCACGAGTAGTTGCTCTAGTTTTTGTCAAATTTCATATGCTTCTTTTTAATAAGATTCGTGAACTCAACATTATACAGAGTAGTGTGCATTTATCCATGGGATCATGTTTAAATGGCATGAATGTTAAGTCTTTACACTTCAGTGTATCGGATATCCCTGTGACAGATATGGTGGATACCAAGTAAAGTGATTCAAATGACTATTTCGAGGTCAGAGTCCGAGTCTGAGTCCAAGTCAGTTAACCTGAATCGGTTATTGCTCCAGCTATCATATTCTACACACATAAAATTCTTTTATGATTCAGGCTCACAATCCAGGAAATTTCTATTTCTCTTAAATAAGTTTGTTGCATTAAATGTGGTTGTGAATCAGACTACTCAAGAAGCATAGCAAGGATAGGGGCCTGTTTGGAACCCCTTGAGCTGAGGGCTGGATCGAGGAGAGGGCCAATATAAATCACCAGTGGGAGAGGAGAGAGGTCAGGATCATCCTCTCCCTTCTCAAGGGTTCAAGGTAGGGGTGATATAGCTGTAGGCAACGAAATTGCGTAGCCCTGCGTGGTTCGGGTTCCCTAAACACTGCACTTGCGCATAACCCCTTACGTAACAGCGCCCGGGATTCCCTGGGGGGGCGGGGGGAGTCCACTCAATTCAACCATTACACATACCCCTAGCTGCTGTAGCAGCCGCCTCACAAAATGGCGGCACCCTTAGAAGAGACAGTGGCAGTTGCCTCAGCCCCATTTTGTGAGAGGAAGGAGATTTTGCCAACACAGACTGGCTCCAGCACGGAGCTTAAGAAATCCTACCAAAGGAACGAGGCTGGGAGAAAGGTCAGGTCCATCGGAGATTCCAAGGACTTTCAGTCCGGCTACGCGTCCTTACTCCTTTTTACCACTTTTGTTTAGACAACTCTGAGTGACTGGAGGTTAAGAAAAAGTGGATCGAGGAGCTCCGGCCGGCCGGCAGGCTGCTGGGGAAGCCCCGCGAGCGCCCCGGGGCCTTGCGGCCCAGCGCCGTCGTGCTTTTCCTAGGGAGCTGTTTGAGGAATTGGAATTTCGCGTGGACGATCCTTCCCTGGAGCGTGTCAGTTGGACGGGAAACGACGGGACTGGGGAGAGGTGCGGAGCCGGTAAAAGAAAACGGAACCGCCACGATCTGCAGCACCTGGGGCTAAGGAAGGAGGTCTGTTTGGCTCCTGTGGTTTGCTTTACCTCGAGATTTTGCAGATGATATATAAAAGCCAAAGACCCCTTCGAAACTGTCACTCCCAAATTCTAGTTGCTGCAACTTCCCTTTTGCTCCTTGCTGCAAGAGTAGGGCTAGAGGGGAGCGGGGCTGGCCGCTTTCAGCCTTCAGCTGGACCCCGGGCTGTCTAGCCGAGACAGTAGTGATTATTGTAATGGGAACGAATCAGGCATTGACAATTTTTCAAGTAATCATTTTCAGAATCGTGGGTTATTTACTTATATAAGCAGAGCAGGGCTGTTTTCCGTGGTCAACAATTTGTGCTTATTTTTCATCAAAAGGTATTTTTTTTTTAAGGGGACGTTGGAACTTTAAAAATGTGTTTTAGTTTTTGTGCTACACTCTGTGTATAGATATAAACTTATATACATGTATATGTATCTCCACCCTTTAAAAAAATTTTTTAATTAAGCTGTGATAAGCTATAGAATTGTTTATAAATCCCCTCCCCCTATAGAAAAGGGATTCTTCAGAATCAAGTGTTCAAGTATATTCGTGGAGAGCTCAGATTTATAACTTTGAATGTATAAAACTTCTGTTAAAAATAGGAAGTTAAATGCCTGATGATAAAAACATTAAAAGCTCGCCATAGTTATCTTTTATTACAACTCAATGGAACAATTGTAACAAGCGATTATTTAAATATAACATGAATTAATATCATGGAAGGGAAAACTCTCATTAAATGTATAAATTACAAAAAATCTATTTTTAACGTTTTGCAGTAGTCATTTGGCTGGCTGAAATTGCGCTGTTTGTTTTGGGGGGAGGGGAGAAGAGTAGTTCATGTATATCCCTTTCTAATGTACAACTACAGCTTTCTGACGTCCAATTTTCTACTCTTTGAGAATATTATCGCCATTCTGTATAGAGCTTGTTCTTTTGTGCTCTTGCTTTTGCCTTCCTATTTAATCTAGTTATCACAAAACTAACAGTAACTCTGTAGCCAGAACTGCCTTTTTTAGCAACTAAGTAGCAAGACCACCACATTTGTAGTCTCGCTGTTTTTATGTTTTTCTCCCTTTGATGATGGAAGTCTGTCATCTGAGGAGAGGATTCTTACTTTCAATATTACCTTACTAGTAACCTAAGTTCTTAGTGTATTTCATTTCTTAATGCCATCCTGCTTTTCCTGTAGTGAATATCATAGAGTAGATATCCAGAAAAACAACGGAGGATTGGGTGTTGCCAATTTAACACTATTAATCAACTAATTTGATAAGAAACTAGTAATGAAATACAATTTCTGGTTTTTATTAAAGTGGTAACTTAACATATATGTTAACATATATATATGCATATGCATTTATATGTGTGTGTAAACAACAGCTTTAGAAACTATTGTAACTAGATTTTATAAATCAACATTTATCCTGAAAGGAAGTAATCTTTAGAATAGCAAAATGTAACACAATTTCTATCGCAGCTCTAATTCATAGTTTATGTTTTTGGCTAATATACTTAATTTTAAAAAAAGAAATTAAGAGATATTTAATGAAGAAATGAATTCGATTTAAGATAATACTTCTCTAAATAAAGATAAAATTTAAGTGCAAAATACTTCTACATGATCTCATCAGTATGGGTATACCCTCAAAAAAAAGTAGAGGAAGCAAAATACTTAGCATTATTAACAAAATAACAAGTGTATCAATATCTTAATGGCCTCAGGTTTCCAATGAAAAAGTTTTAATTAGTGTTTTAGCAACAAAGTGTGAAGACAAGGCATTTTTTTTTTTTTACAATGATGAATCAATCTTGCATTAGGAACATGGTATGACATGACTCAGAGAGAAATTTGAACGTTCAATATATTTTAAATTTTTAGTTAAAAAGTTGAATCAATAAGTATTCTGGAAATAATTTCTTCATCAATGGCAAAATCAAATCTTTTTGTACTTACATTCATTATTCAAAGTAAAAGAACTCTCTTCCCAGAATAAGTATTAATGCTTTGATATTTTATCATATATGGGTTTTTTTTTTTTATGATGGCATTTTGGTGGCTAACTTTTGTGTGTTTAAAAGTATGTTTAGAATGTCAGATATTAGATTAGAATTTATATTTCTATAAGAAGTCAAGAATGAAAGCACACTTAGTGCTGATGTACCAAAACTACAAAATCATATTTCAAAGTCATGGCTTTTGCCTAATGTAGTCTAATAGAGAAAAGATGATTTTTCATCATAAAATGGTTATCCTGTATGCATCTGAATTTTTGTGTAAACTTTTTGTCATAATACAAGTAAGTAGATTGGTTTAAAATTTTAATTCAAAGTGATGTTAAATGGGGACACATTAGTGACATAAGTTAACTGAATTATTAACTTTATGAATACTTTTAAAACTTTTGGAAAATATGCACATGCTAATGAGCTTATAGAATATGATTTTCTAGCTACTAGGTCACTATTCTAATTACCTCTTATAGAGGAGAAAATTGAGACTTGATTATATGTAGTTAGTAGTAGAATGAGATTTGAACCCAGTTTCACTGATTCCAAATGCAACATTTTTTCTTACTCAAGACACTTAACTTTAATGGAAAGAACACCAATCTTAGAATTAGGAAAATCTGGATATGCATCCCTATTGTCACATTGCTGATTGCAATTATGAGCCAGGCATTGTTCATTAGGGATAGAAATATAGTCAAACAAGAGGAGAAAAAAGGATGTATCATGGCTAACTTATAAATTGTCAGTGTATTTACATTAGAAATCACCAAATGCTACAAATCAGAGCTTATTTTATTGTTTTGATGAATGTCTAGATTTAAAGTGGAGAAAATACTAGTAATGCAAACTGAACTTAAAAGTGTCTCTCTCAGGTTTCCCCCACCCCCTTTGGAAAGCTATATTTAACTGAATCCCAAATACTCTTATTTTACCTAAGAAGATTGTTTACAAATAAATAACCAAGTAGTTAAATATTAGGTAATTTGGTTGGAAGTGTAGCCAAAATCTGGAAAGGCTTTTTTTATGTAGACAGGAGCATTTAAGTTGTGACTTGAAGGACAAAAGGGAAGCATTCCAGACCTTGGGGGACTCCCAAGTACAAAGATAGAAAGAGCCAATGAGTATCTTGTGTGTGTGGAAAAGAGACCAGTTCATCTAGATCACAAAGTTCAAGAGAGGGAGCCTAGAAAGACAACTTGAGACCAGGTTGTGAAATGCTTTAAAAGCTGAAGAGTTTAATACTTCTCATAAAAATATTAGGGAGCCACATTAGGGAAAATTTTATTGAGTAGGAGGAGTGCCCTGCACTTAAAGAAAATCATTTTGGGGAAGAGATAAGAAAGGAAGACCAATTAGGAGACTGTTGCAGAAATCTAGGTCAGGAATGATCAAGGTCTAATCTAAGGTGTTTGGTGTCTCTAAATAGAGAAAGAGGGTCATATGCAAGAGATGTTGTGGATGTAGAAATAGTGAGATCTGGTAAATGATTAGATTTACCAGTTGAAGAAGAGTGAGTTTCAAAGATAACAATGAGATCATAGATCTTGAAAATTGCAATAATGGCAGTTCCTCTGATTAAGTAGAAAAGTTTGGAAGAGGGTAGAATTGGGGAGAAGTTAATTTTGGACAGGCTGAATTTGAGATGTCTCAAAGGCATTCAGTTTGAAATGTCCATTAGGCAATAAGTAATGTAAGCATGTCCCACCTGTCTCAACCTATTGCCCAAGTGTAAAATATAATAATAATACTTACTTTACATCATTGTTATAAAGATCAAATGAGAACATAGAATCATGAAATTCAGAGCTGGAATGGAGTTTAGAAACCATCAGATTCTTCCAAATTTTAATCCTATGTATGTGATAATATAAAACATTTTGTAAATTGTAGAGTAATATAAAAATGTCAACTATTATTATTGTTCATATTGTACCTTTTTGTCACTAATTCTAACGTATAAAAGGAAGGCATTCACTTGATGGTTAATAAAAGCAATACAAATGTCTCTACAAAGAACTCAAGATATCATATGTAATATGTGAAAAGCTGGCAAAGGACTGCCCAGATTGGCACACCACCATTAAAGAAGGCACTTGCTCTATGAGTGAAGCAAAATTGCAGTAGTTCAAAAGAAATAGATGTGCAAATTTAGAGATATCTCTATTCCAAATGTTCATATGCACTATTTTTTCTTTTTCTTTTTTTGCTGAGGCAATTGGACTTAAGTGAATTACCCAGGGTCACACAGCTAGGATGCATTAAATGCCTGAGGTCACATTTGAACTCAGGTCTTTCTGACTTCAGGGCTGATGCTCTATTCACTGTGCCAACTAGCTGCCCTCATATACACTATTTGTACATGGCTTGTGGTAGAGATTTCTAGGCTCATATTGATCTTATCAGGAATGACAACAACCAGACAACCAACTAACCAAATGCTATGATATATTACAAATTGCCTATGGGAATTCCTATTATTTATGGGAAGTGAAAAGTACTAAGCCCTGGAAATACTTAGAATTTTTCATTAGAGTAGATACTTAACTTTTTCATTAACTAGTAGCTTTAAGAAAAATCTTTGATAAAAGTTTTTAAACTAGAGAGATTTTAAGAGTTAAGTTCAAGATTATGGGAATGAGGAAAATTTATATTCAAAATAGTATGATATTAAGAGGTTAAGATTTATCTCAATAGGAAAAATAATGCAATAATTTCACTAATAGGTAATTAACTTAAATTGCTTGAAAATCCATGCTCAAAACAATTTGATGTTTTGACATTTTCATTTCCAAAATAAAATATGCTTAGTGAATTGATCATAAAATGCTATTTTATAAAAGGGAATTTTTTTAATGTTTTAAAAAAATGTTTTATATTTTACTTCCTTAGCATACTAACTCTTCTTACACTGTACTTTATTAGTAATTAAAAATTGAGCTCCAAAGACAACATAATTCTATGGTTAGTGTGTTCTTGTTTGGGTATAAATCATGCTTTTTTTTTTAATCCTATGTCGAATTAGGTTTATGTATGAAGAAAAAGATGATTGCTTTGGCCCTACAGTGAACAAAACAAAATAAGAATTAAGCACAAATTCAAAACTATAATAATTAGGTTTCTTAGACTTTTCATTTATAACTGCAAAAGCTGTAGAAGTTTTTTCTTATAGTAATTGAATATATGTAGTTACTTAGTTCAAAACCATTTCACAAATAATTCATAGAAAGCTTCAAATTAGAAATTCAGCTGTATGATACTGAAGTTTAAGCAAAAGAATGTTTTATCAAATGTCTACAGAAACTATATAAAATATTTTGTCATTCTTTAACTTGCAAATTTTAGCAAGCTTTATCTTTATAAATATTATTCTGGAATAATCCCTATACTATATAATAATCTACACACAGAAAATGTTGACTCAGAGTGAAGATAACAGAAACAAACAGTTGTTTTTGTTCTGCCTAGAAATCCCAAGGGTTTTCCCCTCCCAGACAGTTGTTTTTATTTTGTTTGTTTGTTTTTAAACTAGATAAAAGAGACCATTTGTTTCTTACCTGGCCTTAATCACTAATTGGGCTTGCCTCAGTCAAGCTGAGATCTGTTAAAGACCTTACCTCTAAAAGGCGAAGGTTTTCCATTGCATCCAGGGCTATCTCTTTAGTTCCTTAGTCAGAGCCAATTCACTTGCCTGTTAATGGCATCACTTCTCTGATGTCATGGTCCTTTTTGAGAAAAAAGGATAAATGACAACAATGTATATAAAACACATTATAAATATAATTAGAATTTTAATCATATTTAAATGGCACTATAGGTTTTGCAGAGCTTTTTTTCACACAGCATATATTTAGTAAAATTTTCTTAATAATCAGAAGTTATCATGGTTTTTACAAACATTTTTATTTAAAGCTTTGAGTTCCAAATTCTAACCCTTTTTCTCTCCTTTCCCTTAACCAGTAAGCTGTTAGATATTAGTTTCACTTGTACAATTAAAGCATTTTACTTAACAGCTCATTTAACCATCACAATCACCCTGTTTGAAAGGCAGGTGCTAATATTTTGCAGATAAAGCAACTGGGATCAAATGAGATAATATCATAAAGTTCTAACATAGTGTTTGGCACATAGTAGATGCTTAACAAGTGCTCATTCCCTCCTCCACATCCCAATAAGAGAGTTTAAGTGATTAGGCTATGAGTGATGTAAAAATCTAAGGCAGGATTTAGATTCAAGTCTTTCTGGACTCAAGAGTAATAACATATCCACTGTACTACCTAGTTGTAGTTGATTCAGGAGAATCAAATTCAGTTTTCATAGAATCACAGAATAACAGAACTGGAAAGTGAGCACTAATCTCTTTTACGTTAAAGATGAAATGCCCAAAGCACCTAGAAAAGTAAGGTGAATTGCCTAAAATGACACAGCTAATGAGATTTAAAACTAGGCTTTTTGAATCCCAAGTTGTGTTTTTTTTCATTGTCAGAACATAGGAAATTAGAATGTGCCATTTAAACAGAATGTAAACTCTTGCTCCATCTCTCTGCGTATATATGTTTAAATTCTCAGATCTCAGTTTTCTGATCTGTAAAATGGAGATAGTATTATACTATGTAATTCACTGGATTTTTGTAAGGGTCAAATGAGGTGAATTCTGATCATAAAATACCAAAGGGAATTCTAACTATATTTCCATGATCTGTCACATACTCTGTGAGTATGGAAAATTAAGTCAAATAAACATTTGGTGCCCTGGGTAATAACAATACTTTTAAGTTACAGATAAGTTTCTAGTCTGTATCTTAAAAGAAATCATAAAGAAGAGGAAAAGATTCACTTGTGCAAAAATAGTGGTAGCAGCTCTTTTTTGTGATGGTAAAGAATTAGAAAATAAGTAAATGCCCATCTGTGAAGGACTGAAACTCTTAAAAAAGGTGTGCTTGAATCAGACAACTGAGCACTTAAGGCTAATTACTTATTGGACAATGATTCTATTAGCATATATTTGGAAAAATGTTCCTTCTCACTGTTCCATGCTGGCTAGATTTTTGGTATATACAGATAATTGTAGGTAAGGATGAAGGGATGGGGGGTGAGAGAGGCAAGAGAACTTCACTTTGTAGCAAAATCAGGAGAAGGGAAGTTGGTGGTGAGCTTGTGGCAGTTTGCCTGTTTCCTTCACTTCTCCACCTTAAGACCAAGGACTTTTACTTATCCTGACTCCAGCTGTTCCTGAGGCCTTTAGGGAGCTAGGTCAGACTTTACACTCATCATTTGGGGAATGGCTCAATAAGTTACGGTATATGAAAGTAATGGAGTATTATTGTTCTACCAAAAAAAAAAAAAGTTGAACAAGCTGATTTTAGAAAGACCTGGAAAAATTTACACAAACTGATGCTAAGCAAAACAAGCAGAACCAGGAATGCATTGTACATGGTAACAACATGAAGATTGTGCCATGATCAATTATGGAAGACTTGGTTTTTTTCAGCAGTCAAGGCAATCCCAATAAATTTTGTATAAAAAACACTATTTGCATGGAGAAAGAGAACTTTGGAGCTTGAATGTAAATCAACACATACTTTTTTTTTTGGTTTGTTGTTTTCTTACTTTTTTTCCCCTTTGTTCAAATTTTTCTCTCCCAATATAATTCATAAAGAAATTTTAAAAGTTAATATACCATGTAAAAAATACATATATAAAAATAATTTAAAAAGAAATACTATCTTAATGATAGAAAACATAAACAATCACTAATGTTAAAAATGTATTTCAAAACTTTTAAGAAAAATTTTTTTTTCTGTGATCATTTAGGCTTATAGTTTTAAAGTCAGTCACTCACTTCTTTTCTTGATCTGTTTATCATTAGTTTTTTTTTTCCTTTAATCTGTCTTTAAAAATGTTATTAAATATCTACTCCAATCTCAAGTATAAAATATGTCTTAATTTCTTCTGAACCTTTCCATTTTGTCATTTATGTCAGCACAATAATATTCCATTATACCACAAATTTGTTTAGGCATTGTCTAATATGAAGATAGCCCTTTAGTTTCCCAAAAAAAAAAAAAAAAAAAAAAAAAACTATTATAAAATTTTTTGTATATATGAATACTTTTCCTCTTTATTTTATTTCTTTGGGGCAAAGGATTAATAGTAGTAGTATAACTAAATCAAACAATATATACAGATTATTAACGTTAGGAGCATGGTTCCAAATTGATTAGATCAGATTTTTCTGCAGCCCCTTCAACATTTATCATTTTATTCTTTTGTCATCTTTGTCAAATCAAATGAGTGTGAAGTCATACTTTAAAGTTGCCTTGATTTTCATTTCTCTTTTAGTGTTTTAAGAGTACTTTTTTTCATATGGTTGTTGACAGCTTGGATTTTTTTTTCCTTTGAAAACTGCTTATGCATATCCTTTGACCATTTTACTATTGGGCATGGTTCCTAGTTAAATGTGAATCATTTCTTATGTCTTAGAAATTACTTTAATCAAATAAACTTATAAAAAAAATTTTCCTGTGATCATTCTCCTTTCTAATTTTAACCATATTAGATTCATTTGAACAAAATCTCATTAGTTTTTTCTCATATTTTTATCAAGGTAATATTAATGATTTAAAAATTAGTAAATATTGGTAGACTAAATAAGAAAAAATACATTATGCTTGCTATGTCTGCCTTTGGTTTTATGAAGAAAATGATGATTGCCTTAGTACAAAATACATTTTCTGTATATATTTTTTCTGAAGTAGATATACTTTTAACCAGAAACTCACCATCTTTTTCTCCTAACCAGTACAAAAGGATTTTTTTCTCTTTTCTCTTTACACTATGCAAGTACTTTTTCCCTACTGCTACATCCATTCTTTCCACTGACACTAACCTATGAACACTAGTGGTCTTTTCCCAACAAGGATAACCAGAGGTAATACTAACTATGGTGACTATATACTTCCTGAGTTCATGTACATATCAAGTATTTTTTTTAATTTGAAAAATTTTGTGGTGGCCTGGCCAACATACTAATAAACATTAGTATCTTGCTAATACTACCTGGTGGGTAGGGAGGTGAGAGGGATCATTTATTTCATTTCTGCGGTTCTTTGATCTAGTTAGTGGAAAAGGCTTCCTGAAATTCTGTTATATCCTGATCTTGAAAGAATGGAAAGAAGAGAATTCTCTGGAGGAAAGGAACAAGAAGTTGAGAAATCTCAAATGCAGAAAAGTCTATACATGGCAGAGAGAAGCCAGGAAGTTGCCTGAGTTCTCCCCAGTTTCCTTCAGAAACATTAAATCAAGCTTCTATATAGATTCTGGAGCAGAGAATCCACAAAAAGATGGAGACAATTTTCCAGCTAAAAATAACTTGGACTTCAGCAGAGATTACTTAAATAAAAGGGAAGTGCAGCCCAATGCAGGCAGTGTTCAGACAAGTTAATGTGAGGCTCTTGCCCACAGCACAGATCAGCAAACAATGCTCCGTAGTCCTGCCTTAACAGATTAGTGTTACAGCAATAAGATCTCTAGCCCCAGGACAGAAGATAAACTGTCAGCCCCCAAACCTCAGCACAAGAGGCACAACTAGGCTAGGCTACCCAGTGCAGTAGGCAAGCCATGAGCCCTAGAGGCTATGGAATAGAAAGCCTGCTCAATACCAGGTCTTGGCCCCCAACAAAAGAAGCGTGAGACAATTCTCTCACTTCATTCTCTCACTCTAAAAGTCACAAAGTAGGATTTAAAAATCACTAAAAAGACACCACCAGAAAAAGCCCTGACCATCAAAAGCTAGGGAAAATCAAACTACAAACTCAGAATGAGTCCAACGGTATCAAAATACATGTGAAGCCTCACATGAGAATTTGAATTTGTCTCAAGACCAAAAAGCCACCTTAGAAGGGTTCAAAAGGGATTTGAAAAATGAGAGGTAGAAGAAGAAATGGGAAAAATGTTATGCAAGGGAGTCCACAGCATAGAAAAGGACAGAAAATTGAAAACAATTCCTTAAAAAATACAATTGGCCAAATGGGAAAAAAGAAATCCACTGAAGAAAATTTCTTAAACAGTTGAATTTAAGAAGTACTGGACTACCTGAGAATATTTTTAAAGAGCCTGGATGGTATCATTCAAAAAAAAAAAAGAAAGAAATGCCCTGATATCCTAGAACCAAAAGGCAAAACAGTCATTGAAAAAATCCACTGATCACCTCCTGAAAAGGATCCCAAAATGAAAACTCCAGGGACTATTGTAGCTAAATTCCAGAATTATTAGAACAAGGAGAAAATACTACAAGCCACCAGAAAGAAACATTTCGGATATCCAGGAGCCCTAGTGAGGATTACTCAGGATTTAATAGCTTCTACATTAAAATATTGCAGGAGTTGGAATGTGATATTCTGGAAGGCAAAAACGTTTGGATTACAATTAAGAATCAATTACCCAGTAAAAGTGAGCATAATTTTTCAGGGGAATAAATGGATATTCAGTGAAATAGGGGACTTGCAAATTTTTTTGATGAAAAGACCAGACCTGAACAGAAAATTTGATTTTCAAATATAAGACTCAAGAGAAGCATAAAAAGAAAAAAACATGATGTTAAGTAAATTTAAATAAATTACATTCCTACACAGGAAGATGATACTGTAAGTCTTTAGAACTGTATATTAAGGCAATTAGGATATACATAAAATATATGGGTACAAATACACTCTGATGTGATATTTTAAAAAATTAAAGAGATTTAAAAAGGATTGTACTGGGAAAAGAGGAAAGAAGGAGGCAGAATATGGTAAATTACCTCATGAAGAGGCACAAAAAAATACATAGGAGGAAAAGGGAAGGAGTGAACATTTGTTGAACCTTATTCATTAGATTTGGTTCAGAAAAGAATTAACATACACAGTTGGGTATAAAAATATATCTTACCCTATAAGGAACTAACAAGGGAAAGGGGGAACAAAAGGGAAAGGATAAGGGATGGGAGGACAACAGGAGGGGGAAAAGGAAAGAAAAGAGAAAGGGGCTGATAGGTAAAATTGAGGGTGACAATGATCAAAAGCAAAACATTGGTGAAGAGGAACAGGGTGGAAGGAGAGAGGAAAGTAAGAACAGGAAAAATTTAGGATAGAGGGAAATACAGTAATAATCATAACTGAATGTGAATTGAACTCTCCAATAAAACAGAAGCAGAAGAATGAATTAAAAGCCAGAATCCCAAAATATTTTGTTTACAGGAAACACGTTTGAAATGGAGATACACAGAGAATGAAGGTAAAAGACTGGAACAGAAAATGTTATGCTTCAGTTGAAATAAAAACAAAAAAACTGCTAGTAATCCTAATAGCAAAGTAAAAGCAAAGATCTAATTAAAAGAGATAATAAAAAATACATTTTGCTAAAAGGTACCATATACAATAAAAATATGAATACTAAATATATATACACCAAGTGATATAGCATCCAAAATCAGCAAAACTATATTAATAGGGGAGCTCAACCTCTTTTCTCAGAACTAGATAAATCTAATCACAAAAGTTTAAAAGTTGAGTAGAATTTTTGAAAAGCTAGATATGATAGAGCTTTTTTTCTCAGTTGCACATGGCACTTACACAAAAATTGATCATGTATTAAAGCATAAAAATTTCACAATCAAATGTAAAAAGGCAGAAATATTCAACATCCTTTCAGATCATGGTACAATAAAAATTATGTGTGAAAAAGGGCCTTGGAAAGAATATTTAAAAATTAATTGGAAACTAATAAACTTCTAAAGAATGTGTGTCAAGGACAAATCATAGAAAGTATAATTTCAAGAGAATGATAAAAATGAGACAACATACCAAAATGCAACCAAAACAATTCTTAGGGGAAATTTTAAATCTCTAAATTCATAAATAAAACAGAAAGAGGACATAAATGAATTAGGCATACAACTAAAAAAGCTGTGGACAGAAATTAAAAAACAACTAAATACCCAAGTTAGAAAATCTGAAAATCAAAGGAGAGATTAATAAAATAATAAAATAACTAATGAGCTAATAAATAAAACTTAAGAACCAATTTTATGAAAAAATAGAACTTTGGTTAATTTGATTTTTTTTTAAATATAGAAAAAAATCAAATTAACAGTATCAAAAAAAAAAAAAAGGAATTGACCATCAAAGAAGAAATTAAAGCAATAATTATCAACTATTTTGACCAACTGCATGCCAATAAATCTGACAATCTAAATAAAATAGATGAATATTTTTTAAAATGTAAATTGCACATATTAATGGGTGAGGAAATAAAATTCTTATCCCCATCTTAGAAAAAAAATTAAACAAGTCATCAGTGAACTCCCTAAGAAAAAAATCTCCAAGCAAGTAAAATAAGACTCCAGGCTAGTCATATTTACAAATAAATTCTACCAAACACTTAAAGAACAACTAATTTAAATGCTATATGAAGTTTTTGGGAAAATAGACAAAGAAAGAATCCTACCAAATTTATTTTATGGCACAAATATAGTGCTGATACCTAAACTAAGAAGAGCCAAAAAAACCCCCAAAAAACTATAGACTAATTTCCCTAATGAATATTGAAGCAAAGGTTTTAAATAACATTTTAGCAAAGAGATTACAGCAATTTATCATGAAGATAAGCTTCATGATAAATTTATCATGAAGATACTCTATGACCAGGTGGGATTTATTTATATCAAGAATGCAGGACTGGTTCAATATCAGGAAAACTATCAGCATAATGGACCATTTCAATAACCAAACTAACAAAAATCATGATTCTCTCAATAGATGCAAAAAAAAAAAAAAGTTTTGACCAAATACAGTACTTATTTCTATTAAAAATACTGGAGAACCTAGGAATAAATGGAGTTTTCCTTAAAATAAGTATCTAAAACCATCAGCAAAGATTAGATGTAATGGGGATAAACTAGAAGTTTTCCCAGTAATATCAGGAGTGAAACAAGGATGCCCATTATCACCATTGTTACTCAATATTGTACTAGAAATGTTAAAGCTAACAATAAGAGAAGAAAAAGAAATGGAAGGAATTAGAATAGGCAACAAGGAAACAAAGATATCACTCTTGGCAGATATTATGACATTTAGAGAATCCTAGAGAATAAACTAAAAAAACTAAACAACTTTAGCAAAGTTGCAGAATATAAAATAAATCACATCATCAGTTAAACTTTTAGGAATAAAAGAAAGATAGTGCAAATTTTGCTGAATGTTCACTTCTAAAAATCTTTGGGCCCCAATTGACTGATTTTAGGACCCTGGAGTTTAAGCCCAGAAATTAAGAATTGGAAATATTGGAGAATTTGACCAAACAAATCCTTGAATATTAGAGTGTTAGTCATAAAAAAAACAAAAAACAAAACAAAACAAAAAAAAAAACCTCTCATATATGTAGAACTCAGTTTCATATCTTCCATAACTGAGACTGGAGGGAAGGGACGAAGGGAGAGGAGGAATTATCTCCAGCATTGTCTTCTTAGTTGAAATAAACCAAAAAGATACCTCAAGAATCTAGTCCAATTTTCTCAGGAACATTTCCTCCAAGGAATGTCACTCCTGGTTGTGAATGTCCCCAGGAGAGAGGGGGTCAAATACAAGAAGATAAATGCATTCTCCCAAATCTCCATTGGGACAAGAATAGATTCCCTTTCTAGGGATGACTAAAGAAAGAACTATTAAGCTGTGTAAAGTTTGGTTTGAGAATATAAAGAATTTAAGGGATTGTTTTGACCAAAGCATGAAACTTTTAATTACTTAGAAAGTAACAGAATTTTATTGAATCTTCCAAAATCATTTTAGAACAAATGAACTACCGATACTGCTAAATCCTTCCTCAGTCTCAGTTTTTTTTCCTGTGATTATACTTTGGCAAAAATCTACAGGAATAGAACTTTAACAGTTCTTCTATCTAGTAGGGCCTTGTACTAAATACACTGTAATGCTTTAAATGTGTTAACCCAATTGGTAAATTAGACTAAAGCAATTTTGTATTGTTACTAAATTACATTTTTGGGATAAGATTATAAAAGCATTAACACCATTAGGAAGCAAAAGAATTATTTTAGGCTGGACCGCAAATGATCACAAGTTCTATACTTAATAGAGGAGATAGTTAAGATGGTTAAGAACTTAACTTCAAAATCTCCAAGAGAAAAATAGGGAGAAGTTCAGGCCTGATATATTGTAATGCCTTGTTCTATGTTCTATGTGTGTCTTGTTTTGTAAATGATGAAATTAAATTTCCTTGTTTCAGATGGAAAGAGAATTGGAAATATTGGAGAATTTGACCAAACAAATCCTTGAATATTAGAGTGTTAGTCATAAAAAAACAAACAAACAAACAAACAAAAAACCTCTCATATACAACTAGGAAAATCCTTAAAGGAATAAAAAATAAATGTCTGTTTTATTTGTACTATGCTATTTATGTTTTGTGTTTACTCATAGTTCACATTTATCTATTCCTTTTCTTTTGGCTTAATCAACCAAAAAAACAGGCTATAAAAAAAGTAAACTTTCAGAAAGATCTTAAAAGAAGAATTGTCTTTTTTCTCTCTGTTTCTAATACTGGCCATGTTGGAGATGACTAAGATAAAAGATAGATACAAAAAGTATTTGAAAACTAAAGTAAGACAACTGATCAAAAACTAACTGTGAAAAAAGAATAATCAATGTCTACCTATTAGACATGGTAAATCCTCATGAACTTTTATCAATCCAAAGACTAGATACCCCTGGTAAAATTGGAGTAGAAAGCTAAAAGTCAAGACTGGAGCACAGGGCTTGTGGTGGGTCTTGATGCCCCAGGATATAGTTAACTTTCTTCAGAAGCTCAGATAGGAACTAGAGTACAAGGTCAGAGACAGAGGTTGGAATACAGGGCCATGAAGATAGTCATGGCATGTTGGGTATGTATCTAGCTGGATATAATATACTTTTCAGGAAAGAGTATGGTAGGTTTATGTATGGCTGCATATGATGAATTTTTACCAATCAAAAACCCCTAACTCCAGGATGGAAGCTTTAGTGTTGGGCCAGAGAGAGAAGATAAAAATGTTTTTCTCAAGGTAAAAAAATTGGGAAACCACAGTAGCAGTTGTTATACACTGATGACTGACTACCCAGATGCATTTCCAGATTGAAAGGAGGGGAAGTGCATTCTGAGAAACTAAGTGCTGTTATTTCCTTGTCATATATCTTTATTGCACATCATTGGTTAGGGTAAAGTAAACCCCCTCTTTTGTTAAATGTTCAGCGACCCATGAGTGCCTCATTTTGTCCCAACATCAAACTTCAACTAAGAAAGCCTTCAAAGCCATGCTTGCAATATCTGACATAGGCATCAGATTGGAACACAATGCCTTGTGGCTCCCATTGTGGTTGAGTTAAAAAAGAGCCCCACAAATATGGGAACAGATAAGGATTGTGCATCGTTTCTGTAGGATTGATTGCAGGCTTCAGATCAGTCAGATTAGCTTAATAGGTCCTGGAGAGGCTGCCCAGGAAGGTATAGAAAGCTAAGACCAGCATACCATAGATGTTATTTTCTGTACTGGGTAAACTAGTCAACCAAATTAAAGTCAAATTAAAAGTAAACTGGCTTATTGAATGCATGCCCATCAATTGGAGAATGGCTGAATAAGTTATGATATATGAATATTATGGAATATTATTGTTCTGTAAGAAATGACCAGCAGGATGAATACAGAGATGCTTGGAGAGACTTACATGAACTGATGCCAAGTGAAATGAGCAGGACCAGGAGATCATTATAAATTCAACATACAGTATTGTTGTTAATACTGTATCAGGATGGACCTTATGAGTTTTAAAAATTTTAAGGTCCTATATCCATGAAAATAATGGTTAAATGTAGGAGCAATTGAAGGTTAGTTTGGAGTGGAGTGATAGTACATAGCTGAGGTGAAGTATGGCATTCCTCAGTATTCTCACAAACTACTTTCTGTTCGGATAAAAGTTAATCTGATAAAGGTTAACTACCAGTGTCCTAGCAAATTGTAACAATAGATATAAATGAAATTACAGGAAACTATAGGTTGGTTGAATCCTTAATGCATACTTATGTACACTGTGTTTAGAATTACTCCTGTGTGTAGGAAGAAATTACCTGTCTTTCATAATTGATTCATATACTGGATTGAGTATATCTTTTGCTCCCCATTTTGGGGAGACCTTGACATGAATCATAACCTAATCCTTAAGAATTTTTCCATGGTTCACTGTAGTGTGGGAACTTAACAAGATGAATACTGTAAGAAAGGATTGCCTAATCCATCAAATTGAGGTCTATGAACTTGTGGGGCTTTTTTCCTTATTTGTTTGATAACTGCATTTAATATAATTGGTTTCTATTGTAACCTACGTATTTTACTTTGTGCATTAAAAACATTATTCTGAGAAAGAGTACATAGACTTTATCAGACTGCCAAAGAGGCCCATGACACATAAAAAAAGTTTAAAACTTTTTAAAAGTTTTTTTATACTCTAATTAGAGGTAGGCATCCATAGGACTAAACTCAATTCAATCTTTGTGTCTAAGTACTCCATAACAGCACCCCAGTTTCTGTGAATCCAGTAACTACTTATCAAAGTTAGAAAGGCGAGAGATCTTAGTGAGAGATCTTAAATTACTTTAAGAAAAAATGAGACTATATAAGTGGTACATAAACTGGCCCTTGAAAGAAGAGAAGGATTTCAACAGATGTAGATATAGAGATATAGTACATTGTAAAGATGAGGAATAGACTACATGAATATATAAAACATAGAAAGGGCATGAAGGGACAGAGAGTTAATATAGTCTGGCTAAAAGAGTGAATGAAAGGGAACAATATAAAATAAATTTGGAAAAGTAGTTGAAGCAGGATTGTGGAGAAATTTCAATACCAAGCATTCTTATCTTTTCCAAGAGCCAATGTAAAGCCATTAAAGACTTTTAAATAGGGAAGTGATATGATCAGAACTGCATTAACATATTTGGCAATTGTTTAAAGTTTATATAATGGGGGTTAACTAATGAGAGTTCAGGCTTTCCTAACACACAGAATGTTTGGCTTTAATCAAATGGACTTTGGAATATAAATAGATATTCTATGATTGTTTCTTCTACTAACTTTATGGTAAAGAGAGGGCCTTCTCACTAGCTACTAAGCCAGAATTGAGTATGCATACAAAAATTTTGAGAGCAACTCTAGCTTCTTTTTAATAATGGCCATCTGAAGAAAGATATATTGTAAATCTCTGAGTGAGAAAAGAGTCCTCTAGCCCTTCCCTGTTAGGAAGGCCAACACATGACCTCTAGTCTTCGTCTTTTATGTGTTTGTTCTTTCTTACTTTTAGGGGGAGTATTAAATATAGCTACAATTTTATGAGCTTGGAAAGATTGGGGGAGCAGAGGCCCAGTGCCGGAATAGCTGAAGTAGTAAGGCACTTTGAAAAGAAAGTCAGGATGAATGTTGGAGGGGATGTGGGAAAACTGGGACACTGATGCATTGTTGGTGGAGTTGTGAACGAATCCAATCATTCTGGAGAGCAATCTGGAATTATGCCCAAAAAGTTATCAAACTGTGCATGCCCTTTGATCCAGCAGTGTTACTACTGGGCTTATACCCCAAAGAGATACTAAAGAAGGGAAAGGGACCTGTATGTGCCAAAATGTTTGTGGCAGCCCTGTTTGTAGTGGCTAGAAACTGGAAAATGAATGCATGCCCATCAATTGGAGAATGGCTGAATAAGTTATGATATATGAATATTATGGAATATTATTGTTCTGTAAGAAATGACCAGCAGGATGAATACAGAGATGCTTGGAGAGACTTACATGAACTGATGCCAAGTGAAATGAGCAGGACCAGGAGATCATTATAAATTCAACATACAGTATTGTTGTTAATACTGTATCAGGATATATTCTGATGGAAGTGGATTTCTTTGACAAAGAGAAGATCTAACTCAGTTTCAATTCATCAATGATGGATAGAAGCAGCTACACCCAAAGAAAGAACACTGGGAAATGAATGTAAACTGTTTGCATTTTTGTTTTTCTTCCAGGGTTATTTTTACCTTCTAAATCCAATTCTTCCTGTGCAACAAAGAGAACTGTTCGGTTCTGCAAACATATATTGTATCTAGGATATACTGCAACATATTTAACATATATAGGACCGCTTGCTATCTGGGTGAGGGGGTAGTGGGAGGCAGGGATAAAGTCAGAACAGAAGTGAATGCAAGGGATAATGTTGTAAAGAAATTTTTTTCAAAATCAAAAAAAATGAAAAAGAAAAGAAAGTCAGAAAGCAGCATGTGTCAGACAAGTCAAATTATCACCACTACTATCTCCCTTATGGTAACAGTTCAGGATCTTGAATTCAAGAGTATTGGAAATAATAGTGCTTCCAGTCCATTCTCCTAAGCCATTTTTAAAGTTGTTTTCTTTATTTTTCTGCTTATACATATATGTTAAGTTCAAGCTAACTCCCTGGAGGCCTCAGGATCAGCCAGAGTCAGGATAAGTAAAAGACCTTGATCTTTAAGGGGACTTCTTAGTTAAAGAAGCAGGCAAACTGCCAGGAGTTTTGCCAAAGATCTCTTCTTGATTCTGGAGTCTAGAATCTTCACCTTTCTCCTCCTCTTCCTGCTGCCAAGTGAAGTTTCGCTTCTCTCCCCATCCTCTAATCCTTGCCTAGGATCATCTTAACATCAAACATTGAGCCAGCACCAATGATGAAAAGAGCCATTTTTCCAAACATATGCTAATAGAGTCATTGTCTCATATCGAATAGGTAATTAGCCTTAAGTGCTCAGTTTTCTGATTCAAATACACCTTTTCATAGTTTCAGCCCTTTATACATGTACATTAAGTTTTTAAAATATACATTTTTTTTTTATAAATCATGTTGGGAGAGAAAAATCAGAACAAAAGAGAAAAACCACAAGAGAGAAAAAAAACAGAAAAAAAAAAAAAGTAAGCATAGCATGTGTTGATTTACATTCATTCTCCATAGTTCTCTTTCTAGATGCAGATGACATTTTCTGTCCAAAGTCTATTGGATCACTGAATCATTAAGAAGAATCAAGTCTCTCATAGTTGTTCATCACACAATCTTGCTGTTACTGAATACACTGTATTCCTGGTTCTACTTGTTTCACTCAGCATCAGTTTGTGTAAATCTTTCCAGGCCTTTCTAAAATCAGCTTGTTTAACATTTTTTTATGCAACAATAATATTCCTTTACTTTCATGTATTATAACTTATTCAGCCATTCCCCAATGGATGGGCATCTACTCACTTTATAATTCTTTGCCACCATAAAAAAAGACACTACAAACATTTTTGCACATGAGTCCTTTTCCCTCCTTTATGATTTCTTGGGATATAAACTCAGTGTCCTTTGGGCAAATGGCTCTGTAGAATAGCTGTGTTATTTCACAACTCCACTAACAATGCAATAGTGTTTTTCCATATCCCTTCCAACATTTATCATTATGTTTTCCTGTCATCTTAGCTAACCTGAGAGGTGTTAAGTGGTACATTAATCAATAGCAATTTAGAGCATCTTTTCATATGACTATAGATAATTTAATTTCATCATCTGAAAATTGTCTGTTCATATCCTTTGACCATTTATCAATTGGGGAATGATTGTATACTTATAAATTTGACACAATTCTTTATATATTTTAGAAAGGAGGCCCTTATCAAAAACACTGGCTGTAAATTTTTTTTCTCAGCTTTGTACTTCCCTTTTAATCTTGTTTGCACTTGTTTTGTTTGTGCAGAAACTTTTTAATTTAATGTAATCAAAGTTGTCCATTTTGCATTTCATAATGATGCAATTTGAATGCTTTCAAGGGTGGTGATGAGGTTAGTGGCAATAAGAGGGCTATTATTATATGTTTAGTTGGCCTGCAGGTTTAAAAGTGAAAGAATTCACTTATTCCCGAATTATTAATTGCAAAATGAAAGTTTTTTGTTGGATAGAAATCAGTTTCTAAGGGACTGACTTCTATAGTGGCAGAAATCTATTAGGGAAATGGAATTTTATGCTGAGAGAATCAATGGGCAAGGTCATAGCAAAGTGCATGGCCCATCTTTGAAGCATCTTAGCTCTAGGAAGCTGTTATATTGGGTATCTTGGTCGGGGCTGGGACAGTCTGAATTGATCAGACCAGGGTTTATCAATTGAATGAGAATTTAGAATTTCTATGGGAGTTGATTTGCCTTTGAATAATATTGCTTCTCTTACCCTGGGAGGATGGGCTCTGTCCCTAGATTTTTTGGAGCCTGATGTCTGAGATCAGAAAAGGGGACATAATCTCTAAGAGTGATAATCTTAAAGGGAACACAACTTAACAGTTTCCCTGCCTCTTCAATAATATTCTCTAGTTCTTTTTTGGTCATAAATTCCTCCTTTCTCCAAAGATCTGATAGGTAAACTAACCCTTGCTTTCCTAATTTGTTTATGATATCACCCTTTACACCCAATTCATATATCATTTTGACCTTATTTTGCTATAGGGTATGAGACGTAATCTATGCCGAGTTTCTCACATATTATTTTCCAGTTTTTCCAGCAATTTTTGTGTTCTTATCCCAGAAGCTGGAGTTTGGGGGTTGATCAAATACTTTTTTTTAAAATATATTAGTATATATTAATTATTTTCAAATTAAGTTAAATATTAATATATTACTGTAGTCATTGATTATTGTGTCATGTGTATCTAACCTATTCCACTGATCCACCTCTTTATTTCTTAACCAGCACCAAATAGTTTGGATGACTGCTGTTTTATAATATAGTTTTAGATCTGGTACTGATAGGCCACTGTCTAAGCCATAAGCAAACATAATAGCTATGCAGCTCAAGAATTATTCTTACAGGGTTTATGTATAGGTATCACTACTGAAAACACAGAAATTAAAGATCTTGCTACTAAAGTCCTTGGCATTCTCAAATAATTCAACATCAGAAACTGCTATCATTTTATCAGTGGAAATGACATTAAAAATAAATGTTAACATGTGCTTTGCCTTTTTACCCTAAGGACCAATGGACATTTTCATCTAATTTGCTGCTGAAACCTTTTATGTGTTGTTTCCTCCATTAGAATGTAAGATCCTTGAGAATAAGAATTTTCTTTTTTTTTATTTGTATCTCTAGAACTTAGCACAGTGCTTTGAATAACCATAGAGCCAAGGTGCTAGATCTTACAAACAAGATAGTTATTCATTCCTTGGCCATGTTATATTCAAAAGTGATTATGATGATATTTAATGTATTGGACCAATAGAAGACTTTGCAAGCGTCAATGTTGAAAAATTACCCATGCATATGTTTTGTAAATAAAAAGCTTTAATTTAAAAAAAGTGACTATGATGGGGACAAATGTTTTATAGAAATTTATGTTGGGAGAGGAAGTAGTCAGTAGCAAAACACTTGAGGAGGGACAGTGTGAAATGAAAGAGAGAATAAATGAGGGGAAATCCAATTAGCAAGAGTAATTGAAAAAAAAATGTGAAGCAAGTTTCTCTAAGGCCTTACTTATACATAGAGGGAACTGAATCAAATTTATAAAAAATAGAGCCATCCCTCAATTAATAACCGATCAACATATATAATCTGTGCCCAAAGGGCTATAAATTCATGCATATCCTTTGACCTAACAACTCCACTACAATTCATGAATACCAAAAGAGATTAAGAAACACATAGACACACACACAGGAAAATGACTTACTTATATGTACAAAAAATATTCACAGCAACTCTATTCTCAGGTCAAAAAATTGGAAATTTAGGACTTGCTTATCAGTTAGGGAATGGTTCAATAAACTGTGGTATGTGTTTGTAATGGGATATTATCGTTCTCTGGGAAATGATGAGGAGGATGCTCTCAGAAAAAAAAAAAAAAAAAAAAAAAAAAGCCTGGAAAGTTCTCCATGAACAAAGTGAAATATACCAGATACAAAGTAATAACAATGTTCTGGGATGACTGGCTATAAATGACTTTGCTATTCTTAGTAGTACAATCATTTACAACTATTCTGAAGGACTTAATGATGAAAAATCCTATCCATACTCAGAGAAGGAACTGATTGTGTCTGAATACAGATTGAAGGATTCTCTTTCTTTTTAACTTAATTTTTCTTAAGGATTTTTATCTTCATTAGGGTGGGAGACCTATGTTTTCTCTCACAACTTCACTTTTATAGAATTATTTTGCATAACTCCACATGTGGTTTCTTTACAATAGGTGGAGATAAGGGAGAGAACCTAGAAACAAAAATCTTAAAAACAAATGTAAAAAAACTGTAACTGGGGAAATATTACCTTAAAAACTTATTAATAACACAAAAAGAAGGTTGTCTTTAATTTTGACAGCATTAACCATTATATTTAATTAAAGTTGGCCTTTTATATTATTGCACTTTTTAGCCATTCCCCAATAATTGATTGCAAACTTTTCACTTTTTTCTTATTATTAATAATCATGATGTGAAATATTTTGCATATATATCTTTGCTTATAGTGGTTCAATACATATTTATTAAGCTTCCACTATATGAAAGGCACTGTACTAAGCACTGGGCATACAAAAAGGGGCAAAAGATAGTTCCTGCCCTCAAGGAAATCACAATCAAATGTGGGAGGCAATGAATAAACAAATATATACAAATAAGTATATATAGGATAAATAGGAACCCTGTATATAGGATAAATAGGAATTATGAGAATTAGAATCAGATTAATTAGAATTAATCAGGGTTGGAAAAGTTTGCTTGTAGATGGTATTTTAATTGAGATTTAAAGGAACAATGAAAGCAGTCAAATATTTGTAGGGAAAAGTCCCAGTAGAAAACATAAAACATTCTTTTTTAAAATAATATTTTCTCCAATTGAATAAAAATTATTTTCAAATTTTTATTATTATAACTTTTCTTGCATCACATTACTTCATTGGATCTTCAAAAACAATACTTAGCGATAAGTATATTATAGCTTGACACAATCTTTGGAATTGAAACTTCTTTTAATGTTTTGTGAGTATTTCTGGAAAAAAAAAGTTTAAAGAGTAAATTCTATTCAATACTTTGAATCAGGAGTTAATGAGTTCATGATCTAGGAGTTGGTTCTTCATTTTGTGATCATCTAGTTGAGCAGCAGTTAAGTAGTAACTCCCAGATGTCTAGATATTTTCATCTCAGCCCTCCCATTCTAAGATACTAAGACCAGCCATTACTATTGCAGCCAGTCGGGTGTTGCTGTGCTAGAATCTGGCCAAGAGACTGATAGTCATGACTGGTAAAATAATCCAAGTCCCTCGCAGACATTTCCCTTTTACCAAAGCTTAGAGTCAGGAAAGAAAGCTGCTCCATTTAGTTACTTCAACTTTTCTTAATTTTGTCTCTTTCCTTCTTTCCCATGAAAGAAAGGAGGGAATTAAAAGATTATTTCTGCCTTTTTTTCCATCCTAATGAATGATACTCCTCACCTGTTGCTCTTTTTCTTCCATTGTAATAGTTTTATTCCCCTTTATATAAAAGAGTCCCGGGAGTTCTTAATTTATGTTATATAATAAAAGATAATATAAATAAAAATTTTGAGGGAAAGTCTGAATCGGGATAGAGACCATTAAAAGCATTTTGCTTCAGCTTGAGGTTCAAAGGAGGTAGGGGAAAGAGTAACTTGACCTCAAACATTTTGGAGAGACAATGAAATAATACTTCCAAATTGGCTTAAATGTTCATATATTTAAGGAAAGACTTTTAAACATAAAATTTAAAGTGAATTAGATCCCAAAGACAAGAGAAAGAAGTTCTTGAAACAAAAGCAAGGCAATTTTTTTTTTTTTTTTTTTGCCAGTGTATTAAGTGTTTAAATGTCCCATATAAGAAATGACAATCAGGATGGTTTCAGAAAAACCTGGAAAGACTTATATGAACTGATGCAAAGTAAAGTGAGCCAAACCAGAAGAACACTGTACATAGTAACAGCAATTATTATAACAACGATCAACTATGAAAGCCAAGTGACCCAAGATTATTCTAAAGAACTAATGATGAAAAATGCTATCATCTAGAATTCATGAACTCTGAGTGCAGATTGAAATATGTTTTTCACTTTTTTTCTTGGTTTTCAGTGAATGTGTATATGTGTGTGTGTGTGTGTGTGTGTGTGTGTGTGTGTGTTTCTTTTGCAATATGGCTAATATGGAAGTATGTTTTGTATGACTTCGCATATATAATCAATATCATATTGCTTATATGGCATGAAGAGGCCAGAAAGGGGCAGAAGGGATGGAGAGAATATGTAATTCAAAATTAGAAAAAAATTAAATGTAATTAATACTATTTAACAAAATAAATAAAAATATATTTTGTAAAAAACATATATGCCTTTCCCCCAGCAATAATTCGCTTGTCATTTACTAAGTTTTACTTAAATGGGGCTTTTTCACAGGATTATATTCTCCTGAGTGAGTCATTTGGAATTAGGGATTTTTTTACATATGTTTCAACTCTAACTATGACTATAAATTGTTTTGATTTCTTGACCTTACAGGGGATTGAGACAATTGCAGAAGATAAAATGGACAATTGTGATCATATAAAATTGAAAAGTGTTTGTACAAGTAAATCTAATATAGAAAAAAAATAGAAAGGAAATAATTAATAATTGATAAATAAACTAGAAATGAAAAACTTTGATAAAATAGATAAGTAAATAGCTAATCTACTTTTTTAAAAGAGGAAAATCAAATTTTCTTATCAAAGATGAAAAAAACAGAATTTGAAGAGGAAATGAAATTATGAAAAACTTTATTACCCAAGTATATGGTAACAAAATTATTAATTTAGTGGAATTTGATCAGTAGACTTATAAAAATATAAAATATCAATGATAACAAAAACAAAAAAATAGTCTAAGTGATCAGAAATGATAATTTACATAGAACACTCTGTGTCTGCTAAACAAAAAGTTAGTCAAAGTTGTAAGATATGAAATAAATCTACACAAATCACAATTCTTCTTATATATTTTCAAGAAAATTCAACTAGAAAGCAAAATTCTGTTTTTAAAAAGCACAAAAAATATAAATTATTTGTAGTTACATCTAGGAACTATAGGAGTTCGTCTATAAAGCTTTCTTTGTAGAAGCAAATATAAATAATTTTAGAAATATTAATTACTCATAGGTAAGTCACTAAGTTAACTTACTTATTTAGTGTTCAACTAATTAAACTACCAAAGGTTATTTTATAAACTAGAAAACATAATTAAATTTACAGAAAGGAACAAAACATCAAGAATCTCAAATGTAATCATGAAAAAGAAAGTAAAGGAAAGAAAGATCTGTCAGTATCAAATCTTGTAATATTGTATTACTGTATTAATATAATGATTTTAATAATAGTAGTTAGCATTTATATGATGCTTTCAGGTTTGCAAAATGCTTTATATATTTTATTTCATTCAATCCTCAAAACAACTCCTATTGTTATCCCCATTTTATAGATGAGGAAACTGAGGTTGAAAGCAATTAAGTGATTTGCCCAGGATCACAGAGCTAGTAAATATCTAAGGCAGATTTTGAACTCATGTTTCACTATCTCCCCACAACATCTCTTCCAAACCTTTTCATTCCTTCTCAGACCTACCACCAGGAAATGAGTGGCTAACCAGCCCTCATGTCATCTATCCTGCTTCAGTTCCCTTTATCTCCAGCCACCATAGCTAAGATCTGCCTTCCAGAGACCATCCCCCTATACATTTCAGGGAGGACAGAAATTTCCTAGTAAAATTTCAACAACAGATTTGGAATAAATAAATGAATGGGATTAAAAAGTGATTTATGATTTAAAGAGCATGGTCAAGAATTCCAAAAATTCCTTTACTGGAAATTAATCTATTGGTTTTCCATCTCTCCCTCTGACTTTCCTTACCAAATCCTTCTCATAATCTTTAATTTCTTCTAAACCACCACTCTTACACTAGCCACGTTCCTTTCACCATCTTGACCCCTTGATGAATCAATTCAATTCCACACTCTCTTTTTCTCTTGAATCTCAAGTTCCCCTTATTATATCATTGATTTTGCCATGCCAAGCCTTAGCCTTGGCTCATTCCTGGATCATTCTATGTACCTGGAACAAAGAAAATGCTTAATAAATGTTTATTGATTGACTGATTGATTTATAATTCAAGAAATAGCTTCAATTGTTAATAAATATCATCTCATCAATGAGTGCAATAGTCACATTGCAATGTAATCACAGAAATGTTAGGGTTTTTTTCTTTGTTTTTGAGAAGGAATCATGTCACTCTATAGAGTAAATGGGTCATTTGGATAAAGAAATGTAATTGAAATTGGGACAATGACAAGTACCTGAAATAAAGAAAAGAAATAGATTGTTAGAATCTTTGAAAAGCATATCACTTAAATTTGTGCTCAGTATAAAAGCTATTATATCTTTAGTTGCACTGCAAAATTTGCACAGACTGGAAATTTGAGTTGGTGTGACATGTTGACAAGCATATGTCAATTTCATCAAATATACTACCTGATAAAATGGTGAAAGATCCTTTTAGTTTGTAAGTAGAGCAGAACATAAATTATAAAGACTCATAGTGAGAAGAGCAATAATACATGGAGAAGCAGATGGTATTAGATAGGAAAAAGTGTGTTAGGATATGGTATCTTTTAAAGGATTGAAGCTATATCTGATTGGTATAGATTATGAGGAAGAGATGCCAAATTTTGGTAAAATATTGGAAATAGTGTCAATAGATTTGAATATAGTGAAAAATCATCCAATACCAATTCTAAAACATCTTCTATTTTACAGACCCTGCAAAAAAAATCATTTCTGATTGTGGATATTCAAGAGCAAAAACTATGATGATAGATAAAATAATAGAGAAGATTATTCCACTTGGTATAACCTGGGTTCAAGGTACCAAAGATCTAAATCTGATGGCCACCAATTTAATACAACAAAGAAATATCAGGGATATCTAGATAACCCTTTACCTAATAGTTTCCTTGTTTTTCCTGTATTTTTCTTGGGAGACTAACTCTTCTATATACTATTTTCAGCAAAAGCCTCAAACCTGCTTTTAACACATCATTTATAGCTGGCCTTTTTAAAAAAAATTTTCTCTTCTGTATAGCATAGGAAGTGTGATATATTGGATTGAAAGCCAGCTTCAAAAAAGAAGAACTGAAATCAAACTTCATCACACGTATTGGCTAGGTTATTTAATGGGCAAGTTGTTTAATATTCCAAACTTCTAAGACTAAGTTACACAGAAGGTGTTAACTTGTACACCAGTATAGGGAGACCCCCTATACATAGTGAAATCATTCTATCTCCTTTCTGCTAATACTTACATTCTCTATCATTTTGACAAAAGTTATCTCCTCTCCTATGCTTCTAATTTCAGATTTTCACACTGAAGAGTTAATACTATTTCATTTAGGAACCTTTCCATTTTCTTAACAACTTACACTGTAGAGAAGTATTCTTGCTTCCTCCTACTCCAGAAGGAGAACAATTTACATTTGGAATACAAACAACAGTCAGCTGAGGCAAAAATGCAAACATCACACATTGGATATATATGTTCCTGTTTTTCATAGTTGTTGAGTTTTCAGCATTGTTTCATGGAATGAAGGTATTTTTATCTCAATTTTCAACATCGGGTTAAAATTTCTAAGATCAATTATCGCTTCATAATAACTTAATTCCTTTCTTTTAATATAATCCTCCTTGGTCTTCCTTAACCTTTTTATATTCTCCTTAATTATCTCTAATTTGAATTCTCTTGATAGAATTTAGAACATTTATCTGAGAATATAGCTTGTTTTAAATTTCTCACCAATTTTGCCAAAATTCCCCTCCCCAACTTCATCCTCTGACTTACTTTAATAGTCCAATCCCGTACAAGTCATCTCCATGGTATTATTCTCCTTGTTTGATTCATCTTTTTTTTTTTTTTTCTGTTCTCACTTCTACAATATGGAATTCTATCTTTTTCTCACATAAAAAATGGAAATGTAAACCACTTGGCAATTAATTAATCAATAACTTTTCAGATACGAGTTTTAGTTTAGTGATAAAATTGGTAATAAAGTTATAAAATAGTTGAGAAGTGACTGAGATAGCAGAAGTATAAGTAGTTTTTTTTATAAGAGTTTGGGTGAGAAAGGGAGTAAAACTACAGGATATTAACGTAAGATACTGGTAGATTCTAGTGAATGAGTTTTTTTTATAAGAATAGAGAAAACTTTGGAAGGTTTTGAAGGTAGCAAAGAAAGAGCAACTAACTAGACAAATCAGAATTTCTTGATTTCCTTGGGCTTGTTGCGTCATCTCTAACATGATGCGCTCTAAGATGAGGTACTTTTTACCAGCTCTATATCTATGATCCTTTTGTTTGCAATAAAAATTTATAACTTATCTGTATAAAGAGATAAGCACAATTCTGTGATCATCTAATTTTTTGAGAGAAAACATAAAAACAGAAAGGCAGAAGGTCAAGTATTGTATCTTAGATAAGATTTTGTTTTAGGCCTGGTGGTTTTCAGACTATGAAGAGGAGTTTGCCTAGAGAAGTCATTTCCCATCATCTACTTGAAAATCTTTAAATAGAGAGATATGTGATAATTTTATCAACATACTTAAAACATGAAAGATAACTCAAGCACTACATGTCTCAATATTTATTTCATCTATATCATCTATCTCTGTTTCTATCTCTCTTTATCTCCATTTCTGCCTCTATCTCTGAGATTCAGCAATAGAAGAATAGCTTCTATCTTTTTTTTTTTTTACAGCTATGTGGTAATCATCATTTCTTCATCAGCTATCACTTCAGGAATTTCAGGGCATAAATTGATAAACAGGTGCCTCTCCCCCCAAATCTGTACTTTGGGAACTTTGGGTACTCTAATTAGGTGATAAAGGAAAAAAAAATGAAAGTTGAAGGAAATATCTGACTCATTCCACCTGCTGTCCTTGAAAGTTTATTATTTATTGAAGCTAGGTGGTTCAGTGGATAGAGTCCAGGGCCTAGAATCAGGAAAACTCATTTTCCTGAATTCAAATCTGGCTGTAGTCATTTACTAGCTGTGTGATTCTGATCAAGTCACTTAACCTGTATACCTTGGTTTTCTCATCTGTAAAATGATCTGGAAAAGAAAATGGCAAACCACTCCAGGATCTTTGCCAAAAAAAGCCTCAGAAATACAAATAATAGGACACAGTTGAAATAAATGAAAAACAATATTTGGGATGAAGTTGCCTTTTTTTTTTTGGCCTTGTTTGGGTTCTGTGAAATATTTAATATAAACATTTTCCAGAATCCAGGAGTCCATATTTTCATACAGATAGACAATATCCATACAAATAGAGCTCATTGCAGTTTTGGAAAAGAGACCTAGAGAATTCAGTTAGCAAGTGACAAAAAACAAAACAACAAAGTAAGTATTGTTTATTCATGGCCTAAATTTTTGACTTACTTTTAAGTCACCTGATTTACCCTCTAGAATGTTATACAGCAAATGGATCAACATTCCTGAAGGATTTTTGTTTAATAATTCATATACTGAAATATCTTATATGTATAAAATATATCAGCAGGCTAGTACAAGGAGCCTTGGAAGCTATTAGATTATTCAGTGAGTGAAATGGGAAAAAGAAGCCATCAAAAGAGCAAAGAAAGGCTAATCTTTTTTTTTTTTTTTTTTTTTAAGGCTAGTTGTAAAGGTAGGAGTAGAACCATAATAATCAAGTGTTCCAGAAGACAAGGTAAAGAGAATTTTGAGAAAGGGGATGTTCATATATATTCTTATATAGAGATCAAAGAGAACAAGGATTGAAGAAGAAACCATTGAATTTACCAGTTAATTGATTGTTGGTGAATTTGGAGGGCATTTTTTCTTTTCCTTTTTAAAAAAAATAATAGTAGCTTTTTGTTTTTCAAAATATATGTATAGTTTTCAACATTCATCCATGCAAAATCTTATGTTTCAAAATTTTCTCCATCATCCCCCTCTCCCCTAGACAGCAAGTAATCCAATATAGGTTAACATGTACAATTCTTCTAAACATATTTTCATATTTCATATTTGATCTGAAAAATCAGATCAAAAGAGGGAAAAATGAGTAAGAAAAAAACAAGCAAACAAACAATAAAAGATGAAAACTATGCTGCAATCCACATTGTTTCCATAGTTCTCTTTTTGGATGTGGATGGCTCTTTCCATCAAAAGTCGTTGGAATTGGCCTGAATCACCTCATTGTTGCAAATAGTCAAATTCATCACAGTTGATCATAACATAATCTTGCTGTTGCTGTGTACAATGTTTTCTTGATTCCATTCATTTCACTTAGCATCAGTTCATGCTAATCTCTCCAGGTCTTTCTGAAATCGCTTATTAGTCATTGGAGAGTATTTTTTTTTTCAACATATGGGTGGTAATGAAACGATAGTAGGCAAATGAAAGAATTGGTGGTGAGGAAATGGAGGCAGTTACTGTAAAGTATTTTTTGAGAGGGGGGTTGAGTAATGAAAAAAAGGAATATTTAACTTAATTTAGCAGCAGGAGCCAACACATGTAGAGTAGAAAAAGAGAAGTATGAAAGTTTTTTTCTTTAAATCACTTTTCTTCAAATGGATTTCCAGATCACTGATATACAGTGTAAGAAGATGAAATCAATGATAAAACATGCCAGTCTTGTCATTCAATGGGAATGATACTCATTGTTATATTTTAAGCTATATATTTCTATTTTTAAAAATATGACAACAATATTTAAGTCCTCTGGAGTTATTCTGTAGTATGAACTGTGTAATCACTGAGTTTTATAAAAAGAGGGTCCATCTTGGATTGTATCCAAGGAACGTTATTACTTCAAATGTAGGGAAAAAGCTTGTTCTTAAACAGCTTCATCTATAATTATAATCTACTCATTTCACCCTTTGTTCTAACAATTTATCTCTTGTCTTGAACATTCAGATTCATCTTGTGGCTTGAGAACATTCTTTTCCATTGTCATTGCCACTACCTTAGTTCAAGCTTTTATTACCTCTATCAATTATCTTATTGCAATAGCTTTCAAACTGAGCTTAAGCTCTCTCTTTACTAATTAATTATATGTAGTCACCTCTTTTTATTCTGAGGCAAAGCTCTGACCATGTTACTTTCTTACTATTAAAAAAAAAAAAAAACACCTTTCAATGATTCAACAACTGCCTATTGAATAAAGACCAGTAATTAAATGTTATGCTCTGACCTTAATCAGTAGATTTCTAGCCTTATCTCCCATCATTCCCTTATCTATCTTAAACTGGACTAGTAATTACCATTCCTAAAATGCACCTTGATTTTTCTCACCTTCTCATCTTTGATCATACCTTTCTATTCCTGTTACCTGAAATTTCCTCTCCACAATTAAGTCTGATGAAATTCTACTCATCCATCAAGGGCCAGCACAAGTGACATTTCCTTTATGACACTTTTTCTGAAAACTCCCAGTTGAAAATAGTCTTCTCTACTTTAATTGTTCTGCCCCTTACAAAAAATCTTTTATATTAGTATAATACCAGTTAGACTGGTCTGAAGCTGAAGGTCTGCAAGGGCTAAAAAACTGAGACATCAAAAGCCTTGAAATGCAAAATAGATATTCCTCACTTTAGAAAGAGGTTGTGAAAAAGTTAGCAAGAGAGTGAACAAACCTTCAGGACTAGACTGCTGTCATACCCTTGTCCCTGGTCACTTATTTACATAAGACTCTTAAGGGAGAATGGGAGATAAGTACATCTGAACTGAAACTTATTAATCCTTTGTTTTTGAAGAGGACCAATGACATCACAAGATTTATGTCTTGAGTTGCCTGTGAATTGTATTTAATTAAGTCAGAGCTGAGTGGTCTCACTCTCTCTTCCAATTGGTAAAGTCCCATGGCAAGACAAATATAAAGCTGATTGGGAGAGGATTCTGGGAAGATGGCAGAATAAGGAAAGAAATTTCCTGCCTCTTCAAATTCCCCCACAAACAATATAAAATAACATCTCAAAGTGAACTTTGATGTAGGGTTCTTGTTTGGCTTTCTGGAGGTCTCTGGAGCAGCCTTCATTTCAGTAGAGAAATCACCATGAGAATAGCCAGGTGTTAAAGTCCAAAGTCCAAATTCTTTATTGTCTCCTTGCCTGGGGCTAGGCAGCTTTCAGACCAGCCTTGGTCTCAGTGAGGGAAGTGCAGGAGGCCAGCCACCATGGTGATGTGAGATGAAGTGAATCTCTCTGAGTCCAAATGCTTCAGCCTCCAGCCATCACAAAGGAGGATGATGGAATGAATTTGTGTCTCAGTCCCTGCTGGCTGTTATATACTCTATTATAATTACATCATCGTAGGTGCGAATCTTGTAGAACTATATTAAGTACTAAGTACATGTACTGAACTAGAGAAGTATTAATCACCATGCTAAACTAGATAATATTGTCTTATCAAGTCCACTGACTTAACATCTTGTAAGAATGCTTGTTTCAAGTACAAGAGTTCTGGCCCATAACAATTTGAGAAGCAGGAGTAATTTTAAAAAGTTGAGGTAAAGCAATTGTCTGTCTAAGACAACTTAGGAGGAGATGAGGAAAAACTCAGGTCTTTCCAGTGATGGTGGTTTGCCCTGATTGAAATGCATGTACCTCCAGACAGATACTGTTGAATCAACAAATAAGCTCTGGAGGAAGTTATGTTGGGCAGCAGCCTCAGTATCAGGAACTTTTGACCCAAGGCAGCTCAGGGGAAGATTCCAGGAACTTCTGCTGGCACTAGACACTAGATCCAAGTGCACTGTCCACACTTGGTCCCAGGCAGTGTCTGTGATAGGAATATACTGGTGAGTGTATTAAGCAATCACAGGAGAGGCAAGTCCCTGGTTTTGATTTCAAGTCAGAGGGGCAAGATAAAGCTTTTAGATGCAGAAGGGACCACAGGGAGCAAGAGCATTTGAGGTGACAGCTTTGCTAGAGGCCTAGCCATGACTCAGGGGATGCATAGGAATACCCAAAGTCAGATCCCTAAATAGAGCTCAAAAAATAACGGTACAGAAACCTGACTGTAACACAAAGTTAATAGCCAAGAAATAGACAATTTAAAAATCAATAAGCAAAACAGAAAGAACCCTACTACAGATAACCCTACTATAGATTATGCTGAAAGACAAAATCTGAGTTCATCAGAAGAAGATAGTAAAGTTAAAATAACTACTTCTAATTCAAAGAAAAATATCAAATTTTCAAAAGCAAATTGGAAGTGCTTTCAAGGGACTTTTAAAATCAAATAAGAGAATTGAAGAAAAATTAAGGGGAAAGAATAAGAGTAATGCAATAAAAGAAAGTCAACCAGTTGGAAAAAGCAATTCAAAAACTTATCAAAGAAAATAACTCTTTAAAGATAAGAATTAGAAAAGAGGAAGATAATGAAGGCATCAAGAAATAATAAAATCAAAAGTGGAAAAAATAGAAGAGAATGTTGGAAAAACAATTGACCTGAATAAGAGAGAAAATAAGAATTGTTGATGTACCTGAAAGTCATGATCAGAAAAAGAGTCTAGACACTACTTCAAGAAATAATTAAGGAAAATTGCCCTGATATTCTAGAATAAGAGGGTAAAATAGAAATTGAAAAAGAAAATCCACCAATCACCACTTGGAAGAAATCCTAAGCTGAAAACTCACAGGAACATTGCAACCAAGTTTCAAAGCTCTCAGGTCAAGGAGAAACAACTTAAATACAGTTGAGCTACAGTCAGGATAACACAAGATTCAGCACCTTCTACATTAAAAGACTAAAGAGCATGGAAAAATTATATTTTGAAGAGTAATGGTACTGAATTTGCAAGTAAGAATAAATTAGCCATAAAAACTGATTGTAATCCTTTATGGGGGAAAATAGATATTTAATGAATAAAGGACTTTCAGGTATTTATGAAAAAAAAAACACTAGAACTGAATGGAAGATTTGACCTAAGTGATTCAAAAGAATATAAGAAAGTAAACATTGAAGACCAATGATAAGTAATTTAATAAGACCAAACTGTTTACTTCTTATATGGGAAACATTTGTTGTAATTCTCAAGAATGTTATCATTATTTATGTAGTTTGAAAGAGCATATATAGAAGGCTTGGAGTTAAATTGAATATGGGGGGGATGATCCTAAAAAATAAAATTGGGTAAAGAGAGATAAAATGGAACCATTATCTCATACAAATGAGTCATGATTGGAAGAACTATTACAGAGAAGACAGAATGGGGTGGAGAGCTGGTAATTCTAGAACATTATTCTTATCAGAACTGGGATGAAATAACATATCCATCTGGAAGGTTATAAAAGTCTCCTTAACTCACTGTGAAATAGGATGTAAAGGATTGATAAGGGTGGGAGTCTTAGAAGGGTGTGCAGATTAAGAAATAGAAAGATCAGGGCAGAGGATACAGGAGGGCTTTTTACAAGGGTTGTGGATTAGGGAGGCAATGATTAGAAGTAAATTATATATCTGAGAAGGGATATGGCACAAGAGAAGAGAAATACCTTTTTTCTCACTGGTATGAAGTACTTAAAAAAAAAACCTGACCATATATTAGGGCATAAAAACTTTATAGTTAAATTTGGAAAAGCAGAAATATTAGATGCATTCTTGTCAGACTACAATGCAATAGAGATCATATTAATTAAGGGACTAGGGAAACACAGATTAAAAATTAATTGAAAACTAAACAATCTAACCTTAAGAAATGAATGGATTAAAGAACAAGTCATAAAAATAACAATATTTTTATTAAAGAGAATGATGACAATGAAACAACATAGTAAAACCTATGGGATTCAGAAAAAGCTATAATTGGAGAAAATTAATGTCGATAAATGCTTATGTTAATAAAATAGAAAAAGAGCAGACCAATGAGTTGAGTATGAAACTAAAAAATTAGAAAAAGAGCTTATTAAAAAACCCCAATTAGCACTGAAATTGAAATTTCTAAAAATTAATAGTGAAATTAACTTAAAAAATAAATGTAAAAAGACCATTGAATTAATAAATAAAACTCACAACTGTTTTTATCAAAAAACTAGGAAAAGAGATAAGCCCTTGATTAAAATGATTTGCAGGGAGAAGACCCAATCAGTATCAAGAATGAAAAGAATGAATATAATACTGATAAACATGAAATCAAATAGTTATGAACACTTACTTTATCCAACAATATGCCAATCAAACAATCTGAGTGGAACAGAAGAATACTTACAAAAATATAAACTAACTAGATTAACAGAAGAAAAAAATAGAATATCTAAATAAGCCTATTTTTAAAAAATAAATTGAACAGATCACAAATGAGCTTTCTAAAAAATATCAGAACCAGATGGATTTATAAATACATTCTACCCAAAATTTAAAGATCAACTAGTTCCAATAAATAAATTATATGAAATAATAGGCAAAGAAGGCTTCCCATCAAACTCCTTTTATGAAACAAATATGGTGCAAAACTGGAGACCAACAGAGAAATTAAGTCAGAAAATGTAGATTTGAGAATCATTAAAATAGATATAGTAATTTGTATTTGGGGATTAATGAAATCATCAAGTAACAGAGGAGAAACAAAAAGGGAAGAAAAAAGGAAATCTAAGGTAAAACTATGGTTAGAAAGTGTGGTCTGGAGGAAGATCCAGCAAAAAAAAAAAAAAAAATACCAGAGAAGAAACAGTCAGAGAAGTACAGTAAACTTTAGCACTTTGTGACTAAACTTGCTGAATTCATTATTTGACACATTTTGATGAGGAAAAAAATGCTTCAACACGATGTTTGCTTGGCCCTTATTGCACTTGATTGTTGTCTTAGTTGAGCAGTGGAGTTGTGAGGTTGGCCAAGCATATCATCCAGCTCCTCCTGCCGCAGCTCTTATCACCTTCAGCCTGAACAACTCCTCTCCAGCAAAGGCAACTGTGCACAAGATGGTCAGGTTGGAACCTGTAATGCTGAGTTTGTCTGCCTCGGTGGGCAGGTAATAGGACAATTACTGCAAGATGATGTGGTTGCAGCGTATTGTCTCCCAGCTCCCCAAGTAGTAGGATTTGAAGAGGCACAGAGTGGCAACCTTGCTCAGCACCAGGAGAAGCAGTAAGAGCAGGAACAGCAGAGATGGCACAAGCAGCAGCAGTGGGAGCCCAGGTGAGGAGGTGACTGTGGCAGAGGAGGACCCAGGACTCCACATCCAGGCATCTTTCCCTCTCCCCACTCCACCAGCTGCATAGAGATTTGGGTTCCTCTTAGAAACCCCCATTTGAGGGCTGGACTGGGTTAACTTGTTTCTCTGCAGCAAGAAGCCCCACTTACCCCTTTGGGGAATTGGGTGGGGAGGAATGCTTGGGCTATGGACTGGAGATGTACTCCTTATTTGAAAAAATTCATTTAGTACATGTTTTTGTCACTTCTCATACCTTCTGGAACCAATTAATGAATAGTACACAGGAACCACTGTAATATGAAAAGAAGGAAGTCCTAAAAACCTAGAGAGAAGGGAATATGGAAGAGAGCTGGATCAACATTGGCAAAGAAGAGAATGAGTGAGGATTGAGAAGGTGATTTCTATGATCTCAAAAAGGTAAGACAATAGAGAGTAGATGCAATAAGGGCCAAGCAAACGTCGTGTTGAAGCACGAAAGGAAGGGGGAAAATTGAAAAGATGGAGAAGGGAAGGAGACCTCGCTTTGGAGGTGGGAGGGGGTTCCGCTGATGAATATTTTTATGGACAAAAGGAGATGAGCACCTTACACTGAGGTCAGAAGTATTTAGTGCCCCAAAAGTCTCATGGGGGGATGGTGTTACAACGCTGGGGGCAATTGGCACTTGGAGGACCAGGGAGTATATGGACATAGGGAGGAGATTTTTAAGAAATTGTAGAAAGAAACAAAGATGGTTAGCAAGACAAGATGCAGATTAGTAGGAGGGGATGTTCCATACTATGGAACAGTCTTCTGCCACATCTTCTCCCACATCTACAATGTTATACATTATTCTGAAAGTAAGACACAGTGGAAAAGGGAATGCGTGGGGTAAACTCTTCAATGCAGTGGCAGAAAGCACCTAGAAGGCAGAGCTTAAAACAAATACCTCAGAGGCTTTGATATATGAGGTGTATGGGGAAAAGAGAGATTGGATGATTCTAGAAACCATTAATCAGAAAATGAAGTGTAAGTAAAATAGAAAAGCTGGATAATGGAAAAAGTGAAATTCTTGTTGAAAAGGGGAATAAAAAAATGATGAAATAAAAAAAAAAAAAACAACCCTAGTGCCTTAGACTAGCTGAAGAGAGAGGAAGGGAAGCCTATGATAGAAGAAAAGAGAAGGGGGTGAAATATAGAATGAGATGAAAGCAGGAGTGTGGTAGATGAAAGATGATATGATTCAGGAAACTAAGGTTTGATGTTCCAAAAATATTAACCAAAACATGGTAGTTGCCCCCCAACCTGGGACTAGACCTTCTTAGTTCAGATCTGGATCCCAAATAAAGGAGACAGGTTTTTTTCTTATGAATAATTAAATCAGTCTGATTAATTAAAAAGAAACAATAAAACATTAGGCAATTCTATTTTTCATTAAATGAGATATTAGGGATTTTCCAAGTTGGGAGATGGAGAGAGAATAGGTGTAATTCCCTGAATTCAGAAAAAAGGTATTATACTTCCTCCTCCCTTTAAGTGTTGGTGAACAATCAAAGGAACATGGAAACAATAATCAATTGATCAGAGTGCCACCAGTTTTCAGGTAAGACTTATGGGTTGCTTAAGATGTACAATTGTGAAAAAACATATCAATCTTTGGATCTGACTGGTTTTTGGGTGAGCACAACCCAGAGCTACCTAAAAACAAAAGCAAATGACATAGGAAATGGGAATATATTAGATAATGGTGGGGAGAGTAGATGTTCTTGCTTCACTATTGCATTTATGGGAAAAGGTTTTAATAAATGAAAACTTATCACCCTAAGGAAACATGAAAGGGTGGAAGGAAAGATAACTTTAAAAAGGCACAAGGAGGTAAACAATTTATCAGTAAACTTTCTCTCATCTCCTGAGTAGATGATCAATAACCTCAATACTCTGAGAGAAGGTCTGAGAGAATAATGAAAAGACACTTCTGGATCACTTGAAAACCATGACCAAAAGAAGAACAGAAATAACATTTTAAAAATGATTACATATACTGTAACCTATTCAACATGCAAAGGATTGCTTGCCATCTGGGGGAGGGGATAGAGGGAGGGAGGGGAAAAATTGGAACAGAAGTGAATGCAAGGGATAATGTTGTAAAAAGTTACCCTGGCATGAGTTCTATCAATAAAAAGTTATTTTAAAAATGATCACAAAATAAAACTGCCTAGATCTTTTAAATTTTTATTTATTTTTTTAAATATTTATTTTGAAATTTTCAGTTCCAAGTTCTCTTTCTCCATTTTCCCTTTCTCTACCAATTGACAAATACTTTGATACCCCTTATATATATGAAGTTATCCAAAATTTCTATATGCCCAGATCTCTTCAAATTGGAGGGAAATAACTTTATTCCAATAAATATGATAACCTAAGTGAAATGGAAGAATACCTACAAAAATATAGATTTCCCAGATTAACAGAAGAGGAAGTAAATTATTTAAATAATCCCATTTTAGAAAAAGAAATAGAACAAACTATTAATCAACTCCCTAAGAAATAATCTCCAAAGCCAAATGGATTTACATGTGAATTTTACCAAACATTTAAAGAACAATTAACTCCAATACTATACAAACTATTTGAAAAAAATAGGGAAAGGAGGATTCCTACCAAATTCCTTTTATAAAACAGACATGATACTGATACCTAAACCAGGTAGGATGAAAACAGAGAAAGAAAATTATAGAACAATTTCCCTAATAAATATTGATGCAAAAATATTAAATAAAATTTAGCAAAGAGATTACAGAAAGTCATTTCCAGGATAATACACCATGACCAAGTGGGATTTATACCAGGAATGCAGGGCTGGTTCAATATTAGGAAAATAATGAACATAATTGATTATATCAGTAACCAAACTAATGAAAACCATATGATTATCTCAATGGATGCAGAAGAAGCATTTGATAAAATGCAACACCTATTCCTATTAAAAAACACTAAAGAGAATAGGAATAAATGGGCTTTTCCTTAAAATAATCAGTAACATCTATTAAAACCATCAGAAAGCATCATATGTAATAAGGACAAACTAGAACCATTCCCAATAAGATCAGGGATGAAACAAGGTTGCCCACTATCACCATTATTATTCAATATTGTATTAGAAATGTTAGCTTTGGCAATAAGAGTAGAAAAAGAGATTAAAGGAATTAGTAGGTAATGAGGAAACCAAATTATCACTCTTTTCAGACTATATGATAGTATACTTAGAGAACTCTAGAGAATTAACTAAAAAACTACTAGAAATAATCCACAACTTTAGCAAACTGGAGGATACAAAATAAATCCACATAAATCATCAACATTTTTATATATTACCAACAAAATCCAGCAGCAAGAGATACAAAAAGAAATTCCATGTAAAATGACTGTCGATAATATAAAAAAAAAATGGGAATCTATCTGCCAATGGAAAATTAGGAACTATATGAACACAATTACAAAACACTTTCAACACATATAAAAAAATTGGGAAAATATCAAGTGCTTGTGGAAAGGCCAAGCGAATATAATAAAAACAATACTACCTAAATTAACCTACTTATTCAGTGTCATACCAATCAAACTCCAAGAAATTATTTTATAGACCTAGAAAAAATAATAACAAAGTTTATCAGTAAGAACAAAAGGTCAAGAATTTCAAGGAAATAAATGAAAAAAAAATGCCAATGAAGGTGGCCTACCTGTGCTAAATTTAAAACTATATTATAAAGCAGTGATCATCAAAACCATTGGATACTGGCTAAGAAATAAAGTAGTTGATCAGTGGAATAGATTAGGTTCACAGGACAAAATAGTCAATGACTATAATCATCTAATGTTTGACAAACATAAAGATCCCAGCTTTTGGGATAAAAATTCACTATTTGATAAAAACTGCTGGGAAAATTGAAAACTAGTATAGCAGAAACTAGGCATTGATCCACACCTAACATTATATACCAAGATAAGATCGAAATGGGTTCATGATCTAGACATAAAGAATGATATTATAAACAAATTAGAAGCACATAGGATAGTTTACCTCTCAGATCTGTGACCAGGAGAGAATTGGCAATCATAATTGAACAACAAGTAGATAATTTTGATTGTTAATTAAGATAATCAAATCAACATAATTTGATTAAATTAAAAAGTTTTTATACAAACAAAATTAATGCAGACAATATCAGAAGGGAAGCAATAAATTGGGAAATAATCTGTAATCAGAAACATTTAAGGTTTCTGATAAAGGCCTCATTTAAAAATATATAAAGAATTGACTCAAATTTATAATAATTTAAGTCATTCTCCAATTGATAAATGGTCAAAGAATATAAACAGATAATTTTCAGATGAAGAAATTGAAAACATTTCTAATCATATGAAAAGGTGTTCTAAATCATTATTGATCAGAGAAAGGCAAATTAAGACAACTCTGAAACATTATACATCTCTCAGATTGGTGAGATGACAAGAAAATGATGAATATTGAAGGGTATGTGGGAAAACTGGGACACTAAAACATTGTTGGTGGAATTATGAATGGATCCAACCATTCTGGAGAGCAATTTGGAACTATGTCCAAAGGGCTATCAAACTGTGCATGCCTTTTGATGCAGCTGTGTTTCTACTGGGTCTGTATCCCAAAGAGATCATAAAGAAGGGAAAGGGACCCACATGTACAAAAATGTTTGTGGTTGCCCTTTTTGAAGTGACAAAGAATTGGAAACTGAGTGGATACCCATCAATTAAAGAATGGCTGAATAAATTATGGTATATGAATGTTATGGAATATTATTGCTCTATAAGAAATGATCAGCAGGATGATTTCAGAGAGGTTTGGAGAGACTTACATGAATTAATGCTAAGTGAAATGAGCAGAACCAGGAGATCATTGTACATGGCAACAAGAAGATGATATGATGATTAATTCTAATGGACATGGTTCTCTTCAACAAAGAGATTATTCAGACCAGTTCCAATGATCTTGTGATGAAGAAAACCATCTACACCTAAAGAGAGAAACCTAAAGTCAAACAGACCTGAAACATCATGGACTAAACTTTAGCATCTATAGCACGTACTGGTGAATCGGTTTTTTGATTTATTTGTTCGTTTGTTTTTTGGTGAGACTTAATTACAGAATGGGAAGTTGCATAAAAAGGAAAAAAGGAGGAAGAAGAAGATAGATAAATATGGAATGTATCTTAATTAATCAAGGCTAACAAAGAGAGCCTATAGGAGAATATGTGAGAAAGTTTAGATAGAAATTTTAAAAGTGGGAAAGAAGAAAAGCTTGTTTCAGTGGTAGTGATGAAGTGCTAAGTAACTGACTGAGTGGCTGGCAGAGAAAGTAAAATATTGATGGAATTGCTACCTGGGACAAACAGGGAAGGGCAGTAATAGTAATCAGTTTAACCTTGTAGTCTCACCCTTTGCAGAGGTCATCCAGTCAGAAATTCAAGTTTATATCAAACTCTGGTGTCAAATGTCCCCTATAAATTTGTCTATGGTTCATGCCATCTTTTCTGAACTCCTTTTGGGTTATATCCTTCCAGGACATTCTGCCTCATAATGTCTTTTCTTTCAACCCAATATGCCTTATGGTGTTTCTCCTAGTTAACTAACTGTTTTAGAGTGCTAAATCTCTTTTGCTATTTAGCCTACCAGCTAAGGGCCTACTCCAAAAACATGAGGTGTTTCCTTTCTCCTGATTAATTGTGTGAATTCCATTAAGGAACTTATCTTTTCCATCATTAATTATTAAAACCCCTTTCCTTGCTAACTATATATTCTCCCAACTCTAGTTCATATTTACCATTCCTCATGTTAATTGTATCTCTTCGTTTTGTCTGTAACCTCTTCTCCTAAATAAATCTACCTTTTGCCAAAGAGAATGGCTGTTTTGAATTCTTCATATGACCAAACCCCAACATTTGGTATCTAAATTTCATCATTTGGTGCTAAACCCCAAACACCTGCAATTGCCTACATAAATCAGATCAGTGAGAATAGGAATACCTCAGATGAATGTTCCTATAGAAACAGAGAGATATTTTGCAAAGGGAGATTTGGATTTTACAATTGGATTTTGCAGCTTAGACCCTCACACTGGCTAAAGAAAAGGGACCAGAGCTTTTGGGATTGAATGACCCTCAGAAAAATGGGAGAGCATGGATCTAGGAAAGTGTTTTTGAATCAGGTGAGCAAAAATGACCAAGAGAAAGGCAAAAAAAATGAATTGTATATTTGCAGGAATTGGTATTTTTTAAAATAAATTTTTTTTGGTGTTTTCTGTTTCCTAAGTCATTATAGTTATCCCTACTATTCTTTCCCCCTCCTCTTCCCTTCTCAAAAAGTCACTCTATCTAACAAATAATATTTTTAAAGAGAAAAATAATTCATACAATTTATAGCTATATCCAAAACAAACAAATACATGTGCAACAGGTAACACCTTTGGATTTCCTACCTTCATTACAGAATCTTCTCATATCTCTTCATTTGAAAGTCATGCTTGATCTTTACAATTTTGTTATGTTCATTTTTTATTTTTTGGTATGTGATTATGCTTTCCATTTACATGGTTGTAGTTACTGTATATATTATTTCCTTGATTCTGTTTTCTATACATAGTATAGAAGAAGAATCATCTTTCAGTGCTTTTTTGTATTCATCACATAAACAATTTCTCACAACAATATGTTCATGTGCCATAATTCATTTAACCATTCCCAAAATCACAGGTATTTACTTTGCTTTCAATTGTTATTTATCACAAAAAGTGCTGTTATAAATATTTTGGTGTATATGGGTCTTCTTATCAATGACTTCCTTGGGGTAAAAGCTTATTTATGGGATTCAAAGGGACATTTTAATCACTTTATTTGCATAATTCCAAAATGCAAACATATAGTTCCAGCTACATGGTATTGGTGTCCCTATCATTTCAAAACCCTTGCAACTTTGACTTGCCATTTGGGTAGTTCTTGTCAATTTGCAAGATGTGAGGTAAAACTTTTTGTTTGCATTTCTGTTATTATTAGTGATTAGTAATATTATATCATATGGTTGTAAATTCTTTGCAATTCTTTTTTTGAAATCTGTTCATATAATTTTACTTGGTTAAGTATACATCTCCTAACCATAGTTGTGAGATGGATATGTAATTTACTTCTATTAAATTTTTTATATAGACTAAAAATTAATAATTTATTTTAAAGTTACAGATCCCTTTAGAATGTTGTATGAGTATGCTGTAAGATGTTGATATTTATCTAATTTCTGCCAAACTGCTTTACAGTTTTCCAAACAATTTTTTAAAAATAAAGTTTTTTTCTTGGTAATATTGCAGATCTTGTAAACCTAAAGAAAAAGAAGAAGAAAAACTTTTGTTACTTTCTATTTTTATTATTTTGGGTTTTGTGACACTTGTGGAGGAAAAAAGTTGTTGCACAATACTTAATTCAGATGTATTTCACAAGTTACTGGTAGATTAACATTGGGACAGGGAGGTGGGGTGGAGAAAGCCTAGGTATCAAGCTTTTGTTAGTATGATGTTTGAGCTTTTTAAGTCTACTATATCTGAAGTGAGGTTTCTTGTTTTCTTTTTTCCTTAGTGGGATTGTAATGTATTGCCTATTAAACTGTGATATTTTAAATTATATGATTCAGGTATTGTTGCATTATTTACTCTTTTCCAGATATCTTATAAATGGCTTCCTTGGGGTAAAAGCTCATTTACAGACTTCATATCAAATTAATAAAAATCTTTAAAAATCAGTACTCCTCAAATTTTTTTTCCCTATTTAATTTATGCTTTCTATTCTACAAACACTGAGTTATTGACTTCTATTGCTTCTGATTTTTCCTTAAGTAGGCTGCTCCATTGATCTAATTCTCTATTTGTTAATTAATACCAGATGGTTTTGATGAATGATACTTTATAATAAAGTGTTATTCTCCTTTCTTTCCTATTTATTTTCATAATTTCCATCGACAATCTTCATCTTTCATTTTTCTGAATGAATTTCACTATTATTTTAGCAATATTCTGAAATTCTTCAAAGTATTTCTTTGATAATTGATTGGTATAGCATTAAAAGTGTAAAGTAATTTTGGTAATATTGCCATTTTTATCATATTGTTAGTGCCTACCCATGATCATTAAATATTCTTCCAGCAATTCAAGTTATTCTTTAGCAAAGAAGCAAATTAAATTTAGCAATTTATACAAGTCTGTTGTGTGCTTTATTAGGTTGGTTTCTTAGATATTTTGTAATTATTTAGAATACTTTTCTATTTTGCTTCTTGGGTTTTGTTATTATTACATAAAAATGTTGCTGATTTTTAAGGATTTATTTTATCTAAAATTTTGTTGATGGTAATATCTCAAATTTGCTTATTCCCTAGAACTTTCAACGAATACTATTATATTACAAGCATGTATGGTTTTCTCTCCTATTTAACTATTTTTAATTTCATTCTCTTTTCTTATTGCTGTTGCTAAAATTTTGAGGGCTACATCAAACAATAATAAAGGAAATAGACATATTATCATATTTACCATATCCTCATTTGCATATGATGCTTATATTTGTGTTTAAGTAGATGTTTTATCATCATATTCAAAAAGGTCCTCCTATGCTTATACTTTATGGGGTGTTGAGCATAAAAGAGCTCTGTATTTTGTCAAAGACTTTCTGCAACTTTTGAAATGATTTTGAATATTTTGAGTTTTAATTATACTATTTTCCTAATGTTAAACCATCCTAACATTTCTGGTATAAATCACACTTAGTCATAATTTTTAGTTTACTAATTTGTTGTAATTTACTTAGACACATTCAGAACATTAAAAAAAAAGTGTAGAAACTTTTTGGTGGTTGTGCAATTAGAGTAATATTCAGTTAACAGAACAATTGTTTCATTTAATACATCAGTGACAACAAAATAAAAATTAATCACATCTTCATCCATAACTAATTTCTGCTGTATATCTTAAAAAAAATCTGTTTGAAATTTTCATGTCAATTAAAACCTCTATATTGTACCATGACTACTGAAAATACGACTAAAGGACAAGCCTATTAAAGACACATTTGGTAGTGTTAACTATACCAAAAAAAAAAAAAAAAAAAAAGACACTGTACAGTTTAAAAACAAATCTCATATAGACCTTATATTTCATTTTTTTTCTTCAAAGGAGTGAATTTATATGGGGTTTAAATACTTTATAAACAAAAAAGAAAAAACTGCTCTAGAACCAACTAATGCATTATTACTATTATCTTCCTCTTCTTTTTCTTGACCTTCTCAGCTTTGATGACTCCTTTGGTTTTTTAAAACCAACATCAAGTTTTCTTTTTAGCCCATTTTTATATTTTTCCTTTAGTTTAAGTGCCTCCTTCTTATAATTTATAAATATAATAAATAAAAAATAAAATAAAATTATAAATTATAAAATATTTATAAATAAAAATTCTTATAAAATTTGTTATCTACAGCATCCTAGTCTACATTTGTCTTTGTGTGTGTGTATGTGTGTGTATGTGTGTGTATGAGAATAGAAATGTGTGTGTAATAGAAAGACCAGGAGGATACTCCCTTTTGATTTTTGGACAATGCTCAGAGTAAAATAAGAAAAAGGATGAAGGTAATTTCTTTGGTGCATTAGAGTGCACCCCCCCTTCCTTAGATAGCATATAGGTTTTCATTTCATTTTCATAACAAATCTTTATCAGCTTTTGCCATACTCTTGAATTTCTTTCTCTTTTATTTATTTACTTATTTATTGAAAAACTTAAATAAAAAATAAGAAAAAAAGGAAAAAAAGTTGCCACATGCACAGAAGAACATATGAGAGGATTCAAAATACAAAACAGTAAATTTCTGAATGGGATAAATGGAGTGAAGACCTCTCATGGGAATGTGGTCTTGACCTATGTTCTAACTGGGACTTGAGACTTTTCAATAACAAGATGAGCTATAGCAAAAAGCTGCAGGTGTTCCATTATCTTAAATAAACAAGTATTTCCTTCCTGTTTCCTCCCCTAACTTCTTAATTAGCATTTAAGTACTTGATGGGTAAAGAGTTTGTTATTTACTAGTATTTTTGTTTTGGGGATGGATTTCTGGGGTTTAGGATGTAAGCTTGGATTATCCCAAACAATGGGAAAAAAGGTGTGTGTGTGGGGGGGGGGGGAGGTGAGGGCTTCTAGTTGGGGTCTATACAATCTTGTGTTTTGCAGTTTGCAGTTTGCACTCCTCTATTGACACCTTGTCTGTTGGGAGTTGTCCTTTCTCCCAAGACCATAATAAATCCTCTTTTGCTTTTTAGCTTGAGAATCTCTAATTTTAATTTGGATAAGCATCACTTTCCCACATATTTCCATTTCAAGAAAGCCTATATAATAAATATTATACATTGAATTCAGAGGTATTCATCTTTTCTTTGCTTCCTTGTTTTTTTTTTTTTTTGTTTTGTTACTGTGTATTTTTTATTTTTTCCCCTTCTCCTTTTCCTCTTCCTCAGCCTAGAAGGCTACAATTAAGCATGGACACGGACACACACACACACACACACACACACACACCACAACACACACACATATAAATAGATGTCCACTGTTTGTCTGAAGGTGGAAAGCATCTTCCTTCACAAGTCCTTTCCATGTTTTTCTCAATTCATACATATTACACCATTCTGATATTATACCATCTAGTTATTTAAGTAGTCTAAAAATATTGATTAATATAGTTGATATATTATATATTACATATATAATATAGTTGATTATTGTACATATTGTATATATATATATACATATATATATACACAATGTATATAATATAGTTGATATAGTGTAGTTCCCCTATTTTTCTTTTTAGATTAAATCTATTTTAGCTTTAACTTTGTTTGAGATTAGGAATACTACCCCTCCCCACCTTTTTAACATAATAAAGTCTACTCCTGATTTTTATTTTGTGTTTCTGTGTCTCTCTCATTTTTACACTTTCTGAAAGAAATATATTGTTAAGTTCAAATTTTAAATCAACTATCTATTTCCATTTAATGGGCAAATTCATCCAATTCATATTCAAAGTTATAGTTACTTATTGTTTATTTTCCTCCTTCCTATTTTTTTTTAAACTATCCTTGCTATCCTTCACTATTTTCCAATAACAGATTAAAATTTTTCTTCTTTTTAGCAGATTGTCTTCCAACTTTTAGAGCATTTTGTAGAAAATTCTCGGAAGTTTACCAAAGCATATGGAAATCTCAGCAGGTTTTCACAAAGAAGCCATATAAAGACATTTTATCTCTTGTCTTTTTAGGATCATCTGAGCACCACTTAGAACAGTCAAGTATGTACTTGGTTCTTACTTGCCTTGGTGTTGTATTTAATAGAGCTCAATGTATTGCAGTGGCTGTAATAATGAATGATTTCTCAGATAAATCACTGTATTCTCTTTAGGTTTTTGTTTAAAATTTTTGAGTTCATATGGATTAATGCTAGTGATTTATAGTTTTCCTTGAGTGTTTTATCTTTCCCTGGTTAAACTATTCAGATTATATTCATCTCATTAAAAAAATTCTGGTGGGGTACTTTTTTAATTTTTGAGAAGTTGAAAAGTATTGACCAATGCTTCCCCTCTTTACTCTTTCCCCTAACACCCCAGTCATTTATTATTTTCCAGATTCTTCTCTCACTAACAATATAGTTTTTTTAATAGCTTTTTATTTACAAGTTATATGCATAGGTAATTTTACAGCATTGACAATTGCCAAACCTTTTGTTCCAATTTTTCCCCTCCTTTCCCCCATCCCCTCCCCTGATGGCAGGTTGACCAATACATGTTAAGTATGTTAAAGCATATATGTCCTAACAGTTATTTTACTGTACAAAAAGAATTGGAGTTTGAAATAGTGTACTATTAGCCTGTGAAGGAAATAAAAAATGCAAGCAGACAAAAAAAAAAGGGATTGGAAATTCTATGTAATGGTTCATAGTCATCTCCTAGAGTTCTTTCCAGTGTAGCTGGTTCAGTTCATTACTGCTCTATTGGAACTGATTTGGTTCATCTCATTACTGAAGATGGCCACGTCCATCAGAATTGATCATCATATAGTGTTGTTGTTGAAGTATATAATGATCTTCTGGTCCTGTTCATTTCACTCAGCATCAGTTCATGTAAGTCTCTCCAAGCCTTTCTGAAATCCTCCTGCTGGTCATTTCTTACCAAACAATAATATTCCATAATATTCATATACCACAATTTATTCAGCCATTCTCCAATTGATGGGCATCCACTCAATTTCCAGTTTCTGGCCACTACAAAGAGGGCTGCCACAAACATTCATGCACATACAAGTGCCTTTTCCTTCTTTAAGATCTCTTTGGGATATAAGCCCAATAGAAACACTGCTGGATCAAAGGGTATGCAGTTTGATAACTTTTTGAGCATAGTTCCAAATTGCTCTCCAGAATGGTTGGATGTATTCACAATTCCACCAACAATGTATTAGTGTCCCTGTTTTCCCTCATCCCCTCCAACATTCAGCATTATCTTTCCCTGTCATTCTAGCCAATCTAACAGGTGTGTAGTGGTATCCCAGAGTTGTCTTAATTTGCATTTCTCTGATTAATAATGACTTGGAGCATCTTTTCACATGGCTAGAAATAGTTTCAATTTCTTCAGCTGAGAATTGTCTGTTCATATCCTTTGACCATTTATCAATTGGAGAATGGCTTCATTTCTTATAAATTAGAGTCAATTCTCTATATATTTTGGAAAGGAGGCCTTTATCAGAACTTTTGACTGTAAAAAATGTTTTTCCAGTTTATTGCTTCCCTTATAATCTTGTCTGCATTAGTTTTCTTTGTACAAAAACTTCAATTTGATATAATCAAAATGTTCTATTTTGTGATCAATAATGATCTCTAGTTCTTCTTTGGTCATAAATTCCTTCTTCTTCCACAGTTCTGAGAGGTAAATTATCCTATGCTCTTCCAATTTATTTATCATCTCATTCTTTATGCCTAGGTCATGAACCCATTTTGACCTTATCTTGGTGTATTCTAACAATATTTCAAACGATTCTTTATTCATGGCATTTTTGTTTATGATCAAGTTTGGATTTGCAAGATAGGTCACCCAGAATAGCAGCACTCTGAATGCCATTGCTCTTCAGAATACATTGTTTTATTGCCTCCTGAATTTTCTGATGGATTCAGAATTGCCTTGAGTTATTCAAATTTCCTTTCCTTTGTATTTAAAGGTATTTATCCTGATTGCTTGCAGAACTTACTATTTTTGAATTGAATTGCTAAATTTAACTACCCCTATATTTTAAATTTTTTTTTGTCTTGAAATTTTCAGGTTTTTTTTCTCAGTTTTTCTTTTTATTCCTTCTTGATCTGATTTATCTTGTGTAGCAAGATAACTGTATACCTGTGTATACATATATTGGATTTAACATGTATTTTAACATATTTAACATGTATTGGACTGCATGCCAGCTAGGGAAGGGAGTGGGGAAATTGGGGGGGGGGGGATTTAGAACAAAAGATTTTGTAAAGGTCTATGTTGGAAAAAGTACCCATACATGTTTTGTAAAAAAAAAAAAAATTGTAAAAATGTTTTTATTTACAATAATAATAATAAGAAGAAGAAGAAGAAGAAAAGAAAAGAAAAAAAGAAAAATTACCCATGCATATGTTTTGTAAATAAAAAGCTTTAATAAAATAAAATAATAACAAAAAAGACATTTTCAGTTTTTCTGGAGGTGATCTATCAATTCTTTCAACTGTAATTTAATTTTCTATGTTTAGAAGTTCTGGACAGAAGTTCTGTTTTTTGTATTATTTGTGTTAAATTTAGAATTGGAAGGGATATCAATCCCTTACTGATAAATAGTCAGAACAAGTTATTTTCAGAAAAAGAAATACAAACTATCAATTGTTCAGTTTTTTCAGTCACGTCCAAGTCTTCATGGTATCAAATGAAGTTATCTTGACAAATATTGAAGAAGCCATGAGCAAACAGTTTTGCTAATGCACTGTTGGGGGAGCTATGAACTTGTCCAGTAATTCAACTTGTTTTTATTCAGTCATGTTTGACTCTTTGTGACCCTATGAACCATAACATTCCAGGCCCTTCTAGCCTCCAATATCTTCCAAAGTCTGTCTAAGTTCATGTTCGTTATTTTCATAAAACCATCCTTCTCATTCTCTGCTACTGTAATGCCAGAGAAACTGAGGCAAGATAGAGATTAGAGAGTTTTTAATATTTTATTTGAAAGGGAGAGATTTCCTGGGACCAAATGGATCCATAGTTTGGTCTCAGGGCTAAATGAGACTATCGTTTCCAGAATGCAGCAAACAATGAGAGTTCTCATGACCTATATACACATGGCTCAGAAACAGGGGTAGACCGAGACAGGGGCAGAGTCAGGGTGCTGAGAGCGGGAACATGGGACTATCATTAATCTGGTTCTGACAGGTTGGGGAGAGGCATATAGAATAGAGAGAAGCACTGGACTTTCTGATGATGCCTAAGATAGATGTTTTTTTTCCTTATCTGGATCATCATGATTAGGAGCAGGGCGGTGGTGTTGCAGGATTGACCAGAATAATTAGGAACTGAGGCAGAACAATTCAGGGAAACCGAGGCAGGACAATTTAGGAAACTGAGTCAGGACAAAAAAGAGAAATGTGGCACAACACCACTGCCTTTTCCATTTCTCTTTAATCTTTTACAACATCATGGTCTTTTTCATTGAGTCCTATCTTTTTGTTATGTGGCCAAAGCATTTAAGTTTCAGCTTCAGTATTTTTTACTATATGCAAAAAGTATTCAACTGTGTATACCCTTGTATCCAGCTATATCATGTTACAGTGAAGTCAAAGAAAGTGGAACAGAATTCATTTGTTCAAAAATATTTATGTAGTTGCTCTTTTTGTAGTAGTAAAGAACTGGAAACTATAGGATTATTCATCATCTGGCTCAGAATTAATTGTGAATAATTTGTGCTCTAAAAATGTGGTAGAATATTATCAAACTGCAAGAAATGATGAAATAGTTAACTTCAGAGAAACTTGGAAAGACTTGTGTACAAAATACAGAGTGGAGAGTGGAATCAGGAGAATAATATATACAGCAACAATATTAGAGACAAGTAACTCTGAAGGACTTAAAAATTTTAATCTACATTATAACCAAGCAAATTTCAGAGAGTGCAGGGTAAGAGAGAAAAGGAAAAAAGGAGAGAGAGAGAGAGAGAGAGAGAGAGAGAGAGAGAGAGAGAGAGAGAGAGAGGGAGGGAGGATAGATTGAGAGTGATAATTCAGACATTTATTCTTTTAAAACACGGGCAATGCAGGAATTTGTTTTTGCTTGACTATATATATTTGTTATATGTGGTTTTTTTTCATTGAACTCAGAAAGACCTGGATTCAGATTCTGCCTTAGACTTTTTAATATATGTTTTAATTTTGTTAACTATTTCCCACTTATATGTAAAATTTTTTGAACATTTATTTTTTTAAATGCACATGCTTAGTTCCAAATATTTTCTTTCCTCTCACATCTTTCTTCTGCTCAAAAAGACAAACAATTTAATATTAGTTATACATGTGAAGTAATATAAAATATATTAGCCATGCTGTGAAAGAAAACAGACAAAAACTAAAATTAAAAAATTGGAAAAGTTTAAATGGCATAGTGGATAGAGCATTGGCTGTGGAATCAGCCTCAGTTCAAATCCAGCCTCAGACACTTGACACTTACTGTCTGTATGACAAATCACTTAATCCTGATTGCCTTGCTAATAATAATAATAATGAAAGTTTTAAAAAGCATGCTTCAGTCTTCAGAATTCATCAGTTTTCTCTCTGGACATGGATAGCATTTCTCTGCATGGGTCCTTTAGAATTGTCTTGGATCATTGTTTTGATCAGTATCTCTAACTATTTCACAGTTGATCACTGACATTATTGTTGTTACTGTGTACAGTGTTTTGGTTCTTCTCACTCTACTCTGCACCAGTTCATATAAATCTTCCCAACTTTTTCTGAAATCATTCCTTTTCGCATTTCCTATAGTACAACAGTATTTTCTCACAACCATATGCCACAATTTCTTCAACTATTTACCAAATGATGGACATCTCCTCAATTTCCAATTCTTTGCCACCACAAAGAGTTGACATAAATACTTTTGTATAAATCGGCTCCTAACCTAGTTTTATAACTCTTTAAACATAGTTCCAAATTGTTCTCCAAAATGGTTGGACTAATTCCCAATTCCACCAGCTGTGCATGTGTCCCAATTTTTCCATATCCCTTTCAGCATTTGTCATTTTCTTTTTCTATCGTGTTACTCAACTTATTAGGTGGGAAGTGGTATTTTCCCACATACCTGCCAGTATTTGTCCTTTTCTTTTTCTATCACATTATTCAATATGATAAGTATGAGATAGTATCTCAGGGTTGTTTTAATTTACATTTCTCTAATCAATAGTGGCTTGGAGAATTTTTTCATGGATTGTTGACAGGTTTGATTTCTTCTGAAAACTGCCAATTCATATCCTTTGATCAGATATTAATAGAGGAATAGTTCTTTTTTCTTTAAATAAGTTTGACTCAATGCCCAATATATTTAAGAAATGAAACCTTTATCAAAAAAAAAACAAAAAAAACCTCTCTGTTAAATTCCACCCCCACCCTACCTCCCACTTTTCCTTCTATTTTTTACTTCATTAATTTTGTTTATGCAAAAAGCTTTTTTATTTTAACTTTGTAATCAAAATAATCTATTTTACTTCTTATAATCTTCTCTGTTTCTTGTTTGGTCATAAATTCTTTCCTTATTCCTAGACTTTAAAGTTACATTTTCCCATGTTCCCCTAATTTAATTATGATATCATGATGCTAGCATATGATATGACATAAGTCTAAATTATTTATCTATTTGGACTTTATTTTGGTATATGTTTCTGCCAAACTGCTTTTTGGAGTTCTTATCCCCCAAATTGGATTTTTTTGCTTTATAAAGCACAAGATTACTATTGTCCACTTAGTCTTGTGCATAGTATAGCCAATCTATTGCACTGATCTACCATTTGACTTCTGAGCCAGTTTTGACGATTATTATAAATATTGTTTGAAATCACTAGATAGCCTTCCCTCACATTTTTTTATTGGTTCCTTTGATATTCTTGATCTTTTGTTCTTCCAGATGAATTTTATTATTTTTTCCAGCTTTATAAAATAATTGTTTACTAGTTTGATGGGTATGAAACTGAATAAATAAATTAACTAAGGTAGAATTGTCATTCTCCACTGCTTTAGATTGGTCTTTATTTATGTGAAAAATGTTTTGTAAATATGTTTATATAATATCTGGATTTGTTTTGGAAGGTAGACTTCCAAGTATTTTATATTGTCTGCAGCTATTTAAAAAAATTTCTTTTTCTAATCTCTTCCTGTCTTGTCTTGTTAGTAGTATATTGAAATGATGATTTATGTGGGTCTCTTTTATGTCCCACAACTATTAATTTTTTCAACCATTATCTAAATTGATTCTGTAGAGTTCTCTAAGTATACCATTATATTGTCTACAAAGAGAGATAGTTTTGTTTCCTAATTGCCTATTTTTATTTTTCTAATTTCTTTTTCTTGTTTTGTTGTTATAGTTAGTATTTTTAATACAATATTGAATAATAGGGGTGACAATAGATATCCTTGCTGCAACCCTCTTGTTATTGGAAAAGCCTTAACTTCTTCTCTCCTTTGATTTTTAAGATTTTTATTTCTGTATTTAATTGGAATTTCATTCAATTTGTTCTTGTTTTAGTTTTGTTTTTAATTGCATGTCCAATTAATTTTCAACTCTTTCTCTTTTTTCTTAAATTACACATTTAGAGATATAAAATTTCTCCTAACTACTGCTAAGGTTGAATCCCACAAATTTTGTACGTTGTCTCATTATTGTCATGCTCTTTAATGAAATTATTGTTTCTATGATTTGTTCTTTAATCCACTTATTCCTCAGAATTAGATTATTTAGTTTCAAATTAATTTTTAATCTGTGTTACCATGGCTCTTTATTGAATGTAATTTTTATTGTAATATGATCTGAAAAGAATGTATTACATATTTTTGCTTTTTTATATTTGGTTGTGAGGTCTTTATGTCCTAATACATGGTCAAATTCTGTGAAGATGCTATGTATAGTTGAAAAAAAGGTAAATTCCTTTCTATTATTTTATTTATTTTTAAAATTTATTTAAAATTTATATTTTCATTTATTTTCTCTGGAGTTCTATAATATCTTACTTTTCCAAGATTGTATTCATCACCTTGACTTCTTTCTTTTTTATTTTATGACTAAATTTATCTAGCTCTGAGAAAGGAAAATTGAGGTGTCTCATTAGTATATTTTTACTATTTCCTCGTGTGATTCACTTAGACTTTACTTTAAGAATGTTTTTGTTATGCCATTTTGCACACACACACACACACACACACACACACACACATATACATATATATATATATATATAGAGAGAGAGAGAGAGAGAGAGTTAATATTAATATTACTTCATTGTCTGTGATTCTTCACCTGTTTATTAGTTGCATGATTATGGGCAAGTCACTTAACCATTTTGTGTCTGTTTCTTTATTTACAAAATGAGATGGTTGGACCCAAAGACTTTCATGACCCCATACAGTTCTTATTTTATGATCCTATAAACATATTACCCTTGGGGATTGTGTGAGAGGAGAGTTTCATGTCACCAGTTGTATGCCTAATTGTTTATGGAATTGTACAAGTTTCTCTCCTTCCTTTCAGTTCTTTTTATGGGTTAAAATAAAGGTTATCTTGTTTTCAGAGAGATATTGCTAACTTGAGTATTTGCATGGAAGTTTCACATTAGTGAAGTCTATATGTGATATAAATTCTGACATTCCTAGGGAGAAACCTAGATATGAGCATAAGTAAAAGACTAATTCATGAGAGGGCTCTAAGGTTGAATCTAGTCTTAACAAAGACATTAGAATTTTAAGCCACAGATTACAAAATAAATAAGTTTTTTTAAATGTCAAAATGCATTCTCATTTGTTTCTTAGACATGATTACAATAGTAAGTTTAAAATCATGTCAAAAGAGCATTTCTTAATTTTGCATGGCACTTAATAAGTATGTAATGATTGATTTATTGTTAGAATCCTAGTGTTAACTCAATGGAATTGATTAAATGCTTATTGGTTCACACATTAGAGGAAATCCTTACAAGGTGTTAAGTCACTAGTATTGATAGAAACAATGCTTGAGTTTACATCTTTGAGAATTCACACATTGGCTCACACACTGGAGTTCACAAGTATGGGAGATACACAGTTAACTTTGTAACTTTGTGAATTCACACCTCCCAAAATCCCACTCTCAGGGGAGGAGTCAACTTTTGAGTTTACACCTCTAAAAGCATAAAAAGAGCTTGAGTCAGTTTAGAAGATCACCAGGAGTCAGGAAAGCTAACCAGACCCAAGGAAAGAGACAAGACTTGGAAGGAGAAAATAAACATTTGGATTTTATCAGCTGGCTGTATTTGGAATGATTATTACGATGAACTGAAACTAAGGCTGCCTTCAGAAAACCTCCCCAAGAAATCTGCTCCCAGAGAGAACGATCATATTATACAAAAGAAGAGAACACCCCAATTTATATATTGAAATACATAACATTTGAAAGTAACATAATTATAAAATTCACATAAATCTGGCTAAAAAAAAACTTCTTTTACTTGAATGTTTGTAAAAGACACTTTAGTAACTTTGAGATTTTGCAATTTATTTCTGGTTGAAAAGTCATGTGGAGCATGCATATTCTAAGGGAATTTTCTAGTCTTATTTCTATTTGTATTAGACATGAGCTATTTCATATAGATGCTTCTTTTCTTAATATTTTAATATGGCATAAATAAAGAATTATGTTTGACTTCGATTTCTTTTGCTCTGTTCTAGTCTCAAATTTCATCATGGATTTCAGGATGAAATATTATTTCAGATTTTATCATTTATTCATCTTTGATAGAGAGGCACTTTTAAGCCCTAACATAGCTCTTATTAACAAGTTTGTACACTGCCTATCTATCATCTTTACTTTTTTTCTTCTTTCTTACCTGTTTTCTGTTCTTCCTCATTTCTATCAGGTTTTTTTCCTTGTGCTTTTCTTCATTCTCTTCTTCCTTTCTTTTTATTGAAAATGAAGGAATCAAGGCTTTTATAATTTGATTAATAAGAAGTAAAAGCTCATATGCTAAGCATATTTAAATTTAAACAAAAACATGCAAATAATTATCTATAAGTAAGAAATGTACAAGATAAATTGGAGATAATCTTATAGAGAAGGCAAGAGCACTAAAGGCTTCTTGCATAACTTAAGATTTTTAGCTAGGATCTAAAGGAAGCCAGGTAATCTAAAGGATAGATATTAGGAAGGAAAGAATTCCAGACACGGGGACCAGTCAGTAAAAAATATAGAGATAAAAGATGGAGTGTCTTATGCAAGAAATAACATGGAAGTCAATGTTGCTGAAGCTTTGGAAAGGTCACAAAAAAATCAGGTTATGAAAGATTTTAAAGAGCCAAACAGAATTTTACGTTTGATCTTGAAGGTATTTGTGAGACACTGAATTTTATTGAATGGTGAGGCGACAAAGTCAGATCTATACTCTAGAACGATTATTTAGCACCTGAATGGAGGATGGTCTGGAGTGAGAGGAAGCTTGAGAAAGAAAAATTAACTAGAAGCCTATTCAGGATTCTGGGAAATTATTGAAAGGAGAGGTGAAAGGGTCAGATGTGCCTTTTTGAGACAAGGAAACTCATTTGTAATAGTGAAGTGCTTTAGCATTATTGATTTTAAATGCAGCTAGGAAAAGGGAAAATATTCATTGGAAAAAACATTTGCTGCATATTTTAAAAACTTTGAAGAAGTTTTGATTTTTAAGTTATATAGGAATAATAGGTAAAACCAAGAGCAGTGAATATAAGATCAAATTATATAAAGTTCTCAAAGAATTGCAATTATCAACTATATGAAAATTGCTCTACTACAAGTAATAAGAAAAAATGCAAATCAAAACAATGCTCAAGTTTCACCCTATTCCTCCTAAATTGGTTAACATGACAAAAGTAGTCAGTGTTGGAAAAACTGCAGAAAACCCCCCGGCACATTAATATAGTGTTTGAGCTTTAAATTGGTGCAACAATTTTGAGAAGTCATTTGAAATTATTCTTTAAAAAGTGATTAAAACTTCCATTTTCTTTGATTCCAAGGTCTCACTAATATATATATATATATATATATATAGTTTATAAAGGTCAAAGATACAAAGAAAATTCCTCTGTTCACCAAAATATTCAAAGAGTAAAATTCCTAAATTAACCATGTCCAAAGAAATATATGCTTAAATCAGGAATTTGGTTTTGCTCAATCATACATATTTGTTAAAAACATTTTGTTCAAAAAGAATGTATGGAAGAACTCAAAAATGACTTCAAAAATCAATTGAGAGAGATTAAAGAAAAACTAAAAAAATACAAGAAAAATAAGATTGCAAAAAGAAAATAAATAAACCAAAAGAGGAGATTCAGAGTCTTAAAAATGAAAATAATTCTGAAAATTAGAATTGGGCAAGTTGAAGCCAGTGAAGTTATGAGACCAAGAAATAACAAAACAAAACATAAAGAATAAAAATAATTGATTCAAAAAACATAAAAATAATTGTACTACCTAAAAGCTATGACCAAAAAAAGAACCTTGACATAATAATCCAAGAAATAATTAAAGAAAATTGTCCTAAAGTGATAGAATGAGAGGTAAAAATAGAAGTAGAAACAACTCCACCAATCACCACCTAAAAGAGATCCCATAAGGAAAACATATGGAAATATCATTGCCAAATATTTTTTAATAACTTTTTATTGATAGAACCCATGCCAGGGTAATTTTTTTTTTTTTTTACAGCATTATCCCTTGCATTCACTTCTGTTCCGATTTTTCCCCTCCCTCCCTCCACCCCCTCCCCTAGATGGCAAGCAGTCCTTTACATGTTGAATAGGTTACAGTAAATCCTAGATACAATATATGTGTGCAGAACTGAACAGTTTTCTTGTTGCACAGGGAGAATTGAATTCAGAAGGTATAAATAACCCGGGAAGAAAAACAAGAATGCAAGCAGTTTATATTCATTTCCCAGTGTTCTTTCTTTGGGTGTAGCTGCTTCTGTCCATCTTTGATCTGAATTAACTCTCTTTATTGAAGAGATCCACTTCCATCAGAATATATCCTCAAACAGTGTCGTTGTTGAGGTATATAATGATCTCCTGGTTCTGCTCGTTTCACTTAGCATCAGTTCATGTAAGTCTCGTCAGTCCTCTCTGTATTCATCCTGCTGGTCATTCCTTACAGAACAATAATATTCCATAACATTCATATACCACAATTTACTCAACCATCCTCCAATTGATGGGCATCCTTTCATTTTACAGCTTCTAGCCACTACAAACAAGGCTGCCACAAACATTTTGCATTGCCAAATATTGAATCCTCCATATCAAAGAGAAAATTTTATAAGAAACAACTCACAACAACAACAAAACAATTCAAATATGCAGGAGCTACAATAAGAATTGTACAGGATTTATTAGTGGCTATAACAAAAGTTTGCAGGGTCTGGAATATCTACATATTGACAATCAAAAGAACTAGGGTTATGGTCAAAAATATTATATCCAGCAAAATTAATTTCAATATTGAATGAAAAAAATGAACATTCAATGATTTGATATGACAAAAATTTACTCTCAATTAGAGTGGCTCAAAAGTGAAACAGCTTGCCTCAGGAAGTGAGGGGTTCATTTTCCTTCAAGGAAGGATTTTTCAAGATTTTGTCTCAAACCTTAATTCAACAGAAAATTTAATATATAAAAGCTACTTTCAAGGGATTCAGTAAGGACTAATTGTTTATGTTTTATACATAGAGATGTAAATCATATGGTATTAGATATAAGGTAGTCCAAAAATAAAAAAAAAGATTGGTATAGAACTAAGTGTAATGTGATTTTAAAAAGTAAAATCATGTAGAAAAAGGTAAAAATAGTAATTATGCTACAAATGAGATGCAGTAATAAGAATCACAGAGAGGAATTAGATGGCGGAAGAGGGGTTGTAGTTCTTAAAACCTACTCACCTTGAGAATGAGTTAAAGAAGGAACAATACATATATCAAGAAGGGTATGGGACCCTCCCAAATCTTAGGATAAGGTGGATATATAGAATTATGTGCAAATTAACCATAGTGGGACAAAATGTGTAAATTAATGGGAAATTAAAGAGGGAGCAAAAGAGTTGGGGGAGGGGGAAGAGAGGGAACTGGGAGGTTAAGTAATACCAAGGAAGCTAATAGGTAGAAGTGAAGTAGAAGATTTAGTAATACAGAAGATATATCTCATAAACCTAGTAGTTATAGGAAATAAGAAATAGTCACAAGCATAATAACAATGATCAGGAGTAGAATTTATTAGGAAAAAAGTAAGAGTATAATCTTCCATCTCAAACAATATCACACTTAAAAAAGATTCAATAAAGAAATCTATATTAAATGCCAGCCATATAAAAATTGTTTTAGATGTATGTGTATATGTATATATGTGTGTGTGCATGCATGTATGTAAGCATATGTATATATGTGTCTTCATGTGTCTGTGTACCTATGGGTGTATACATAGACATATACATAAATATATCTTTTCTTAACTACAGCCTGCTAGTGGGGAAGTGGGGACAGTGCACAGCTGAGAACAAAAGAAAACCTATAAGGAAGCCCCCCCCCAAAAAAAAAAGATGGACAGTAATAAATTTTAAATTAAAAAAATTTAAATAAATAAATAAATAAAGGGAGGGATCTTAGTAGCCGTACAATCAACTCCTACCTCTATCCTCCCAATCTGAATAATACCAGATAAGTGGACAACCAGATTTTGCTTGAAGACCTTGAAGGAAAATGAACCCCTCACTTCCTGAGGCAACCTGTTTCACTTTTGAGCCACTCTAATTGAGAGTAAATTTTTGTCATATCAAATCTAAATACGCTACTTTGCAATTTCTTCTCCTTGATCCTAGTTCTGTCTCTAAGACTCAAAAAGCTACAAGTCTAAGATTCCTTATTACTATCCTTCAAACACTTAAAACACAGTTACCTTGTTCTCATAAATTGCTTCTTCAGGTTTAATGTGACTAGTTTTTTTAAACCAACCCTCACATTGAAGCAGGAGGGAGTTGTTTCCTTTACTAAAGTTGTGGTCTCTTTAAAAAACTGTATTTCCTTTTGATCTATGATCCCTTTCTGAGTCTCAGCCCCTCCTGGGGAAGGTATTAACCTCCTTTCCCCTCCCACTCCCCCAGCCTCAGATAAGTTATCTTTCCAGAGTGCCAGAGCCTTTGATTCAATTAGAAATCCTGGTCAAAAAGCACCTCTTGAAGTGTTGTTAATTCCAATAGGAGATCAGGGCTGAAAACTGATAAGAATCTAAGCCTGGGAACCTTAGTTCCTGAAGCCCGCATGAAGAATCCTGATCTTATCAGCTCAAATTGTCCCAGCCCCCACCAAGATACCCAATATAACAGCTTCCTCAACTAAGGTCTTTGCAGATGGCCCTAGGTAGCTTGCTCAGCTGCCAAAACCCTTCTGCCCACTGAGAAAGCATTCTCAGTGCCAAAACTCCATTGCCTTAAAAGATCTGCCACTATAGAAGTCAGTCCCTTAGCAAACTGATTTCTATCCAACAATAAATTTTCATTTTGCAACGAATAATTTGGGAATGAGTGAATTCTTTCACTCCTAAACCTGTGGCCCATTTAAAGGGGATATTTAACAACTCTTATTGCCACTAGCCTCTTGACCACCAGGAATTGAGACCATCCAAACCGCATCAACATGACATGGATTCAAAGCACTTTGTCATGATTATTGCCTTATGGTTGCTTTTTAGCTTACCATTTTCTTTAAACAGGAATACCCTCAAAAGAATATAATACTTTAAATGTGGTCTCATGAGGGCAGAGTATAGAGGGATTGTTACCTCTTTATTTCTGTGGAACCTCAAATTTAATGATTTGAAAGGTTCAGAAGACTTCAATATCCTCTCATTCATGTCAGAGTCAGTTTAATGTTAATTTTCTGAGGAATAAGGAATTATTGCAGAAAGGAATCTTTGGGACCCCAGCCCTAGTGCTGAGACAATATCTGTCATACAACATTGATACAACATTTGGATTTCAACTTTTGGTAGAATGCTTTGTGAAACCTGAGCTAAGTTGAATCCACTTCCCAAGAGTCTGGGGTGATGTAGAGGAGAATATGATCCTGAGGTCCTGAAAGAAATGTTTTTATACTTGTTTTTGGTATATCTTTAAAATAAGCATCCCTTTATAAAAGTTCATTAATTTTAATTAGCTAAATGGAACTGGGGAACTAATTATTGAACCTAAAAATAGGGAGAATACAGCCAGTGGGGTTTGAACAGATGGTAGTACAGAAGATATACCCCATAAATCTCTTAAAATCCCTAGAACCTTGAGAAACAAATGTAGCCAGATTGGTGCCTGGGAAAGAAAGCCAGAGCCCACTTGTTATGTCTAGAAGCTATGCCTTTAAAGATCCAAGATAACATTAAATTTTTTGGTCCCCATATCACATTGCTAACATACATTGAGGTTCCATTCTACTACAATAAGAGCCCAGATCTTTCTCAAATTGTTGTCCCTATCTTGCTATTTCTTACATGTGAAGTTTACTCTTTTTTAACTTAAATGTAAAAATGGAAACTTATCTTTTTGTAATTTCTTTGTATCAATTTCAGTCCAGTGATCTAGCCAGGATCCTTCTGGAGCCTATTTCTGTGGTATATTGTATTAGTTATTCCTTCTAGGTTGGTGTCAACTGCAAATTTGATGGGCTTGATAACTATTCTTTTATCAGAATCATTGTTAAAAATAGCATAGCATCAAGCACAAGTCCAATAAACTGACTGAACTGTTTATGACTGCTTTTTAAATTTGGTCGTTCTACTTAATGAGTTCCAAATTCATCTAAGTATCTAGAGGAAACAATTCACTCAAATCAAAGACATTTAATGAAATGGCATGATAAGAAGCAATAAACCATTTCCTCCATAAACCTGAGATACACTCTCCCACAGATACATATAGCAAAAGAGAAAAAATAGACATGTAGGAAACATATGTGGGAACACATAAATAACTTTTATGGAAAATTCACATGTATAGGTGGCATATATATGTGGAACATATGTATCCAAGGCAAACAAATTGAGAAGAAATTCACATCATCAATGCTGCCAAGTGTCTAATTCTAATAATGTTATTAAATTGCACTTACTTGACTTGCTCCTTTCTGATCACATAGTCTGTACTGCATAGTTTTAGTTTGCTGGTTATAGTCTCTTTTTTTAAAATAGCATTTTATTTTTCCAAATACATGCAAAGATAGTTTTCAACATTCACCTTTGCAAAACCTTGTGTTCCAAATTTTTCTCCCTCCTACCTTCCTCCCCAAGACAGTAAGCTATCCTATATAGGTTAAATATATGCAATTCTTCTAAACATATTTCCATATTCCTTAGTCTGCACAAGAAAAATCAGATCAAAAGGAAAAAAAGCCCATAAGAAAAAAACAAGTAAACAAACAATAGCAACAACAAAAAAGCAACCTCCCATCATCTTAGCCAATCTAACAGGTGTGAAGTGATATCTCAGGATTGTCTTAATTTTCATTTCTCTAATCAATATCAATTTAGATAATTTTTTCATATGACTAGAAATGGCCTCAATTTCTTCAACTGAAAATTCTGTTCATATCCTTTGATCATTTGTCAATTGGGGAATAGCTTGCATTCTTATAAATTTGAGTCAATTCCCTATATATTTTAGAAATAATTTTGCTTTTTTTTTTAAAATCAGAAACATTGGCTGTAAAAACAATTTTCCTCATGGTTGTAGCTTCTGGCATATCTTCTTGGCTATCTCTTAGGAAAAAGAGGGTGATGCCTTTTTTTTAAACTTAAAATATCAGTGTGTGTTGGAGAGAACAGAAAGATAGTTTTGAAACTAGAAAGCTTAGTTTCAAATCTTTCCTCTGATAACTCCTGGCTATGTGATCCAAGGCAAGTCAGTACTCTAGGCAACCCTCTAAAATTGTAAATTGCATAGAGGATGCCAACCTATTTTGTTAGAGAATTTCTTTTCCTGGTTATTCCCAGTACAAATGAAATCACAAATTCAGTCCCTATTCTTATCCCCTTAGAAAAGGTAGGAAATGCTTGTCAGTCTTTTCTCCACACCCAATAGGGTTTTGGAATTAGCTTGAACTGGCTCATAAGAACTGATTGTTAAAATTTTAGTGTGAGCATTTAAATCTTAGAAATTAGCCACTGACAAATGCTACAAATCAGGACTATATCTTTGTGGATTGCCTAGACTTAAAAAAATGATTGAGAAGATGTTAATGATGCCAATTAAATTTAGAACTTTGTTGTGTATTTTGTTGACCATTAACTATTTTATAATAACTTTATATTGACAGAATCCATGCCAGGGTAATTTTTTTACAACATTATCCCTTGCACTCGCTTCTGTTCCGATTTTTCCCCTCCCTCCTTCACCCCCTCCCCCAGATGGCAAGCAGTCCTATATATGTTAAATATGTTGCAGTATATCCTAGATATAATGTATGTTTGCAGAACCGAACAGTTCTCTTGTTGCACAGGGAGAATTGGATTCAGAAGGTAAAAACAACTCTGAAAGAAAAACAAAAATGCAAATAATTCACATTCGTTTCCCAGTGTTCTTTCTTTGGGTGTAGCTGCTTCGGTCCATCATTTATCAATTGAAACTGAGTCTTTGTCAAAGAAATCCACTTCCATCAGAATACATCCTCATACAATATCGTTGTCAAAGTGTATAATGATCTCTTGGTTCTGCTCATTTCACTCAGCATCAGTTCATGTAAGTCTCGCCAGTCCTCTCTGTATTCATCCTGCTGGTCATTTCTTACAGAACAATAATATTCCATAACATTCATATACCACAATTTACCCAGCCATTCTCCAATTGATGGGCATCCATTCAATTTCCAGTTTCTAGCCACTACAAACAGGGCCCCCTCAAACATTTTAGCACATACAAGTCCCTTTCCCTTCTTTAGTATCTCTTTGGGATATAAGCCCAATAGAAACACTGCTGGGTCAAAGGGTATGCACAATTTGATAACTTTTTGGCATAATTCCAGATTGCTCTCCAGAATGGTTGGATTCATTCACAGTTCCACCAACAATGCATCAGTGTCCCAGTTTTTCCGCATCCCCTCCAACATTCATCATTATTTTTTCCTGTCATCTTAGCCAATCTGACAGGTGTGTAATGGTATCTCAGAGTTGTCTTAATTTGCATTTCTCTGATCAATAATGATTTGGAACACTCTTTCATATGAGTGGTAATAGTTTCAATTTCATCCTCTGAAAATTGTCTGTTCATATCCTTTGACCATTTATCAATTGGAGAATGGCTTGATTTCTTATAATTGAGTCAGTTCTCTATATATTTTGGAAATGAGGCCTTTATCAGAACCTTTAACTGTGAAGATGTTTTCCCAGTTTGTTGCTTCCCTTCTAATCTTGTTTGCATTAGTTTTGTTTGTACAAAGGCTTTTTAATTTGATATAATCAAAATTTTCTATTTTGTGATCGGTAATAGTCTCTAGTTCATCTTTGGTGTTGACCATTAACTAGTAGAACTTCTTACATAACAATTATGCAAAACAATTAGGCAGTTTTGCTTCAAGTAGGTTCTTCATTATCATTGTCCAATCAACCTCAAGAAGAACTCATATACTTTCTTTTATCCTTTTATCTATATAGCTTATCCTACTTACCTATATGCATGCTACTTACTCTTCTATTTTCTATCTGTCTCTTTAAAAAAAAATTCCAAGTTGGTGATTGTTTCTATGAACTTCCATCAATTTCTTTTAATAATTCCCTTCTCCCCTCCTTATTGGAATTGTTTGCCTTCATTTTTTCAGAATTTCACTCTTGAATAGAAATAGTCTACTAATCCAATCTTCCAATGTCCAATTGAACAAGAAAGTCCAATCTTCCTTCTAGTCAAGAAATAAAGAGTCTTGATTTTAAAAAGCCTTTACTAATTGGTGAGGGGTGGGAAGAGAGAAGAGAGAAATTTTGTTTCCATTGCTGTACTTTGGAAGAGGGGAGAAAAGATGATCTCTCATGAATTAAATTTTTCCTTCACAATTGATTTATAATTGGTTTCACTTATCAGAGAAGACCCTCTTCTCAGATATAATTTCTGCTTTTTAAAATGTCACTGGGGAGGAGAATTCTGGGAAGAGGGAACAGTAGGTTAGAAAATTCTAGGTTTTCTAGTTTTCCTCTACAAACAAGATAGAACAGCACCTCAGGGTGAACAGAGCAGCAAAAATAAACAAGATTTGGACTAGAGCAGTGGTCCCTCTGGGACAATTGAATAAGACCTGAGGAAAGACCTTAGGGTAGGAGGTTTGGCCTGACTGAAGTGCAAATACCTTCAGGCCATCTCCAAACAAGCCCGAGGGGCAACTGAATTGGAAGGCAGAATCAGCATTAGCCACAGGAATTTTCACCTCACAGACCTTGTGAGGGTTAGCTACCTGAGCAGAGGAACACTGAAGGACCTTCTGCTGTTGAGGGATACCACACCCAGCTGTGCTGACTAGACATGGTCTGAGCTGATGGTAAAAAGGAGTTAGTACATGCTTGGTGAGTGTGTTAGTACTTCTAGGAGAGCTGAGTTCCTGGTTTCAGTTCTAGGCAAGAGGGGAGAGATGAAGATTGCAATACTGGAGGGTCTGCAGGAAGCAAGAACATTTCCATCACAGACTGGCTAGGGACCCTAGACATGACTTGGTCTGAAGAGCAGTGTTGAGGTTGGGTCCTGACAAAGTTCAGAAAATAACAATAAGAAGAACTTGAGGTCTGAGGCACCATTTCTTATATCCTGGAGCTAGAGATGATTTTAATTATAAACTGCTTAAAAAATAAAATGACTAATCAAAGGACAAAGTGACATAAAAAAAAAAAAAGAACTAGATCTGAGACAGCTACTATGGGAATAGAGAAGATCTGGGTTTCTATTTATAGGAAGATACTGAGTTTAAAAAAAAAGCCATTCTTCTACCAAAGAGCAACATCAAATGGTCTTGAGCCCCAAAAAGAGTTCTTGGAATAATTTACAAGAGACTTTAAAATCAAATAAGAGAGACTGAGGAAAAACTGGTGGTGGGGAGAATAAGAACAGTCTAAGAAATTTTTAAAAAACATTATGAAAAGAAAATCAACCAATTGGAAAAGGAGATCCAGAATCTAAAGGAAGAAAACAACTCTTTGAAAACTAGAACTGGAAAAGGGGAACTGAATTACATTTTAAGACAATAAGAAATAATAAAAAACAAAATCAAAAGGATGATAAACAGATCTATTTTTTTTGAGAACAGATTGAAAAGAAACAATATAAGAATTGTTGAACTACCTGAAAGTTATAATTAAAAAAAGAATCTTGAAACAACAGTACAAAAAGTAAAGAAAATTGCCCTGAAGTTCTAAAACAAGAGAATAAAATAGAAATAGAAAAATCTACTGATAATTACCTAGAAGAGATCCCAGGATGGAAACCTACTGCAATATCATAGCCAAGTTTCAAAGTTCCCAAACTCAGGAAAAAATATTATTATCAACAAGGAAAAAAACAATCCAATACTGCGGAGTCATAATCAGAATTACATAAGTCCTACCAGCCACTACATGAAAAGATCATGGGTCTTGGAATATTATATTTCATAGAGGAAAAGAGCTAAGATTACAGCCAAAAATAACTCATCCAGCAAAGTTAAGTATAATTCTGAATGACAACAACAAAAAAAGAATATTCAACGAATTGGCCTACTTTCAGATATTTGTCATTGAGCAATCAGAACTTTATGGAAAATTCAACATGTAAAATCTAGGAGAAATATAAGGTAAACATCAACTGCAAAGGACACAATAAAGTCTAAGGTCAAACTGTTTACTTGTTATATTTGAAAATGTTATCAGAATTTTTGAGACTTCTACATCAAACTACTTGAATAGTTTGAAAGAAATTTAGATTTGAGTTATTTTGAATAGTTTGAAAGAAATTTAGATTTGAGTTATTTTGATTCTAAAAAACAAAGTAGGTAGGAAAAAGTAAAAAGGAGAAATTATACAAATGAGGCATGAAAGGAAGAACTGATATAGAGCAAACTGGTGGGATGGAGGGCTAGTAGTGCTGGAACCTTACTCTCATCAGAAATGTGTTAAAGAGAGAATATATAAATCTGGAAGGATATAAAAGCTTTTTAAATTTGTAAAGAAATAAGAAAGCAAGGAAATAGGATAAGGGGAGATGGATTTTTAGAAGGTGTTAAAAATATGTGTAGATTAAGATTTAGGAGAATTGGGGGAGAGGAAAAGGAAGGAACTCTTTAGAGGGGTAGGAATAGGAATGGCAGAAATAGAAAAGTTAAGAAGATCCTTTAAAAGACTGGATTAGGGAGGCAGTGATTAAAAGTAAACTAGAGGAAGAAGAGGTTAAAAAGAGAGATTGAGAAGGATAATAGTAAGGAAAAATAGAATGGAGGGAAATACACAAATTGTAACTATAACTTTGAATATGAATGGAATGAACTTGCCCATTAAATGAAAATGGATAGCAAAATGGGCTAAAAAATTAGCATCTGACACTGCAGCTTATAACAAATTTTTTTAAATGAAAGGTACACATAGTATTAAAATAAAGGGCTACAGTTTAATTTGCTATGTCTCAGCTGATGTCCCCCCCCAAAAAAAAAGGTAAGGATAATAATTATAATCTCAGACAAAGTTAAAGCTAAAACAGATTTAATCAAAAGAGATAAATAGGGAAACTACAGTATGATAAAAGATGCCATAGATAATAAAGCAATATCAGTACCAAACCTACATAAACCAATACTCTAATAACTAAATTTTAAAAAGAAAAGTTAAATAAATTTCAAGTATAAATAGATAATAGTGCTATAACAGTAGGAGGCTTTAATATTCTTCTCTAAGAACTAGATAAATCTAACCAAAAAATATATAAGAAAAAAGTTAAGGAAATGAATAGAATTTTAGATACTCTTGATATGACAGATAGCTGAAGAGAACTGAATGGGAATAAAAAGGTACATACATGGTACTTTTGCCCTATGTTATGGCATAAATTTATTTTTAGCTAAAAGCAGGAAAATATAAATATTAAATGCTTCCTTTACAGAACACGATGCAATAAAAATTATATTTAACAAGGCATCAGGGAAACATAGAAAAAACTAATTGGAGACTAGACAATCTAATCTTAAAGAATGAGTTGGTAAAAAAAAAATCTCTTTATATCTCAAGTCCAGCTCCACTTAAAGAGGCCAGGCTTTGTTTCATTTCTAATCTAACCCAAGTCACTGATTGGCACTGTTTCAATTAAACTGAAACCTGTTAAAGACCTTAGCTTAAAAAGGCCAATGTTTCCCAGTGCTTCATTCTTTTCTATATCTTGCCACTGGAACCACATGCTTTTAGAGGAAAATCTCCCTCAATTAAATCCAATTCACTTGCATGTCATGGTCCTCTATGAGAGGGAAGAACAAACAACAATAGAGAGAGAAAGAGAAATAAGACCAATGAAATGAATATGCAATTTAGGGAAAAAAAACTAGAAAAATAGCAAATTAAATATTCTCAATTAAACACTAAATTGAAAACTGAAAATTAAAGGTCAAATTAATAAAGTTGAGTATAAGAAAACCATTATAATAATAAATAAATAATAATAAATAAGATTAGGAGTTAGTATTATGAGGAAAAAAACAATAAGTAGATAAACCATTAGGTAGTATGGCTTTTAAAAATGGAGAAAAAAAATCAAATTACTAGCATCAAAATTAAAAAATATGAACTATTAATAAAAATGAAACTAAGGCCATTATAAGGAATTCTTTTGCTCAATTACATGCTAGTAAATTTAACAAGCCACCAGGGCTCATGTCCAAAACATCCAGCAGCTAATGTGTGCTTCCCATGAAGTATATATGCATGTGGCTCCATGCTACCAGGGGGTAGACCGAGGCAGGGACAGGATCAGAGCACCGAGGGCAGGAACGGACTATCAATCCGGTTTCTGACAGGGTGAGGGGGCACTGGACATTCTGATGTTGGGATAAAGAAGAACAATGACAGATTGGGAGGAGGCATGGACATTCTGATAAGTAGAGACAGGCTGGGGTCATGATGTCTAAGACAGGTCTTTCTGCTTATCTGGATGATGATGATTAGGAGGGAGGGATGGTGTTGCAGGATTAAGCAGAACAATTAGAAACTGAGGCAGAACAATTCAAGAAAACTGAGGCAGGACAATTTAGGGAAACTGAGTCAGGACAATAAAAGGGAACTGTGGCGCAACAATACAAAGAGAAAATCCATTTAAAATAACTGTAGGTAATATAAAATATTTGGGAGTCTACCTGCCAAGACAAAGTCAGGAACTATATGAATACAATTACAAAACACTTTGCACACAAATCAAACCTAATTAATTGGGAAAATATCAAGTGCTCATGGGTAGGCTGAGCTAATATAACAAAAATGACAATACTACCTAAATTAATCTACTTATTCAGTGCCATACTGTTCAAACTCCCAAGAAATTATTTTACAGAGGTAGAAAAAATAATAACAAAGTTCATCTGGAAGAACAAAAGATCGAGAATTTCAAAGGAATTAATTTTAAAAATGCAAATTAAGGTGGCCTAGCAGTATCAGACCTAAAAATGTATTACAAAGCATTGGTCATCAAGACCATTTGTTACTGGCTAAGAAATAGAATAGTTGATCAGTGGAATAGGATAGGTTCACAAGACAAAATAGTCAATGACTATAGTAATCTACTGTTTGATAAACCCAAAGACCCCAGCTTCTGGGATAAGAACTCACTATTTGACAAAATTGTTGGGAAAATTGAAAATTAGTGTGGCATAAACTGACATAAAAAGCAGAAAAGTCACCACACCTAACACCGTATACCAGGATAAAGTTGAAATGATTTCATGATTTTGACATAAAATTGATATTATAAACAAATTAGAAGAATATAGAATAGTTTATCTCTCAGATCTGTGGAGAAGGAAGGAATTTGTGGCCAAAAGAACTATAGCTAAGGGCTCTGATAAAGGCCTCATTTCTGCATTTTATTTTCTTTCTCATTTTTTTCATTTTTGATCAGATTTTTCTTTTTCTTTCTTTCTTTTTTTTTTTTTTTTTTTTTGCAAAAATGTTTGTAGCAGCCCTTTTTTGTAATGGCATTTTTTTTCCTTTTTTTTTTTTTTTAAATAACTTTTTATTGATAGAACTCATACCAGAGTAATTTTTTACCGCATTATCCCTTGCATTCACTTCTGTTCTGATTTTTCCCCTCCCTCTCTCCACCCCCTCCCCGAGATGGCAAGCAGTCCTTTACATGTTGAATAGGTTACAGTATATCCTAGATACAATATATGTGTGCAGAACCGAACAGTTTTCTTGTTGCACAGGGAGAATTGAATTCAGAAGGTAGAAATAACCAGGGAAGAAAAACAAAAATGCAAGAAGTTTATATTCATTTCCCAGTGTTCTTTCTTTGGGTATAGCTGCTTCTGTCCATCTTTGATCAATTGAAACTGAATTAGCTCTCTTTATCGAAGAGATCCACTTCCATCAGAATACATCCTCAAACAGTATCATTGTTGAGGTTTATAATGATTTCCTGGTTCTGCTCATTTCACTTAGCATCAGTTCATGTAAGTCTTGGCAGTCCTCTCTGTATTCATCCCGCTGGTCATTCCTTACAAAACAATAATATTCTATAATGTTCATATACCACAATTTACTCAACCATTCTCCAATTGGTGGGCATCCATTCATTTTCCAGTTTCTAGCCACTACAAACAGGGCTGCCACAAACATTTTGGCACATACAGGTCCCTTTCCCTTCTTTAGTATCTCTTTGGGGTATAAGCCCAGTAGAAACACTGCTGGATCAAAGGGTATGAACAGTTTGATAACTTTTTGAGCATAGTTCCAAATTGCTCTCCAGAATGGCTGGATGTGTTCACAATTCCACCAACAATGTATTTGATCAGATTTTTCTTGTGTACCATGGTAATTGTGGAAATATGTATAGAAGAATTGTATATGTTTAACATGTATTGGATTACTTGCCATCTAGGGGAGAAGTAGGGAGAAGGGAGGGAAAAGAAAATTTGGAACACAAGGTTTTGCAAAGGTGAATGTTGAAAATTATTTATGCATATGTTTTGAAAATAAAAAAGCTTTAATCAAAAAGATACTGCTTAGAGGAGAAAATAGAATATCTAAACCTATTTTGGAAAAGGAAATTTAATAGGCCATAAATGAGGTTCTTAAAAAAAAATCACTGAGATCAGTGATATTTTTTTTAAGAATCTCATTTATGATCAGGTGAAGTTAGAAGAAACTCTATCAAACATTTAAAGGCCAATTAGTTTCAATACTAAATAAATTATTTTTAATAATAGGGGTCCTATCAAACACCTTTTATGAAACAAATATAATACTGATACTTAAACCAGGAAAGATAAAAACAAAGAAAGAAAATTATAGAACAATTTTGTTAATGATATGAATGCAAAAAAAGTTAAACAAAACACTAGCTAAAAGATTACAATAATATATTATAAAGATTATACATTATGATCAAGTGGGATTCATTCCAGGAAATCAGGAATGGTTTAATATAAGGAAAATTGTTAATTGTATTGATTACAACTATTAATTGAAACTATTTATATTAATAATAATAAAAGTAACAAAAGCAATTATATCAATAGACATAGAAAAACACTTGATATAGCACAACACTCATTTTATTATTATAATTTTTTAAAGTTTTTTATTTTCAAAACACATTTGACAACATTAACCCTTGCATAGCCCTGTATTTCAGATTTTCTCCTTCTCTGTCCCCCTAGATAACGAGCAATCCAATATATGTTAAACATGTTAAAATATATGTTAAATCCAACATGTATATACATATTTACATAGTTCTTTTGCTATACAAGAAAAATCAGTTCAAAAAAAGAAAGTAAATGAACACTCACTTTTATTTAAGAAAAATACTTGCATTAGCAAGCATTATTTCTAAAGAGGATAAGCTAGAAGTTTTCCTAGTAAGATCAGGTGTGACATAATGATGCCCCCTGTCATCAAGATAATTCAAGATTGTATTGGAAACCTCAGCAATAGCAAGGAGAAGAAGAAATAGAAGGAATCAGAATATGAAATGAGGTAATAAAACTAGCTCTTTTTGCAGATGATGTACTTTAAAAATTCTAAAGACTCAACTAAAAAGTTAATTGAAATAATAATTTTAGTAAGGTAAAAGTAAATAAAGTAAACCCAAATAAATCATCAGCATTCTTATATATCAAAATTTATTAAACTATAGGTCCCAAGTCCACATGTACTTATGTAACTGAAAGTGAGGTCATGAAAAATTTGAGAACAGGGGGCAGAGCCAAGATGGCAGAGAGGACACACGCTTCTATCTAAGCTCTTCCTTACCCTCAGACTACTTTTTTTTTTTTAATGAAAGGCTCAGAATTAGTGCTTGACTGTCAAAATCCATGAATATTGGGAGTACAACACATTACCAACAGAAGATATTCTCAGAATTCACCAGAAAAGGTCTGTTTTTGTTTGCGGCTAGGGAAGTTAGATTAGATGCAGCATCAGGAAAGTTGGCAGTGAGAGCTTGGAAGGCAGCTCATGCTGAGCAGACCAAAGGGGGTAGGGAGTGATCTCAGCCCACAGAAAATTTGCAGGGAGTACTTTACCATAGTGTCAGCTACTTTGTCCTGGCAGCAAGCCAGTAGATCAGCAGAGAAGCTATAAACACAGTGCATAAAGACTTCAATCCCAAAACACTGAGGTATCTCAGTTCTTGACCACACCCACCCAGCACCCTGAGTGACTCAGCATGCTCTCAGAACGCAACTGCTGTGCAGACGCAGTACAGCCATTGCTTTCCCATTGCTGCTTCACTTCTACTTCTTGTTCTCTGTAAGGAAGCTTGGTAACACCACACTGCTTAAAAACAGACTACAGTTGTTTTTTGTTTGTTTTGTCAAAATGAGTAAAAAGGTAAAGCAGGCTCTAACTATAGATAGTTTCTATATGGATAGAGAGCAGACTTCAAACCCTAAGGAGACTAAAAACAGATTATCCCTAGATGAAACTCCCCTAAAGGGGGATATAGTCTAGTCCCCACCACACAAGGCTCCCATAGAAGAAATTAAAAGAGCTCTTACAAGAGAGCTAGAAGAAAAAACGAGGAAAGGAAAGGGAAGCTTGGCAAGAGGTTCTGGATAAGTCAACTTACTCATTAAAAGATAGAATGGATAAAGAAATCAACTCTCTGAAAAACAGAATTAGTGAATTGGAAAAAGAAAATAGCTCTATAAAAAATTAAATTGGTGAAATGGAAAAAAAATCCATAGAACAAAATAACTCATTTAAAAACTCAGTTGGACAATTACAAAGAGAAATGAAAAAAAGTAAATGAAGAAAATAATTCATTAAAAATCAGAATTGAACAAATGGAAATTAATGACTTGAGGAGACGCCAAGAATCAGTCAAGCAAAACCAAAAAAATGAAAAAATAGAAAAAAAATGTTAAATACCTACTTAAGAAAACAACAGACCTGAAAAATAGATCTAGGAGAGTTAATCTAAGGATTATTGGACTTCCTGAAAATCACAATGAAAAAAAAAGGAAATCATCAAAGAGAACTGCCAAGATGTTATAGAAACAAAGGGTAAAATAGAGATTGAAAGAATTCATCGATCACTTTCTGAAAAAGTCCCTAAAATATAAACTCCAAGGAATATTGTGGCTAAATTTCAGAACTAAGGAAAAAAATATTACAAGAAAAAAACAATTCAAATACCGAGGAGCCACAATCAGGATCCCTGAAGATCTGGCTGCTTCTACATTAAAAGATTGAAGGACCTGGAATCTGATATTCCAAAAGGCAAAAGAACTGGGAATGCAGCCAAAAATAAACTACCCAGCTAAGTTAAGCATTTTCTTCAAAAGAAGAAGATGGACATTTAATGAAACAGATAAATTCCATTTATTTCTAAGGAAAAAATTCGAACTAAACAAAAAATTTGACCTCCACCCATAGGACTCAAGAGAAGCAGAAAAAGAACTCTTGAGAACTGTATTTCTGTTATGGATATACATAAAGAGTACATGTATAATTTGATTTTACTGATATAACATAAAAAAGGGAAGTAGAAATGGAAAGGGGATAGTATCAGAAAAAGGGAAAAGGGGAGATAAAAAGAAGGAAACTACATCCCATGAAGAAGCAAAGGAAACCTATCATATCTGAGGGAATTTAGAGAGTGGTAGGGACATTGTGTGAATCTTACGCTCATCAGAGTTGGCTCATAGAGAAAATAATTGACATATTTAGTTTACAGAGAAACTTCTCTCACCTCATTAAAAAATGGGAGAGGAAAATAGAAAAGGAAAAGAGTAATAAGGGAAGGGTACAAGAAAGGGGAAGGGATTCAAAAGAGGTGGGAGAGATTCTAAAGAGGGAGAGCTGTGTGAGGCAAGTGGTGCCCATAAGTTTAATACTGGGAAAGGGGGTAAGGAGGGGCAAGAAAAAGAAAAGCATAATCTGGGGATAATAAGATGGCAGGAAATACAGAATTAGTAATTTTAACCATAAATGTGAATGGGATGAACTCTCCCATAAAGTGGAGGCGGATAGCAGACTGGATCAAAAGTCAGAACCCTACGATATGTTGTTTACAGGAAACACATTTAAAGCGGAGAGATACATACAGAGTAAAGGTGAAAGACTGGAGCAGAATCTATTATGCTTCAGGTGAAGTCAAAAAAGCAGAGGTAGCCATCCTGATCTCAGATCAAGTAAAAGCAAAAATTGATCTAATTAAATGAGATAAGGAAGGAAACTATATCTTGCTAAAGGGTAGCATAGACAATGAAACAATATCAATACTAATCATATATGCACCAAGTGGTATAGCATCTAACTTCTAAAGGAGAAGTTAAGAGAGTTGCAAGAAGAAATAAGCAGCAAAACTATAATAATGGGAAATCTCAACCTTGCACTCTCAGAATTAAATAAAACTACAAAACAAATAAGAAAGAAATTAAAAAGGTAAATAGAATATTAGAAAAATTAGGTATGATAGATCTTTGGAGAAAACTGAATGGTGACAGAAAGGAGTACACTTTCTTCTCAGCAGTTCATGGAACCTACACAAAAATTGACCATATATTAGGACCTCAAAATTAAATGCAGGAAGGCAGAAATAGTAAAAGCATTCTTTTCAGATCATGATGCAAAAACTACATTCAACAAAAAGTTAGGGGTAGATAGACCAAAAAGTAACTGGAAACTAAATGATCTCATCCTAAAGAATGATTGGTGAAACAGCAAATTATAGACACAATAATTTCACCCAAGATAATGACAATGATGAGACATCATACCAAAATTACCAAAGCAGTAATAAGGGGAAATTTTATATCTTTAGAGGTTTACTTGAATAAAATAGAGAAAGAGAAGATCAATGAATTGGGCTTGCGACGTAAAAAGCTAAAAAAACCCAAAAAACCAAATTAAAATCCCCCAATCAAATACTAAACTTGACATTCTAAAATTAAAAGGAGAAATTAATAATATTGAAAGTAAAAAACTATTGAATTAATAAAGAGTTGGTTTTATGAAAAAACCAATAAAATAGATAAACCTTTGGTAAATCTGATTAGAAAAAAGAAAGAAGGAAATCAAATTGTTAGTCTTAAAAATGAAAAGGGAGAACTTTCCACCAATGAAGAGGAAATTAGAGTAATAATAAAGAGTAACTTTGTCCAACTTTATGACAATAAATTTGATAACCTAAGTGAAATGGATGATTACCTCCTAAAATATAGGCTTCCCAGATTAACAGAGGAAGAATTAAATTGCTTAAATAGTCCCATTTCATAAAAAGAAATAGAAGAAGCGTTTAATCAACTCCCTGAGAAAAAATCCCCAGCACGCAGATGGATTTTCATGTGAATTCTACCAAACATTTAATGAACAATTAACCCCAAATGTTGTATAAACTATTTGAAAAAATAGGGAATGAAGGAGTCCTACCAAATTTTTTTTATGACACAGACATGGTACTGATACCTAGACCAGGTAGGTTGAAAACAGGGAAGGAAAATTACAGACCAATCTCTTTAATGAATATTGATGCTAAAATCTTAAATAAAATATTAGCAAAAAGACTACAGAAAATCATCCCCAAGATAATATACCATGACCAAATAAGATTTATACCAGGTATTCAGGGCTGGTTTAATATTAGGAAAATTATTAGTATAATTGACCATATCAATAATCAATTAACAAAAACCATAAGATCCTCTCAATAAATGCAGAAAAAGCATTTGATAAAATCCAACATCCATTCCTATTAAAAACACTTCAGAGTATAGGAATAAATGGACTTTTCCTTAAAATAATCAGTAGCATCTATTTAAAACCATCAGTAAGCAGCATATATAATGGGGATAAACTGGAACCTTTCCCAATAAGATCAGAATTGAAACAAGGTTGTCCACTATCACCATTACTATTCAATATTGTATTAGAAATCTTAGCTTCAGTAATAAAAGTTGAGAAAGGGATTAAAGGAACTAGAGTAGGTAATGAGGAAACCAAATTATGACTCTTTGCTGATGATATCATGGAATACTTAGAAAACCTCAGAGATTCTACTAAAAAGCTATTAGAAATAATCCACACCTTTAGCATAGTTGCAAGATACAAAATAAACCCACATAAGTAATCAGCATTCTTATATATCACTAACAAAATCCAACAGTTAGAGTTACAAAGAGAAATTCCATTTAAAGTAACTACCGATAATATAAAATATTTGGGAATCTATAGGCCAAGGGAAAATCAGGAACTAAATGAGCAAAACTACAAAACACTTTCCACACAAATAGAGTCAGATATAACCAATTGGAAAAATATTAAATGCTCTTGGATAGGGTGAGCAAATATAATAAAGATGACAATACTAGTGATAACTTTTTGAGCATAATTCCAGATTGCTCTCCAGAATGGTATCCATTAGCATTTTTGAGATTTCTATCTCCATTTATACATCCATGGATTATAGAAAAATCAGGTGCAAAAGTTAGTTGAAATCTAGGTCAAATGATAGAAGTCCAGTGTATTAGAAAAGAAGCAATGAAATAAATGCCCCAATTCATGAACCTCAACTTAGAGGAATAGATCCTGAATTTTAATCTTGGCTTTTATATTTAGTGCTGTGTGATATTTGGCGAACCCTTTATCTTTTCAGACTCAGTTTTCTCATCTGTAAAATCAAAGTTGGATTAAATAAATCTCTAAGGATTCTTCTAATTTTAAATCTTATGTTCTTATTCTAATTTGGTTGTGGTTCATGAATTGGCAAACTTCACCAACCTCTGACACTAACTTCAATTAGCCTTGAGTTCACCACTCTGGGGTTGTTTGTTTTTTCAACTGGGGAGTTAGGGCATCCCCAGTCCTTCAATTTCATCCCTGCCTCAAATTTCTGTGGGGAAAAAATTCATTTTTGGCTCTAGTTTAAGAGTTCTCCCCAGCAAGAAGAAGAGTTGGGGGTGGGAAAATTAAAAGGTATTCCAGATAAGACACAAATTAGCTGTGCAACAGTTAATTTTATTTCCACATGAAAAAGAAAATGCTATGCAACGAAGAAGCATAGATTCTTTGGTTAGAAAATGATTAGAACAGAATTAAAACATTGATCATGATTACCAATTGAGATACTAAGATGCTAATACTCCAGATTCACTGAAATATTTTTAAGCAGTTTCTTTGTAAGTGCTGATTATTAACTACTTAATAGATCCTCTCCATTGAACATGGATTAATCAATACCAAGATAACTTTTTCTTTCTGGTAGCTTCTCTGCAATTGACTTTTTTGACTTGTCTACTTCTGTTATTATTGTTAGCCCAACTGTTCTGATAGCATCTAGGAAGGGAAACATGCCAGTTACATTTTGAAGTCTTAGAAAGTTCTATGATAAAGAAAAAAAGACATAAATGAAAGATTTCATCTTTAGCACTTCTGAGGAAACAAGTCCACAGTTTGTTGGTAGTTGGAGTTGAAGTATGCCCTATTTTCCTTATATAGTTGGTGCAGACCATTTCTATTTCTGACTTTTCAGAGAGCTCAGAGAACCATCCTTATACTTCAAAGCTGTCAGGAAACCAGGCTGAAGGTCAAGGATTGTTCCTTTGGCCTGTCTATAGAGTTCTAGCTCTACAGATAATTAAAAAAAATTTTTTTTGTCACCACACAGTATGAATCTGTGGTTAATCATGACCCACTGGAACAGTGGCAAGTTACCTATACCTGCTTAGTTGTGGAGAGAGGGAGGTTCTCTCTGTTTTTCATACCCAGAAGCAGATCAGTATTAAGGTTTCATATATTTGACTGGAATAAAGCCTGAATATGGTCTAGAAAAAGGGCTACCATATTTATTTCCTAACTTTTTTCATCATGTATTTCTTTTGGGTTCTGACACAAAGATATGCTATTATGAAAAAAATTGCTTTGAATAAAAATTTATAATGATAATCCCACTTGAAAATTTAAATGTTGACATAGCTATTAAAGAAAAAGAGAGAAGTAACTTAAAAATTATTAATTTTTATGTGCATTTGAAATTTCTCCCTTTCCCCTGATCTCTCTCAGTTGAAGTAGAATCATCTACCCCTACTTTTCTACCCCTCCAAAAGGAAACCCTCAATATAAACAAAGACAGTCCAACGAAACCCATTTCCATATTGGTCATACCCCAAAATGTATATCTCTATTAGTTTGAATCCATCATCTCTTTGGCAGGAGGTGAATGATATATTTCATCTTCAGTTTTCTATATTCATGGTTTATCATTTCATTGATCAGAACCCTAAAATCTTTCAAAGTTGTTTTTTCCCTACAATATTATCATTGTATAAAATATTCTAGTTTCACTATGTATCAGTTCCTAAATGTCTTCTTATTCTCTGAAACTGTCTATTTTGTCCTTTCTTTATGGCATAATATTATTACATTATATTCATATACAGCTATTTGCTTAGCCATTCTCTAATATGAAGACATCCTGTTAGTTTCTATTTTTTATCTACTATGATAGAAGCATTATAAATGTTTTGGTACATAAATATTTTCTTTCCTGTTTCTTTGTTTTATTTGGCAGTAGTGTCCTGGTAAATGTTTAATAACTGGTTCTCAAAAAAAAAATTTTGAAGTATGGTTTTTATCTGTAAAATGAGCTGGAGAAGGGACTGGGAAACCACTCTAGTATCTTTGTCAAAAAAATTCCAAATGGGCTCATGAAGAGTTTTTCATGACTGAAATGAAGGAAGAGAAACATTACTTGGATGTTAACAGGGAAATTTGCTGCAAAGATTTTTTTCTCACTAATTGTTTCATTTATCATTTCTGTATCCAAATCTATAATTAACTTGCTTATGCAAAAATGTTTTGATTGTATAATAAAAATTGTTCTTTTTATCTTCTGGGATCCTAGAGAAATTTATTCTTTAGTTAGGAACTCTTCCTGTATCAATAGATCAAGAAGTTAATTTCTTCCTTGTTCCTCTAATTTGATTATAATGTGAACTTTTATATCCAGGAATATATACTTTTGGAGCTTATTTTGATATATATTATCAGATATTATCCTAAATCTAGTGTATTCTAGCTTCCTTACAGTTTTATCATTTTTTGTCAAATAGTGAGTCCTCCCATTAGCTGAGATCTTTAGGTTTATTTAACAAAGTGCTCTGTGTTTGGGGCAGCTAGGTGGCATAGTGGATAGAGCCCCAGTCCTGAAGCCAGAAGGACCTGAGTTCAAATCTGGTCTCAGACACTTAACATTTCCTAGCTGGGTGACCAGGGCAAGTCATTTAAACCCAATTGCCTCAGCAAAAAAAAAAAAAAAAAAAAAAAAAAAAAAAGGCATTGTGTTTGTTTTTGGAAGTTGTGTACCTAATTTATTCCAATCACCAAACTCTCCATTTTTGATGAATATGAATTAATTTTTGTAATGTAATTGTTTTGTAGTAGTTTTTGATTTAGTACTGATATTCCCCCTTTTCTCTTCACCTTTATCATTGCTGCTATGAAATTCTTGATCTTTTTTATTCCTCTATGTGTTTCATTATTTTTTCTAGCCCTATAAATATTCATTTGATAGTATGATATCATTGTTCTGCTTCAAAAATGAAGGATGGACAACAAACTTTAAAATTCTTTCTTTTAGAATCCTCTAGACATAGTGATTTGTAAAGAATGGATTTAATACTTTTCCTTTTTTTTTTTTTTTTTTTTTTTTACATTTTTGAGGTCTTTATGTTCCTTTAGATTTAAAAAAAAAATGTAGGTAATTATGGGCAATAAGAAATGATGAATTTGATGGTCTTAAAAAACTCATATGAAATAATGAAGAGCAAAATGAATAGAACCAAGAGAATTATATATATGCATATATAGCAGAATATTATTTTAAGAACAACTCTAAGTGACTCAGTCATTTTGACTATTATAAATGCCCAATAGTGATCTTGGTTGCAGTAGAGAAGTTTCAGGGAAAGTACCAAAATGCAGACCAGTGGGACAGTGACTAGATTTCTCTCCATATCACAACATTTTGGAAGTACTGAAAACTTACAGGCCCCCACTGAGCTATGAAAGCAGTAGAAGTACATAAAATACAGAACTTCAGGCCAAATGTCACCCTTACCAGAGGTGAACAGAGCCCAACTTTAACATAAAATCCAAAATCAAGAAATAGGCTGAAAAAAAAATAACCTGACCATAAAAAAGTGACTATAATGACAATGGAACTCAAGACATAAAATCAGAAAAAGACAATAATCTGAAAATATCTACAAGCAAAGCCTTAAAGAAAAATGTAGGTTTGATACAAGTTCAATAAGAATTTTGATAAGCACTAAAATATTTAAAATAAGTAAAAGTGGAAGAAGAAAACTTGGGGAAAGAAATAGAATTATGCAAGAAAATTTTGAAGATGCAATTGTTTATTTTTTGTTTCAAAGAGGATCAATGCCACTATCATGATTCACACTTTTTTTGCTACCACAGAAAGTGCCTCTATGTTTTTGTATGAGAACTTTTTCTTTTATCTTTGTTCTCTTTGGATGTATATATCAAGTATTTGTTTTCTGATTCCAAGGGTATGTTCAGTTTTATAATTTTCCTAGTATAATAACACCATGTTTTCAAGAAGGGCTGAGTATTTTTAATTCTAAAAACAATATGTTTATATGATTGTCTTCCTATAACCCCTTCAATATTTAACATTTTTATCTTTTGTCATCTTTGCCAATCTAATGAGCAAAACCTTAGAATTGTTTTATTTTTCATTTGTCTTGTTATGATGATTTGGAGCATTCTTTCATGTGGTTTTTGATATTTACTTTTTTTTTGAAAAGTGCTTTTGATAACTTAACTATAGGGAAATAACTTTCTAATAAAGATTTTTCATTTTCCTCTGTATTGCAGATACCCTCACCCTTCTTTTGGATTTAGTCCTGTGATTTTATTGCTATAAGTTGGTGGTTTCCTTCCATAGGGTTCACAACCATAGTCCAAGAAGTTCATATTTAAATTTTCTTATTGGCACATTAAGCAGTAAGTAACATCCAGTTATGTTACAAATATATTTTTCTTCTGTAAGAACAAACACATTTGAAATATTATAGGTTTACTTTTGTGGAGATTTGGTTTTGACTACAATGATTTTGGTATTTCTTCAGTGATTACATCCAACTCCATCTACTTCTGATTAAATACATGTTCGTGAAGTTTCATGAATTGTCATTAAATTGTTTCTAAACTACCACAAGAGTTCAACATTTGAGTGCAAAATAATTCCCGGTGGATATGATAATTTGCATTCTGTACAATTTATCAGAGTAGCTCTCTCATTCCCTTCTGCCCCCTATATAATCATACCTCATCAGCTGTGTAATCACATGATAAAGATGTTATGAGTATTTGTAGTCTTGTAGCACAAATGTCAGACTGTTTGAAAATCATGATTGCTGAGCATGTATATTATAACCCATCTTAAAAACATCTCAAGCCATTACAAACATTCTTCAGAAACAAACTATCCTCTTATAAAGTTGTTTTCTGATTTCAACTTGTTCTCTACTTTTATTACTATCTGGTAGATTTTTCAAATGAACTGGTAGGCAACATTGGTTAGTTATATATAGAATCATGACAATATAGATGAGAAATCAAGGATAGGAGAGAACAAAGTAGAGATTCTTTCCATATTATATATGTTAATGTGAAAAAGAAGCATTAAATGCAAAGAAACTTTAAAAAAAAAGTTTTATTGATGTTTTTGTTTTTTACACTGTGATATTTTTTCCTGAGATTTCGCCCAATCTCCCTGCAAGAGAATTAGATCATAAGACATAATATTTTTAAAGACCAAAAAATAAAAAATAAAAAAGAGGAAAATTAGCATAATTGATCAATTAAAAAAAAACTTGCCTGAACAACCTGTGGCATCAGATTGTAATGAAATACTATTGTACTATAAAACATGACAAGTAGGGTGATATCAGAAAAACAGATTTACATGAAATGATGCAAAATGAAGTGAGCAGACCCAGGAGAACAGTGTACATGGTAACAGCATTATTGTACAATGAAGAGTTGTGAATGAGTTGGCAATTCTTAGCAATATGAAGATGCAAGAAAATCCCAGGGACTCTTGATGAAGCATAATATCTGCCTCCAGAGAAAGAACTGATATTTTCTGAATACTAAAGTATGCTATTTTTCCACTTTCTTTTTTTTCATTCTTTATTTTGTTGCTGTTTCAGCATTCTTGTACAAAATGACTAAAATGGAAATGTTTTACATGACAGCACCTGTATAACTTATATTGGATTGCTTATAGTCTCAAGGAAGAAGACAGAGATAGAGAGAAAGGGATACAATTTAAAATTCTAAGCTTAAAAATGTTTTAAAATAATTTTAGCATGAAATTGAGGGAAAAATAAAATATTGTTTAAAAAAATCTGTCCTGTCTTATGCAGCTAGAGATACAAAAGTGAAAGTCTCTTCCTTTTAAGAAAATATTGTTTACAGAGAGATACAAAATATTCAGAGCAGTGAAAAAATACAAACTTGATTGTGTTTGACTATATATGCTTTATAGGCACTAAGACCATTTAGTTTAAGTAACTTCAGATTGTTATTTCTGTAGTAACTCCAGATAGGACTCCAGAGTCCTATCATTGTAACTATAAAATCAAACATTATAAAGATCATAGTTATCACAAATTCATTTGGTAATCTCTCTTTTTAAATAGGGGTTATAACATGGGAGAGCCATATTTCAAGAATATTGATTTTTTAGGTATATATAGGAAGGGAAGAGACTAGAAGCAGGGAGATCAACTGCTATGCTATAGCAATAGTGAAGGGGAAAGAGCATGAAATAGTACAGAGGTTCTGTGAGTCTAGTAAAGAAGGTGATGGAAGTGAAAGATGTTTTTACTATATTTTATTGGAAATGATGAGACTTGGCAACTGATTGGATCTAGAAATTGATGAAGAATAAAAGATGACTTTGATGTTGAGAAAATGGATGGTCATCATTTCTGCTGCCAAGAGGGTGGATTGAGAAAGGAAACTCCTTAAATGCTCCAAACAACTTGAAAAGTATCTCAGAACTGATTTTGGAGCAGAGAAGTGGTTTACCAGCCCAACAGGAAAGGCTGGGCTCAGTGGGGTGCAAGGGAAGTGAAATCAGAAAGCAGTAGCAGCAGTAAAGCATCCACCCAGTAACCTTGTTCTCATTCTTATCCACCAATGAGGTTTTGAACCCATTGTTGACCAAAGAGTCAGCCAGCAGCAGATCCCTCACTGAACCCCAGCACAACAAGCTTGGGACCATGTATGACCAGAGCGCAATCTCACATAAAAATACCAAGTCATACAGCAGGCAGAAAAATGAGCAAAACCCAAACAAACAAATAGACAAAGGGATGAATGACTAAATGAATGAACAAATAAATAAGCAAATAAAAAGAGTTAGACTACAGAAAGTTACTATGATGACAGAAAACATCAAAGCACAAACTTTAAAGAGGGCACAACATTATCAAAATGGCTACATGTGACACCTCAAAGAAAAATGTAGTTTAGTTTTAAACCCCAAAAGAGCTCCTAAAATAGCTTGAGATAGATTTTTTAAAATAACTTTTTATTGACAGAACCCATGCCAGGGTAATTTTTTACAACATTATTCCTTGCACTCATTTCTGTTCTGACTTTTCCCCTCCTCCCTCCACCCCCTCCCCAAGATGGCAAGCAGTCCTATATATGTTAAATATGTTGCAGTATATCCTTGATACAATATATGTGTGCAGAACCGAACAGTTCTCTTGTTGTACAGGGAGAATTGGATTTAGAAGGTAGAAGTAAGTAACCCAAGAAGAAAAACAAAAATGCAAACAGTTTACATTCATTTCCCAGTGTTCTTTCTTTGGGTGTAGCTGCTTCTATCCATCATTGATCAGTTGGAACTGAGTTAAGTCTTCTTTTTGTCAAAGAAATCCACTTCCATCAGAATACATCCTCATAAAGTATCGTTGTTGAAGTATATAATGATCTCCTGGTGTTGCTCATTTCACTTAGCATCAGTTCATGTAAGTCTCTCCAAGCCTCTCTGTATTCATCCTGCTGGTCATTTCTTAGAGAACAATAATATTCCATAACATTCATATACCACAATTTACCCAACCATTCTCCAATTGATGGGCATCCATTCATTTTCCAGTTTCTAGTCACTACAAACAGGGCTGCCACAAACATTTTGGCACATACAGGTCCCTTTCCCTTTAGTATCTCTTTGGGGTATAAGCCCAGTAATAGCACTGCAGGATCAAAGGGTATGCACAGTTTGATAACTTTTTGGGCATAATTCCAGATTGCTCTCCAGAATGGTTGGATTCATTCATAACTCCATCAACCTGCATCAGTGTCCCAGTTTTCCTGCATTCCCTCCAACATTCATCACGATTTTTTCCTGTCATCTTAGTCAATCTGACAGGTGTGTAGTGGTATGAGATAGATTTTAAAAAGCAAATTAGAGAACTAGAAAAAAAAATGAGGAATAAATGAAAGTAATGGAAGAGAATCATGAAAAAATGAGTCAACAACATGGAAAAAGATATTTAAACATTCACTAAAGAAAAGAACTCCTTAAAAAATTGAATTGTCTAAATGGGAAAGGAAGTAAAAAAAGCTTTTTGAAGAAAATGATTTCTTAAAAATTAGAATTGGATAAATGAAAGCAAATGAGTATGATAAATCAAATATGATAAAAACAAAATTTTAAAAAATTAAAAAAACCCAAAAGAATGTGAAATTTCTCATTGGAAAGACAACTGACTTGGAAAATAAATCCAAGGAAGAAATATTTTAAGAATTTTTGGACTACCTGAAAGTCATGGTTAAAAAAACAAACAAACAAACAAAAAAAACTCTAGACACATTTTTTAAGAAATTAAGGAAAACTGCCATGATATGCCAGAACTAAAGGACAAAGTAGAAATTTAAAAATTTGTCAATAACCACCTAAAAAAGATTCCAAAATAAAAACTGTCAAGAACATCACAGCCTAATTCCAGAGCTTCAAGATCAAGGAGAAAATATTGCAAGCAGCCAAAAAAAAGAAACAACTCAAATATAGTATAGGTACAATTAATATTGTTCAGAATTTGGCATCTTCTACATTAAAGAACCAGAAGGTTTGGATTATAATATTCTTAAAAGGCAAAAGAATTAGAATTACAACCAAGAATCATTTATTCAACAAAGTAGAATAGGAAAAGTGGATAATTAATGAAATAGAGGCCTTTTAAGCATCCCTAGTTAAAAAACCAGAGCTGAATTAAAAATTGATCTCTAAATACAAGATTCAAGGGAAACATAAAAGGGCAAAAAAGAAATGAGAGAGCGAAAACACAAGAGATTCAATAAGGTCAAATTGTTTATATTTCTATATGGCAAGATAATTTTTGTAACTTTTAAGAACTTTATTAGTATAAGAGCAACTAGAAGAGGCATAGAGAAAAGGGCACAGAAATAATGTGACTTTGATGAAATGATATCCCAAAAAGAGGTGAGAAGGAAAATTGCAGTGTAAGAAAAAGGATGGAGATAGAGTGGATTAAACTATCTCACATAAAAGAAGCATGGAAGAGTTATTATAATGGAAGGTAAGATGAAGGGTAGGTGGTGGACAAGACTTAAACCTTATTCTCATCAGAATCAGCTCAAACTGGGAATAACACATACACTTAGTTGAATATAGAAAACTATCTTATCCTAGAAGGAAGTAAAAATGGTTGGGGACAAAAGAAAGTATAGTGATAGAAAGGAGGGTAGATCTAAGGAGACAGGGATGTGAAGTAAAATACGTGTAAAAAGGGATAATTTGAAAATAAGAAGGGGAGTTGTAAATAAGGGAATAACACCATGGAGGGAAGTACATAAAGTTATCTTAACTATAAATGTGCATGGATGTATTCTCCCACAAAACAAAAGTGGATAACAAAATGGGTTAAAAATCATAATACTGCAATATATGGTTTATAAAAAACATTTTTGAAGCACAGAGCACACAAAGAAAAGATAAAGGGCTAGAAAAGAACATATTATGCTTAATCTTAAACAAAAAAAAGCAAGAGTAGCAATTATAATAATAGACAAAGCAAAAGGAAAAATAAATCTAATTGGAAGAGTTAAGGAAGGAAACTATATCTTGCTAAAAAGATACTATGGAAAATAAAGTACTACTGAAAAAACATATGCACCAAATTATCTAAATTGTTGAAGAAGAACCTAGGTCAGTTACTGAAGGAAATTGACAATTGTTAATAGGGGACCTCAACCTTCCCCTCTCAGAATTAGATAAATCTAAGCAAAAGATTAACAAGAAATAAGTTAATGAGATGAATAAAATTCTGGAAAAGTTAGACATTATAGATCTCCTGAGAAAGAGTAAATGCATCCTTTTAGATTATAATGCAATAAAAGTACATTAAATAATGGGCAACATAAAAATAAATTAAAAATTATTTAGAAAGTAGTTTAATTCTAAAACTAAGTGGATCAAAAAAACAAATTATAGAAACAATTGATAATTTCATTAAAGAAAATGACAGCAATGAGACAACTTGGCAAAATTTATAAGATGCAGCTAAAGAGGTACTTAGGGGAAATTTTTATCTGCTTACATCTATAAAATAGAGAAAAAGCACATAAATAAATTGGGCATCCAGCTTAAAAACAAAACAAACTCTAGGAAGAAAAAATAAATTTAAAATCCCCAATTAAACACAAGATAAGAAATCCTGATAATTAAATAAACTCACATAAATCATCAGCATTTCTACATATTAACAACAAAGTCTAGACTTTGATAGATAGAAAGAAAAATCCATATAAATTAACTAAAAACAATATTAAATATTTGGTATCTACTTGTTAACACAAATCAAGCATTACAAAATTACAAAACACTTTGCACACCTACAGTCAGCTCTAAACAACTGAAAAAATAATAATTGTTCAAGGTAGGTTGAGCCAATACAATAAAAATGACAATTCTACCTAAAGTAATTTACTTGTTCAGTGTCATACCAATTAAACTACCAAGAATGTTTTATAGAACTGGAAAAAATATTAACAAAATTCATATGGAAGGAAAAAAATCAAGATAGTCAAGGGAATCAATGAAAAAAATGTGAAGGAAGGTTGTCTAGCCATATCATATACATATATATATGTATGTATATATAAAGTAGCAATATATAGCATAACAATATATCATATAGAGAGAGAGAGCATATATAATAATATATAGTATAAAGTAGCAATAATCAAAACAATCTGGTACTTAAGAAACAGAGGAATGGATCAATGGAATAAATTAGGTATACATCACATTATTGTAAAAAACAAAACAAAACATAATAACCTAGTATATGATAAAGCCAAAGCTCCAAATCTTTGAGAACAAAATCTCATAATTTAAAAAAGAAACTGTTGGGGAAACTGGAAAATAGTATGGCAGAAACTAGGCTTAGACCAATATCTTACATCATATGGTAAAATAAGTCAAAATGATTATGTTATTTAAATATAATGGATGATACCATAGATAAATTAGGAGAGCATGGAGTAGTTGATTTGTCAGATCTACGGTTGGGGGAAGAATTTAGGACCAAAGAAAATATAGAGAGCATTGCAAAATGCATAATAGATATTTTCAATTATATAAAATTTTAAAAAGTTTTGCACAAACAAAACCAATTCAATCAAAATTAAAAGGAAATAAGAAAATTGGGGGTAAATTTTCCAAGAAATATGTCTGATAAAGGCCTTATTTCTCAAAGACATAGATTTATATTTCTCAAATATATTGTATTTATAAAAATACAAATCATTTCCCAATTGACAAATAGTAAAAAGAATATGAGCAGGCAGTTTTCAGACAAAGAAATCAAAGCTATCTAGAGTCATATGAAAAAATACTCTAAATCTCTACTTGACAGTGATGTATCATCTCACACTTATCAGATGGGCTAATAGGACAAAAAAAGAAAACGATAAATGTGGCTGTGGGAAAACTGGGACATTAATGTGCTGTTGGTGGAGTTGTGAACTGATTCAATAATTCTGGAGAGAAATTTGGAACTATGCCCCAAAACTATCCGTACCATTTGATCCAACAGTACCAATACTAGAATTATATCCCAAACACATTCAAAAAAAAAAAAAAGGGAAAAGGACCTATTTGTACAAAAATACTTAAAGCAACTTTTTGTGGTGGTTAAGAATTGGAAATTGAGGGAGTGCCCATTAATTGGGAGAATGGATGAAGAAGCTGTGGTATATAATTGTGAAAGCATATTATGGTGCTATAAGAAATGACAAATAGTATGATTTCAGAAATCTAGAATCATTTACATGAACAAAGCAAAGTAAGCAAAACCAGAAGAACATTATGCATAGTAACACAGTATTGTGTATGATGAAATGTGAATAATAGCTGTTCTCAGAATTATGATGCTCTAAGATAATTCCAAGGACTCGTGATGAAGCATGCTATCTTCTTTGAGAAAAAGAACTAATATTGATTATATTACAATACAATACAAACTGAAGCATGCTATTTTTCATTTTCTTTAATTTAAATAAAAATCTGAATTTTGTACAAAATGATAAATGTGAAAATGTTTTACATGATTGCATATGTATAAACTATTTTGGATTGGTTACTGTCTTAGGGAAGGGACAGAAAGGAAGGGAAAAAGTGATAGATATGGGAACATAAAGTCTTAAATAATGTAAAAAATTATTTTAACTTAAAACTAGAGAAAAAACATTATTTAAAAAAAATAAATGAGTGGCTATGCCATCAGTGGAAATGAAGAAGATTCAAGGAAGTATAAGTTGTTGAAAAAATATTGGAAGATTCACTTTGGATATGATAATTTTAAGAAGATTTTAGGACATTGAATTGAAGATTTCCAAGAGAAAGCAACATGAAACTAGAGTTTAGTAGAGATACTATGACTGTATTTACATATTTTGGAGTCACCTATATATGTTGTTAATACATATAATAATACTTTGGATGCAAAATGAAAATATGCATAATATATGGAATTTTCTCATAAAATTCTCAATTATTTTATGGAACATTCTGATCAATTCACATTTGATCAATTGATCAAATACCAATAGTGTAATAATTTGTACATGTTTCCACAGCTCCTTCAATATTCGCTATTTTCTGAATATTAATTCATAGATAAAATTTGAAATTAAGGTCTTTCTCAAATCATGAAAAATAATGATGAAAAAGTAAATGCTCCAAATCTCAGGTTAACCTAAGATATCTTGTCAGAGTTAACACAATTTTTTGAAAGAGGCTGTAAGAATTCATTTTTAAAGATCTTCAGGTTAAGGAGATTATTCTTCTCTTATTAATTCATTTCCTTTTATTTTTATCAATACATATGTTTTTAGCAATGTATTTAGGACTTATTTGTTTTATTTTAAATAAGATATTGTACTTTTTCATGTTGATATTTGAGTTTAGACTTTTCTTGAAGTAGAATGGTAGTTTAGATATTCTTAAACTCTGAGTTTTATATTTAAAGACAATTACAGTTAAGAATAAAATAACTTCTTCCTACTTCTGGATAACAGAATCAATAGGATGTAGGACTAAATGATCTTCACAGCCTCTCAAGTCTCCCTAGAAAAGAAATTAAACTAAAAAAGTAAAGCAATTTCAGCTGTCTCCATGGAATAAAAAAAAAGGGGGGGGTAATAGCTCTATGAAATAACTCTTGACTTGTGCTTACTTAGCATCTCCTCTCTCACTCCCCACCATATCTTTGGCAACAAAGCTGCACTAGCCATCTGATCACAGATTTGTAACACAAAATGCAATTCCATTTCTTTCTCCCCAAAAGTAGAGGTAGAAATTTAGGTCAGCCCTCAATTGTCCACCATGGAAGAAGGCTGAGGTGCTTTGTGATCCAATCCAAAGGAAAGACATAATCAGAAAGAAGGAAGGAATAGAGGAAAATAAGGGAGAAAAAAAATAACATCTTACCAATGATTTAATGAGAAAAAAAAACTTCAAAGACTGTGAGTATAAGCAGAAAAATCAAAAAAGAAAACATTAACAGCAGAAAGCAATATGGCTTCTAGATCCAGTAAACAAGTTTAGGCATCTATAAATAAATATAGCAAAATAAGGGAAAATTAATCAAGTCCTGAAGAGGCAGAGGACCTTGTAGAATTTGGAGAAAACATGGAGACACACAACATATTGTTCCTGAATGGCTTAGAAAAGAAATGAGAATTTTGAGGACAGAATTTATGGACTACACAGCAGAAATATTTGACAGAATAGGAAAACTTGAATCTGCAATGCCAAGTCTCACTAAAAAAAAACCAAAAAACCAAAAAAAAAAAAAAAAAAAAAAAAAAACAAGAGAGGACAGCTTATGAGAATGTGAATACACAGACATTAAGGAGAAATAAAAAAGCAAAAAACATCAAAAAAAAATCATGCCCTCTATTCAAACACATGCCTCAGATTGGAAAACGTTTATATAGGGGTGATTGTTTAGTAGCAATTTTCTGGTGATATCATCAGCTCTTCATTCATACTTTTAGTTTCAGAATAGTTTGGTTTTACTCTGTGATTCATTTTACTCCACTTCTCCAACCTAGAATACATTTTTTCTTTTTCAAAAAATATTTTATTTTTCCCACTACATATAAAAACAATTTAAACATTCTTTTAAAAAAATTTTGTGTTTCAAATTCTCTTCCTTCCTCTTCTGCCTACATGTGCAGCCATGCAAAACATATTTCCATATTAGTCATGTTGTGAAAGACCAAAAAAAATCTCCAAAAAAACTAAAGTTAAAAAAAATGCTTTAATCTGCATTCAGAAGCCATTAGTTCTTTCTCTGAAGATGAATAGCATCTTTCATTATAAATCCTTCAGAATTACCTTTTTGAAAAAAATTCACTATTTTTGATTTTTTCCAATTATGTGTAAAAACAATTTTAAACATTTTTTTTTAAATTTTGAGTTCCTATGCTCAAAAAGTTATCAAACTATGCATACATACTCTTTGATCCAGCAGTGTTTCTACTGGGCTTATAGCCCCCAAAGATCTTAAAGTAGGGAAAGGAAAAAAAGAAAAGGAAAAAACATGGGAAAAATGAGGGAAAGGGACCCACAAGTGCAAAAATGTTTGTGGCAGCTCTTTTTGGAGGGGCAAGAAACTGGAAACTGAATGGATGCCCATCAATTGGAGAATGGCTGAATAAATTATAGTATATGAATGTTATGGAATATTATTGTTCTTTAAGAAATGATCAGCAGGATGAATACAGAGAGGCTTGGAAAGACTAACATGAACTGATGCTAAGTGAAATGAGCAGAATCAAGAGATCATTATACACAGCAACAAGAAGATTATACAATGATCAATTCTGATGGACATCACTCTCTTCAACAATGAGATGATTCAAACCAGCTCCAATTGTTTAGTGATGAAGAGAACCATCTACACCCAGAGAGAGGACTATGGGAACTGAGTGTGGTTCACAATATAGCATTTTCACTCTTAAAAAAATTTTTGAATGCCAATTCTCTCTTTTCTTCTTTGCCCTCCTCTGTCATATCATACTTCTGTCATATTATCCAATTTAATAAGCATTACACAAATTCAGTCATATAAAACATTTTCATATTAGTCATGTTGTGAAAGAAAGCAGAGACAAAAAAACCCCTAAGAAAAATAAAGAAAAATTTAAAATATGCTTTGATCTGCATTTGGATTCTATCAATTCTTTCTCTGGGGATGGATAGTATTTTTTTCATCATGAGTCCTTTGGAATTGTAATCACTGTATTGCTGAGAATTGCTAAGTCATTCATAATTGATCATCATATTATATTGCTCCTGATATGTATAGTGCTCTGGTTCTGCTTATTTAACTTTACATCAGTTCATGTATATATTTCCAGTTTTTTCTGAGAGTATTCTGTTTTTGGTTCCTTATACAATAGTATTCCATTACAAATGTGTATCACAGTTTATCCAATCATTCTCCAAATGATGAGCATGCTCTCAATTTCCAATCCTTAGCCACCATAAAAAGTATTCATATAAAAATTTTGTACATATATTTCCCTTTCCTTTAGATAAAATCTCTTTGGGATATAGACTTAGTAGTAGTATCACTGGTCAAAGGATATGCATGGTTTGGTCATAGTTTCAAATTTTTCTACAGAATGTGAATCACTTTACAACTCCATCAATAATGTATGTGTCTCAATTTTCCCACATCTTCAACATTTGCATTTTCTTTTTCTGTCATATTAGCCAATCTTTTAAGTGTGGGATGATATCTCAGAGTTGTTTTAATTTGCATTACTTTAATCAGTAGTGATTTGGAGCATTTCTTTTATATGCCTTTAGATAATTTTGGTTTCATCTCAAAACTGTTTTCTAATCTTTTGACCATTTATCAGTTTGGGGAATGGCTTGTATTTTTATAAATTTGACTCAGTTCTCTACGTATTTCAGAAATGAGGCCTTTATTAGAAAAACTTGTAATTTTTTTTTTACATTTACAAGTACTAATTTCCCTTATCCTATTCTGTAGTGTTCTTCATTTTTTCTAAAATATATTGGTTCTCGGGGGGAGGTTTCTTGGGGAGGTTTTCTGGAGGCAGCCTTCATTTGGTTCAGAGTAATAATCACCTTAAATGCAGCCAGCTGTTGAAAGTTCAGATCTTTTATTGTCTCTTCCAAAATAGCCCAGTTAGCTTTCCTTGGTTCTGAGAGCTCTTGTTGCTAGTCCTTTGCCTCTGCAAGCTTCAGCCTCCAGCTCTCTCTGAATTCTGGCTCTGAATCTCCTGACTGAATTCTGGTTCTCAATCTCTTTCAACTGACTCCTGCTTTCTCAATCTCTTCAAGTCTCTTGACTGAAGCTCTAAGAGCTTCTTATATATGATCTCTTAAAGGTGTGAACCCAAAGGTTGACTCCTCCTCTGAGAGAGTGGGATTGTGGGAGGTGTAAACTTGTGAATTTCATACTGAATCCTGACTTGTGAATCTCCCAGATTTGTGAACTAATGTGTGAGCTAATGTGTGAACTCTCAAAGGTGTAAACATAAGCATTGTTTCTATCAATTCCAATGAGTTAACACTTTGTAAGGATTCTTAACTACTTAATTTATTTTTCTTTCTGGGTGTTTCCAAGATTTTCTCCTTGATCTGAGCTCTGGAATTTTACTATAATATTTTTGGGAGATGTTATATTAGAATTTCTTTCAGAAGGTGATCAGTGGATTCTTTCCATTTCTATCCCTCCAGTTTTCCTTGATGATTTCTTGAAAAATTATATTGAGGCTCTTTCTTCTTCTTCCTCCTTATCTTTCTCTTCCTTCTTCTCCTCATCTTTCTTCTTCTTCCTTCTTTTTGATCATGGTTTTCAGGTACTTCAGTTATTCTTAAATTATCTCTCCTGGATATATTTTCCAGATTAGTTCCTTTCCCAATGAAATGTTTCACATTTTCTTCTTTTAATTATATTTGATGTCTCATGGAGTTATTGGTATCCATATGTCCATTTCTAATTTTTGGAATTATTTTCTTAAGTGAACTTTTTAACTTTTTTTCCCCAATTTGGCCAATTCTATTTATAGACAATTATTTTTTCAATAAACTATTGTACCACCTTTTCCATTTGGCCAATTCTACTTTTTTAAAAGAAATTTATTTCTTCAGTGAATTTTTGTATACTTTTTTCTATTTGGTTAATTCTGCTGTTGAAAGTATTCTTCTCTGGAAAGGGACCCTCATGTGCAAAAATATTTGTGACAGCCCTTTCTGTAGTGGCTAGAAACCAGAAATTGAATGGATGCCCATCAACTGGAGAATGGCTGAACAAAATGTGGTATATGAATATTATGGAATATTATTGTTCTGTAAGAAATAACCAACAGGATGATTTCAGAGAGGCTTGAAGAGACTTTCATGAACTGATACTAAGTGAAATGAGCAGATCCAGGAGATCATTGTACAGAGCAACAACAATACTATATGATAATCAATTCTGATGGACGTGGTTCTCTTCAACAATGAGATGATTCAAACCAGTTCCAGTTGTTTAATAATGAAGAGACTCAGCTACACCCAGAGAGAGAGCTATGGGAAATGAGTGTGGATTACAACATAGCATTTCCACTTGCTTGCATTTTTGTTTTCCTTCTCAGGTTTTTTTAGCTTTCTTTCTAGATCTGAGTTTTCTTGTACAGCAAGATAACTGTATAAATATGTGTACATATATTGTATTTAACATATATTTTAACATATTTAACATGTATTGGACTATCTGCCATCTAGGGGGAGGGAGAAAGGAGGGGAAAAGTTGGAACAGAAGGTTTTGCAAGGGTCAATGTTAAAAAACTACCCATACATATGTTTTATAAATAAAATGCTATAATAAAAAACTAAATTAAATTTTAAAAAGAAAATATTCTTCTCTTCATTGACTTTTTGGACTTCTCTTAGCATTTGCCCTGTTCTGTTTTAAGATGTTATTTTTGTAACTCTTTTAAAATCAACTTTTGACTTTCTTTTTATGATTTTCTTACATTATTTTCATTTCATTTTTTTATACTCTTCTTCTTTTATTTGAGTTTTAAAATCTTTCTGACTTTTCCAGGCATTCTTTTTGGGCCTGAGACCAATTCACATTTTTCTTTAAGGCTTTGGGATGTAGACAGTTTGACTTTGTTATCTTTTTCTGAGTTTATGTTTTGATTTTTCCTGTGATTATAGTAGTCTTCGATGGTTAGGGTCTTTTTTGGTTGTTTCCTCATTTTTCTAGTCTATTTCTTGACTTTTAACTTTATATTCAAGTTGGGCTTAACTCCTATGGTGAAAGGGACACTGTTCCAAGCTTCAAGTTTTTTGTGTAGCTAGTTCTGGGGATCTGCAAGTTTTCAGTACTTCTCAGGCAATCTGAGATGATCTAAGGAAAGGTGTATTTACTACTCTCTTGGCTTGTGCTTCAGTCCTGGCTTGTGTGGTTAGTGAGTGACCATAAGTACTCTTTTACACCCTAGTACTTTAGCTGGGGTCACCTCTCTCCTGGGACCACAAGATGTGATAGCCTAGTGCTCCTCCTTACCCAGGACCACAACCCAAATCCAAATATGAGTGATATAATAAAGTTGTGAACCCAGTGCCAGCAAAAGAACCTTTACGATGTCCTTCTGACTACCTGTCTGATCCCCTTATTGCCTATGACTTGACAGTTCCAGAAGCAGCTACTGCCACAGTTACTGGTTTGCTAGGTGTGGCCTCTTTTGGCACAGCTTGTCTTCTGATTTCATCCTAGGGAAATAGACTTTTCTTGTTGATCTTCTAAGTTTTCTTAGGCAAGAAAGGAAATTGTGGGTTCTGTTGCTCCAGAACGTGTTTTGAAGAGTTATTTAAAGTTGTTTTGAGGGTAATTGAAGAGAGCTCAGGCAAGTCATTACTTTTTCTTTACTATCTTGGCTCCAAAAAGTACTTTTAAAGATACACTATTGCATTTATTCATATACTCTATTATTAATAATAAAACAAAATTTAATTTTAGTCAGTGCTAGGGTAGACAGTGTTTTTAGTATCTACTAGATCATTATATTTCAATGAACAGCAGAAATGATAATTGGTTTGAATGTGTCATGCTAAAAATGCCTTATATCACATTATCTCATTTGATCATCATATGATCATCATAATATTCTTTTAAACAGATACAAATACTTCTGGTTTTCCCCAATTTTAATTATTCTGGGTATTGGTCTTGGATAGATACTACTTATCATATTCCTATGCACCCTAGTGTTTTATAACAGGGATGGGTTTTGTATTTTATCAAAAACTCCCCCCCCACAAATGTATTGTGTGTGTGTGTGTGTGTGTAACACACACATATAATACATATAAAATATATAGATGTTATTATATTTGTAGTTTTTCTTAATAATGAATTAGTCCTGTATTTCTGGTATAAAACTAAGCTGGTTGTAGTTAAAAAGTAAAACTTTTTGATGTTTTATTTACAGCTTTTTGCATCAACATTTATGGAAACATACATGATGGATATTGGTCTACATTTTTGTTTCTCTGTTTGGATTCCTACTGATTTTGGTATCAAGACCATATTTATAACATAAAGAATTTGGTAAGACCCTTTCTTGTCCTACTTTTTCCAACAATTTATGTAGTATTAGAATAAATTGTTCTTTACATGTTTAATAAAATTTAATTAAAAATTCTTCTGGTTCTGGTTGTTTTTTGTTGTTGTTGTTGTTGTTATTATTTGATAGTTGATTAGTGACTTGTTCAATTTACTTTTCTAATACTAGGTCACTTAACTTTTTTATTTATTTTTCTGTTTATCTGGGAATTTTATATTTTTATAAGCTTGCCTTTATTTTATTTAGGTCATTATTTTTATTGGCATATAATTGATTTTTTCTAATAATATCTTCTAATTCTTCAACATTGATTAGATATTATTCTGATAATATGTTTTTCTTTTTTATCTATTTATTAAAATTTAGTTAGATAATAGTTCACCTATTTTATTGGTTTGTTCCAACAACCTGCTACTGCCTTTATTTATTAATTTATTTTTTCACTTTAAACTCTGTTAATCTGATCCTTAGTTTTCAAATTCTTATTTTTTTTTTTTGTTTAATTGAGGCTTTTTTTGACTAGATGGTTAATTTTTTTTAATGCACTAAATATGGTGACTTTATTGATGGCACACAATATAAGTAGGACTCAATGCTTCTTTCCTCTAATTCAGGGGTACTTTGAGAGAAAGACAAGAATGAAGCATAGGATTCCCAGTTGTAGAACTCCATTTTTTTTTCCATCTGGGAATGAAGATCTCTGGAGGTCATATAGACCATGTAATCCAATACATGGTTGCTATAACCATAGTCACTGTCTTACCAGGAAATGAGCAAGAAAAAATGACCATTAAGGACAAAGCCATCACTGGCATCAAAGGTAGAAGAATTGCTGTAAAAGTCACAGAGCACAACCTGATCAGAGAGTAGTCCAATATATCCTTCAAGTGTCCCTCTGATGTCTACTTCCTTCATATTTGGCAGATTTCTCCAGGTGGCAGATCAGATCCACTGGGAATGTAAACTTCTCATTCAGCTCAATTATGATCTTGTCTACAGCCTTAGCAGCATCAGTGGAAATAGGGATGATATTCTGGGCAGCACCATACCCCTCACATGGCAGCTTGTCAGAGGGGCCTATCTATTGAGTAGCAGCAAGACATGCCTTATGGTCATTAGTCCTTCCACAATGCCAAACTTATCATGAATGATCTTGGCCAAGGGGGCCAAGTTGGTTATGCAGGAAGCATTATTCCCAATCTTAAGGGAATTATTGTATTTCTCATAGTTCACTTATAAACATTAGATAGTAATAAAAGGGGAAAAGATAATAATTTGGCTCCACCTTTAAGTGAGCCATGGTTTTTTTTTTCTTTTTTTCTTGTAGTAAAGATACTAATGGATTCTACAATCTATTTGTTCCCAGTATTTCCCCCATTTAAACTTGAATAGGAATTCATAGAAAATAGTAATGGCTTCTCCACTGATCCCCATCTTTCCATTTTCACCCTTGATAGTGCTCTTAAACTTGCCATGGATAGAATATTTTTGAAACAGATAATCCAAGTAATTTAGGCCAATAGAGATGTCATTGATAGTCACAGTATCTACTCTTTCTGAGTCAATGAAGCCTTGGTCACCAGGAACACAATATGATTAATCTCTTGACTCTGACCTTCACCATCTTGTCTCAGGCAAGTGATTGAAGCAGCAGCTCCTGATACCAAGTTTGAGAAAAGAGCTAAAAGTCTAAGATTCTTTTAGTTGCATGCCAAATACAGTGATCTCCTCTTTCTTTTTTAATAATCAAAGTTTTTAGAGATAGAAATTTCCTCCTAAGGACCACTTTGTTTGTTTCACACAAAATGATTTCTTATTGTTATCATTATTTCTAATAAGATTGTAATTTCTGCAATTTATTTTTTAATCCACAAATTCTTAAGTGTTTTAGCCTCTAATTTTTAACCATTTCTTCACTGGACCTTTTTGAATATAATTTCATTGCATTTTGTTCTATGTATTATGAATTTAATTTTTTTTAATTATTCAGCACTTTTTGTGAAGTTATTTGCTCTAAAACATCATGAATTTTTGAAAAGCTTTCATGCATAGGTAAGAAATTAGAACCCTCTAATCTCTAGAGATCTATCATATTTAACTTGTCGAAACTTCTCTTCAAGTGCTTAAATTCTTACTTTTTTTGTTTTATTTATCTAGGTCTGAGAGGTAAACTGAAATTCCCCCAGTATTAATTTTGTTGTTTATTTCTCTCTATAACTTACTTACATATTCTTAAATTTAAAAAAATTAATGTCTTTTCTTTTATCACCATGCCATTCCATGTGTCCTTCCCCCTTCCTAAAAGCCATCCCATATGACAAATAGTAGTTATTTTAATGAAGAAAAACATCAGCACAAGTGATTAAGATATTGAGAAATTCCAAAAGTATTGTATAACACTATAGATCTCTCACCTCTATAAAGGGAGTTGTTTGGAGGTAGCTTTTCATATCTTTTAATTGAAGTCCCACTTCACCTTTATGTTTTTGTAACATTTACTTTTAATACTATATATATATATATATATATAATATATATATATATATGTATATATATATATATATATGTATATATACATGTATATATATACATATATATACATACACACACACACACACATATATATATAGCTTTCTTATCTCTGACTACTTCACTTTGTATTAGTTCTTATAGATCTTTACACATTTCTTTTTATTCATTACATGCGTTATTTTTTATAGTACAGAAGCATTCTATTACATTTATGTACCACAATTTGTTTAGTAGTTGCCCAAGCTATAGACATATACTTTGCTTCTAATTCTTAGCTAACACAAAAAGTATTTTGGAATTTATAATGATTTTTTTCTAATCATCGGCTTCTTTGGGGTATAGGCCCAGTAACGGAGTCTCTGCTTCAAAGATTATGGGCATAAGATGTCAGAGAACACATGTTTCTTTCTGACTTCCTACTACCCTCACACTAATTACCAAATACAGCCTCTGAATTAGCTCTGGACTGGCAGAATCCATGAATATTAGAAGTACAACAAATTACCAGCAGAAGACAATTTTGAAGGTCGCCAGAAAAGGTCTGTTTCAATCAGGCATGGAAGGAGGCAGGCCAAATGCAAGCAAGTCCAGTTCAGGCAATGCAAGTTCTGGGGCAATGTGTGCTTTGCTTGGTGGAGAATCTATGGGGAGGAATCTACAGAAGTGCTGGCTACTCTGCCCTGGTTGCAAGCCAGCAGATCAGCAGAGAAGTTATAAAACATCCAACACAAACACAAAAGGTAAATAGTGAACCCTAAAACACCAGAATCTCACCAGACCTGGCCACGCCCACCCAGCACTGGGAGTGATTTAGCATGAACTCAGGGCAATCGCTGTCATTTGTAGAGGAAACTAGGACAGCCTCCCTTGCCCTAAAAACAGATCTCAAATTTAAAAAAAAAAAAAAAAAGAATAAAAAAGCAAAATGAACTCTGATCATAAATAGTTTTTAGGATGAAAGAGAAGAACAAATTTCAAACACTGAGGAGACTAAAAGCAGATCATCTCCAAATGAAGCCCCAAAAGGTGATATAAATTGATCCCCATCACACAAGGCTCTCCTAGAAGAAATTAAAAAGGATCTTAAAAGAGAACTAGAAGAAAAATGGGGAAAGGAAATGAAACCTTTGCAAAAGAGTTTGGAAAAGGCAACACAGAAATTATCTGAAAAAAAATTCCCTAGAAAATAGACTTAGTGAAATGGAAAAAGCATATAACACATTAAAAGATAGATTTGACAAAAATGGAAAAATAAAACAATGCCCAGAAAAACAGAATTTCTGAAACAAAAAAAGTAAAGTAAGAAAAACAGAATTTGCGAAATGGAAAAAGAAAATAACTCCTTAAAAAACAGAATTTGTGAAATGGAAAAAAAAATCCATAGAACAAAACAAATCATTTTAAAAATTCAATTGGACAAATACAAAAAGAAGTTTTAAAAAAGAGTAAATGAAGAACATAATTCACTAAAATTCAGAATTGAACAAATGGAAATGAATGACTCGAGACAACAATAATCAATCAAGCAAAACCAAAAAAATGTAAAATACCTAATTGGAAAAAACAACTGACCTGGAAAACAGATCTAGGAGAGACAATCTAAGGATTATTGGACTGCTTGAAAACCATGATGAAAAAAAGAGCCTAGACACTATTTTTCAGGAGATCATTAAAGAAAACTACCTGAATGTCATAGAATCAGAAGGTAAAATAACCATTGAAAGAATTCACCAAACACCTCCTGAAAGAAACCCCAAAATTAAAACCCCACAGAATATTGTGGCTAAATTTCAGAACTATTAGACCAAGGAAAGAATATTACAAGCAGCCAAAAAGAAACAACTCAAATACTGAGGAACCACAATAAGAATTACTCAGGATTTCTGGCCAAGATGGCAGAGAGGAGGCACACATCTGCGTAAGCTCCATGTTTTCTCGCAAATTCATTTCATGACAAGGCTCTGAATTAATGCTCAACTGAAAAACCCCCCCACAAATAATTACCAAGAGAAGACATCCTTGAAATTCATCAGGAAAGGTCTGTTTTTGCTGGAGAGCGGGGACGGTTTTAGATCAGACGCAGGCTGAGGGCAGGCAGCGGCAGCGAGAGCCTGGCAGGCAACTCACACTGAGCAGACCTGAGGGGATGGGATGTGATCTCAGCTGTCTCTGTGGGGAGAGCCTTACTACAGTATTGGATACTTTGTCCTGGAAGCAAGCCAGTAGACAAGCAGAGAAGCTAAAAACACAGGAGGGAAAGACTATAACCCCAAAAAGCTAGGGTCTTTCGGGACCTGGCCACACCCACCCGTAGTGTCTCAGCACACTCTCAGAGTCTCAGAGAGCAGATGCAGGGCAGCCATTGCTGTCCTGCTAGTGTCTTGCTGCTGACCTCCACAGTCTGTAGAGGAAGCTTGGTAACATCATCCAGCACCCCCTCACGCCCCCCCCCCCCCAAAAAAAAAAGCAGATTGCAGGTTTTTTTTTTGCTAGTTTGTCTTCTTTGATTCTTCTCCACATAGTGAGCAAAAAATTTAAACGGACCTTAATCATTGGTATCTTCTATACAGATAGAGGGCAGACTCTAAACTCTGAGGAGACTAAAAACAGATTGTCTCCAGATGAATCCACAAAGGAGGCTATCATATGGTCCTCAGCACAGATGAATCTCATAGAAGAAATTAAAAAGGCTCTCACAAAAGAGCTAGAAGAAAAATGGGAAAAGGAAAGGGAGGCTTGGCAAGAGAGTTTGGAGAAGTCATCCCATTCATTTAAAGACAGAGTAGATAAAGAAATCAAATCATTGAAAAATAGAATTAGTGAACTGGAAACAGAAAACAGCTCTCTAAAAAATAAAATTGGCAAAAATGGAAAAAAATTCCATAGAACAAAACAACTCACTTAAAAACCCAATTGGACAATTAGAAAAAGATATTTAAAAAGTGAGTGAAGAAAATACTTTATTGAAAGTCAAAATCGAACAAATGGAATTAAATGACTTGAGGAGACAACAAGAATCAGTCAAGCAAAACCAAAAAAAAAAAAATGAAACAATGGAAAAAAATGTCAAATACCTTCTTGGGAAAACAATAGATCTGGAAAATAGATCTAGGAGAGACAATCTGAGAATTATTGGACTCCCAGAAAAATATGATGAAAAAAAAAAGCCTGGACACTATTTTCCAGGAAATTATCAAAGATAACTGCCCAGAAGTCATAGAAACAGAGAGTAAAATAGACAATGAAAGAATCCATTGATCACCTACTGAAAGGGATCCTAAAATCAAAACACCAAGAAATATAGTGGCCAAATGCCAGAACTATCAGATGAAGGAAAAAATACTGCAAGCGGCTAGAAAAACCCAATTCAAATATAGAGGAGCCACAATAAGCATTACCCAGGATCTAGCAGCATCCACATTAAAGGATTGAAGGGCCTGGAATATGATATTCTGAAAGGCTAAGGAACTCAGTATGCAACCAAAAATAACTTACCCAGCTAGAATGAGCATCTTTTTCCAGGGAAGAACATGGACATTCAATGAAATAAGTGAATTTCACCTATTTTTGATGAAAAAAACAGAACTTAACAAAAAGTTTGATCTACAAATATAGAACTCAAGAGAAACCTAAAAAGGTAAAAAGAAATCTTGGGAACTATATTTCTGCTATAAAGATGTATAAAGAATACATGTATACTTTGTTCTAAAAACTAGAGGTGGAAAGAACATTGTACCAGAAAAAGGGTAAAGTGGAAGTACTACATCTCATGAAGAGGCAAAAGAAACCTATTATATCTGAGAGAAGGAATGGAGGGGGATGAATATAGTGTATATCTTACTGCCCTCAGAATTGACTTAAAGAGAAAAATTTTAGACATATTCGATTTATGGTGAAACTTCTCCCAACTCATTGCAAAGTGGGAAGGGAAAAAGGAAAAGGGAAGTAATAGGCTAAGCATGGCTACCCCTGCTTTTTTGACTTCACCTGAAGCATAGTAGATTTTGCTCCAACCTTTTACCTTTAACCTGCATGTATCTCCCCGCTTCAGGTGTGTTTCCTGTAAACAACATATTGTAGGATTCTGGCTTTTAATCCATTCTGCTAACCGCTTCCTCTTTATGGGGGAGTTTACCCGTTCACGTTTATGGTTAGAATGACCAATTCTGTATTACTTGCCATCTTGTTAACCCCGGTTTATGCTTTCCTCCCTTCTTTCCCCTTTCCCCCCTTCCAAGTATTAAGCTTGTGAGCACCCCTTGCTTCTCACAGCCCTCCCTTTTTAGTATCCCTCCCCCCGCCTTAGAGTTCCTCCCCCTATCTTACCCCTTTCCCTCCCAGTTCCCGTATTCCCTTCCGCTTAGCTTATTCCTTCCATTTCCACTTTTCCCTTCTCACTTTTCAATGAGATGGGAGAAGTTTCACCATAGATTGAATATGTCTTAAGATTTTTCACTTAAAGCCAATTCTGAAGGCAGTAAGATACCCACTATATTCATCCCCCTCCATTCTTTCTCTCAGATATAATAGGTTTCCTATGCCTCTTCATGAGATGGACTACCCCCACTTTACCCTTTTTCTGGTACAATGTCCTTTCCACATCAATTTCTAGAACAAGGTATACATGTATTCTTTATACATCTATATAGTCAAAATATAGTTCCCAAGATTAATCTTTACCTTTTTAGATTTCTCTTGAGTTCTATATTTGTAGATCAAACTTTTTGTTAAGTTCTGGTTTTTTCATCAGAAATAGATGAAATTCGCTTACTTCGTTGAATGTCCATCTTCTTCCCTGGAAAAAGATGCTCATTCTCGCTGGGTAAGTTATTTTTGGTTGCATACCAAGTTCCTTAGCCTTTCGGAATATCATATTCCAGGCCCTTCGATCTTTTAATGTGGATGCTGCCAGATCCTGGGTGATCCTTATTGTGGCTCCTTGATACTTGAATTGGGTTTTTCTAGCCGCTTGCAATATTTTTTCTTTCATCTGAGGGTTCTGGCATTTGGCCACTATATTCCTTGGTGTTTTGATTTTAGGATCCCTTTCAGTGGGTGATCGATGAATCCTTTCAATGTTTATTTTTTCCTCTGTTCCTATGACTTCTGGGCAGTTCTCTTTGATAATTTCCTGGAAGACAGTGTCCAGGCTCTTTTTTTCATCATGTTTTTCTGGGAGTCCAATGATTCTCAGATTGTCTCTCCTGGATCTGTTTTCCAGGTCTGTTGTCTTCCCCAGAAGGTATTTCACATTTTTCTCCATTGTTTGATTTTTTTGGATTTGCTTGACTGATTCTTCTTGTCTCCTCGAGTCATTCAATTCCACTTGTTCAATTCTGATTTTCAGTGAAGTATTCTCTTCACTCACTTTTTTAAAATCTTTTTCTAATTGTCCAATTGAGTTCTTTTGTTCTGTGGAATTTTTTTCCATTTCGCCAATTTTGTTTTTTAGAGAGCTGTTTTCTGTTTCCAGTTCACTAATCCTATTTTTCAAGGATTTTACTTCTTTATCCACTCTCTCTTTAACTGACTTCTCCAGGCTCTTTTCCCATTTTTCTTCTAGCTCCCTTGTGAGAGCCTTTTTAATCACTTCTATGAGGTTCATCTGTGCTGAGGAACAGACAATCTCCTCCTTTGGGGATTCACCTGGGGACTGCCTGTTTTTAGTCTCCTCAGGATTTAGAGTCTGCTCTCTATCTGTATAGAAGCTGTCAAGGGTTAAAGTCCTCTTCAGCTTCTTGCTCATTCTGTCTATTAATCAGAGACAAACTACCAAAGAAAAACAGAAAAAACTGGAGTCTTTCTTTGGGGGGGGGCTGGGTGTGTTATCGAGCTTCCTCTACAGACTGCAGGGGGCAGCAGTGAGGCACTAGCAGGACTGTGCTGCGCCTGCGCTCTGAGATCCCAAAGCGTGCTGAGTCACTGAGGGGGGGGAAGGGGGGGGGGCGGCCAGGTCCTGAGAGACTCCAGCTGTTTGGGGTTGTATTCTTCAGCCCCGGTGTTTTTAGCTTCTCTGCTGGGCTGTTGACTTGCTGCCGGAGCAAAGTATCCAAACCTGTAGCGAAGCTCTCCCCGCAGAGACGGCTACAATCACTCTCCACCCCCTCTCCAGTCTGCTCCTGTGCCCTCACTGCCGCTGCCCGTTGCCTGCGCCCGATCTAAAACCACCCCAGCCCTCCAGTAAAGACAGACCTTTCTTGGCGGATCTCAAGGATGGCTTCTCTTGGTAACTATTTGTGGGTTTTTTTCAGTCAAGCATTGATTCAGAGGCTTGTAATGAAGTGGATAGTGAGAGAAAGCGTGGAGCTTATGCAGCTGTGAGCCTCCTCTCCGCCATCTTAACCGGAAGTCCAGTAATAGGCTAAGCAGAGAGGAATACAGAAACTGTGAGGAAAAGGAATAAGATAGGGGGAGGAACTCTAAGGCGGGGGGAGTGATTAAAAAAAAGGAAGGGCTGTAAGAAGCAAGTGGTGCTCACAAATTTAATATTGGGAGGGGGATAAAGGGACAGGAAGGGAGAAAAGCATAAACAGGGGTTAACAAGATGGCAAGTAATACAGAATTGGTCATTTTAACCATAAATGTGAATGGGGTAACCCCCCCCCCATAAAGAGGAAGCAGTAGAATGGATTAAAAGCCAGAATCCTACAATATGTTGTTTACAGGAAATACACCTGAAGCAGGGAGATACATACAGAGTAAAGGTAAAAGGTTGGAGCAGAATCTACTATGCTTCAGGTGAAGTCAAAAAAGCAGGGGTAGCCATCTGATCTCAGATCAAGCAAAAGCAAAAATTGATCTAATTAAAAGAGATAAAGAAGGGCATTATATCTTGCTAAAGGGTAGCATAGATAATGAAGCAATATCAATATTAAACATATATGCACCAAATGATGTAGCATCTAAATTCTTAAAAGAGAAATTAAGAGAGCTGCAAGAAGAAATAGACAGCAAAACTACAATAGTGGACGATCTCAACCTTGTTCTCTCAGAATTAGATAAATCAAACCACAAAATAAATAAGAAAAAAGTCAAAGAGGTAAATAGAATACTAGAAAGTTAGATATGATAGATCTCTGCAGCACACTAAATGGAGACAGAAAGGAGTATACTTTCTTCTCAGCAGTTCATGGAACCTATACAAAAATTGACCCCATATTAGGACATAAAAACCTCAAACTCAAATGCAGTAAGGCAGAAATAGTAAATGCATCTTTTTCAGACCACGATGCAATGAAAATTACATTCAACAAAAAGCCAGGGGAAAATAGACCAAAAAAATAATTGGAAACTAAATAATCTCATGCTAAAGAATGATTGGGTGAAATAGCAAATCAGAGACATAATAACTTCACCCAAGAAAATGACAATAATGAGAGGTCATATCAAAATGTGTGGGATGCAGCCAAAGCAGAACTAAGGGGAAATTTCATATCTCTAGAGGCCTACTTGCATAAAATAGAGAAAGAGAAGGTCAATGAATTGGGCTTGCAACTAAAAATGCTAGAAAAGGAACAAATTAAAAACCCCCAGTCAAACACTAAACTTGAAATTCTAAAAATAAAAGGAGCGATCAATAAAATTGAAAGTAAAAAAAAAAAAAACTATTGAATTAATTAATAAAACTAAGAGTTGGTTCTATGAAATAACCAACAAAATAGACAAACCCTTAGTAAATCTGATTTAAAAAAGGAAAGAGGAAAATCAAATTGTTAGTCTTAAAAATGAAAAGGGAGAACTCACCATAAACAAAGAGGAAATTAGAGCAATAATGAGGAGTTTCTTTGCCCAACTTTATGCCAATAAATTCGACAACTTAAATGAAATAGAAAAATACCTCCAAAAATATAGCTTGCCCAGATTAACAGAGGAAGAAGTAAATAGACTAAACAGTCCCATTTTAGAAAAAGAAATAGAACAAGCTATTAACCAACTCCCTAAGAAAAAATCCCTAGGACCAGATGGATTTACATATGACTTCTACGAAATATTTAAAGAACACTTAACTCCAATGCTATATAAATTATTTGAAAAAATAGGCATTGAAGGAGTTCTACTAAATTTCTTTTATGACATGGTACTGATACCTAAACCAGGTAGATTGAAAACAGAGAAAGAAAATTATAGATTAATCTCCCTAATGAATATTGATGCTAAAATCTTAAATAAAATATCAACAAAAAGATTACAGAAAATCATCCTCAGGATCCGCACTATGACCAAGTAGCATTTATATCAGGAATGAAGGGCTGGTTCAATATTAGGAAAACTATTAGTATAATTGACTATATCAATAACCAAACTAACAAAAACCAAATGATCATCTCAATAGATACAGAAAAAGCATTTGATAAAATCCAATATCCATTCCTAATAAAAACACTTGAGAGAATAGGAATAAATGGACTTTTCCTTAAAATAGTCAGGAGCATATATTTAAAACTGTCAGTAAGCATCATATGCAATGGGGGAAAACTGGAATTTTTCCCAGTAAGATCTGGAGTGAAGCAAGGTTGTCCATTATCACCATTATTATTCAATATTAGAATATCAATATTTAATATTAGAAATGCTAGTCTCGGCAAAAAGAGTCAAGAAAGAGATTAAAGGAATTAGAGTAAGTAATGAGGAAACCAAACTATCACTCTTTGCAGATGATGTGATGGTATACTTGGAGAACCCCAGAGATTCTACTAAAAAGCTATTAGAAATAATTCATAAGTTTAGCAAAGTTGCAGGATACAAAATAAATACCCATAAATCCTCAGCATTTTTATACATCACATTTTATATACACAAAATCCAACAACAAGAGATACAAAGAGAAATTCCATTCAAAATAATTGTTGATAGCATAAAATATTTGGGAATCTATCTACTAAAGGAAAGTCAGGAATTATATGAGCAAAATTACAAAAAAACTTTCCACACAAATAAAGTCAGATTTAAATAATTGAAAAGATACTAAGTGCTCTTGGATAGGCCAAGTGAATATAATAAAGATGACAATACTCCCTAAACTAATCTATTTATTTAGTGCTATACCAATCAGACTCCCAAGAAAATATTTTAATAATCTAGAAAAAATAACCACAAAATTCATATGGAAGAACAAAAGGTTGAGAATCTCAAGGGAATTAATGGAAAAAAAAAGTCAAATGAAGGTGGCCTAGCTGTACCTGATCTAAAACTCTATTATAAAGCAGCAGTCACTAAAACCATTTGGTACTGGCTAAGAAATAGATTAGTTGATCAGTGGAATAGGTTGGGTTCACAAGACAAAACAGTCAACTATAACAATCTAGTGTTTGACAAACCCAAAGACCCTAAGTTTGGGGATAAGAATTCATTATTTGACAAAAACTGCTGGGATAACTGGAAATAAGTATGGCAGAAATTAGGCATGGACCCACACTTAACACCATATACCAAGATAAGATCAAAATGGGTCCATGATTTAGGCATAAAGAACAAGATTATAAATAAATTAGAGGAACATAGGATAGTTTATCTCTCAGACTTGTGGAAGAGGAAGGAATTTGTGACCAAAGATGAACTAGAGATCATTATTGATCACAAAATAGAAAATTTTGATTACATCAAATTAAAAAGCCTTTGTACAAACAAAACTAATGCAAACAAGATTAGAAAGTGTTGGAATCTTCACAAACTGCTAACTCATTAGAGTTCATAGATTATTGATCTGATCTTACAAGAAGATGTTTTGGGCCAGAACCTGAAACAAGGTACTAAGTAGAACTAATTGATACAATGCTTGTGTTTGCACCTTTACTCATTGGAGTTCACATGTTTGGGAAATTTCAGGGTTTGAGATATCTGAATTCACACCTCCCTTGAAGCTCTTAGGGCCAGAGAGCACTATGGGAGAAAACCCATAATCCCATTCTCTCAGAAGAGTCATATATAAGCCAGCGAAGAGTGATTCAGAAGAATATTTTTTCCACTTGGCTGACTGGTGGCGGAAGAAGAGTTTTCAGAGGAAGAAGCTACAAGTTGAGAGTTGAGCAGGAGATTGACAAGGCTCTCTCAGAAGCAAGACAGATTCAACTTGGTGCTGGCTCTGGAGGCTGAAGAAAGCAGAGGCAGAGGCTGAAGGACAAAACCTTTGGATTTGGAGACATTTGGAGGGAGCTCTTGGAACCAAGCAGAGAGAGAGGCCTCAACTAACCGGGCTACTTTGGAAGGAGAAAATAAACGTTTGTATTTTTACCAGCTGGCTGCATTTGGGGTAATTACTGATCTTAACTGAAACTAAGGCTGCCTCCAGAAAACCTCCCCTGAGAAAGCTACCTTTCTCCCCCAGAGAGAACCTTCTTATATTATTATTTATAAAGAAGAACAAGAACTCCAACAAGAAGGGAAGCAATAAATTGGGAAAACATTTTCACAGTTAAAGGTTCTAATAAAGGCCTCATTTCCAAAATATATAGAGAATTGACTCTAATTTATAAGAAATCAAGCCATTCTCCAATTCATAAATGGTCAATGGATATGAACAGACAATTTTCAGATGATGAAATTGAAACTATTTCTAGCCATATGAAAAGATGTTTCAAGTTATTATTAATCAGAGAAATTAAGACAACTCTGAGATACCACTACATACCTGTCAGAATGGCTAAGATGACAGGAAAAAATTATGATGAATTTTGGATAGAATGCAGGAAAACAGGGACACTGATGCATTCTTGGTGGAGTTGTGAATGAATCCAACCATTCTGGAGAACAATCTGGAATTATGCCCCAAAAGTTATCAAACTGTGTATACCCTTTGATCCTGTAGTGCTACTACTGGGCTTATACCCCAAAGAGATACTAAAGAAGGGAAAGGGACCTGTATGTGCCAAAATGTTTGTGGCAGCCCTGTTTGTAGTGGCTAGAAACTGGAAAGTGAATGGATGCCCATCAACTGGAGAATGGTTGGTATATGCATGTTATGGAATATTATTGTTCTGTAAGAAATGACCAGCGGGATGAATACAGAGAGGCTTGGAGAGACTTACATGAACTGATGCTAAGTGAAATGAGCAGAACCAGGAGATCATTATATAATTCCACAACGATACTGTATGAGGATGTATTCTGATGGAAGTGGATTTCTTTGACAAAGAGAAGATCTAACTCAGTTTCAATTGATCAACTATACCCAAAGAAAAACACTGGGAAATGAATGTAAACTGCATTTTTGTTTTTCTTCCCAGGTTATTTTTACCTTCTGAATCCAATTCTTTCTGGGCAACAAGAGAACTGTTCAGTTCTGCAAACATATATTGTATCTAGGATATACTGTGACATATTTAACATGTATAGGACTGCTTGCCATCTGGAGGAGGGGGTGGAGGGAGAGAGGGGAAAAGTCAAAACAGAAGTGAGTGCAAGGGATAATGTTGTAAAAAATTACGCAGGCATGGGCTCTGTCAATAAAAAAGTTATAATTATTAAAAAAAAAAAAAAGAATTACTCAGGACTAGCAGCTTTCACTTTAAAGAATCAAGGGCCTGGAATCTGATATTCTAAAAGGTGAAAGAACTTGGAATGCAGCCAAGAATAAATTACTCTGCTGAGTATTTTCTTTCAGGGAAGAAGATGGGCATTCAATGAAACAGGTGAATTCCATTTATTTCAGATGAAAAGACCAGAGCTAAACACAAAATTTGAACTCCAAACATAAAATTCAAGAGAAGCATAGAAAGGTAAAAAGAAAAGAAGTCTTCAGAACTGTATTTCTGTTATGGGTATACATAGTGAGTGCATGTATAATCTGAATTTACTGTTGAAATACAAAAAAATAAACTGGAGGTGGAAAGGGTGTTGTACCAGATTAAAGGAGAAGATGGAGGTAAAATGAGGGAAATTACATCTAGAAGAGGCAAAGAAAATCTATTATAATTGAAGAAAAGAAGGGAGGATGATGAACATTATGTGAATCTTACTCTCATCAGATTTGGCTCAAAGAAAGAATATTAGAAATATTTGGTTTCACCAAGAAACTTCTCACACCATATAGAAAAGTGGGAGGGGAAAGAGGAAAAGGGAAGGAGTAGGCTAAATAAAATGGAAAACAGAAATAGTAGGGATAAAGTATAAGAAAGGGGGGAGTCTCTCTAAAGGGGAAGGACTGCTTGAGGCAAGTGGTGCTCATAAATAAAATATTGGGGAGAAGGGAAAAGGAAAAAGGAAAGAGAAAAGTATAATTTGGGGTTAATAAGATGGCAGGAAATACAGAATTAGTAGTTTTAACAGTAAATGTGAATGGGGTGAACTCTGCCATAAAGCATAAGCAGATAGCAGACTAGATTAAAGGCCACAATCCTATATAAACTAGCTAAATTAAACCACAAAATAAATAGGAAAGAAGTTACAGAGGTAAATAGAATATTAGAAAAATTAGGTATAATAGGTCTTGGGAGAAAATTGAACGGAGACAGAAAAGAGTACACTTTTTTCTCAGCAATTCATGGAACCTATACAAAAATTGACCTTACATTAGGACATAAAGATCTCAAAATCAAATGCAGAAAGGCAGAAATAGTAAATGCATTTTTTTTTTTTTCAGATCATGAGGCAACAAAAATTACATTCAATAAAAGGTTAGGGAAAAATATACCAAAAAGTAATTGGAAACTAAATAATCTCATTCTAAAGAATGAATGGGTAAAACAGCAAATCATAGACATTATATATATATATATATATATATATATATATATATATATATATATATATATATATATATATATATATTGCTGAGGCAATTGAGGTAAAGTGACTTGCACAGGGTCACATAGGCAGTGTTAAGTGTCTGAGACATCAGGGTTGGTGATCTATTCACTGGCACCAACTAGCTGCCCCCACAATTAATAATTTGATCCAAGAGAATGACAAAAATGAGACAACAAACCAAAATTTGTGGGATGCAGCCAAAGTGGTAATAAGGGGACATTTTATATCTCTAGATGCTTACTTGCATAAAATAGAGAAAGAGAAAATCATGAATTAAGCTTGCAACTAAAAAAGCTAGAAAAAGAGCAAATTAAAAACCCCTAATTAAATACCAAACTTGAAATTCTAAAAATAAAAGGAGACATTAATAAAATTGAAAGTAAAAAAAAAACAACTATTGAATTAATAAATAAAACTGAGTTGGTTCTATGAAAAAAAAAACAAAATAGACAAACCCTTAGTTAATTTGATTAGAAAAAGGAAAGAGGAAAATAAAATTGTTAGTCTCAAAAATGAAAAAGGAGAACTTTCCACCAATGAAGAGGAAATTAGAGCAATAATTGGGAGTTACTCTGACTAACTTTATGCCATTAATTTTGATTCCCTAAGTGAAATGGAGGAATACCTACAAAAATTTGCATTGCCCAGATTAACAGATGAGGAAATAAATTATTTAAATAGTTCCATTTTAGAAAAAGAAATAGAACAAGATATTAATCAACTCCCTAAGAAAAAATCCCCAGGACCAGATGGATTTACATGTGAATTCTACCAAACATTTAAAGACCAATTAACTCTAATGCTATATAAACTATTTGAAAAAATAGGGAATGAAGGACTCCTACCAAATTCCTTTTATGACACAGACATAGTACTGATATCTAAACTAGGTAGGATGAAAATAGAGAAAGAAAATTATAGACCAATCTCCCTAATGAATATTGATGCAAAAATTTTAAATAAAATTTCAGGAAACAGATTATGGAAAATCATCCCCTGGATAATACATCATGCCTAAATGGGATTTATACCAGGAATACAAGGTTGTTTCAATATTAGGAAAACAAAAACCATATGATTATCTCAATAGAAAACAGAAGCAGTAGAGGAGGAATGCTGCTGGAGTTTTTGGTTTGAGGTTCCATATCAGAAGAGAGAGCTGAAGTGAAGTTAGAGACACTATCCACCTTCTTTCTCCTCCCTTTCTTGATCCCATTAAGGGTTCTCATTTAAAAAAAAAAAAAAAAAGAACTGGCAAAAAAGAAAGAACCCATTGAAACTTACTATGAGAATAGGGATGACTGGGGTTAATCTTCAGAGGCTATTGAGGTAAAACAAAAACACAATAAAAAACTCCTGTTTTACTTCAAAGAGTAACATAAAATGGCTATCTGCCCAGACAGAATATGTAGAATTCAAAAAAAGATTTCAAAAATCAAATTAAAAAGATTGAGGAAAAACTAAAAAAAATAAATAAATAACAAAAAAGAAAAAAGAAAGAACCATCCAAGAAAAACAAGAAGAGTATAAGAAAATCAACCAATTAGAAAAGGAGATCTAGAGTCTTAAAGAAGAAAATGATTTTTTCAAATTAAAATTTGGCAAAGGGAAGTCAGTAAAGGTTTAAGAGACCAAGAAATAATAAAATATGAAGAATAAGAAGAAATTGATCCAAATATGAAACATCTCAAAAGAAAAACAACCAATATGGAGAATAGATCTAGAAGAAAAAGCATAAAAATAATTGGACTATCTGAAAGCTATGATTAAAAAAGAACCTTGATACAACAATGCATGAAATAATAATAATTTTAAAAAACTTTTCTGGAGTTATGGAACAAGAGGGGAAAGGAGAAATTAAAAAAAAAAAATCCACCAATCACCACTGTAAAGAAATCCTACAAGGAAAACACATAGGAATATTATTGCTAAATTTTGAAATCCCAAATGAAAAAAAAAATCTATAAACAAACAAAAATTCAGATATACTGGAGCTACAGTTAGATTTATACAGAACTTATCAGCATCTATAATAAAAGACCACAAATAATATATATTGACAATCAAATGGCCTAGATCTGTGGCCAAAAATGTCATATCCAAAAAAAGTAAATTTTGAATAAAAATATTGAATAAGAAAAATGGACATTTGACAATATGGCAGATATTTCAGAATTTTTTCTCAACCAAACCTGAATTCAATAGAAAATTTAATAGATAAGAGTCAACATCTATAGTGAGCTTTTTCTTCTCAAAGACGCAGCCAGGTGATAAAAGTTCAGATCTTTTATTATCTCCAATATAGCCCGGTTAGCTTAGAGGCCTATCTCTCTGCTTGGTTCCAAGAGCTCTCTCCGAATGTCACCAAATCCAAAGGTCTGGTCCTTCAGCCTCTGCCTCTGCTTTCTTCAGCCTCCAGCCAGCTCCAGTCTTCATGTCATTCCAGTGAAATCTCGACTTGTAGCGTCTTCCTCTCAAGAACTCTCCGACTGGCCCATTGGCCTATTTATGCTCCTTCCAGAGAGAGGGATTATGGGTAGTTCTACTTAGTACCTTGTTTCAGGTTCTGCCCAAAACATCTTCTTGTAAGATTAGATCAACTCTAATTAGTTAGCAGTTAGTAAGGATTCCAACATCTCCCCCTTTCTTTTGTTTTAAAACATAGGGGGTTTCTGAGGGGGTACACGTAAATCCATCAATATGGGCCAGAACTTTGTAACAGATATACATGGTATACATAAATCCATCAATATGGGAGGCATTATACATAATTTACAAAAGCACACAGCAATATAACACAGGCTAGTGGTAATGTAACAAATAACATGAATCAACATGAAAATTTAACTAGTGCAAAAGTCTCATCAACAATCTTTCATCTCAAGAAATCCAATGATTCTTGCAATTGCTTAAAATACATAAGCACATAGTAATATAACACAGGCTAGTAGTAATGTAACAACATAAATCGACCTGAAAATTTACAAATGTCCATAAGTCCTAGAAATAGTCCATAAGGAATCCATTGTTCATTAGTTCATGCGCCAGGAATCTAATAATTCCTGTAAGCTCTGAAGTACTGCAAAAAGTCTCATCAACAATTTTTCATCTCAGGGAATCCAGTGATTCTTGCTGGTTTTTCAGGAACTGAAAGCTGAAGATTTTAAAGTTCTTTTGACAGTCTCATTGTTAGCCATCTGATTCCTTTTCCACCTGTGGAAATATAAGCAGATCCTCTTCCCCAAGCAGCAGTTAATCTAATTCTCTTCTGTTTACCAAATTTGGGATTTCTCCTCATCATCTGGTAATTACATTGGAATTGTTTGCATTGGATATTGTCTTGTCTTAAAAGGCCTGTATTCTTCCCAACTGTAATCCTGATTGCTTTTCTGTTGGTTGATGACATCAGAGTTCTGAATTTCTAAAGTCTCTCTGGGTGTAACTTCAACTGCTATCATGCCCCACCTGTCTTTTGATTGATACTTTGGAACTGGGTCCTGCCTCTCCTTCCTCTGGGTCAATATACATTTAGAGGCCCAATGAAAGCCTCGGTTACATTTTGGACATGGGATTTTGGGTTTTCTCTCACCCTGTCTTCTCACTCTATCTCCATTTCTACAATGAGCTCTCAAATGTCCAATTTTTCCGCACTGAAAATATCGACGAGTTTCTCTAGAATTCCTCTGCCAAGAAGGACCTTGTCTTTCCATGTTCATCATAGTCTGGGCATAATAAGCATTTGTGCCCACTGTGGCACAGCGTCTTATGATTTCCTCCAAAGGAGCATCTTTGTTTAGCCCCCATATAATTCTTTTGCAAACCTCATTGGCATTTTCCTTAGCCAAATGTCTAGTCATTATTTCTGTTGCTGCATTATTTCCAATGATTCTTATTACAGCTGTTTGTAAACGTCCCACAAAATCTGCAAAAGGTTCATTGGGACCTTGCTCTATTTTTGTGAAAGCATTATTTCCATCTTTCTCTCCAGGGAGAGAATTCCAAGCTTTTATTGCAGCCTTAGAAATTTGCTCATACACTGTTATGGGATAATAAATTTGTTCTGAACTCTCTGCATACTGATCTTCACCAGCTAGTTGGTCAAAAGTGATTTGTCCTGTTTGCCTATTGTGTTGGGCTTGAATCCTACATAATTCATGAAACTCTGAAAGCCACAATAAATTTTGTCCGGTTCTAGACAAGTTTTCGTTATGGATTTCCAGTCATTTGGGGTTAGGATTTCATAAGACAAATTATCCAGTAACATCTTCACATAAGAGGATGTAGCCCCATAAAGAGTGCAACCCTTTTTCAAATCTTTAATTTTTCCCAAATTAAAAGGAGTGTATTTTCTCTCTTTTTGACCTGAGGAGTTGAGCTCTTCAATCACAGGATATGCATTTATAAAATCAGATATATCTTCTCCTTCATTTTTTGCTTTAATTAATGCTTTTTCTAATCTTGTCAAATTCTGCTTTACAGGAGAAGCTGACTGTGTTTCTGTCTCTCTCCCTCCCCCTTGTTCCACCCATGAAGGGTTAATTGTGGGGGGAGGGTCATGAGATGTGGAATCACCTAAGTCCTCTTGCTGTGAAGTATCATACTCAGAATTGTAATTAACTCCATTCTCATCTGATTCGTCCTCCTTTTCACCTAGTAAAGTTGGCAATTCTTCCTCCTGTACTTTCCTTTTCATCATTCTATCACTTAAATAACTTCTTATAGCCAATTGTATTACATTATATGTATTAATTATTGAGTTAGGCCCATTTTTATCATAGAATTGACAAAGATCCTCTCCAACCAATTTCCATTCATTTAGATCTAATTCCTTATCAAGAGAGAAACAAGGACATATGTCCTTTACAGTTTGTAAAAGTTCAGTGATTTGCTGTAAACTTATAATTAAACCTTGGCTTTCCATAACTTTGACAATGCTCTCTAAACATTTTCCTTGAACAGAAACAGGCTGTTTTCTAAATATCTGTCCCATTTAGCTGAAATTCTACTTTAGCTCTTTTAACAAAATTTCTTTGTTGTACTCACTCTAATTTTTGGGTCAAGAAGACTTTTCCACTGGATCAGGATCAGAGGCTTTTCCACTGGATCAGGATCGTAGCTTTTCCACTGAAATCCACTGAGGGGTCTGTTAGCCCCACGTTGGGCGCCAAAATGTGGTGATCTTTTTCTTCTCAAAAAGCAGCCAGGTGATAAAAGTTCAGATCTTTTATTATCTCCAATATAGCCCGGTTAGCTTAGAGGCCTATCTCTCTGCTTGGTTCCAAGAGCTCTCTCCGAATGTCACCAAATCCAAAGGTCTGGTCCTTCAGCCTCTGCCTCTGCTTTCTTCAGCCTCCAGCCAGCTCCAGTCTTCATGTCATTCCAGTGAAATCCCGACTTGTAGCGTCTTCCTCTCAAGAACTCTCCGACTGGCCCATTGGCCTATTTATGCTCCTTCCAGAGAGAGGGATTATGGGTAGTTCTACTTAGTACCTTGTTTCAGGTTCTGCCCAAAACATCTTCTTGTAAGATTAGATCAACTCTAATTAGTTAGCAGTTAGTAAGGATTCCAACAAACATCAAATACTAATTTTAAGGGACTCATATGTTTTGAATTGTCCCTGATATCTGCTGGACACATGACAATGTTTTGTTTTGTTTTTCTTTTCTTTTTTTTTCTACTTTGTTTTTTTTCTTATTTTGTATTTAGTTTTAAATAAACATTTAAAAAGAAATATAGATATTTTAGTCACTTTATTTGCATAATTCTAAATTGCTTTTCAAAGTGGTTATATCACTTCACAGTTTCAGCAGCAATATATTAGGGTGCCTCTGCTCCTACATTCTCTCTCATATTGACTATCATTATTTTTGTCATCTTAACCAATTTTGCAGGATGTGAAGTGGAACCTGAGTTCTTGGATTTGACTTTCTCTTATTATTAGAAATCTGAAATATTCATGTAGTTATAAATATTTTGCAAGGTTTTTTTGAGAACTGTTTGTTATGTTTGGATCTATTGGAGAATGGCTATGATTTGTGTATCTCTTTCTACAGAGGTAACACCAAATATTTCTAGGTATCCCTACACTAAAGGATCCATTAGGGACAGAAAACTATCTTTTGAGTCCCTTTTTCAAAAGACCTGCAAAATTTCTCCCAGTGCATTTCTGTCATTATAAGGACAGTATTACTTAAACCTCATACTCCTCAAATAACATAACAAATAAGCTTAGTTAACTCAAAGAAATTCTAAATGAATGTGAGGCTTCCAAGAAAGGAATTAAGTACAGGTAGCCTTTGTTCTTAACTAGGTCACCACTTGGAGTTGCCTAAAATTTTATCTTGGACTCAATCCCAGACCAATCAATACTTAGTCTAGGGCATGGACTCATTATACACTCTACATTCAGAATCCCCTATATGGCATCCAAAATAGATCATGGATTAACACTTTCTGGAAAACAAGTAAAATGATAGAGGGATGGAAGATATTCACAGACAGCTTTGAAAAATCTTACAAAGCGGGCAGCCAGATGGTGCGGTGAGTAGAACACCAATCCTGAAGTCAGAAGGACCTGAGTTCAATTCTGACTTCAGACACTTAACAGTTTATTAACTATCTGACCCTGGGCAAGTGACTTAACCTCAATTGCCTCACACACAAAAAGTAAAAAAAAAAAAGCTTTAAGATAAATCAGCAACACCAAGTTGTCTAGAGCAGATTCCTGAAAGAATGAATCAAACAAAAAATTTAAAAAGCTATTTTAAAATACCTCTTTTATATATTGAAAAATAGCTTTATATATATATATATATAAATACATACATATATATGTGATAAAAAAGAGCTGGAGATGCTCAACATAAACTCAGAAGAAAATGATTTCAAAAAGTTTACAAATAAAGCTTCAAAGAAAAATAATTTGCTTCAAGATCAATTAGAATTCCTAGAAATGATCCAAGAGTTTTAAAATGAATTAAAAATAGTATTTTAAATTGAATCAAGTCAACATGCATTAATTAAGCATCTCATATTCCAGGCACTATAGCAAACTCCAAAGATTTTTTTAAAAGACAAAATAACAAAAAATCTAAAAGCAAAACAAACCAAAACTAATACCAAAAAACAGTCCCTATCTCTCCAGAAGCATTTAACTTTACACAGGCTATTTTACATAAGTAACACAATGTATGTTAATTATGTTGCTTTACATAAGAAAAGAGGAATAAGCATTTATATAGCATTTACTATGTGCCAGATACTGTGCTAAGTGCCTTTTAAAAAACAAACAAACAAATAATATCTCATTTGGTTCTCTCAACTACCCTGAAAAATAGATGCTCTTATTCTTCTCATTTTATAGTTGAGGAAACTGGGGCAAAGAGGTTAACTGACTTGCCCAGAGTTACCCAGTTATTAAGTTTCTGAAGTCAAAACTGAACACAGGTATTCCTGACTTGAACTCTAGAGCTGTTCATTGTAATATCAGCTACCTCTTTCATAGCATATGTAAAAATAAGATATATGCAGAATAAATTATAGGTAAAGGGGATTGGGAAAGACTTCTTGAAGAAGGTGATATTTTAGCTGGGATTTAAAGGAAGTCAGACAAGCCAAGAGACAGAGATGAAGAAAGAAAACTAACCAACAATTGCAGTATAAGCTTCTTCATACCCACTTCATTTCCAATTTTTTTCATTACCTAAAATAAACTGAAAGCTTTGCCTAAGTGACAACTTTCTAAAAGGAATCATTTTTAAATTGCAATTGTCAATCCAAAATTAAAAGACACTGTTTCTATCTCTGTAACACTTCTTTTTCTTGAAGTTGTTTGCAAACCACAAATGTAACTTTTTCTTTTGTTTTAATTTCATATTCATGCTGTTTACTCTTATACCCAGAAAGCAAGAAAAACTAAAACCCCTGTTAAAGACATTGCATTCCCACCATGACTATGTAATGTATAACTGTACAAAGAAAAAAATGAAATAGCTTCTGCTCTCAAGCAGCTTATGTTTTATTTCCTTCTTTTGTCTTCTTTACCAATGTGTAGGGTATGAGATGAAATCTTTTTTTTTTTTTTTAAATTTGCATTTATCTCATCAAGACTAATTTGGAATGTAATGGGGGGTGTGACAGAATTAATCAATGAGATCCCAGTACTTAAACCATATGCAGATACTTCTGACATATTCTATAATCCATCTATACAAAATATACAAATTATACAAAATCCCTTATACACAAAACTTCATTTCCCTTCTGAATTCTTTTGCACTAACTGTTCCTCTTGTCTTAAATTACATTAATATCTTCCTTTTGAGATCATAGGTGCCTTTAAGATTCAAGTTAAGTCACTATAGTGGTAAAAATACTAGCTATAGAAAAGAAAGAGAAATTGAGGTAATGAGCCAAGGCAAAGGGAAACAAAATTGTCACTTTTTGTAGACAATGTGAGAGAAATCTAGAGAGCTGACAAAAAAACCTAATGGAATGATTAACAACTTCATCACCTTAGCAGGATACAAATTAAACCTGTATAAATCATCAACATTTTTGTATATTAAATGTAATGCCAGAGAAACTGAGGCAAGATAGAGAGTAGAGAGTGTTTAATATTTTATTTGAAAGGTAGAGATTTACTGGGACCAAATGGATCCATGGTTTGGGGATAGACAGGCAGGGGGAGAGGGGGTGAAGTGGTCAGGATGCTGAGAGCAAGAACAGGGACTAACAATCCGGTTCTAACAGGGTAGGGGGAGACATGGGGAACAACTGATAATTGGGATTACAGAATGGGGAGAGACACCCAACATTCTAATGACATCTAAGATAGAAGATCTTTCTCCTTATCTGGATCATCATAATAAGGAGGGAGAGGTGGTGTTGCAGGACTGAGCAGAACAATTCAGGGAAACTGAGGCAGGATAATTTAGGGAAACTGAGTCAGGACAATTAGGGAAACTGAGTCAGGACAATAAAAAGAGAACTGTGGCACAGCATTCTGCACTCTCTGTCTTCTGAATATTCAAATTATTGAATTACCTTCCTCTAGATAGGTCTTAGCACCATAATTTTGACTAACCCTATGTGAAGCAAATAAATCAAAATAAAACTAGAAAAATGCAAGGACTTTTGCAAGGACAAGTCTCTCCCTGATAACCCCAGAGTTAATCAATATTACAAAAGGCTCCTTGTTGCTAGCAGGTCAAGTCCTCTGCAGTTAGGGAGCATCTCAGCCAGAGAATTAAGTTTGAGATGGACATTTCATTGTGAGGTAGGCCTGTGGTCATTTGTGCATTTAACTTAGCCTCTGCTTATACAGGGAGTAGCAATACTCAAGACAGTCTTGCTGCCCACTCTAAAAGGGGCACCCTAAGTCTGTCAAGGACTCCAAAGGGGTGAGGGATGTGGGGCCTAGAGTAGCTCCACCTGTCCCCTCTGATAGAACAGGAGCTGCTATTAGGATTTAGATTTCTGAGCAGATTATGCACAATTAGACCAGGATAGGCAACACTGGACTCTTAAGAGGTCTGATACCAAACAGCTGCAAAGTCCTCTGAGAATACTGAAATACAGATTAAGGAATTGCGGTTACAGGAGTGGAGAAACAGATCAGACAGACTGCCAGTCCCAAGACTGGTGTATGATTTCTAGTTGTTTCTAAAAAATAATCCCAAAAACTGAGTCTGCCAGGGCAATTCCAACAGAATAAGGGATTTCAAAGTTTAAACAACCAGTAAATCATAGTGCTATAATTTTTAAAAAGGATCAAAAATGAAAAGGACTGTTTAAATAAGGCAAAGTGAATAGGAATTGTTCCCATTCTTTCAAGGTTTTTTTGAGAAAATTACACCAGTTTCCCCAATTTCCTATCTCTTCCTCCCTTTTTTTTCTCATGGAAAGGAATTATCGAATAATTGATTATTCCACATATAAATCCCAAGAGTGATTCAAAATTCCTATACATGACAGATTAATACAGTAACTTTCCTAAAAATTCCTCAAAATTAGCAGCAATAGTTACACAGTTTTAACAATTTCCATCCTAAACTTTAAACACCCAGTAATAGGTGACTCAATCAAGATTCCCAAATTCCCTATATCAGTCCATTGGGGTAAGGGATGAAGCCTCATTCAAAACTGCTTCAGGCTGGGCACTGGCAGAGACTCTCAGTCCATGCAGGGGATAGATGTAGTGTGGCCTGGTGTGCTGACAATCAAAGCTGATCTAGGTCCCAGAAGCAAGTCACTATCTGTAATTTGACCAAAATCTAGAACAAAAAAAATTACAAATCTAACAAATAAAGGTTTAGAACCGTCTGAGATAGAAAGACTGGTCCACAAGGACTGCTACAAGATGTAGCAAGGCCAAAATAGACCGGCCAGCAGCTTCCTATGTGTAGAGATGCTTGTCTCACAGGCAAAAGGCTGTCAGCTCTAGTCCCCATAAATAGCAGTGAGGTCTCACTGTACTAATTGTCCTCCTATTATTTAAGAACTTTTTTTTTAAACACTTGAATATCAAAGACACAACATTCAGTAACAGACAGATGACCAGTCTAAATACTTATTTGCCCAAGTATTTAGAATGTAATGATTACATATAACCAGACTGGAAATAGCAAGGTATGACATAATTGATGAATTTCATTAACAGTTTCTATTGACCATTGCTTTGATCATAGAAATCAGTCACAGGAGGAAAAAATGCAAGGACAGAACTATAACATAACATAAACAGTTAAAACTCAACTTTCAGCACATATAGGATAAAATAGCTTTAATTCCTTTTTATTCCAGTTAAGTGTCAGAACTCAGAATAAACTCAGAATAAACAAATCTAGCATGTACAGGCAATAGTAAAATTATTTCCCATAATTTCAGAATCATCCTAAAATTCCTAATCAATGTTTTCTCCTGCCTGAGTTTCAATCAGATAAGGTTTTATTGTCCTTTACTCTAGCAGGCTTTGAAAATCTGTTTGAAAGGAAAAAACCATCAGCCAGTTTAAAAATAGCCAAAATTTTTCTGTGTTTACTTACAGATCAGTACAACAGGTTAAGGAGTTAGAAATCACAAGCAATTTTTATACTAAGTATAGTTGCAACATTAAAATAACCAATTCCTAAATTTCTTTCTCATTGTTCTTAAAACTTTAGCAGAGACCTTAACCAACAGAACAGAGAGACAAGTTACACAGAACGCAGAACATAGATCACATAGACAAAGACTGCACAGTTGCAACATTAAACAAAACATTTAACACATGTAAGCAGAGAGTGCCTCAAAACGTGCTCAGAATCAAATCAGACCAGAAGTGTCTTAGAAGACACCCAGGTACTTCCACACTGCATCCAGTGGACACTATTCTCAGAATTTAACACCTGTCAGTGTCCTGTAATTCTGAGAATACAGATGCTAGCACAGATAGACAGACAGAACAGGTAAACAGATAAGACATCCAGACTTACTCTCCAGTAGTCAAAATGAAGGTGTCCATCATCAGGTGTAGCTGCACCTGAAAACTGCTCTTTCCTGGAGACTCTTGGAAAAAATCCAGAGAGCCGGCCTCTTTAGGCCAAGAACCCAGATCTCCAGCTGCCCCAAGGTCCAAGGCAGAGATCCAAATGTTTCTATTCTCGAATCCTGCTCTCATTTTCTAATATCGCGGTGGGAAGCCTCCAAAATGTAATGCCAGAGAAACTGAGGCAAGATAGAAATTAGAGAGTATTTACTATTTTATTTGAAAGAGAGAGATTTACTGGGACCAAATGGATCCATGATTTGGTCCCAGAGCTTAATGAGACATAAACAATCCAGCAAACAATGTGAGTTCTTAATGACATATATACACATGGCTCAGCCTCAGCGGGTAGACTGAGGCAGGGTGGAGTCAGGGTGCTGAGACGGGGAACATGGGACTAACAATCTGGTTCTGACAGGGTAGGGGGAGACATGAGGGACATCTGATAATTGCGATTACAGAATGAGGAGAGGCTCCCAATATTCTGATGATGTCTAAGATAGAAGGTCTTTCTCCTTATCTGCATCAGCTTGATAAGGAGGGAGGGGGAGTATTGCATGATTGAGCAGAACAATTCAGGGAAACTGAGGCAGGACAATTAGGGAAACTGAGTCAGGACAATAAAAAAGAACTGTGGCACAACTAGAAGGAGAAATTACATCTAAAATAATTATAGAAATTATAAAATATTTACTAGTCTATCTGCCCAGACATAACCAGAAACAGTATGAATATAATTACAAAACATTCTTTATACAAATAAAAACTGATTTAAATAATTTTATTTAAGTAACTAAAAGTTACAATTTGTAAATAATACAAAATAGTAATTGTTTTTTGTAGGCCAAAGAAATGGAATAAAAATGATAATACAATCTAAATTAATCTGTTGCTTCAGTAAATTACTAAAGTAAATTACTAATTACTTTCTAAAACTGGAAAAAGTAACAGCAGAATTCATTTGGAGTAACAATAAGGGAAGAATATCAAGGGAATCAATGAAAAATGTGAGAAGAAAATGAGCCTAAGAGTGCCAGATCTCAAACTATACTATAAACAGTAATTTAAAACAGTTTGGTACTGGTATTGATCAATAAAAGAGATTTGAGTATACAATGTGCAGAAGTAAATGAACAGAACGATCTGATAGTTAACAAACCCAAAGATCTCAGATATTGGAAAAAGAATTCACCATTTCACTAAGTCTTTTGAGAAAATGGGAAGGTGGTCTGGCAGAAACTAGTCACAACATCTCATACCACATAGCAAGTGAAGCTTCAAAAGGATATGTAATTCAGAAAGGAGTAAATAAGGACATAAACAAATTAGAGGAATAAGGAGGAAATTGCTTATCAGCTCTTTGGCTATAGAAAAAGGTCATGACCAAAGAGGAGGTAGAGAAAATCATACAAGGTAAAATGGACAGTTATGATTTCATAAAATTTAACAAAAAAATTATACAATTAAACCAATGCAGTTAAAATTAGAAAAGAAGCAGGAAAATGGGTAAAATAGCATTAAAGTCTCATTTTAAAGATATATAGGGAACTGGTTCAAATTTGTAAGAATAAGAGCCATTCCCCAATTGATAAATGTTCAAAGGATATGAATTGGTAGTTTTCAGAGGAAGAACTCAAAACTATCAATAGTTATATAAAAAATGTTCTAAATCACTAATACTTGGGAAAAAATGTAAATTAAAACAAAACAAACAACAACAACAACAAATAATCCCCAAACCTCACATCCACCACTTTGACTAAGTTGACAAAAAAAGGAAATGACAAATGTTAGAGGGTCTGTGGGGAAACAGGTACTTCTGAACACAATTCACTGTTGATGAAAATGTGAACTGGTCTATTTATTCTGGAAAACAATTTGAAACTACACTCCAAAAACTATGAAACTGCACCACCTTTAACCTACTAAGACCACTTCTTAGTCTACCTGGATCTACTTTAGTCTACCTACCTATCTGGTTTGATGAAAGAGAACAAATAAAAAGGAAAAAAGATCTATATATACAAATAAACATATATTTATAGCAATTCTTTGTAGCACCAAAATGTTAGCAATTACATGTTCTGAAGTTTTGAAGAAAATAATTGAAGAAAATGATCCACAAAATTTTAATGTAAATGACAACAGGCTTATTCTTTCTTTTTTCTCTTTTATATTCCTCATGGAATGTTTGTATAAAGAAGGTATAAGCAGACATTTTGCTTTTTTTTTTTTTTTTTTGCCATCTCTAATGTGTATCTGTATTGTTTGTTAGTCTGTATGAAATAGACTTATTCTGAAAAAAATATGTATTCATAGAACTTACTTTTCTAAGAGGGAAAAAAAAGTCAACCTAGATTCTATATTTTTATTGAGAGGTATTGCAGAAGAGGATTTCAAATTAAAACAAATGCTCCTTTTTTGGCCTTCAACTTCTCAGTTTCTGAGAGGCTACCTAATCCTTGATTGCTTCAAGTTGTATAGTGGTTAAATAAGAAAATGTTTTTTTTTTTTTTAAGTAATTTTTGAAGACTAGTTTTTCAGACTGTTTTTGTTCAGTTGAAAAATAGTATACGCACCACAATATTATGTTTAAAAATATTGATTTTTAGATCATGCCTTAGATCATCCAACAACATCATTGTCTGAGATATAAACATGCAAATTTGCCACTATATTCATAAAGTTCTTTTTCCCACCCACATATGTATGAAGATTTAGAGAGAAGACAGGTGTTTTAACAGTCTCCTTTAGATACCATATTCATTTATTTTTAAATTTTAAAAAATTTGCCTTCTTTATTATTTTGTACATTTTCTTATTCTTTGCTGTAAAATTACATTAATAATAGAAAAACTTATTTGAAGATTTTTTTCATTGCATGTTTCCAATGGACTGGAACCAATTACCATATTTTAAATATTATTATAACTTCAAATAGTCTGAATTTGAATAATGAGACCATTTCACAGGATGAAATGGCCTTTTTCCTTATCAAGGTTAACCCCTGTACTTGTTCAATCAATCTCATTTCATCATTTCCTCTGTCACTTTCACTTATCTTCAGCCTCTCCCTCTCTACCTCTCATTTCCTATTATCTACAAATATGCCTCTGTATCCTTTATTCTGAAAAAAAATTCTCACTTGATCCTTCCATCCTGACTATCCCTTTATATCTCTTTTGCCCTTTAGCAGTTAAACTCTTCAAAAGGTCATGTATAATGAATACCTTAGCTTTCTTTCTTCCCACTTTTCCAATCTTATTGTTCTATCAAAACTGCTATCTCCAAAACTAATGATCTCTTAGTTGCCAGATCCAATAGCTTTTTTTTTTTTTTCAAACTTCATTCTCTTTGCACACTGTATTTTTTTGACACGGTTAATCACTCTCTTCTTCAATACTCTCTTCTTTCCAGGTTTTTGGGATACCTCTTTCTCCTATTTTTCTCCTACTTATCTGATCATTCCTTCTCTGTTTCCTTTACTGAATCCTCTTCCAGATCATGCCCTCTAACTATAAGTATCCATTGGAATTCTGTCCTTGTCGTCTTTCTCTATACTACTTCACTTGGTGATTTTATCAGCTTTCCTAGATTTAATTAAGATCTCTCTGCTGATCTCCAGTTTCTCATCTCTGTTTTTCAGATATTTTGAACTGGATGTCCAGTAGACATCTTAAAATTAATACTTTCAACATGGAACTCATTTTTCCCTCTAAACACTTTCTGACTTCCTACCTTCTTTATTATTGTACAGCACAACACTATTCACCCTCAGGCCCCTAATCTAGGAGTCATCCTGGATCTCTCACTATCTGTTACTCCCCACCTGCTCTTTCTTCCCATTTCTAACCTTTCCCAAGACCTGTTGATTTTATCTTTACAACATCTCTGAAATACACTTTCTTTCTTTCTACACCATCACTACTCTAGGACTGATCCTCATCAATGCATGCTTAGATTACTGCAATAATCTATAATAAGTTTACCTGCCTCAAGTTTTTCCCACTCCAATCCATCCTCCATTCAACTACTGAAGTGATTTTCTTAAATTGTTAAGTCTATTCATGTTATCACTCTAATAAATTCCAGTGATTCCTATTGTTTCCAGTTTCTAATATAAAATGTTCCTTTTGGTATTTATAGTTTTTCATAAGCTATCTTCCTCTTACCTTTCCAATCTTCTACATTACTTTCTACATATATTCTGATGCAGTGGCACTGGTCTCATAGCTGTTCCACAAAAATACTCCATTTTTTGATTCCCCATGACTGAAATCCTTTCCCTTTCCCAATCTGACTATTGACATCCCTGTTTTTTTTAAAGTCTTAAGATCACATCTTCCACAGGTAACCTTCCCCAGAACCTCTTAATTCCAATGCCTTCCTTCCCTTAATTTCATATTTATCCTATGACTTGCTTTGTGTATATTTGTTTCCATGTTTTTTCCCCTGTAGATTGTAAGGTCCTTGAGGAGAGGGACTATCTTTTGCCTCTTTTTATGTGCCCAGCATTTGGCACAGTACAATGTTTATTGTATTTGCAAATGTTCATTGATTGATTATTTGCAGTAATTGTAATCTAGCCCAACCATACTTGGTTGGTATGTGGCTTGGTTTTGCTAAACTTTTATTTCTTCTTTTTGTTACAAATGATGGCTTTCTAAGAAAAGAGAAACATTAAAAAATGAAGTTGTTATAAAAATAGAAAGCATTCAGAATATTCATAATAGAAGCAGAAATCAAACTCATGTCTCCACTGCTTAATCCAATTTTTATTCTACTGTTATTGTCGCAATGTCTTCAGTTTTACTTGATTATGAATCTTTTTAGTGCAGAGATTATGTCATTTAGTTCTACTCTAATCTTTCTAAATTCTCTCTCCTGGATCTACTTTCCTGGTCAGTTCTTTTTCCAATGAGATATTTCACATTTTTTTTCCCTATTTTTCATTTTTTGGGGGTTTTGCTTTATTGTGTCATGATTTCTCATAAAGTCATTAGCTTCCATTTGCTCAATTCTATTTTTTAAGGAATTATTTTCCTCAATGAACTTTTGTACTTTTTTTTTTAATTTTTTCATCGCAGGTGACCATTTGACATTATTCTTTGGGAGCCGGAGAGACTTTTCATTTATTTATTTGTTTGTTTATTTGTTTGTTTGTTTTTGTTTCAGTACCTCTGCTGAAGAGAATTCCACCTCCCTTTCTCTATTCCCATAGTAATTTTCTATAATTGGCTTTTTTTCCTTTGTTGGCTTTTTTTTTTAAATTTAAAGTAGTTTTTTCACATAATCACCTCTAGTCTTGGGGTATGAGGTATGGTACTTTGGTCTTAGATCCTCCTTCAATTTTTCTCAGTGGTCTGACCCCCCAAGCAAGAACTCCACCTTCCTTTAAGTGTTCACAGCCAGCAGTGTCCCTGCCCCATTGCTTCTATACTTATTAGATGTGTAATGGTTTCTTTACTCACAGGATTGTTCTCCAGCAACATCACTGGCCCTGGCATCCGTTATCAAATCTTCCCTGAATCTTCCCTGACTCAGACACTGGAATTCTTACAGGAGAAGTAAAAATTCCTGAGATGGGGCCAGGACTACCTTTCAGCTCATTTAGCCCCAGCACTTGCTGTTTGATGTTTCAGTGGAACTAGCCTAAAGGTGTTTACATTTCACTTGGGCTAAATCTCTATATTGGTACCTTTCTTTGGATTTCCTCTGATTGTTCCAAAAGGACCACTGTTCTAACCCAATGGTTGTTTATTTATTTATTTACCATTTTATGATTGTCCCAGAGAAAGCACTTTTTTTTCCTGAGGCAATTGGGATTAAGGGACTTCCCCAAGTCACTTCGGAAGGGTTAAGTGTCTGAGGCCATATTTGAACTCGGGTCCTTCTGACTTCAGGGCTGATGCTCTATCCACTGCACCACCTAGCTACCACTTTGAGGAATTATTTTATCTTGTTTATGTGGGAAATCTAAGGACCTTGGAGTTTTTCTGACCTACTCTGCCTTCTTCCTATAATTTTCTCTCAAATTATTTTTATGCTCCTTGAGCACAGTTCATAATGGAGAAGGGAGATGGAAAGGGAAGCCATTCTGAGATTTTAAGTGGTCATATCTGAAGGATTACTTCTAGATGAAGTGAAAGAGTTGCAGTTGGTAGGACAGATATATAAATTTCAAAGCTTACTAGTGGATGAGAAGATGTCTGCATGACATCCATGAATAATAATAAATGGAAATATGTGATAAGTAAGATACAAATAGCCATTATGATATGGCCAATTCAGTGTTAGTGCATGAAAACTTCCTTATGCCATTCTTAGAACATAGAAAAAAAAATATATGGCTTACTGTACTAATAATTAGATAAATCATTAAACTAAATTATGTGAAGTCAAAGAATGATGAAAATTCAAACATTTAAAGAAACTTCAAAATTTAACATGGTGCTTCTTAAAATCCAAAAATTGTGATTGAGAGTTGAATGGAGATGTTTAGTTTCGAGAAATGTTTTGAAAGAGACATGAGAGATATCTTCTAATAATTAAGGAGGGAATTGATCCAGAGGGAAGAACCTTGTTGCTGATTCTTTATTCTTGAAGATGACTAATGACATCATGAGGTTGATGCCTTGACTTGTGTGTGAATTGCATTTGAATGAAGCAGAGCTTTGAAAAGTCATCAGTTTGTGGCAAGACCAGAAGTAATAGAAGATGCAAAACCAAAAATTTATTCTTGATGTCAGGAACAACGTCTTAACAATTGGATCTTTCATAAGTGGGAGATGATTTTCTCTCCTATTTTGGCTTAGAATCATTGGTTGTATGGTCAGTTGTATATGTTGTAGGGGGGATTCCTTTTGCAGAGTCCTAGTTAGATTAGATAGTTTATAGCTATCTAGACCATAGTTGGACTAGATAGCTACTGAATCTCTTCCAAATCCAAAATTCTGGAATTCTGTGAAATTTTAAAATAAATACTCAATAAAAAAAAAATACCTTTACAATTGAGGAATTGCAGTTGAGGAAATGAGGAGATGGATTTTTGGAAAATCATATAATCCAGCAGATGACTTTATCTTAAGAACACTACTGGAAGAGGAGTTGCTTATTGCTAGTATCTCTCCTTTTTTATTTTGTTTTTATTTTTTATATGTTTACCTAATGTACCTTTAGGCATTCTCACAAAAATATTGGCTGGGTGAGAGAAAGGGATTATATGTATGATTATCATAACATAACAATTCTGCTAAGGCACTGAAATTCAGTGCCTGAAGCTGTCAGTTCTTTTAGCCTGAGAACCTTGCCTATGGTGTTAGTTAGACATGGGAGCTACATTCTGGGCCTTAAATTCCATTTATTTATTTATTTATTTATTGTTTCCATTTACTTGTCCTTAAGTAGATTTGTGTGGTGGTTATTTCAGAATTCCCTCTAGTTTAAAAAAATTCCTTTCTAGTTTACAAAGAATTATTTAGTTAAATAATTGTGTATTTCTTTTTCTGGAAGAAATGTTTCCTTTTCTCTCTTTTTAATTTTAAAAATATTTCCACTTTGAAACTTATGTGTTTTCACTTTTTTCTGAATTATTTTGTAGAAATAGTTTCCTTTTCTGTTTTTATCTTTTTAAAAATCTTGCTTCTTTTTTCAGTTTTCATGTTTTAAAGCTTGTTCTTAATTTAGAAGGAGTGTCTTGATTTATGTTTACTTTAGTCTTTCCAATTGGTGGCCTCTTCTATCATAATCAGTCTTCTGCATTCATTAGAAATATAAAGATAGATACTACTTTAATACAGCTTTTTACTGAGAAGTAATGTTTTCTCTCTCATTTTTGACCTAGAGGCATTGATTGTATGATTGATCATTTATATGTGTTATCGTGGGAATTTCTTTTGGTATAGAGTTGGACTGGGTAGCTACTGAGGTCTCTTCCAAATCTAAAATTTTGGGATTCTGTGAAAATATGCTATAAATTTTACTTAATAAAAAGGATTACACATTTACAGGCAATTGAGGGAATGTATATGTACATGATTTTGATTTGTTAGATGTTATATAATTTGTTATATAGAAAAAAAAGAAAAAATTAGAAGAAGAAGAAGAAGAAGAAGAAGGAGGAGGAAGAGAAAAAGGAGGAAGAGGAGGAGAAGGAAGAGAAGGAGAAAGAAGAGGAAGAGGAAAGAACGAATAATGTTGGAAAATGAGGAAAGATGGGCAGTTTTTCATTTGATAGTGAATATGATCATCATGGAAAAGGAATAGGCTAGAATTTGTAGTTCTTCCCAGTTTTAAAAGGGAAAAAACAACTTCACATCCTTCCTCAAAGAGGGCTGTGAGTGGTTCAGAGGAAGAGAAAAAGAATTTTGAAGGACAGGGGCATTAAGAAAGAAAAAAAAGAAAGAGATAGATGATGATCCTAGTTTAATCTTGGAAGCCAGTGACTAGCATACCTGCAGTTCCTTTATTATTTTTTTTTCCCCCAGAGCCTTAATGATGAGGTTGAGGTAGCAATACCTAATTCAAAAATAACTATGTGATAAATTCACAATGGTCATTCTTTTTGCCAAAAGGAAGATTTATTTATAAGAAGAGTTTACAGACAAAAATTAAAATAGACATCAGGAATGGCAAATATGAAATAGAATTGGGAGAACATATAGTTAATAAGGTAAAAGACAAGTTCCACTGTGGAACTCACAATTTACCAGGAGAAAGGAAATATTCCATGAGGTGGGAGACAATCATTAATGAGCAGGTTAGACTGACCAGAGTTAATTAGAATAAAGATAATGGTGCCATTATAGGAATGAGGGAAAGAGAGTACTTCATAGTGGGTTTAGTCCTGGAGAGAATTTAGCAAAGATCATCATAAGCAAATCTTTCACAGAGGAAATTTATCCTTGAGGTTTTCTCAGGAAGACCAGAGAAGTAAAGACAGGAACTTAGGGGAAGGGAACAGGAGCCAGAACTGGCATATGAGGTTTTAAACCTGCCTAAAGATATGCTAATCAATATCTCAAAAAGTTGTTTGAAAACACTCAGAGTTTGGAGGATGGACAATGGGGGTTGCTAAGGAGTTCCTTCTTACATAGTTTGGGAAAACTAAGTTCTCATCAAGGTTAGTGAAGGTTGTAGTGAATGTCTTTAAAGATACTAGTGAGATTGGATTAATAATATTAATTAACAATAGGCTTTGACTACACATTGTTCTATATGAACAGGATTTAATCTTCTTTCTGGCAGGAGAAGAGAGTAAATCACATCACTAAGTAATGGTGGACTCCATGCACAAGTAGAGAGGAATGTGGCTGTGGGAATTTTAGGGAACTCATTCCAGTAGCAGGAATGCTGAGGGAAAAAACCTGACAGGAGAGTTGTCTCTACCCTGTGTCTATCTTCTGCTTAATTGAGTGTCCTTAAAATTTTGTTAAAAGATTAAATTGGTTGATTTTTAATATTTATTTTATGCATACCTGTTACTGAACTTGTCTTTAAATTCACTAGAGCTCTTTGCAATGAGGATATGGAAGAGCTAGAAGTTAAAACTTCAGTATATTGTTAGAAAGTTCTACTTTCTAACTGAGGGCAACTGCTTAAGTCACTTAACCCCAGTTGCATCATTAAAAAAAAAAAAAAAGATGAATACCTATGTGGTATGATGTAATAAATAACATGTATGTATTTTTTAAAGCAATGATAAAAATATATAGATCCTCTGATAACATCGACTACCAGTGAAGAAAGCAGTATACACAACTTTATCAGTAATATTAAAGTAAACTACCAATTAAATGATGCAGTAACAATTTTTGCTAAAAGTATAGAAGTCTTGTCGAAATCCCAGTCATCAGCTTGTTTGTTAGTACACCATTTTTGCATCCTTCAATTTGAGATTTAAGCACATCCTTCAGTCTAGATTTAAGCAAAACAGGCAGTGCCTATTGGATAACAGCTTTGGGGGTTAGAAGACCAAAAGAAGCCTATAAAATTCCAGGGTGATGGTGGACTGTTTTTGGAGTATTTTGTTTATGTTATTTAGTTAACAAAGTTTAATTGCATATATAGAATGCTAATCAGCATACATAAAAATAAATCAGAGGTATGTGGATTGAATTCACACCTCTATATCTTCTCTAATTGCTCTACTTCTGTTTCCTTGTAGTGTTTCAAAGAAGACATAGTATAATTTTGTCTCTGTGATTAGTATTAGCCATCCTTTATTAAATATTTCCTTGGGCCCAAAATGGCTTGTTTTGAAACCCACAATTTAATTGGTTCTTCAGCCAATGGCAATGCACTTTCTGTATAGAGTCATTTCATTTCATTCAAAGGATGGAATAATTTTACTCCTTCCCAGATCAATTAAGTTTTTCATCCTTAGTTAATGGCTTTTATTAATTTTAATTTTTTATTTCATTTAGATTTTTATTGTACCTCATAAAGTTTTCAATAGGTAATATTTTGTTAGTTACTTTAAGTGGGGTGTATTGATTGATTCAAATGACACATCCTTACATAAATAAATCCTTTTTTTTTTTTACAGATGAATAACTGAGATTTAGAGAAGTTAAATTATTTTCCACTCAAATTAAATCCAGTGTTTTATTTTTAAATTCAGTGAGCTTTTGTTTGTTTGTTTGTTTTGTTTTGTTTTACAGAAGACAGTTTGGGTTGAATCCTGCTAAGTTTTGAATAGCTGCTCTATACTATAATGGACTTTATCAGCAGCTAAGTAGCACACTGCATAGAATTTTGGATTTTTGGAGAGGAACATTGTTCAAATTTGACTTCAGATATTTATTTGCTTATTGTGTCCCTCGATGCATCACTTAACCCCTACGTTTTAGAGTTGTTGTGAGGATGAAAATAGATAGTCATAAAAATTTTTGGAAATATTAAAGCAATATACACATTCTACCTACTACTACTATTTATTAAGTATTGTTCCCAGATTTTTAAGAAAGGTTAAGCTAGTAGGTTCCTTTTCAACAATGTGAGAACATCTCCCTCTAGTGGTAAGTCTTTAGTGTAGGAATGTATCCTATCATTCAACTCAATAATTCTAATTTGATTCACAGAAGACCAAAAGCCCTGATTCTATAACAGCAAAAGAGAGATCTAATTAGATTCTGAAGCATAATCTTGAAAAATAATTCCTATAAATAAATGTAATTACACATAATCAGGAATTCTGTCCATGTATAATCAAGATTGACTTTCCTTTCATTACTTAGGGTTTTATGTCTTCTTCCTTTATCACCACTCTGACAATTCAAGGCTTGAATTGGTGAAAAACGTGTAATAGATGGAATTTGCCTGACTCAGTTGAGTTCTCCCCGATCCTTCTCCTTGAGGTGACAAGTATTCAGACCTCTGATATACATAACTCCAAAAATGTATTACTCAACTTCAAAATGGGGCTTGATTTAAAAAAGGGGTTGGTAGAACACAGCACTCTTCAAGTTTGACCAAACCTCTCTGCTGCCCAGTCCCATTCAATAAATTCTTTTGCTCCATACTACCTCCTCCTACAAAATCCTCCATTTGGCTTTTAAAGCCCTTTCTAATTTGGCGCCTTTCTACCTTTCCAGTCCAGGGGATTTTATTACCTTTCCCATAATCTATGATCCAAATAACACTGGGCTTCTTGTTTCTTACATATGACATTCTATACCCTACCTGAGAGATGCTGACACTCCCAATGTTCCATTGCTTATCTGCCTATTGGTGACATTTGGCCATTATTTAAATAATCATAGGTTAAATTCCCATTTTTTAAAATCAGAAAAATATGATCCTAATATCTAAAGCTGGGGAAGATAAAAAAAAAACAGAACTATAGATCAATAGCTCTAAGAAAAGGCAATATAAAAATATTGAAATAAAAATTTAAAAAGAGACTATAGCAACACAGAAAGACATAGTAGGAATATAGAACTGCTTGGGAAAACTTTAAATAATAATATAGCATATAATTAAAAACATATTGCATGATGACAAACTTTCCTTTAAATGATTAACAGTATTTCATAAAAACAAAGTGTTAGCATCATCTGGAATAGACAAATATTTGAAACTTTACCAATCTGATTATTCTTAAGTAAAAAAAAAAAAATTAATCATCACAATCTCTAGAGAGGATCCTGAGACATTTGACTCTGGTGAATCCTCAGTGCTAGAAGAATGGAAGAGGCAGAAGGCAAGTGTTTCTCATTTGTTTGGTTGGATATTGTACTTTGGATACAACACACAAAATCCAACTCACTGATTCTTATCATTCAGAGAAAGATGTAGGAGGATTCTTCTATGGTTAGTGGAAGACTTCAAAAACAATATCAAAATAATACTGATTAGTGATTGATATGTATCACCCATACTAGTTAATAACTAAGAAAAAATGTGAAAATACAAGTAAATGTTTTCTGCTAGGTTCTAAACAAGAGAACCATTCTAAGAATTCAGGATATGGTAGAAGTCTGTTAGGCAGCTATTAATTCTCTGTCTTGGACTTATGTAGTATATACTATCAAATTCACATGATTGAGGAAGCATGGAAAAATACTTTATCTTTGGGGCTGGATTTTTCCAATTTGAACAGACCATTTTCTAATGGTTGATAGAGAAAGTAGTTAGAGATCATGAATTACATAGAAATGTTATATTTTCTAGAGATAGCTGATGCTGCAAAGGATCATATATTGGGAAAGAAGTAAGAGAGACTTCAGTTAAAATCCATCCTCAAGGTAAATCATTTAATATATGTTTGCTTCAGTTTTCTCAACTATAAAATGGATATAATAACAGCACCTACTTCCCAGGTTGTTTTGAGTTATTTAAAAAGGCACTTGGCATATCATGAGATAGAGTTTGTGCTTTATAAATGCTTATTCCTTTCCTCTTCATTCTTTCATTTCTTTCACAAGAATGTGAGGAGTGACTTTAGAATGTTGAACTGGCTGAAAGAAGATTTTCTTAAGCTATCAATAGACATCTTAATTTTATAAGTTTTTGTTAATGTGGGAGATGTTGTATCCTCATAAAATTTGAATATATTTCCAAAGAAGGTAAAATCCTTTCTGAAGTGGACAAGCCTACAACTTTAAAGACTTAAGAATTTCCCCAAATCTAGGAGCCATTATCACAAATTTGTATGGCTTTTTCCACTATTAAAGATTATAGAGTAAGAACTTATTAACTTTGCTGTTGATAACTTCTTCCACAACAATCTAGAAAATGCAGTAAATCAAGATTTGATCAAGAAAATCATGGAAAAATGTATTGAGTCATTTTTCCAACATAGGCAAACTTAGAAAGGTTGAGAGATCTGTGGACACTGTAGTGGAGGCTGGCCAGGAGTGCAGTGCAGTAATGGAAATGGCATTCTACTGTGGTTGCATCCTGCTATTGTAATGATACCAGTGATGGAGAGCAGTCCAACATCCAGGGATGGTAAGGGTACTGAAAACATGGCCAGAAAGACATCTCTGGGCACCCCCTGTATTAACATTAGGAATAGGAAAGAATGCTATGTATTAACTCTGTCACCCATTTCCAGTTCTGAATTATAGTTTCAGAATGGAGAGGAGTTGTTTCAATCATGAGGGAGCAAGAACCCTATTGGTGTAAGAAGCAGAGTATAGAAGGGCAGTAAATAAACATCTCCCTGGATTTTACCATGTTGAAAGTATCAAAAAATTATGCCTCTTCCCCCAGATTGATGTGGGGGAACACATCAGCAGCAGAACATAAAACACTGAAACTCAAGACCGACATTCCCTGTCTAACTTAGCAGAGGCCAACTCTAACATAAAGTCCAAAGTCAATAGATAAGCTGGAAAAATGAGCAAACAATAAAAAGAAAACATGATTATAGAAAGCTACTATGGTGATAGGGAAACTCAATATGCAAATTCTAAAGAAGGCAATGACTTGAAAGCATCTATGATATCACCACTATTGTTTAATATTGTACTAGAAATGTTAGTTATAGAGGTAAGAGAAGAAAAAGAAACTGAAGGAATTAGGATAGGCAACAAAGAAACAAAACTATCACTCTTTGCAGATAATATGATGGTTTACTTAGAGAATTCTAGAGAATCAAATAAAAAACTACTTGAAATTTAAAAACTTTAGTAAAGTTATGGAATATAAAACAAACCCATATAAATCATCAGCATTTATATATATTAACAACAAAGTTCAATAGCAAGAGACAGAAAAATTTCATTTAAAATAATTGTAAATAATATAAAATACTTAGACGTCTACCTGCCAAGACAAACCCAAGAACTAAATGAACACAATTACAAAACCCTTTTCACACAAATAAAGTTAGATCTAAATAATTGGAAAATATTAACTGCTTTTAGGTTGGCTGAGCCAACATGATAAAAATGACAATTCTACCTAAATTAATTTACTTATTTAGTGTTATACCAATCAAACTATCAAAAAATCCCCTGTTTTATATAAAAAGTGAGAAAAAATAATAACAAAATTCACTTGGAAGAACAAGAAGTCAAGAAAATCAAGGGAATTAATGGGAAAAATGCAAAGGAAGGTGTCCTAATCATATCAGGTCTCAAACTATATTATAATTACTAAAACTATCTGCTAACGGTTAAGAAATAAAATAATAGATCAGTAAAATAGATTAGGTACACAAAACACATTAGTAAGTGGCCATAGCAATCTTGTTTGATTATTGTCAAAATTATTGCTTGCGTGTTTATATTGTGCTTATATCCCAAAGAGATCCTAAAGGAAGGAAAGGGACCCACATGTGCAAAAATATTTGCAGTAAACTTTTTTGTAGTGTCAAATAACTGGAAACTGAGTGGATGCTCATCAGTTGGAGAATGGCTGAATAAGTTATGATTTATGAATGTTATGGAATATTATTGTTCTATAAGAAATGATCATCAGGATAATATTAGAGAGGCTTTACATGAAGTTATGTGAAATGAGCAGAACAGGAGATCATGGTACACAGTAACAACATGATTATATGATGACTATGGGACCTGAGTGTGGATCACAACATTTTGTTATGATCCACTCATTTTGCTTTTTTCACTCATTTTGTTGTTGTTTGCTTATATTTTATTTTTTCTCAGTTTTTCCCATTTTGATTTGCTTTTCCCTGTGCAGCAAGATAATTGTGTAAATATGTATGCATATATCGGATATATGTTTTGAAAATAAAAAAGCTTTTATTTAAAAATTTATTGCTTGATAAACCTAAAGACCACAACTTCTGGGATAAGAACTCACCATTTGATAAAAACTGATGAACAAACTGAAAAACAGTATGGCAGAAAGAAACTAAGTATATGCCAACATCTTACAGCATATATCAAGATAGGGTCAAAATGGATACATGATTTAGATACAAAGAATGTTACCATTAGCAATTTAGGAAAGCAGGGATAGTTTTCCTGTTAGATCTATGGAGAAGTGAAGAATTTTTGACCAATCAAGAGTTAGAGAGAATTATGAGAAATAAAATGGATAACTTTGATTATATCAAATTTAAATGTTTTTGCACAAACAAAACCAATGTAACTAAGATGAGAAGGAAAACAAAAAGCTATCAAATAATTTTTTACAGTAAGTATTTCTGGTACAGGCATCCTTTCTCAAAAATATAGAGTACTGAGTCATAGTTATAAGAATAAAAATAATTCCCCTTATTAATAAATGAGCAAAGCATATGAACAGGTAATTTTCAGACAAAGTAATCAAAGCTCTCTATAGTCACATGAAAAAATGCTGTCAATCACTATTGATTAGAGAAGTGTAAATGAAAACAATTCTGAGGTAGAATCTCCTATCTATCAACTTGGCTAAGATGACAGAAAAGGAAAATAATAAATGTTGGAGGGAATGTGGAAAAATTGGGACAATCCAATTTAACCATTATGTAAAGCAGTTTGGAAATATGACGAAAGAGCAATCAAATTGTGCACACCTTTTGATCTAGCAACACCCCTATTAGGTCTGTATTCCAAAGGGATTATACAAAAAGGGAAAAAGGACCTATATGTAAATATTTATGGCAGCTCTTTTTTGTGGAATAGAGAATTGTGGAAGTTGAGAATATGCCCCAAAATGCCCAAACAAATTGTAGTTTATGAATGTAATGGATAACTATTGTGCTATAAAAAAATGACAAGCAGGATGATTCAAGAAAAACCTGGACTTAAATGAATTGATGCAAAGTAAAGTGAATAGAATCAGGAGAATGCTGTATACAGAAATAATAACATTATATGATGATGAAGTAGAATTGATTTTGTTCTTTTCAGCAATACAATGATCCAACACAATTCCCAAGGATCCAGGATAGAAAATACTATCCACATTCACAAAAAGAATTGAAATCAATCAAAGCATGCTATTTTTACCTCTCTGTGTGTGTGTTTGTTTTCCCTTTTGTATGTTTTGTCTTTCACAAAATGACTAATGAAAATGTTTTACATGATTGCACATTTATAATATATCATTAATATACCCATTTTCCCACAGGCCTTCCTGAATGATCTTTCAGTTTTGATCTTTGTGAGACTGATGTATATGAGGTGGAACCTCAATGGTTTACATTGTATTTCTTTAATTTTTTGTGATTTGGATCATTTTTTATATTTGGGGGATAGTTCATAAATTTGAATCATTTTCTTATATCACAAAAATTGGACCTTTTTCAGATGAACTTGTCAAAAAAGACTCTTTCCTAGTTCCTCGTTTCCAATCTAATTTTAGCTATAATCAATTTTATGTAATTAAAATTGTCCATTTTTTTCTTTGATCTTTTCTTCCCTTTAGTTTGATTATAATTTCCCCTTAGTCATAGATCTTTTTTCTATACTCCCCTAATTTCTTTCTGATGTGACCATTTATATATATCAGGTATCTATTTGGAGGGGTAGTTAAATGGCTCACTAGATGGAGTACTAAGCCTGAATTCAGGAATACCTTAATTCAAAATTACACTGTCTGTGTGATCTTAAGTCACTTAACCTTTGTTTATCTAGGAGGCAGCTAGGTGAGTCAATGAAAAAGGCTGGAACTAGAGTCAAGAAGATCTGGGTGCAAATTTGACCTCAAGCATTTACTGTGTGACTTTGGGTAAGTTACTTAATCCTGTTTGCCAAGCAAACCTCATGAAGAATACATGCCACATTGTCCATCATGAAGAGTTGGACACGAATAAACAGCTGAATAATAATAACAAAAACTTGATTTGGTGCTTATCTTGTTATATAGGGTGAGATGTTATCCAAACCTAATTTCTGTCAGACTGCTTTTTAGGTTTCCCAGAAATGTTTGTCAGAATTTTTATCCTAGTAGGTCGTTGGATTTATTGGACATACTGGGTTACTAGTGTCCTTTGTGTTTGTAATTAATTTGTGTCTTTGATTGATTTTTAACTAGTACCTAGTCATTTTGATGATTAGTAAATTGTAGTATACTTAGAAATCAATTTGACTCTTCATTTTTTCCTTTGAAATTCTTGACATTTTATTCTTTCATATGATTTTCACTATATTTTTCAAATCTACAAATTTAATACTTTGGTAGTTTGATGTTAGAATCCTTATAAAGTGCTAATTTAGCATGGTACTTAGCAAATCCTCCAGCTCACTAATTTATTTAAGTACTCATTCGAGTTCACACGTTTGGGAGATTTCAGGGTTTAGTATGAGATATCCGAATTCACACCTCCCTTGATCCCTGCCTCCAGAAGGAGGAGTCAACCTTTGGGAGATCATATATAAAGAGGCTCTTAGCTTCCAATTAGAGGGTTACTTCGGAAACATTGCCAGGGTTCGGAGAGGAACACTCTGGGAGGAAGCCCACAAGCCTTCTCTCCAAGGCAAGAGAGATTCATTTTAACTTTCACCTTGGTGCTGGCTGGAGGCTGAAGAAAGCAGAGGCAGAAACAAAGGACAAAGCTGCAAGAGCTCTTAGAATCAAGCCTTCTCTCCAAGGCAAGAGAGATTCATTTTAACTTTCACCTTGGTGCTGGCTGGAGACTGAAGAAAGCAGAGGCAGAAGCAAAGGACAAAGCTGCAAGAGCTCTTAGAATCAAGGAGAGAGAGCTTGTGGGCTTCCTCCCAGAGTGCTCCTCTCCGAACCCTGGCAATGTTTCCGAAGTAACCCTCTAATTTGAAGCTAAGAGCCTCTTTATATATGATCTCCCAAAGGTTGACTCCTCCTTCTAGAGGCAGGGATCAAGGGAGGTGTGAATTCGGATATCTCATACTAAACCCTGAAATCTCCCAAACGTGTGAACTCCAATGAGTACTTAAATACATTAGTGAGCTGGAGGATTTGCTAAGTACCATGCTAAATTAGCATTTTGTAAGGATTCCAACAGTTTGATTAGTAATGACACAGAATAAATGCGTTAATTTAGAGAGCATTGTTACTTTTATTGTATTGTCTAAGTCTATGTATGAGCAATTACTATTAAATTCTTTAGCCTTTTTTGTTTGTTTGTTTTTATAGAGGGTATTTTGTGGTTGTATTAATATAACTAATATATTTATATAATTTCTGAGTAAATTTTTGTAAATAGATTGTCAAGAACTTTACCGATTGTGTAGCTATTTTGAATAGAATTTCTTTTTATATTTTTTCTCCTTAGTTTTGTTGGTAATATAAGAAATGCTAATATTTTATATGGATTTATTTCTTATCTTCTAATGTTGCTGAGTATTTCAATTAAATTTTAATGGACTTTCAGGTTTTCTAGGTAAGCCATCATGTATGTGTAAAAAATGAAGCATTTGTTTGCTTTTAACTTATGCTTACTTTCTTGATGCATTTTTCTTGTCTTGTTGACAAAACTAGTATGTTACATTGTAATACTGAAAATGGACATAGTTGTTTTACCCTTTAAATTATTGGATAATTTATTCTCATTATGGATCTGTGTTTTGGATAAATATTGCTTACCCTGTTATGAGAATATGTATTTATTCCAATATTTTATAGTCTTTATTAGAAACAAGTGGATACTGTATTTTATTAAAAGCCTTTTCTATATATACTGCTGTTATCTTTTCATTGTTGTCATTATCTTTCCCTCGATCCCTTCCTTGTTGTCTCTTATTCCCTAATACTTTAGAGGGTAGCACCATCCTCACAGTTCCTTAAGTTATCCTTAGTTCTTCACTATCTCTTGCCCTGACCCCTCCCCTTCATATGCAATCTATTGTCAAGGTCTATCATTTTTATTTCTACATCTCTCATAAACACTCATCTTTTGTTCTAACATTGCTACAATTTTAATGCAACCTCTCATCACCTCAGACTTGGGATATTGCAAGTCTGCTGATGTGTCTGCTTGCTTCTTTTCTTCCTACTCCAATTGATCCTCCATTCATCTCCTAAAGTAATGGGAGAGATAAAATGCAAACATACATAAATAAATATAGAAGAAAGACTGTCTTTTGTCTCTTTTTAATATCCCTAATGCTTAATATTTTAGGTGTTTATACACATTTATTAATATTGTTAAAAACTATTATGTTTATAGTTTTTCTAATAATTAGCCAACCATATTCCTGGTATAAAGCCAACCTGACTATAGTGAACAATCTTTCTGATGTGCTGCTGAAGGCTCTTTGTTAATATTTTATTTAAAAATATTTCATCAATGTTCATTTGATTTTTCTATCTTGTGAACAACTGATAAAATGTTGAAGTTATTTATTCTTCCAAAGTTTCATACAGTTTACTTTATATTCATCTGATCCCATGAATTTAATGGATTGAATTTATGGCTTATTCCATTTCTTTTTCTAAAACTGGGTAATTAAAACTGACCACTTTTTGTTAATTTATTAATAATCTGTTCATTTAAAAGATTATTTCAATTAAGTTTCTGGTTAAGTTTCTGTCATATAGTTGGACAAAATAGCTACTAATAATTTCCTTTGTTTCTTCATTTATGTGAATTTTTTTCATTATCTAAAATTTCATTTTCCTCTTTTAGAAAAAAATTAACTTAGCCAAATTATTTTAATGAATTTTATGTTTTTCAAAACATATAATTGGTGATAATTATTCTATGTAATTTTCTTAATTTCTTCTCCATCTCTAGTGAATTTTCCCTTTCTATTTTTTCTACTGGTAATTTTGTTTGATCCTTAAATTATTAGCCAATGATTTATCCATTTTAGGGTCCTTTTAAATTTGTTAATTTAAATTTTTTACTTTTGATTTTTTTATATTTATTTTTAAATTTTCCATTTTGGTGCTTAATTGAAATTTAAAATTCATTGTGTTTTTAAGTTGTATGAACTATTCATTTCATTTTTTATTGTTGTTATTGTTGATGAAATTGTTCAGATATTTGTTTTAACTTAAGGACTTCTTTAGTTATATCCTATAAATTTTCATTTGTTTTCTCATTTCATGCAATTTTCTATTTTTTTTTTGCCATGATATATTCTTCGATGCAACAGTTCCTTAGGATTAAGTTATTTAATTTCTAATTAAACCTTAATTCATTTAAAAGTCTTTTGTTTTACATAATTTTATTGCATTGTGATCAATAAAGGATGTGGTTATTATTTTTTCTTTTAAATCTATTTGTGAGGGTTTTTTTAATGATTGATTAATTTTAATATATGATTAATTTTCAGAAAGAAGCCATATACCTGAGTAACATGTATGCTCCCTTGTCTTACGTAAAACAATCATTAATGATTAATCATTGATAACTTTTCTAAAATTCTATTCATATCCTTAGCTCCTTTCCTGGTCATTTTTCTGTTGTCTTTGTTGCCCATTACTATTATTATTACTAATATACTATTACTGTATATTTCTCTATGTAATTAATTTATATTTTCCTTTGTTTAGATGCACTTTGGGCACATACATATCAAATATTTATACCAATTTATTGTCTTGACTTAATAACATAGTTTCTTTAGTCATCTCTTTTTGTCAAAACAATTTTTGATGTCTTGCATTAGCTCATGATGGCTGTATTTGGTTTTAAAAAATTAACCTAAAGAACAAAAGATTTTGTGTCAGTCCTTTACTTTAATTGATTATGAGTCTTTATGTTTCTTCTAAACAACATGTTGTTAATTTTTCTTTCCAATCCATTCAACTACCTTCTTCAGATAAGCAAATAATCTCTTCAGTTCTAGTTGTCTTTATAAAAATTGTTTTAAATTCCTCTTTCTTATTGAATCTCTATCTCTCTCTCTCTTTCATATATAGTTAGTCTCAGAATTTCAAGGTAAGTCATCCTGAGCAGCATCCTGAATGTCTTTGTTCTTCAGAATGTAATAGTCCGATCCCTCCACTGTTTTCTAGTAGTGCAGATTGATCTTGTATTATTTGTTTTGTTCCTTTTATATTTGGAGAGCTTTCCCTTGATTGCTTATAAAACTCATTGTTTCTGAATTTCATTCTCTGGATCCTAAAGTTCTAGGTAGTTCTCTTATTTCCTGCGCCAAATGTTAAGGATCTTATGGATTCTTTTTTGTCCTTTCATGTGGGTGGCTCTGCACATCCTTCTTTCAAGATCAGTATATTTTACTTGTACAGTGAGCATATTTTTCTTTTAATGTTATTGCTTTTTCCTTCTTTTCTTTACTTCTATGTACTTTGTATTCTTTTTTGTTTGTTTATTTCTTTGGTTATGCTTACAATTGCAGACTCCAGTTTATCTATTCTATTTATTATTTTTGCTATGCAGGAAAATAAGTTCTGCTTTTATAATTCTAATTTCTCTTTTAAACAACTCAGGAATGACATCTTATATCATCAATTCCACAAGATTCTCTGTCCCACTAGAAATTTGATCATTTTCTTTTGTTTTTTTCAATATTTATTCATAGATACCTCAACTCATTTACTGGATCTGGAGGCCATATTTCCTTCTATTCCTTAATTCTTTGTTCCATCATTGACTATTTGGATTTTTGCAATGTTGTTGCTACAGTGTTCCCACAGCACCAGTTCTGCTGTTATTACTAGGTTATCTACTTCAGCACAATCAGGTCAGAGATTTATCATACCAGTGATTTGGACTTATGTCCCCTAGTAGGCTTTTGTTTCTGAAGACCTAATGTGACATTAGTGTCTGTCATAACCATAAGAAATTTTCACAGATTGGAAGAGAGATCTCCATGGCACTGGAAAGAAAGAGTTATGAGGATCCTGAGTGTCAAGATGGGTTTTATTATAAATTTACATCACATCCTTAGGTATTCTAAAGCAACTTCACAACTGATAGCATGGGAAATGGAGGAATCCATAATGAACTAAAGGTTAATGAGTATCAATTGATAGAATTTTGGACTCTTATTTAGTCTTCTTTTGGATCCTAAGTATCGTAGTCTATCAATGCAGTTAAAGATGACTTATATTTTGTATATAGTTCTGCATCAAATATTTTAGAGAAATTTGATAAGAGAAATTTCTGGACCTTCATCTCACTGCTACATAAACTGCAACACCTTCTCCTCTTTGATTTTATAGGTGAATCGATACCATTCACACCCACAATTTATGGTAGTTAATGATGCATTTAATTCTTTTTTTTTTTTTTTTGATTTTCTCTTTCTTTTGTAATATTTATTTCCTGCCTCTCTTTACAAAGGAGGTATGGAGAGAAAGTATTGTACTAAGTCCCAGTACTCTCTGTGTGATTAATATACTTTTCCTTTTTACCTTATCCTGTTTCCTTTGCTATGACACTATAGATTTTTACCTTTCCTGTCTTTCATTTAAAAACCTCTCTTCTTACCCCTCTCTTAGAGATTAGAATTTGTTTTTTACTTATGATGAATCTCTTCTTAACTCTATCTTCTCTTTTATTCTCTCTTCAAATATCTTTTATATCCCTGCTGAATTGTATATATTTCCAAACCAAACTTTTGTACGTATAGTCTACTTTTCTTTGATCAATTCAGATGAAAATGAGATTCAAGTGATGCTTTCTTTCCTTAAACCCTCCTCTTTGTTTGTATAATCTTCTTTACACACTGTCTCTGATTACTTGAGGTAAGTTTTCCCCAACTAGCCATTCTCTTTCTTCCCTAGTAAGTTCCTTTTTTTCCCTACTCTTTTTTCTTTCTTCTTTTAACATGAAAATTCAACAAAACAATTTCATTAACAAAGGCACTGACTTTTTAAACTCTATCAATAACACTTAATGACATTAAGACCACTTGTATTACTCCTATTTGAACAAAAACTCTATATCCTTGTATAATTTCTTAATGAATACACATATTTTTTTCTTAATTCACATGTTAGGACTTTTCCATTTTTATTTACCTATGGAATTTTTTGTTTAGAAATAATTGGAAATGTTCTTTGTCTTCTTTTACATCGATCTTATTTTATTTTCAGTTTGGAATTCTCTTCCCTACATCTTCTTCTGCCCTCACCCAATGAGAAGCAAGAAAACCAAAGCAAACATGTGTGTATCCAAACAAAATAAGTTCCTACATTACCCATGTCCCCAAAAATAGAGGAAAAAAAGAAAAGAAAATATTCTTCCATCTTCAATTCAAGACAAGTCAATCAGGTCTCTTTGGACATGGCACATTTCTTTAACGGTCTGTTGGAACTGGGGTTGGTCAATTTGTCGATGAGTTCTAATTAATTATTTCTATAATTTTATTTTTATTCTATAAATTGTTCTTTTGGTTTTGCTTTCTTTACTTTGAACCAGTTCATACAAGTTTTGTAAAGTTTATTTTAAACTATCTTCTTAAAAATTTTTATAATACCATAGTATTCAACCACCTTCACAATACCATAACTTGTTCAGTCATCCTCTAATTGATGGACATTTCATTTTTTTTTTGCCACTATGAATAAAATTACTATAAATATTTTTTGTATGTTTGATTTGTTTCTTTGATTTCTTAGGGTTGAGACCAAGTAATGGTATTGTGGGATTAAAGGGTTTGAAATACTATTCCAAACTGCTTTCCAAATGGCTAGACTAATCACAGCTCTACCAATGATTCATTAAAATATTCATTTCCCTATAGCCTTTCTGGTATTTACCATTTTCTTTTATAAAAAAAAAAGTCAATTTTTCGTATTTGGTGGGAGTAAGGTGGTATCTCAGACTTGTTTTAGTTTGTATTTCTCTAATTGGTGAGATATTATGTTTTTTTTTAATTATAGCTTTTTATTGACAGACATATGCATGGGTAATTTTTCGACATTCACCCTTGCAAACACTTCTGTTCCAACTTTTCCTTTCCTTCCCTCCACCCCTCCCCTATATAGCAGATAGTCTCATACATGTTAAACATGTTAAAGTAGAGATATTATGTTTTCATATAGCTTTAATTTCTTCCTCTAAAATCTACCCACACATATGCTTTGAGTATTTTTCAATTGAGAAAAAGCTCTTTAAAATTTAACTCAGTTTCTTGTATCTCTTAAAAATGACATCTTCATAAGAGAAATTTACCACAGAGATTGTTCCTTCCAGTTTTATGGTCTTCTTCTAATTTTAACTACTTTGGTTTTGTTTATGCAAAACCCTTTAAAATTTTACAGAATCAAAATCATTTATTTTACTTCCTGTCAATCTTTGTATTTCTTGTTTGGTTATGAATTCTTTTGCTATTCATGAAAAATATAATATTCCCCCCCCAAAAAAAATCCACATTTTTTTAATTTGCTCCTCTAATTTGCTTGCGATGTCACTTTTTATATCTAAATCATATACCTAGTTCAACTTGTCATATGGTATGAAATATTTGTCTGTACTCAGTTTCTGCCTAATTATGTTACAGTATTCCCAACAGATTTAATTGAATAGTGAGTGCTTGCTATAATTACTAAGATCTTTAGGCCATTGTACTCATGTGCACCTATATATTATGCATCTAATCTGGTCCTGTAATCAACCTCTCTATTCTTAATCAAAACCAAATTATTTCAATGATTATGGCTTGGTAGTTTCATTTAAGATTTCCATTCCTCTTCCTCTCCTCCCCCCTTACCAATTGGTTCCTTTGATATTTTTGAGCTTTTAATCTTACACATAATTGTTTTTGTATTTTTTAAGCTGTCCAACATAATCCTTTGATAACTTGATTAGCATGACACCGAATAAACAAGTTATTTAGTAATAAACAAATTATTCCGTATTTGTCATTTTTATTGTTTTGGTTTAGTCTACTCATGAGCAATGATTATTTTTCTAATTATTTTTACCTGTCTTTATTTGTATAAAGAGTGCCTTGTAACTATGTTCTTATAGTCCTGTATATCTCCTAGAATGCAGACTCACAAGTATCTAATTTTTTTTTTTTGATAATATAATTCTTTTTTTTTTTTTAATTTTTTATTTAATAATTACATTATATTGACACTCGTTTCTGTTCCGATTTTTTTCCCCCTCCCTCCCTCCACCCCCTCCCCTAGATGGCAAGCAGTCCTTTATATGTTGGATATGTTGCAGTATATCCTAGATACAATATATGTTTGCAGAACCGAACAGTTCTCTTGTTGCGTAGGGAGAATTGGATTCAGAAGGTATAAATAATCCGGGAAGAAAAACAAAAATGCAGATAGTTTACATTCGTTTCCCAGTGTTCTTTCTTTGGGTGTAGCTGCTTTTGTCCGTCATTTATCAATTGAAACTCAGGTCTCTTTGTCAGAGAAATCCACTTCCATCAAAATATGTCCTCATACAATATCATTGTCGAAGTGTATAATGATCTCCTGGTTCTGCTCATTTCACTTAGCATCAGTTCATGTAAGTCTCGCCAGTCCTCTCTGTATTCATCCTGCTGGTCATTTCTTACAGAACAATAATATTCCATAACATTCATATACCACAATTTACCCAGCCATTCTCCAATTGATGGGCATCCATTCATTTTCCAGTTTCTAGCCACTACAAACAGGGCTGCTACAAACATTTTGGCACATACAGGTCCCTTTCCCTTCTTTAGTATTTCTTTGGGATATAAGCCCAATAGAAACACTGCTGGATCAAAGGGTATGCACAATTTGATAATTTTTTGGGCATAATTCCAGATTGCTCTCCAGAATGGTTGGATTCGTTCACAACTCCACCAACAATGCATTAGTGTCCCAGTTTTCCCGCATCCCCTCCAACATTCATCATTATTTTTTCCTGTCATCTTAGCCAATCTGACAGGTGTGTAGTGGTATCTCAGAGTTGTCTTAATTTGCATTTCTCTGATCAATAATGATTTGGAACACTCTTTCATATGAGTGGTAATAGTTTCAATCTCATCCTCTGAAAATTGTCTGTTCATATCCTTTGACCATTTATCAATTGGAGAATGGCTTGATTTCTTATAAATTTGAGTCAGTTCTCTATATATTTTGGAAATGAGGCCTTTATCAGAACCTTTAACTGTGAAAATGTTTTCCCAGTTTGTTGCTTCCCTTCTAATCTTGTTTGCATTAGTTTTATTTGTACAAAAGCTTTTTAATTTGATGTAATCGAAATTTTCTATTCTGTGATCAGTAATGGTCTCTAGTTCATCTTTGGTTACAAATTTCTTTCTCCTCCACAAGTCTGAGAGATAAACTATTCTATGTTCCTCTAATTTATTTATAGTCTCGTTCTTTATGCCTAGGTCATAGACCCATTTTGATCTTATCTTGGTATATGGTGTTAAGTGTGGGTCCATGCCTAATTTCTGCCATACTAATTTCCAATTATCCCAGCAGTTTTTATCAAATAATGAATTCTTTTCCCAGAAGTTAGGGGCTTTGGGTTTGTCAAACACTAGATTGCTATAATTGACTATTCTGTCTTGTGAGCCTAGCCTTTTCCACTGATCCACTAATCTATTTCTTAGCCAATACCAAATGGTTTTGGTGACTGCTGCTTTATAATATAATTTTAGATCAGGTACAGCTAGGCCACCTTCATTTGATTTTTTTTTCATTAATTCCCTTGAGATTCTCGACTTTTTATTGTTCCATATGAATTTTGTTGTTATTTTTTCTAGATCAATAAAATATTTTCTTGGAAGTCTGATTGGTATAGCACTAAATAAATAGATTAGTTTAGGGAGTATTGTCATCTTTATTATGTTCGCTCGGCCGATCCAAGAGCACTTAATATTTTTCCAATTATTTAAGTCTGACTTTATTTGTGTGGAGACTTTTTTATAATTTTGCTCATATAATTCCTGACTTTCCTTTGGTAGATAGATTCCCAAATATTTTATGGTATCAACAGTTATTCTGAATGGAATTTCTCTTTGTATCTCTTGCTGTTGGGTTTTGTTGGTGATGTATAAAAATGCTGAGGATTTATGGGGATTTATTTTGTAGCCAGCTACTTTGCTAAAATTATGAATTATTTCCAATAGCTTTTTGGTAGAATCTCTGGGGTTCTCTAGGTATACCATCATATCATCTGCAAAGAGTGATAGTTTGGTTTCCTCCTTGCCTACTCTAATTCCTTTTATATCTTTCTCGACTCTTATTGCCGAGGCTAGTGTTTCTAATACGATATTAAATAATAATGGTGATAGTGGACAACCTTGCTTCACTCCAGATCTTACTGGGAAAGGTTCCAGTTTTTCCCCATTGCATATGATGCTTACTGATGGTTTTAAATATATGCTCCTGACTATTTTAAGGAAAAGTCCATTTATTCCTATGCTCTCAAGTGTTTTTATTAGGAATGGATGTTGGATTTTATCAAATGCTTTTTCTGCATCTATTGAGATGATCATGTGGTTTTTGTTTGTTTGGTTATTGATATAGTCAATTATGCTAATAGTTTTCCTAATATTGAACCAGCCCTGCATTCCTGGTATAAATCCTACTTGTTCATAGTGTATTATCCTGGTGACAATTTTCTGTAATCTTTTTGCTAATATTTTATTTAAGATTTTAGCATCAATATTCATTAGGGAGATTGGTCTATAATTTTCTTTCTCTGTTTTCAGCCTACCTGGTTTAGGTATCAGTACCATATCTGTGTCATAAAAGGAGTTTGGTAGGACTCCTTCAATCCCTATTTTTTCAAATAGTTTATATAACATTGGAGTTAATTGTTCTTTAAATGTTTGGTAGAATTCACATGTAAATCCATCTGGTCCTGGGGATTTTTTCTTAGGGAGTTGATTGATAGTTTGTTCTATTTCTTTTTCTGAGATGGGACTGTTTAGGATATTTACTTCTTCCTCTGTTAGTTTGGGCAAGCTGTATTTTTGGAGGTATTTTTCTATTTCATTTGAGTTGTCGAATTTATTGGCATAAAGTTGGGCAAAGTAACTCCTAATTATTGCTCTAATTTCCTCTTCGTTAGTGGTGAGTTCTCCCTTTTCATTTTTAAGACTAACAATTTGATTTTCCTCTTTCCTTTTTTTAATCAGATTTACTAAGGGTTTGTCTATTTTGTTGGTTTTTTCATAGAACCAACTCTTAGTTTTATTAATCAATTCAATAGTTTTTTTACTTTCAATTTTATTGATCTCACCTTTTACTTTTAGAATTTCAAGTTTAGTGTTTGACTGGGGGTTTTTAATTTGTTCCTTTTCTAGCATTTTTAGTTGCAAACCCAATTCATTGACCTTCTCTTTCTCTATTTTATACAAATAGGCCTCTAGAGATATGAAATTTCCCCTTATTACCGCTTTGGCTGCATCCCATACATTTTGGTATGATGTCTCATTATTATCATTTTCTTGGGTGAAGTTATTAATTATGTCTATGATTTGCTGTTTCACCCAATCATTCTTTAGTATGAGATTATTTAGTTTCCAATTATTTTTTGGTCTACTTCCCCCTGCTTTTTTGTTGAATGTAATTTTCATTGCATCGTGGTCTGAAAAGGATGCATTTACTATTTCTGCCTTACTACATTTGAGTTTGAGGTTTTTATGTCCTAATATATGGTCAATTTTTGTATAGGTTCCATGAACTGCTGAAAAGAACGTGTATTCCTTTCTGTCTCCATTACATTTTCTCCAGAGATCTATCATATCTAACTTTTCTAGTATTCTATTTACCTCTTTGACTTCTTTCTTATTTATTTTTTGGTTTGATTTATCTAATTCTGAGAGTGCAAGGTTAAGATCTCCCACTATTATAGTTTTACTGTCTATTTCTTCTTGCAGCTCTCTTAGTTTCTCTTTTAAGAATTTAGATGCTACCCCACTTGGTGCATATATGTTTAATATAGATAGTGCTTCATTATCCATGCTGCCCTTTAGCAAGATATAGTGCCCTTCCTTATCTCTTTTAATTAGGTCAATTTTTGCTTTAGCTTGATCTGAGATCAGGATGGCTACCCCTGCTTTTTTGACTTCACCTGAAGCATAGTAGATTTTGCTCCAACCTTTTACCTTTAACCTGCATGTATCTCCCCGCTTCAGGTGTGTTTCCTGTAAACAACATATTGTAGGATTCTGGCTTTTAATCCATTCTGCTAACCGCTTCCTCTTTATGGGGGAGTTTACCCCGTTCACGTTTATGGTTAGAATGACCAATTCTGTATTACTTGCCATCTTGTTAACCCCGGTTTATGCTTTCCTCCCTTCTTTCCCCTTTCCCCCCCTTCCAAGTATTAAGCTTGTGAGCACCCCTTGCTTCTCACAGCCCTCCCTTTTTAGTGTCCCTCCCCCCGCCTTAGAGTTCCTCCCCCTATCTTACCCCTTTCCCTCCCAGTTCCCGTATTCCCTTCCGCTTAGCTTATTCCTTCCCTTTCCACTTTTCCCTTCTCACTTTTCAATGAGATGGGAGAAGTTTCACCATAGATTGAATATGTCTTAAGATTTTTCACTTACAGCCAATTCTGAAGGCAGTAAGATACCCACTATATTCATCCCCCTCCATTCTTTCTCTCAGATATAATAGGTTTCCTTCGCCTCTTCATGAGATGTACTACCCCCACTTTACCCTTTTTCTGGTACAATGTCCTTTCCACATCAATTTCTAGAACAAGGTATACATGTATTCTTTATACATCTATATAGTCAAAATATAGTTCCCAAGATTAATCTTTACCTTTTTAGATTTCTCTTGAGTTCTATATTTGTAGGTCAAACTTTTTGTTAAGTTCTGGTTTTTTCATCAGAAATAGATGAAATTCGCTTACTTCGTTGAATGTCCATCTTCTTCCCTGGAAAAAGATGCTCATTCTCGCTGGGTAAGTTATTTTTGGTTGCATACCAAGTTCCTTAGCCTTTCGGAATATCATATTCCAGGCCCTTCGATCTTTTAATGTGGATGCTGCCAGATCCTGGGTGATCCTTATTGTGGCTCCTTGATACTTGAATTGGGTTTTTCTAGCCGCTTGCAATATTTTTTCTTTCATCTGAGGGTTCTGGCATTTGGCCACTATATTCCTTGGTGTTTTGATTTTAGGATCCCTTTCAGTGGGTGATCGATGAATCCTTTCAATGTTTATTTTTTCCTCTGTTCCTATGACTTCTGGGCAGTTCTCTTTGATAATTTCCTGGAAGACAGTGTCCAGGCTCTTTTTTTCATCATGTTTTTCTGGGAGTCCAATGATTCTCAGATTGTCTCTCCTGGATCTGTTTTCCAGGTCTGTTGTCTTCCCCAGAAGGTATTTCACATTTTTCTCCATTGTTTGATTTTTTTGGATTTGCTTGACTGATTCTTCTTGTCTCCTCGAGTCATTCAATTCCACTTGTTCAATTCTGATTTTCAGTGAAGTATTCTCTTCACTCACTTTTTAAAATCTTTCTCTAATTGTCCAATTGAGTTCTTTTGTTCTGTGGAATTTTTTTCCATTTCGCCAATTTTGTTTTTTAGAGAGCTGTTTTCTGTTTCCAGTTCACTAATCCTATTTTTCAAGGATTTTACTTCTTTATCCACTCTCTCTTTAACTGACTTCTCCAGGCTCTTTTGCCAAGCCTCCCTCTCCTTTTCCCAAGCTTCCTTCTCCTTTTGCCAAGCCTCACTCTGCTTTCCCCATTTTTCTTCTAGCTCCCTTGTGAGAGCCTTTTTAATCACTTCTATGAGGTTCATCTGTGCTGAGGAACAGATGATCTCCTCTTTTGGGGATTCACCTGGGGACTGCCTGTTTTTAGTCTCCTCAGGATTTAGAGTCTGCTCTCTATCTGTGTAGAAGCTGTCAAGGGTTAAAGTCCTCTTCAGCTTCTTGCTCATTCTGTCTATTAATCAGAGACAAACTACCAAAGAAAAACAGAAAAAACTGGAGTCTTTCTTTGGGGGGGGGGCTGGGTGTGTTATCGAGCTTCCTCTACAGACTGCAGGGGGCAGCAGTGAGGCACTAGCAGGACTGTGCTGCGCCTGCGCTCTGAGATCCCAAAGCGTGCTGAGTCACTGAGGGGGGGAAGGGGGGGGCGGCCAGGTCCTGAGAGACTCCAGCTGTTTGGGGTTGTATTCTTCAGCCCCGGTGTTTTTAGCTTCTCTGCTGGGCTGCTGACTTGCTGCAGGTTCCAAACCTGTAGCGAAGCTCTCCCCGCAGAGACGGCTGCGATCACTCCCCACCCCCTCTCCAGTCTGCTCCTGTGCCCTCACTGCCGCTGCCCGCCGCCTGCGCCCGATCTAAAACCGCCCCAGCCCTCCAGTAAAGACAGACCTTTCTTGGCGGATCTCAAGGATGGCTTCTCTTGGTAACTATTTGTGGGTTTTTTTCAGTCAAGCATTGATTCAGAGGCTTGTAATGAAGTGGATAGTGAGAGAAAGCGCGGAGCTTATGCAACTGTGAGCCTCCTCTCCGCCATCTTAACCGGAAGTCCCAAGTATCTAATTTTTAATAAGTTTTTTTTAGTGTTTTCTTTTTCTCACAACACCATAATTCATTCATCTTTACTTCTTCAGAGAGAGCCATCCCATATGCCAAATATCACTTTTTTAGAGAGAGAAAAGTCAACATAATTGAGCAATACATTGAAAAAATCCTAAATCATTTGTAATGTGTCAAGTTATGGTGTATTAATGTGATGGAATACTATTGTGCTTTAAGAAATTATGAAAGATATGATTTCACAGGGTAGCTAGGTGGCGCAGTGGATAGAAAATCCAACCCTGAAGTCAGGAGGACCTGAGTTCAAATCTGATCTCACACACAACATTCCCTAGCTTTGTGACTGTGGACAAGTCACTTAACTCCAATTGCTTCAGAAAAAAAAAAAGGAAAGAAAAGAAAAGAAAAGAAATAAAGATATGATTGCACAAAAACCTGGAAAACTTGTATGAAGTGATGCAAAGAGAAGTCCCCAGAACCAGAACAATTTACATGATGAATTCAGAGTGCAGATAGAAACTTACTTTCTTTTTAAAAAATTTTGAAAATGACTAATATGGGAATTTATTTTGAATCACTATACAGTTTTGCAATGGGTTTTGCTTTTATTGCCTTCTCAATGAATAGGAGAAGGAGAAAAAAGAAGGAGAGAATTCAAACTGAAAATAAAATAAAATTGAATTTTAAAAAGAATAAATTGGAAAAGCAGGTATGGAATTTCTTTAAAAAATGAAATTCTCAAGAAGGTAGGAATTTATGACCAAACAAGAACTAGAGAACATTATAAAATAAAAAAGGGATAATTTTGATTACATTAAATCAAAAAAGGGTTTACAAAACAAAACCAATACAGACAAGATTAAAAGGGGAGCAGAAAGCTGGGAAACAATTTTTACCAACAGTGTTTCTGATATCCCTCATTTCTAAAATAAATAGAGAACTGTTTCAAAATTTTAAGACTACAAGTCATTTTTCAATTGATAAATATGGTCAAAAATATGAACAGACAATTTTAAGATGAAGAAATTAAATCAATTTCTAGTTATATAAAAAATGCTATAAACAACTATTGATTAGAGACATACAAATTAAGACAACTCTGGGGTACCACTTCACACCTCTAAGATTGGCTAAGATGACAGAAAAAGCTTATGATGACTATTAGAGGGGATGTGGGATGGGATGCATTGTTGGTGGAGTTGTGAAATGATCCAACCATTCTGGAGAGCAATTTGGAACTATACCCAAGGGATTTTATATATATATGTATATGTATATACATATATATATAAAACCCTTTGATCCAACAGTTTCTCTATTAGGCATATATTCCAAAGAGATCATAAAATGGATAGGATTCATATGTGCAAAAAGTTTGTAGCATTTTTACTTTTAGTAGTGGCAAGAAATTGGAAGTTGAGTGGATACCCATCAATTGAGAAATAGGTGAATACGTTGTGATATATGAATGTGATGGAATATTATTGTTCTATAAGAAATGATGAACAGGCTGATTTCAGAAAAGCCTGAAAAAAATTGCAAGAACTGAAGTTGAGTGAAGTGAAAACATTATATACAATAATGACAAGGCTATGTAATGATCAACGATGATAGAATTAGCTCTTCTCATCCATGTGGTGATACAAAATAATTCCAATAAATTTGGGATGGAAACTATCATCTGCATTGAGAGAGTGAAGTATGGAGACTGAATGTAGGTCAAGCATACTACCTTTCACCTTTTATTTGTTTGTTTGTTTGCTTTTTTCCCTTTGCTTTTTCTCCTTTTTGTTCAATTTTTCTTTAATGACATAATAAGTATAGAAATATGTTTAAAATGATCATCCATGTATAACCTATGTCACATTACTTGCTGTCTTGGGAAGGGGGAGATAAGGAGAGGAAAGAAAAAAAAATTGGAATTCAAAATCTTATAAAAATGAATGTTGAAAACTCTCTTTACATATATTTAAAAAAACAAAATGCTGTTGAGAAAAGGGAACTGAAGTACTCTAGGTATATAAGATTTATAGCAATTACATAATTGATTCAAAAGAGAAGTTCCAAAATTCTTCTTTTGTGAAAGATATTGTTGAATTATATCAACACCTAAACTAGCTATTTTAAAGAGTGCCTAAGCAATAACCTGTTAGCTATATTCCAAAATCAAACCAAACCAAAACCAAATGACTATCACTTTGCATCCCCATCTTATAATGCTTTAAGTTAGAGTGTCCTTTCTACATTCCTTTCCCTGATCAGTCTAACTTATTATAGGATCTTGAACTCTCCAGGTCAAATTCCTTTTGTGAAAGATTTCCTAGATTATCCTAGGTATTGCTAACAAAAATCAGAAATGAATATTGTTAGAGACTTTCCTTCTGAGAATTGCCATGTATGCCATGTCAGCTGGTAGGGTTGACCCAGGAGGTAAAAAGGGGCTTGACCTCTGAGGCAGGAGGTTTTGTCTTACAGGTGTTTCCTTGAGAAGGTGAGGGGTGTGTCCTCTTGCTAGATCTTTTCTTAGGATGCAGCACTAACTCCAGGTGTCTCCCTTCTGTGGATCCACCCATGCAGTGCTGAGTGGGCTAAGCACAAAGTAATCCCAGAGGAGAGTAAATATAAATAACAAACTTTGAGTCCATAGGGGAAAAGGATGCAGAGAGAAGTAGAGAAAGGCAGAAACAGAGAGAGATTCAGGGATGCAGAGAGAGAGAGAGAGAGACAGAGACAGAGGCAGAGGCAGAGAGACAGAGACATACATACATACACTTGCTCTTGTTTCCTGCTAACCCCTGCTGAGAACACTAATAAAGAAAAGCTGTTTGGCACCTTAACATCGGCTCATCTCTATGTCTATCAGGGAAGATTGTAATGTATGGCCCTGGCAATCAGTAGCTTTAGAGGGAGGTTACAGAATATAAAATAACTTTTTGGTTTTTTAAATGATAAATATTTTTATTTTTTACTGGTATTTATTTTTCCAAATACACTCAAAGATAGTTTTCAGTGTTCACCTTCACAAAATCTTGTGTTCCAAATTTGTCTCCTTTTCCTCCCTCCACCCCAAGACAGGAAGCAAACCAATAGAGGCTTAAATATGTGCAATTATTTTAGCATATTTCTGTATTTGTCCTGCTGAGGAAAAAAAAAATCAAAAGAAAAAGAAACACAAGAAAAAAAACAATAACAAACAAAAATGTGAAAATCCTATGCTTTGATCCACATTTAGTCTTTATAGTTCTCTTTCTGGATGCAGATAGATCTTTCCATCAGAAATCTATTGGAATTGCCTTGAATCATCTCATTGTTGAAAAGAGTCAAGTTGTCATGGTTGATCATCTCATAATCATGTGATGATTTATCAATTGGAGAATGGCTATATTCTTATAAATTCAGTCAGTTCTCTATATATTTTAGAAATGAGGGCTTTATCATAAACATTGGCTGTAAAAATTGTCTCAGATTTTTTGCTTCCTTTTTAATCTTGCCTGCATTGATTTTGTTTGTGCAAAATCTTTTTGAGTTGATATAATCAGAATTATCCATTTTGAATTTTGTAATGTTCTCCAGTTCTTTGTTGGCTATAAATTTCTTTCTTTTCCACAGACCTGAGAGATAGATTATCCCTTATTCTAATTTGCTTATTGTATCACCTTTTATGTCTAAATCATGAATCCAACCTTATCTTGGCATAGGGTGTTAGAAGTTGATCAATGACTAGTTTCTGCCATATTATTTACTAGTTTTTCCAGCAATTTTTGTCAAATAGTAAGTTCTTCTCTCAGAAACTGGAGGCTTTGTGTTTATGAAACACTAGATTACTATATCATTGACTATTGTGTCTTGTGAACCTAACCTATTCTAGTGATCCACTATTCTATTTCTTAGTGCCAAATGATTTTGATGACTGTCACTTTATAATATAGTTTTAAGTCTACTATAGTAGACACCTTCCTTTGCATTCCCCTCCCCCCATTAATTTCAGATGAATTTTGCTATCATTTTTTTCAAACCCTATAGAGTAATTTTCTGGTGTTTTGATTTGTACAACACTAAATAATTAAATTAATTTAGATAGAATTGTCATTTTTTTTAAATTAACTTGGCTTATCCATAAGTATTTGATATTTTCCAATTGTTTAGATCTAAATTTATTTTGTGAAAAGCATTTTGTAATTCTTTTCATATAGTTCCTGCCTTTCTCTTGGCAGTTAGACTCTTACATATCTTATATTATCTACAGTTATTTTAAATGGGATTTCTTTTTTTTATCTCTTTATGCTAGGTTATTTTTGGTAACGTATAGAAATGCTGATGATTTATGTGAACTTATTTTATATCCTGCAACTTTGTTGAAGTTAATTTTTTTTAGTAGTTTTTAGTTGATTCTCTAGGATTCTCCAAATATACTATCATATCATCTGCAAGAGTGGTAGTTTTCTTTTCTCATTACCTACTCTAATTCCTTCAAGTTCTTTTTCTTATCTTATTGCTAAAACTGACATTTTAGTACAATTATAGTAGTGAAGATGGACAACATTGTTTCATTGCTGATCTTATTGAGAATGTTTCTAGCTTAATCCTCTTACATCTAATGCTTACTGAGGGTTTTAGATAGATGTTACTTATCATTTTAAGAAAAATTTCATTTATTCTTATGTTTTCTAATGTTTTAAGTAGGAGTGAGTGATGTATTTTGTCAAATGATTTTTCTGCATCTTTTGAGATAATCATATGGTTTCTCTTAGTTTGATAACTGATATGGTCAGTTATGTGGATAATTTTCCTGATAATGAACCAGTCTTGCAATCCTGGTATAAATCCCACTTGGTCATAATGTATTGTTTTGCTGATAAGTTGCTGTAATCTCTTTGCTAATATTTAATTAAGATTATTTTTTATCAATACTTATTAGAGAAATTGGTCTATATTTTTCTTTTTCTGTTTTAGCTCTTCCTGTTTTAGGTATCAGCACCATATCCATGTAATAGAAGGCATTTTGTAGTATTCCTTCTTCCCCTATTTTTCCAAATAGTTTATAGATTATTGGAATTAATTGTTATTTTAAATGTCTGGTAGAATTCACTTCTAAATCCATCTGACCTGGAGATTTTTAATTAGGGAGTCCTTTAATGGCTTGTTCAATTTCTTTTTTTCTAAAATGGGAATATTTAAGTAATTTATCTCCTCATCTATTAATCTGGATAATTGATAATAATTTTGATTGTGGCTTCTTGATATTTGAATTGTTTCTTCCTGGCTACTTGCAGTATTTTTTCTGATCTGATAATTATAGAATTCAGTTACTACATTCCTTGGAATTTTCATTTTGAGGTCTCTTTCAGGAGGTGATTGGTAGATTCTTTGAATGATTATTTTATCCTCTGATTAGAATATCTGGGCATTTTTCCTTGATGATTTCTTGAAAGTTGTTTTCCAGATTCTTTTTTTCCACCATGGCTTTCATGTAGTCCAATAATTCTTATATTCTCTCTCTTGGATCTATTTTATAGGTCAGCTTTTTTTCTAATGAAGTATTTTACATTTTCTTCTATTTTTTTCATTTAAAAAATATCTTGATGTCTCATAGTGTTATTTACTTCCATTTGTCCAATTCTAATTTTCAGTGGAATATTTTCTTCAGTTAATTTTTTTTACCTCCTTTTGCATTTGGCTAATTGTACTTTTAAAGGAGTTGTTTTGTTCAGTGGATTTTTTTTTCATTTCACCAAATTTATTTTTTAAGGAGTTGTTTTCTTCAGTCAATTTCTGTGCTTCCTTTTTTCACGGTATTGGTTTTCCTCCAAAAACTTTCATAACTTTCCTGTAAAACTCTAATTTCTTTTTTTCTTTTTCTTTTCTTTTCTTTTCTTCTTCTTCTTCTTCTTCTTCTTCTTCTTTTTTTCCTGAAGCAGTTGGGTTAAGTGACTTGTCCACGGTCACACAGGTAGGAAGTGTTAAATGTCTGAGGTCAGATTTGAATTCAGGTCCTCCTGACATTAGGGCTGATGTTCTATCCACTGTGCCACCTAGCTGCCCTGAAGCTCTCATTTCTTTTCCTCATTTTTCTTCTATCTCTCTTTTAAGATCCTTTTTTGAATTCTTCCAAGAGAGCCTTTTATAGGGGTCCAGTTCACACTCCGTTTTGAGGCTTCATCTGAAGACTTTTGCCTTTGATGATCTCTTCTGGATTTGTGTTTTGATCTTCTCTGATTCCAGTACTCTATGGTCAGAATTCTTTTTGCTTTTTTGCTCATTTTTTAAAGGTTAAGGTCTATTCTTAGGGCACAGAAGAGATTGTCCTGAGCTTCTGCTGCTGGTTGACAGGGGCTTCTCATTGACTGCTCTGGGGCCCATGATGCTGCAGGTTTCCCCTCTGTGCTGAGTATGCAAGTTCTACCTGTTATACTGGAATCCAGGGGCTCACAATTTGCCTTCTGTAGTTGTGTTGGATATCTCACAGCAGTCTGTTGATCTACTAGCCATCTGAACCAGGACAGAGTAGCCAACACGGCTGTATTTCTGTTAAGAACTCCCACTAAATTCCCCAGACTGGGCTTACCTGTGTTGGGCTGGGCTATCTTCACTGAAGTCAATTTGAGATAGACCTTTCCTGAAATCATCCTAAGATATCTTAAGCTGGAAAATGATTATACTCCAAATGCTTGTGGATTCTGAAACTAAAAAAATCCATTGATTCTGAGGGAAACTGCGGAGAACTCAGACAATGTCCTGTCTACTCTCCACTATCTTGGCTCCACCACCCAATTGATTGATTTTATGTTGAAAAAGGAGTATGATAAGGCTGTATATTGCCACCTAATTTAATTTACATGTAGAGTACCTTATGTGACATGCTAGGTTGGAAGTTGATATTGTTGTTCTTATTTGTCCTTATTTCTCAAAGAGGACCATGTCATGAGTAAGGTGATGCCATAATACGCAAGTGAATTAGATAAAAGCAATGGAGGGTTGTGCAGAGTCATCAACCTCACTTTCTTCTCTACAACTATTTGGGTCCAGTGGCATGATATATACAATTAATATTTTTACCTTTTTATTACATTTACATTTGATTTTAAGGTTTTTATACTCTATTACATGGTTTACTTTTCTGTAGGTGTCATATGTTGCTGAGAAAAAAAGTGCATTACTCTCTGTTTCCATTAAGTTTTTTTTCCTAAAGATCTGTCATATCTAATTTTTCTAATATCCTATTCACTTCCTTAGTTTTTTTCCTTTACTTTTTGGCTGGATTTATTGAGTTCTGAGAAGGGCCAGTTGAGGCCCTTTATTGGTATACTTTTGCTGTCTATTTTTTTCTTCAACTCCCTTAACTGCTTTAAAAATTTGATTGCTATGCCAGTTGGTGTATATGTGTTTAGTATTGATATTGCTTCATTGTCTATGGTACCTTTTAGTGAGAAAGTTTTCTTCCTTATCTTATTTAATTAGTTCTATTTTTGCTTTCATTTTGTTTGAGATTAGGATTGTTATACTGCTTTTTTATTTCAACTGAAGTATAATAAATTCTGCTTTAACCCCTTACTTTTATTTTGTATTTGTCTCTCCGCTTCAAGTCTTGTAAATAACAAACATATTGTAAGATACTGGTTTTTGATCCACTCTACTATCCACTTCTGTTTTATGGGAGTTCATTCCATTCATATTCACAGTTTACTGTGAATTATTACCTGTGTATTTCCCTCCATCCTATTCTTCTTCCTTCCTCCTTTGACCCTTTTCTTTCTCACCAATGTGTTGTGTGTGTCTGCTATCTCCTCTGATCTATCCTCCCTTCTATCAGTTCCCTTTTCCTTCCTTTACTTAATTTCCTCTCTCCCTACTTCCCTGGGTAAGATAGACCTCTATTTTCAACATATTGTGTATATTATTCCTTCTTTGAGACAATATTGATGAAAGTAAAATTAAAATGAGGTTCATTACTTACCCTTCCATCTTGTTCTCCACTGTAATAGATATTTTGTGCCTCTTCATGTGACATAATTACACCATTTTACCTTTCTTTTCCTTCCACACCCAGTGCATTCCTCTTTCTTCTCCCTTAATATTTTATGCCATTCTCTCAAATTCACCTTATGCTTGTACCTCTGTCTATGTATTATCTTTATAGTTGTACTATTAGTTGATATAATTTTTAAGAATTACAATTATCATTTAACTCATATAGGAATGTAAGTGGTTTATCTCTATTGACATCTCTATTGACTCCCTTATGTTTTCTTTTTTTCTTTTTACCCATTTATAAATGCTTCTGTTGGGTCTTTATATTTGAGGTCATTTAAAAAAAATTTAATTCTGGTCTTTGCCTAAATAAAGCTTGAAATTCTACTTCTTTGAATGACCATATTTCCCCTTGAAATATTATGTTTAATTTCAGTGGAAAAGTGGTTTGGGGTCATAATCCTAGCTCCTTTGTCTTCTGGAATATCATGTTCTGTGACATTTGATTCTTTAAAATTATAGATGACAAGTCCTGTCTAATCCTGATTGTGGCTCCCCATTATTTGAATTGTTTCTTTCTAGTCACTTGTAATTTTTTTTCCCTTGGCCTGATACTTCTGAAATGTGGCTATAATATTCCTTGGAGTTTTTGTTTGGGGATCTCTTTCCTGAGGTAATCAGTGGATTTTTTCAATGCTTATTTTGCTCTCTTCTTCCAGGATAGCAGAGCAGCTTTTCAGGATAATTTCTTGAAAGATGCTGACCAGGTCCTTTTTTTTTTTTTTTTTTGATTATGGCTTTCAGATAGTCCAGTGATTCTGATATTGTCTCTTTTGGATCTATTTTCCAGGTCAGTTGTTTTTTCCATGAGGTAGTTTACATTTTCTTCCATTTTTTATTTTTTAAAAATTTGTTTGATTCTTAATGTCTCATAGAGTCATTAGCTTCCACTTGTCCAATTCTACCTTTAAAGATATTGTTTTCCTCAATTAGCTTTTGGGCTTTCTTTTCCATTTGGTCAATTGTACTCTTTAAGAAATTGTTTTCTTCAGCAGATTTTTGTATCCCTTGTTCTATTTGTCCAGTTCTACTTTTTAAGCAATTTTTCTTTGCTATTGACTTTTTTTTCATAATTCTCTTGCTTCACTTTCTTTTCCCAATTTTTCTTCTACCTTTCTTATATGAATTCAAATCTCCTTTTTTACTTCTTCCATGAATTCTTTTTGAGCTTGAGTTAGCTTCACATTTTTCTTTGGAGTTTTGCCCATAGGTGTTTTGACACTTGTTCTTTTCTGAGTTTTGTGTCTTGGTCTTCCCTGTCATCGTAACTTTCTATCATTAGATTGTGTGTGTGTGTGTGTGTGTGTGTGTGTGTGTGTGTGTTTCTCCTTTCTTCTTTGAATTTTGTTCTTGGAGTGAGAGGAGTACTTACTCAGATGTTTTTCTGCCAGTGGCTACAAACCCTGGTTATTTACCTGGTGCCCTAAGGCCTATGGGGACTCTAAGTATCTGGTGTTGGCAGAGCAGGGAGTAGGGAGGTTGGTTGGAGTTGCTGGAGACTATAGAGTTCTGGTGGCTTATCTGGTGCTGCTCTGGTAGAGTCTGTTGTGTGGTGAGACCAGATGGGATTGTTTTTAATGTTTCCTGGGGGCTACACAGAAGCGGGTGATGGTCTGGCTTCTGAAGATTGCCTGTTTGGCTGGGGGTACACTAAAACACAAGTTGATTCCCAGAGCTGGAATCTGTAGTTTCCCTGGCTGGCCAAGGCAGGTGGTGGGTCCTGATGTTAGCATTTGTCCAATCTACCACCTTGCTTGTTCACTTAGGTGAGGCTTGCTACTGGCTCACAGGCTTCCTGTCTTGAACTGCATCACCCTTACTGCTCCCCGCCTCCCCCCCCCCCTTCTCTGAATGAGCCACCCCGCTGCCTATCCAAGTTTGCTGGGTTAAAAGGCTGTTTCATCCTGTCTCCTTGCTGGTTCTACAATTTCAGAACCTGTCTTGGGAGTGCTATTTTACTTATGATTTGCCTCAGGTGAGTATGGGAGACTTACAGCAATTCACTACTTATTCCACCATCTTGGCTCCTAGAAGTTTGACTTCCAACATTTTAAGTTTAATTTTGTTTTATACAAAGTTAACAGAACCAAGAAAATAATATATGCAATGATTATGATGTAAATGGAAACAACAATGATAAAACAGTTGAAACTGAAATGCTGCAAAATTCTAATGCCTGAGCTCGACATGTGCTTACTCCTTTGTAGAAGCAAGACACCCACTGATAAGAGAAACATGCATATAGCATTCATTGTTGTTGTTGCTCTTTAGTTTTGAATAACATTTTCCCTCCTCCCTATCTTCCCACTTCATTTTCTCTGAAAGGAGAAAAATTCAGTGGGAAAGATAATTAATGCAAAACCAAAAATTAATAAAAAGTTTTAGGATTTATTTTGACTCCTTACAATCAATCTTTCCCTCAAATATATAAATGTCCCATATAATTTATAGGAACCTATATAATGATCTATATAAGAAGTAAATAGATAAGTCCTATAATACTATCAAATGAAAATATTCATCTGGGAACCTTCTCCTATGATACTGATATAGGAAGGGTAACGTGATAGTCTCAAATTTGATTTTGAAAGAAAAGCTTTTTTTTTACTTGTAGTGGGAAAATGTTATATTAAATAATGTTGATTGTTGTGATATGGGAGCCACTTGCCAGTGGCTGCTGGAGGTCTACCTCAGACGTGTAGAATGGATCTCTTCATGTGAGACGATGATGATGATACAAGAATATAAGAGGCAGTTGCTATTCTCTGACTTCTCTCCTCTTCCCTCTTGCCTCCAATTTATTTCATTCCCAGTCCACAAGGAACGTCATTGTAAGTAAAGGCTGCTTTACAACTCCTTCAGGTGTTATGATTCACAGCTGTGGAGGTTCATGGAGAATTGACCTGTCTCTTCACTTAGGCATAGTCCTTAATAATTCCCCATTTTTTTGTTTTATGAATGTGATTATTCCCCTGCCCCCCACAGATTCCTTTGGCGCATTGAGTATCTTCCAGTTCTTTGCTTTCTCCTCCAAGAGAAAGACAGTGTACTCAAGGATACAAATAAGTTACTTGACTGTGGCAAAGATTGTCCACTTGATCCAGGTCATTACATAGTTTCCTCTATATGTTGGTTAAGATTTTAAGATTTTAAAAAAAGGGAAAAAAAAGGAAAAATACCATTTGCAGGGTTTACCTCACTCCTAAGCACCGTGTTAAGTTCTTCCCTTCGAATTGTGCTTGCTTAGTCATGTCTGACTCTTTATGACCCTGTGGACCATAACACACGGTACTATCCATGGAGTTTTCTTGGCAAAAATAATAAAATGGTTTGTCTTCTCCAGTGGATTGAGGCAAATGGAGGTTAAATGACTTGCATGGGTTGCAAAAGTAGTAAATGTCTAAGGTAAAACTTGAACTCAAATCTTTCTGACTCTAGGCCCAGCACTCTATCCACCAAACTACCTAGCTGCTGCTTTTACTAAATTACCATCTCTTAATAATTTGACAACCCCATTCAACTTCCTTTCCTTATTCTAAAGAATTCAATAGCTGTATTGCACTTCCTGTTACAATTTTTTCAGTTTCTCCTATTTCACTAATCCAAAACACTACAAATCATATATTCAATTTTTTTTCCTGTCTTAATTGACTTAATTTTTTTTTCTTTTTTCCTCTTGTTATTCTTCAACCAATGGTTGCATTCTGTGGTATATTGATAAATGTTTTAACAACCAACTCTCAAATTTCAAAAATGTATGCTTTAGATGCTTTTAAGTTTATGCTGCATAATTTACTATCACTTTCTTAAATGTAGACATTCAATATCAGTCCATAACTGAATAGAGAAATTCAGCATCGGGACATTAAAGACCTTTCAACTTCAACCAAGTGTTAAGAATCTTTAAAAGCATTTGTCCATATGGATAATGCAATATAGATAAAGTTACAGAAAACAGACTTTAGAGGGAAGAAATTTGATTTCATATTTTGATTCTTTGGACACTCAGAAGTATACATTCTGATTCTACCAGGCTTTGGAATTATTTCTCACATTGTCACGTACTATGCAGGCAAAAAAGAATGGTATGAGCAATAATGTCCATTGGATTCCCAGTATCTATGAAGGTTCTTTCAGTAATATCTAGCATCCTACCTTAGGACCAAATGGATTTATGTGGTGCTGCTACAGTGATGGAAATGAAGGAAGCTGGAGTACTTTCTTATATTAATTCTCCTTACAAAAGACCAGTTTTCTGTGTAACCCTAGTCCCAAAGTGCATTAGTATGGAATGTTGTCCTTATAGTGGAAACTGATGTTCTAGCCTTACATGAAAGTTGGAGTGGAGCAAGAGAGCTTCACTTTCTGGAGTGAGAATTTCTGGCTTCTAGGTTCAAGAGGTTGCTGAAGAAAAAAACTCTGGGAAGATATAGGAGAGCCAAAAATCCCTACCATTTCTAAATTATAACACTTTGTGCAGTTTCCCATTGGCTGAGATCTAGAACTCTTTCTTGATTGAGTTGTTAATCTGTTCCCAAAAGGGGAATGCCTTCTCTCTGTATTGCCTGGCATATACTCTCCTATGCATATACTCTCTAATTGCTATTTTTTTAATCAATTTACATTAATAAATTTCTTTACAACCTGCTAATGTGTATGCTGATGTTTGGTAGGAAAGGGATCAAATCTTGGTTATAATGATTGGAATCTTTCTTTCCTTTAATAATGATCCAGTGATCAGAAATTAGCTTATTGTTTATCCAGTAGCCACTAGCAGGTGGCTCCCTTATCCTAACAGTTGATTAAATAAATATTATATTCTCTATATTATACAATATGATAGACATACTATAAAATCATATTAAATAAATGACTATTAATGAAAGAATTAAATATCAATTATAGATGAAATAACCTAATTCTAAAGAATTGAGCAAGTCATAGAAAATATAGATATTAAAAATAACAAGAATGAGACAATATGTTGAAATTTTGTTAATGTAGCCATCGCAGTCCTTTAGAGAAAAGTTATCTCTCAATATTTTTATCAGCATAGGAAAGAAAGAGAGGATTAGTACCTTTCAACCCTCCACTCAAACCCCACCTAGAAAGCAAAAATAAATTTTAACTCAATATAGAAATCATAAAAATCAAGGAAGAAATTGATAAAAATTGGAAACAAAAAATCTTCACTGAATTGATTTTAAAAACCCTAGAAAATTAAAAAAGTTGATAAACCATTAGCTCATTTAATTAAAAAGAAAGGAGAAATCTGAATTTGCTACATCAAAAATACTAATAAAGAAGAAATAAAAGTTATTACTAGAACTGTTTTACCTAACTATATCAACAAAGTTGATGGCTTAAATAAAATGGATAGTTTTTAAAAATATAAACTACTGGGGGCAAGTAGATATTTCAGTAGATAGAGTCCTGGTTCTGGAGTCAGGATGACCTAAGTTCAAATGTGACCTCAGGCACTCAGCACTTCCTAATTGTGTGATCCTGGGCAAGACATTTAATACCAAATGCCTTAAGACCAGAGGTAAACTCTAAGAAATATTTAAATAATTCTAATATTACATCAACTGAAGTCTATAAAAATTGCTAATGAAGAGGCCCTACAAAATTCTTCTATGACACAAATATTATCTTGCTCCTAAAACCAGAGAAGAAAATTATAAATTAATATCCCTGATGAATATTGATGCAAATTGTTTTAAATGTTAGCAAAAAGGCTACATCACGTTATAAACATTATGACTTGTAGCAAGAACATAGATTTTGTTTAATATTAAAAAACAATTAACTGATAATATTAATAACTAGAACAACAAAATTATATAACTATATAAATATACTGAAAAAGCTTTTTGGAAAATAATAACCATTTCTATTAGGAATACTAAAACACATCCAAATGAATTTCTTTAGCATGTAAAGAGTATATTTAAAAATAAAAGACAGAATTATGTGTGATGGGGAAAAACTAGAGTCCTTTTCAGAAAGACTGGGGGTGAAGCAATGATGTTCACTTTCACAAATTTTTTGATATGTTGTATTAGAAATACTAGTTAAAGCAATAAATAGGAAAATGCAATTGAGAGAATATTATAGGTAAATAGGTAAAGAAGTCACAAAATTTATATCCTTTTGCAAATGAAATATGAAGAGAACTTAGAGAATCCTAAACTAAAAAATTTTAAGTGAAAATTTTACTGAAACAACTAATAATGTTAGAAAAATTATAATATTTAAAATAAGTCAGCTTGTCATCAGCACTTTTGCTTCATACTAATAAAATCCATCAGCAAGAAACAAAATTTTCCATTTCAAACAATTATAGCATAATATTTAAAACCTTTGAGTTCTTAAGAATAGAAAATAATAACTAACATTCATATAATGCTTTAACATTTATGAGGCACCTTACAACTATTATCTCATTTTATTCTCACAATAACTCTGGGAAGTACATGCTATTATTGCCTGTATTTCACAGATGAGGAACTGAGGCAGACAAAGGTTAAATAACTTGCCCATGTCCATATAAGCAAATATTTTAACTCAATTTTACCTGAATCTGCTTTTAAGGTTTCAGCCCCTAAGTTTTGGCATTGCCTCTGCCTCTTAATTGCTTTTTAAAAAAGAAGAAAAGACCCCCAGATCAAAGAGGAAATTTTGTAATAAACATAAAAAAAGGAAAAAAAAACAATTTGAAGAAAAGAAAAAAAAATAACTCTGCTTATCCAAGTTGGATATATCCCAAAAGAAAAAGAGAATCAAATAGAGTCCCATGTAGGTGTAAAGAATAAAGGACATCATAAAAAAATGAGAAGCACAAAGAAGAAATTACCTTTTGGATAACGATAAGAAAAGAGTTCATGACCAAACAAGAGAGAGAGAGAGAATTTGAGAAAATGGGATAGATAATTTTGGTCACATAAAACTAAAAATTGTACAAAAGCAAATATGATAAAGCTGACATTAGAAGGGAAAAATGGAATTTTTTTTCTCTGCAACAGTTTTTGTGATAAACTCTCATTTCCATGACCTTGGTTGGAGGGACTGTGGGAAAACAGGTACCCTGTTGGTGGAGTTGTGAATTAGTTTAGGCATTTTGGAAAGTAATTTTGGAACAATGACCAGAGAGTTACTAAACTGTGCATACCTTTTAAAGCACTCAGACAACTACAAATCATTTACTCTGAAGAAATCAAAGAAATAGGAAAAGACCTATATGAACAAAAAATATTTATAGCAGATCTTTTCATGGTAATCAAAAAATGGAAACTAAGTATCATACTCCTATTGAGAAATAGCTAAATAAATTGTGATAGAAGTATATAATGGAATGTTATTGTTGTCATAAAAATGATGAATAACAATTTCCAAGAAACTTGGAAAGTTGTCTCTGATGCAGAGCAAGGTCACAGTTTGGAATACAGTTTATACAATGATAATAAAATTATAAGAAAATTTTGAAAGTTAAGGACTCTGATAAATATAAAGATAAAACATGAATCATTAAAAAAATGAAGATGAAACACATACATTTGGGTATGGTTAATAGAAGAATTTATTTTGTCAGATAATGTAGATATGTTTTAGGAGATATGCTTTTATTTTTTTGTTTTTAATTTGCTCAATGTTGAGAAAAACAGGTAGAGTTAATGGAAAGCATAGATTAATAGGAAAAAAAAAACTTGTTTGAAAAATAAAAAAGAAAAGAAACCTCTAATAAGAAGGCAAATAATTTGAGAAATATTTCTGAGAAGCTCCAGATATATTTTATTTATTTATTTTTTAAAATAGTTTTTTATTTTCAAAATACATGCAAAGATAGTTTTCAATATTCACCCTTGCAAAACCTTGCATTCCAAATTTTTCTCCCTCCTTTTTGCCAGCTCCTCACCAGACAGCAAGTAATCCAATGTATGTTAAACATATACAATTCCAGATTCATCTTAGAGAAAATCTTGTGATATTTTGAAGGGGTTGTCTTTGTTGTTGTTGTCTTTAATTATAGATGGTTTGGAGAACAAATAAAACAATAACTTTGTGAAATAGGTGTTCTTATCCTCATTTTACAGATGAAGAAACTGAGTTCTGAGAGGTTAGAGTAATTTGGTCAAAGGAAAAGCTATTTGGGGTTGTATTTGAACCCAAATCTTCCTAATGTCAGATCCAATACTCTATCCATGTTGCTTAGAATTATGATTATAAAAGGGATTGATTGGAAGAATGAATACTTCATTAATTTGATGAATTAGTTAATTTGGCAGGTAGGTCTTGGGTCTGGACTCAGGAGAACCTGAATTCAAATATCACTTCAGACAAATACTAGCTGGGTAACTCAGGGCAATCTCTCCACATTTCTTTACCTTGGTTTCTTTATTTGTAAAATGGAAATAGTAATAGCATCTACCTCCCAGGATTATTATTAAGATCAAATGAGATCATAATTGTAAAGTGCCTAGCATATACCAATTACTATATAAATATTAGTTATTCCAACAATAGCTGTTCTAAATTTCTCAATCAACTTGAAGAGATAACAGGAAAAGAGATATTTGGTGGCATATGAATGGCATCTTTGCATGAGAGTTTGAACATGCACCCCAGAACCTTGCCGAGAAAACTTTTAAGAGCAGAGGGAATTTCTCAGGCTGTTTACTGATTACTAAGACTGCCTCCAAGACTGTGGCTAACTGAGATGAAAGAATACAGACTTGTGCCAGAAAATATACCCCTTTAGTTTATAAAAGAATCCCTCTCTTTTGTCTTCCCTCTTTATCTTCTGCCCTACTGCCCTATGATTCTTTCTTTTTTCTTTCTTTTTTTCTTTCTTTTTTAGAGCACATCAGGGAGTGATGGCAGAAGAGATTTCTCCCTTCTCCAGTATCAGCAGTAGCTAATCGAGATTTGATGCACATGAGAAAGAAATTCCTAGAACTCATGTTACTGACTGCCTTATTTCTTTTTATTTATTTATTTCTACCCCAAATCACCAGCAGAGAACTAGCTCATAACTCTCCCTAATCCAAGATATTGTCACCACAGGGGCAAAGAAAAATTTCTTACAAAAGTATACAGCAAAGGCAAATGTGTTCCTTCTCAGCTCAGTGTCCTAGATATTTTAGATTCCTGTGTTGGAGGAGGGTTAGGACTTTTAATTCCTTAGAACCCAGAATCTGGGTTTATAGTCAGAGAAAGGAGATTTCCTCAGCAGATCCTTAAATTTAAGAGCCTAGAGAATGAACAAAGGAAAATAAAGGAATTTCTTGATGCACTATGCTTCTTGGAAAAAGAAGACTATTTTTTTTTTTTTTTTACTATGTACTGTCCTACTTGGAAAGCAATACCATTGAATGTCTGATGGGAAGAGAGTTAATTTTTCAGGAGTCTCCAAAATAATGTTTACTTCCTGGAGAGAAATTTAAACCACGGTATGATAGTGAGAGTAGCGTTCTATTTAGAACTCTGAAAGAAAGAGGAACTCAGTGGAATATCAAATTTTTTTCCCCATTAGCAAACCCAAATTTAAGTAAGTTGAAAAAGAAGGGGATATGAGTGCATGTTTTTCTCCTAGCTGATTGTAGATTCCAGTCAGTTCTTGTGTGTTGAGGCATTTTAAATAAGGTAAAATAAAAGTTACCCCATACCCAATACATGTGTTTTATCTTAAGTGCTTATACATATGAGTGTCTCTGTCCTCACTTTCCTAGAGCAAAGCTTCCTACATCTCTGCATATTATATAGCACTTTAAGGTTTACAAGGTGCTTTAAAATTATCTCATTTGATTCTTGCAACAACTCTAGAAAATAAATTATGTTATTATCTGCATTTTACAGGTGGGGAAACTGAGGCACAGAGAAGTTAAGTGATTTACCTGTCTAATAAACGTCTGATGCCATATGGGAATTTAATACTTCATGACTCTAAGTTCAATACGCCATCCATTGTATTCCTTGAGAACTCTCTCCATTGTCATTGACTTGATACACTGTTTGTGTTGCTTTTGAATATTAATTACCAATAACATGTGTACTTAACTATAAATTGCTATTTGTTTAAAAAAATATAACACCCCAGTCTTTGGAAAGAATGGGACTAAACTGAGCTCATTTCCTACATAGCAACTTGTTTCCACCAAGTTCGGTCCAAATATAAATATCATCTCAATATTGGACAAGACCTCATTTTAAATATTGTTGGGATCTAGACACTAGTGAATTTCTGAATTCACTCTTAGATCTTCATATACAACCTATTGAAAATACTTCTCTTAATAAAATTAGTAGGTCAGTACCAATTCTGTTTATACTCCAGTCCTCACAGCCATTATTCAAGGAAGCAATTATGAAGAAATTGTTTTCCAATTTAAAAAATTTTAAAAATAGTATAATCTTTAAGGCTGTGTAGCCATTAAGAAGGTATTACAAAATATGATATAAGATGTTGCTCTAAGTCTAATTTCTGCCAGACTGTTTTACAGTTTTCTTAGCAGTGTTTATTAAATAAAGAGTTTTCCCCTAAGTAATTTTCCACTTTATTAAACACTTGGTTATTGAGTTCTATTGTTTGTGCTCCCTTGTCTAATCTGTTTTATTAATTAATCTCTCTATTCTTTAAGAAATACCAAATGATTTTCATAATTGCTGCTTTATAATGTATTTTGAGATTTGGAAGTACTATTTCCTCTTCATTTCAACTTATTTTCATCATTTTACTTGAAGATTTTTTTTGTAGGTAATTTACTCTTGATATAATAGTGAATTTTGGTATAGAATCCATATTCTAAAAAATATCTTTCCCATAACTTCGGTTACAGTTCTGTAACTTCAATAATAATAGATGCTTTTCAGTTTCTGGTTCAGTATGTATATGCACCCTGATGAAATGATCAGTCACTATTAAGGGATGATTCATATTTTTTACTTTTTTCTTCCAGGGATAGAAAATCCCTTTAAATAATTTCCAAAGGCTTGCTGATACTTATGTATTCCAACTACAACTTTTCTACAATTTTCATCTGCTGTACCCAGTAAGGATGCCATGAAACAGATCTCCATTCCTCAACTTTTACTCTGGCTCCCAGATATGGGCCTAAGGGTGTTTGTTTCTGTTTTGTGTCATTTGTCTTCAGTTTCTGGTTCCATATTGATACACACCAGACAGAGTTCAAACTTTGATGATCTTGGAACCAGGACTGTCATAAAAGCCCAAGAAATGTTATTTACCAAATAATTTCACAGGCCTTTGCAGGATGATATCAATGGGATGGAGTGGCTTTTTATTTCATCCTTTTAGGAACATTTTAATCTTTTTCCTCCCTCTTCTCCTCTCTCCCCTACATATATATATGCAAAAAGACTTTAACTCATGTCTCTCTTGCCCATTTTATATGTGATTATCCTCTAGAAATTTCAATGTGACTTTAGGAGCAATATTTTAAATTGATTTTCTTATTTTAAAATGAAGATGTTATTTTACTTCTTTAAGTACATTTTGGTCTCTAGATGCAGCTTTAATAATGTTTATAAGTTTATTAACATATTACCCATAATGCTAGCATTATGGTAATATTTACTTAACTCAACAGCAACAAATTTCTAAGAGTAAAAGTAGCTTTAAATATTAAGTATTAAAAGTAGTAAGTAATCTTAACATTATTTATAGAAACACTGATGGATCAAATGGTATTACTTTTGTTTGTTTTCCAGAGAATGCCAAAAAAAATTATTGTCCTCTGAATAAATATCAAATTCTAGAAAATTATTTCTTTTCAGGTTGCCAACATCCTAGTAATATTTTTTCATAGATATCTACAGATAGCAGGGTATTTGAATATTTAAGCATATTTCGATACTATTACTGCCAAGTAGGAAGCAGACTGTCAGCTTCATCTCATCAGAAAAGACTTTCTGTTCCAAGGGCTCATGGAAGGTTCTCATTGTTATTCTTACTTGAACTGAATTTTAAAATCAGGCTCTAAAATGAGAGTTTTGTCAGACATGTTGCAGTTTTGGATATAATCCTTTAGACTTTGTTCTTGTTATTTTTTTACTTAGACATTCTCTGAAATTCAAGAGCAGTGAATTAAGTGCAAAGGCTACCAATACCACAGAATAGTTCTTGTTTTGGTACATTCACCTTGTAGTGATTTATTAAGGAAGGATGAATAAACCTGATTAAAATGCATAAACAGTTCTGAACAGTAAACAACCATTTCTAAGAATGAAAAAATGGGCCTTACATGCTGTGCATAGAAATTGCCCTTAACAATTTGGCCTGTTGTTGCATGAGTAGGAAGTCAACAGTTGTTTGTAATCAAATTTGAAATTTCCCATCATTTATAAAAGCAATAATTACTTGGGCAAATATTTCATTTTGCTGTAGTTCAGAATAGCATCCCAACAATCCTCAGAGAAAATGTCTTTAGATTGTTTCAGAAAGAAAGAAAAATAGATGGAAGGCCATAAAGGATTTTTTAAAAATTGAATCAAGTGAATCAGAAATAACATCTGAAGACTTAAAGGGAAAAAATAAAAGTATATAGAGAGATTGAAATGATTTTTTTTGTTTTTGTATTATGTATCTATGTATGAGGGAATTAAATAATTTTGACTTTTTTTCAATAATTATTTTTTATTTATCAAGTTTTTTTCCTCTTGTCTATCTTCCAGCCACTGGGAGGTGGGGGAAGGAAGGGAGGGAGAGAGAGAGATAAAGAGATGTGTGTGAAAGAGAGAGACAGAGAGGTAGAGAGACAGAAACAGAGACAGACAGAGATAGAGACAGAGAGATGGACAGACACAAAGAGAAAGACAGAGACAGAAGACAGAAATAGAGAAAGCGAGTCAGAGAAAGACAGAGATAGATGGGGAGGGAGGAAGGAAGAAAAGAATGAAGAAGGGGAAAGAGAAAGAAAAGGAGGAAGGAAGAAAGAAAGAATGCTTGTATAATAGAATCACAGTCAAACAAAACAAATTCCCATATAGGCCCTGCCCAAAAATGTATTTATCATTCTACATAACGTCCATCATTTCTCTATGTTGTCAGTCCTTTGAATCATATTTAATCATTACATTTAAGTCTTTCAGAATTGTTTATTTTCACAATTTTGGTGTTATAGTGTAATTGGTTCTCTTGGTTTTTTGAACTAACTAGTTAAATACATAATAAATGTGCTAAATTAAAGACAGAAACAGAGAAAAATAAAGCTAAAATAAAAAAACTGAAATATGATTTGCAAATGGAAAAGGGTAAAACTAAATCAACTATATAGTAAAAGGAAAAGTAGAATATTATAGGCTTACAAAGAAGATTTGCAGTAACTTTGGTCTGAATTGAAAAACAAGCTATTAGAAATCCACTAAAATTAATGGAAAGATCCAAGTCAAAAAGAGTTTCACAAAAAACTATGATTATTTAGTAAAAGTTTCTTAACCAGACTTAATTTTCTTCTAGAAAGTAGAACTTCTACTAAGAAGTTAGTTTGAAATCTTCCACACCCCCACCAAAATCTGGAATACTTGCCTACCGGTACATACAAAGTCTAAGGGAAAATTGACTCAAGCTTGGAGTATACATGGCAGAGGGATCACTCACACCTAGAAATTCTTTTTGTGAAATCTTCAAATTGTTATCCTCAGGGTTAGTGTAACTTTTCTCTCCAGCTATTTGGAGAGCTTTGAATCCACTTCCCTCATCTTCTCTAGTCTGCCCTCAGCCACCCATGCAGACATAACTCTTAGTTTCTTGGGTGACTTTTCTCTTCTTTCCTACTGGATCCTTTACTCCTGTCTAAAAACATGCTCATTTCCCCCATTCTGAAAAAACTTTCACTTGACCCCTCCATCTTCCTCTAATCATTATCCTATATCCATTCATGGCTAAAATCCTTGAAAAAATGTTTCTATATCTTATAATTTGAGTCTCCACTTTTGCTATTCTCCCTCTTCTTTCTTATTCTCCCTAACTTTCTTCCCTTTACAAACTGGCTTCAGATTGTATCATTTCTTCTTTTTTTCCTCTTTTTTATTCTCTTCCTTCATATGTATATATATTATAGCTTTTTATATACAAAACATATGCATGGGTAATTTTTCAACATTGGCCCTTGCAAAAACTTCTGTTTCAACTTTTCCCTTTCTCCCCTCCACTCCCTCTCCTAGATGGCAGATAGTCCCATACATGTTAAATATGTTAAAGTATATGTTAAATACAATATATGTGTACATATTTATATAGTTACCTTATTGCATAAGAAAGATCGGATTTAGAAAGAAGGTAAAAATAACCTGACAAGAAAAAACAAAAATGCAAGCAAACAATAACAGAAAGAGTGGAAATGCTATGTTGTGGTCCATAATCATTTCCCATAGTTCTTTCACTGGGTGTAGCTGGTTCCATTCATCACAGAAGAGTTGGAACTGATCTGTATCCTCTCATTGTGGAAGATGGCCATGTCCATAAGAATTGATCATTGTCTTGTTGTTGCCATGTATAATGATCTCCTGGTTCTGCTCATTTCACTCAGCTAAGCCTTTCTCTGTTCATCCTGCTGATCATTTCTTATAGAACAATAATATTCCATAACATTCATATACCACAATTTATTCAGCCATTCTCCAATTGATGGGCATCCCTTCAATTTCCAGTTTCTAGCCACTATGAACAGGACTGACACAAACATTTTTGCACATGTGGGTCCCTTTCCCTTCTTTAAGATCTCTTTGGGATTTAAGCCCACTAGTAACACCGCTGGATCAAAGGGTGTGCACTGTTTGATAACTTTTTCTGATTGCATCATTTCGCTAAAATTTGTTCTCCCAAGCTATCAAGGATTTATTTTTTCCAATTACTTATAATCACTTGTTTTTTTTCAAAATACATGCAAAAATAAATTTCAACATTCACTCTTGCAAAGCCTTGTGTTTCAAATTTTTCTCCCTTCTTTCTCTCCACTCCCCTCCCTTAGACAACAAATAATCCAATACAAATTAAACATGTGCAAATTCTTCTATATATATTTCCATAATTATCATGCTGCACAAGAAAAATCACATCAAAAAAGAAAAAAATAAGGAAAAAACTCTACAACAACAAAAGAGATGAAAACACTATGTCGTGATCCATATTCAGTCCCCATAGTCCACTTTCTGGATGCAGATGGCTTTCTCCACCACGTCTTTTCTTAATTGACAAATCCAATGGCCCTTTCTCAATCCCCAGTTCCTCAATGCTCATTAACCTCTGACTTTATCGATCACCATTTCCTCCTTGATATTCTCTTCTCTCTAGGTTTTTGAGGTACTACTCTCTCTTGGTTGTCCTACCTATTTGGATCCTCCTCCAGATCTTGCCCTTGAAGCATAAGTATCCCTCAGAATTCTGTCCTGGGCTCTCTTGTCTTCTCCTACTATACTACTTCATTTGGTGATCTCATCAGTTTACATGGAATTAATAACCATCTCAATGCTAAAGACTCTCATATCTGCCTATCTTGCTTCAACTTCTCTGGCTGATCTCCAATTTCACATCTCCAACGTCTTTGTTTTTTTGTTTTGACAAGAAATTGGGGTTAAGTGATTTGCCCAGGATCACATAGCTAGTAAGTATTAAGTATCTGAGGCAAAATTTGAACTCAGATCCTCCTGCCTGTGCAATTGGTGCTATACCATCTAGCTGTCCCCAGTAGACATTTTAAACACAATCTGTCTAAAATGGAACTCATCTTTCCTTCTAAACCAACCTCTTCTATTTTCCCCTTTATTGTGGAGGGCAACACTATCCTCCCAGTGCCCCAGCTTCACAAACTAGGACTAATTCTGGACTCCTCACGAGTTCTCACTCTTCAAATCCAATCTGTTGACAAGGGCTGCCAATTTCACCTTCACCACATTTCTCCAATATGTTCCCTTCTTTCCTCTGACACTGACACTCTGGTGCAAATCCTCCTGATCCTACTTCTGGACCTCGTGGTTGTGTCTGACTGCCTTAGTCTCTCCCTACTCCAATCCATCTTGCATTCATCCACTAAGTGATTTTCCTAAAGTGCAAGTCTGATCATGTCACCCACTACACAATAAACTCCAATGACTTCCTATCACCTCCAGGATCAAGTACAAAATCCTCTGCTTGCTGTGCAAAATTCTTTATAACCTAACCTCCTCTTAATTCTCAGCCTTCCTATAGTTTATGTTTGCCACAAATTCTTCAATCCAGTGTGACACTGTTGTTCTTATTGGTCCATTAACCAGGCACTCCATCTTTGAGCTCTGAGCATTTTGTTCATACCTGGAATACTCCATTTTTCTCTCTGTCTATGTCTTTATTAGCTTCTTTTAAGTCTTGACTAAAATTTTACCTTCTATATGAAATTTTCCCTGATCTCTCTTATTTATAGTTCCTTCCTTTTCTTCATTATTTCCTATTTATCTGGCATATGGCTTATTTGAATATATTTGCTTGTAGTCTCTCCCATTGGAATAGTGAGCTCTTTGAGGACAGGGACTGTCTTTTGCCTTTTTTGTATCCCCATTGTTTAGCATGCTGTCTAGAACATAGTAGATGCTTTAAAAAAGGATTGATTGATTTTATATCTGGCTACTAATATATGGTATTCTTTTTAACTTCAGACCTGGCACTCTATCATTCAATATCCATTTAAAATTCACTGTTTCCAAATTGGGACTCATTCTTTCCCCCCTTAATCCTTTCCTTTTCCTGTCTTTCCCCTGCCCAACTCCTTACCTTCTCTACTACTATAGAGAACAGTATCATCCTCTCAATCACTTGGGCTCACCACCTAGAACTCATTCTGGATCCCTCACAATCTCTTATTCAATTTATTGTCAAGGCTTATCAATTTCATGTTTACAACATCTCTCAAATACACTCCTTTCCTGTGATAGGTCTCTTATCACCTCACACTTTGATTATTACAATGTTCTAGTGGTGAGTTTACCTGCTCAAGTCTCTCCCTACTCTAATCTATCCTTCAATAAGCTACTAAACTGATTTTCCTGGAGTGCAGGTATGATCATGTCACAAGTAGATCCTACTCCAAAAACTCTTGCCTTCGGGATCAAGTACAAAATTCTTTGTTTGCCATTCAAAGCCCTTTATAATCCTACCTTTCCATCTTCTTCCACATTATGCTTCACAATGTACTCTTCCATCCAGTGAATCTGGCTTCTTGACTGTTCCAAGAACAAAACATTCCAATTCTTGGCTCTGAGTATTTAAAAACATCCAAAAGACATAATTTCTGGATAATTTAATAATTTTATTAATAATGCCTGCATTTTAATGAAAAGATAGTAATTTGGTCATCTGTTTTAGATCAAAGACTATTATGGTGGTGTGCTCACAGTTTATATATCCTTTTGGAAGATGTGCGTTCATTAGGATGGCAATCTGATTGGTTAACATTAAGAGAATAAATATTACAATGAGAGACTGGACCTGAACTTTGATTACATTATTTACTTCTAAGTTAGTCCCAGCCTAGGACAGACTATTCAAAGAGTTTCTCTCCACCCAAATCTAAGTGGAACACAACTGCTACCCTACTAGCATGGAGTCTGAATAGAGATTAGCTCAATTTACAAAGACCAAGTTCTTGAATTAGGATAAAAGAAAAAAAGGAGAAATCTGAATCTCCCTAAATTATTAGTTATTTGTAGTCATTTTTCTCATTCTTCCATTTAATTCCATTGAAAAGCACAATCTCCTCAATGAATCACTAACTGATAGGACAAGTACTTCAAGAGTTTGTAACTATAGCATTTATGAAAGGAGACAATGTGAGAGGAAAAGGGAAACATGAAGAAGTACTTAGACAAAATCAAAGAGGGCAATCCCCTTTGATAACATTGTGACAACAAAATGAATTTCCTCCTGTAACTCATTTAATCTCCTTTATGAATTTGGATGCTATGCCATTTTATGCACAGATATTTAGTATTGCTAATATTTTATTTGTCTATGGTACCTTTTAGCAAGATGTAGTTTCCTTTTAAACTAGATCTATTTTTGCTTTGTCTGATATAGGATCAATACCACTGTTTTTTTTTTTCTTTTTACTTTAGCTAAAGCATAATAGATTCTGATCCAATCCTTTACCTTCACTCTGTAAGTAAATAAGAGATGTTTCTTCTAGGATTTCTTTGTATTGTAGGATTCTAGTTTTTAATTGACTCTTCTATCTACCTCTATGTTGAGTGAGTTTATCCTATTCATAGTCACAGTTATGATTACTAGCTGTGTATTTCCCTCCAACTTATTTCCCCCCTGTTTATACTCCGCTCTCTCCATTCTCTCTTCACCTCTCTCTTGTCCCTTCTCACTAGTATTTTCCTTCTAGTAACTGCCTCCCTTTATATGCCCTGCCATGCAGACATGACTGAAGCAACTAAAGAATGATATATTGCTTTCTAATATCATGAGAAAAGCATAATTATCATCATATAATTGTGTTGAATATATATTTACTTGAAATAAAAAAGATCTCTTGGTTGACTTAGAGTTAACTCAAAATCCTTAGATGGGAAGGAGGAATTGGTCTTCCCCCTCTACAGAGGAAAGCTTACATAGAATTAATTAATCCTCAAACATTGAACGGGTGTTGATTTGAGGAGAATCTTAATATCAACTGTATCCTCAGCTACTTTCCTACAGATGATCCTGATGTATAATGAATTTCTAACAGGACCAGAAGTATCCTTATTTGTTTTATAACTCTCATGTTTTTAGTGATCCTCCTGCCTTATACGTCATTACCTTAGTACCTCTTGTTAACCCTCTTCCTATCATCTGCAATCCAACACATCTAATCCATTGTCAAGACCTTCATTTTGGGATGTGGGCTAAATAAATAAGAAAGAGGAGCAAAAAACATTGTCCTGAAGTGCCTGTGCATTTTCCTCAATATTTTTAGTATTGCCAGGTTGAATTTTGGCTTGGGCCAAGCAGCAAAACATTTACAAATGATCAATGAGAAACTAATGACAAAGTAACTGAATGGCCTGGGAGAAAACTAAAGGGCTCCTAGCTTTTCAGAAAAAGTTTTTTAAAAGTCACAATCAATTAAAAATGATATTATAAACAAATTAGAAGAACATAGGATAGTTTATCTCTCAGGTCTATAGAGGAGGAAGGAATTTGTGATCAAAGAAGAACTAGAGATCATTATTGATCACAAAATAGATAACTTGGATTATATTACATTAAAAAGTTTTTGTGCAAACAAAACTAATGCAGACAAGATTAGAAAAGAAGCAATAAACTGGGGAAACAGTTTTACCTTCAAAAGTTTTGATAAAGGCCTCATTTCTAAAATATATAGAAAATTGACTCAAATTTATAATAGTTCATGCCATTCTCTAAATGATAAATGATCTTTAGGAAATGAACAATTTTCAGATGAAGAAATTGAAACTATTTGTAGTCATATGAAAAGATGCTCGAAATCACTATTGATCAGAGAAATGCAAATTAAGACAACTCTGAAATAGCATTACACACCTCTCAGATGGGCTAAGATGACAGGAAACAATAATGACCAATGTTGGAGGGGATGTGGGAAAACTGGGACACTGATACATTGTTGGTAGAACTGTGTATGGATCCAACCATTCTGGAGAGCAATTTGGAATTATGCTCAAAAAGTTGTCAAACTGTGCATACCCTTTGAACCAGCAGTGTTTCTCCTGGGATTATATCCCAAAGAGATCTAAAAAAAGGGAAAGGGACCCACATATGCAAAAATGTTTGTGGCAGCCCTCTTTGTAGTGGCCAGAAACTGGAAAATGAATGGATGTCCATAGATTGGAGAATGGCTGAATGAGTTATAATATATGAATGTTATGGAATATTATTGTTCTATAAGAAATGACCATCAGGACAATTTCAGAGAACCCTGGAGAGATTTACATGAACTGATGCTGAGTGAAATGAGCAGAACCAGGAGATCATTATACACAGCAACAACAAGACTATACGATGATCAATTCTGATGAACGTGGCTCTTTTCAACAATGAGATGATTACTTATAATTTTGTGATGAAGAGAGCCATCTACACCCAGAGAGAGAACTGTAGAAACTGAATATGGACCACAACACAGCATTCTCACTCTCTCTGTTGTTGTTTGCTTGCATTTTGTTTTCTTTCTCAGTTTTTTTCTTCCTTCTTGATTTGATTTTTCTTGTGCAGCAAGATAATTGTATAAATATGTGTATGTATATATATATAGGATTTAATATATATTATAGCATATTTAATATGTATTTCACTACCTGCCAGCTGAAAGAGGGAGTGGGGGGCAGTAATTTGGAGATTAGGTAATGGGAAAATGTTTGAGAAAAAAATTAAATTACATAAAGATTTATTAATGAAAAAACATTTAAACCTTTGAATAAATCATGACTCTTGACATTAAGCTTTTACCATTTAGTTAAGAAATGAGGCCCTTTTATACAGAAACACAATTGGATGAAGCTCCTATATACTATTCAAGTTTTTATGTTCAAGTCAAACTGAAATATGGAGAATAGAGGAAAGCTCACCAACTGTTTAACTGCTTTAATACAGAGATGAAACAATTCTTTATGTGGTTGTATCTTTCAGGATAAATTTAGGGATGGAAAATTCTTTTAGGTCATTTAGTACAATTCTGTTATTGTATTGGTGAAGAAACTGGAACAGAAATGTAAAACAATCTGCCAAAGGTTACACGGGTGATTAAAACTAAGGCCAGCCGAATATGCTGTAAAATCTAATCTCAGAAGCCAGAACTAGGAAAATTTTAAACCAAAGAAATTATTTTTGATGGTGCCTTTAGATTTTATGACAACTAGATATTTTGGAATGGAGAATCCTTTTGGATTGCCTCAGCTAGTACTACAAAGAAAGAAATTGTATTATCACATTAGAATGTTGGAAAGCTCTCCTAAAAATTTTCTGGAGTCGATGGGAATGGACCTAGTCAAGACCCCAAGTTTTTACTTAGCAGAAATAGTGACTGTTAAGAGATGGAAGCTATTTTACATGTACTAACTTAAAGTGATCTTTTGCTTTGTGTCTCAGAGTTGAGTATTCCTCAGTTGGACATTACTGATGTTCATGGCAGCCTACTGAATATTCATCATATGGATCCATCATTCTTCTTTTTTTTTCTTCCCTTCCTTCAAAAGAAATTATCTACTTGCTTCTGGTGACCATTTTGGGGAAATGGAGGTGGGAGTAGGAAGTAGAAAATGCCTTACTCTGCTCTTGCCAGTACAGATCTATGGAAAGAATGATCCACAATGGATCATAGATTGAGGAAGCAGCTTTATAGGACAAATACTGCAGAATTTCCTTGATTGATGTAGTCAAAATTATAGAGTAGGAGTATTTGTAGAGGAGGCATTTTATCAATGGGTAATGGACTCTAAATTCAAAACTCTGATACTTAATAAATCAGTTAAATAGAAATGTTTAATTTTTTCTCATGAACTAAGTTAAAAATTTGCTCTCTCTCTCTTTTATTTATTTATTTATTTTTCAAAGAGACACGACCTACATTGACTTTCAAATATGAAAGACCTTTGGAATATAGAAAATAAGATATTATACTTTTGGAGCACAGACAGGGACTGTGTAATAAGAGCATGAAACCCAATGGAAGCAATAAAAGAAGGACTTCAAGACATATATCTTGAATTTGTCTTGACCTTTTTACCTTTTCTTTCAGCTAAACATAAAAGGAAAAACTCTTCCACCATTTGTTCAGAAAAGTAGAATCTTTTAGCTTATGTTTTATCTGTCCTTTCTTTTTCTGTAGGAGAAAAGAGTAGGAGTGTAGTAGTTCTTCAACTTTTCTGTAAACAGTAGTGAATAGGAAGCTACTCTTTAATAAGTAGAGGAGTTAGTATCAGTCTTTTATCTATTTTTCTTTTTTTCTTCTTTCTTCTAGAAAGTGGGAAGTCCTTGTATTAAGGTAGTTCCAAATGGGCATAGAGAAGTGATTCAGTAAGGTTCTCATTTTAACTGAGGAAGACATTTTAAAAGAAAGTAACTGACCTTTTCCCAGACTCCAGAAACTTTTTTTGAAATTTAGATGTTAAGAAGTATATAAAATGATTTGCTGAGGACATCAATTTAAAAGGAGAGAAAGTTTTCACTTTCAGTTATGCATGATAACTGTTTTTCTATCTCCATCTCTGTCTCAGTCTGTTTCTCTTTCTGGAACAATTAACACACTAAATGACCCCTAAGGAGTGGACCTAGTGAAGGCCCTCTATTCTACCCCTAACAGAAATAATGACTATTAAGAGATGGCAGCTGTATTACATGCATTAAATTAAAGCAATCTTTAATTGGCTCTTTTATTTTGTGTCTCACAGGTGATATTCCTGAGTTGAACATTTCTAGTATTCATGGTAGCCTTTTGAATTCTCATCACACAGAGTGACTGATTCTTCAATAGAAGCTGATTGGAAGCAGGAGCAATTTCCCACCTTAAAGAAGGTGGTCATTGACAGGAAAAGGAGCCCAAGCTCTAAACTAGCTGACCTCTTGAAGTTTTCTGAGTCATCAGTGTAGTAGACTATCTGGGAACCCAGTCACTGGTAGCAGGTATCAGAGTCCTGCTACAGGGAGACAATACTCAGATCAGTACAAGGGAGACTGAATAGGTCTTAGAACATAGAAAAGCATCGGAAGGGAGAAGTTATAGATGGAAAGTGAAAATACTTCAGTGCTTTGGACCGAACACAAGGGAACCATGGAAGGACCTATGGTAATGCATGGTCCTAGATAGTCAGCATTCAGAACCTGGAATATGAAAATAATGCTCAGTCCTATGCACTGGGTCATCTCCAAGTCCTAGCCCAGAGAGGCATTTCTCAGACATTGGCATAGGAAGGTATTTTTTTATTTTGACCCAAGGGAGAAGTTCTAGACCCTAGTATATGGGTAGCAGGCAGTGTCCAGGAAGAATAGCTAGCTCAGGATCCTAGAATACGTGGATTTCAGCAGAATGGACCCTGAAATGGACCTAATGGTAGCCCTTTATTTCCTGTAATCTGGAACTGATAAAATTCCATATTGCTGCCAGAAAAATCTTCTCAGAAAGGACTTGGAAGACCAAGGAGTAGAGTGGCTTGGGAATGTTTTATTTTCTAGAAATAAGAAGTAGGTGAAACTCTACTTAGCCCTTAAGGAAGAAAAGCAGTGTCTCATCAAGAATCTATAAAATGGGAAATAGGTGATATTCTTTCTTACCATGAGACTCAGGCAAGTGAACAGAGGAACACTGAATAAATGGTTGTAAAAAGGATGCTTTTCAATGTTCATGCTGGTATGGGAACAAAGAGCATGAAAAGAGATAATGACTTCTTAGCTACATGTGACCCTGACCTGTGATGAGATCTGTGAGTATGACAGAAGTGACGTTACCTGGCCCACTGTCCTGATGTTTCAGGTGTTACTGCTGTTCATGGTCCCTTTTCTCCATCAAGACCTACTGTACACTGCAAAGATTTAACATTATACAGATGTGAAAACTAACATCTGGGACTTAATTCTCTAAAGGTGGAAGGTAAAGCCTGGGATTTCTGGGTTTTGTTCTCTATTTTCTTTTACTCCTTCAAGTGCTTGCTACATTTTTTGTTGCCAATTTCTCTCTCTCTCTCTCTCTCTCTCTTTTCCTTTTACCTTGATTAAGCTCCTCTTTCAGTGTTGCCATGGTGAGCCTGGTAGGCTTTTCACATCCCTGGGATTAGAGTTGACCAGTAATGACCCTAAGGCGTGAAAAAGGTAATGGAAGGTTCTTTAGAAGACTTTTATGATTTTATCCCCAAAGGATGGAGTAGGATAAGAGCAATATTTACTAAGGTCTCTGCTATGTAAACTAGGTTTTTTTTTACTAAGCCCCTTTCATGTAGGCTAGGATATTTTTTCCTACAGCCCTATGTTCTAGCCCACTTAGAATAGACTAATTTTTCCTTAAAAGGAACTGTCTTTGATAGTTAATTAGTCCAGTGAGTTAGAACATAAACTATTGAAGTGACTTCCTGGTGACCTAAGTACAAAAGCTAGTTCATGAGAAAGAGAAAATCCCCCAAGAGTTGTTTCCTCAGTCTTGGCCAACACAGTCAGAGAAGCTGTATTCAATGAATCAATGCTGTAACTTCGCTGAATATCTTTTCCTTATTATGCTTATGTTTAAGTATATTCCTATTATTGATTTCTAAATGGTCTATGAATATCTTATTTCATTCTAATATCAAACTTAAGCTACCAGCTTGGATCAGATCTGAACTACTCAGGTCAGGAAAGTATTACTGGAAGCCATTAGTCTTTTTTTTTTTTCAAAAATTCTGGATGTTTTAGAGGACTGCAACTGCAATGAGTCAACAACGAAAAATATGATTTATCAGGCTAACAATAGTATAATAGGGTGAATTCAGAACTGTTAGAATGAAGAGATAAAAGAAAAGTCACTATTGTTAGATAAAAGAAAAGGCATTAATTGTTTGATATGAATTTGAAAGGAAATCATCAGTGGAGTACCCTATGAATCTATGTTCTGTTTAACAATTTTATCAGAGTCTGTGATGAAGATATGAATGCCTTTCAAATTTGCAGATGATGCAAAGCTAGGAGGGATGGTTAATTATTGAATAATAGAGTCCAGATCCAGAAAGATCTTTATAGATTTAAATCAGAACTTTTTAGGGTAAACACTGGTATGAAGACATCGGTGTAATGTCATAAGGTTAAAAATAAGGAGTAAAATTGATTACTTTCAATTCCTGAATTTGGTGGTAAATATTTCACTTTGAGTTGGTACTGATAAGGGAAAAAGGAAATTCACACCCCAAACTTACACATCCCCAAAAGACTTATTTAAAACTATTCAGGCCAAATAAAGCTTTAGGAGAACCATAGATATGATTGGGAAGCTTTAGTATTCAAAAATGAATGGGAATACTTGGAATTGGGACTATATTCCATAGAACCTGAGTAAGGTATGAATCTAACTAACTCCCTTCTCCTACCCTGAGGTGCTACAAAGGATAAAGGGATTATGCCCATGTGTGGAAGCGATAAGTTTATATATTTGTGATCATACCTTGTATGATCAGTAAGTAAATATTCTTTTAAAAAAGCTGTAGTACAGAATTTTAATTTTCTTTTTCTCATTTTTCAATGGAAGAGGGTAGGAAGTAGGAAGAAGAAAAGAAATAGTAATAGAGTACTAAAAAAAAAAAAAGGAAAAGAAAAAGGAAAGGAAGATTGTGATAGGACCTCAAACTACCAGGGTCCCCAATCTCCCTCTGCAATAAAGATTAGGTTTATCTTTCCCTGAAAGACAATAAAGCTATCATGGGGACTTGATTACTCTCTCAATGCAGCTTCCTGATAGATACTAGCTGTGTCAATATTGCCTTCTTGTCTCTTACTGGCACAAAAGGCCTTCCTACATGGATGCAAGGTCCTTCAGATTCAGTAGATATTACAAGACCAAAAAGTAATCTGAATCATGACTCAGATGACATAAGTCATATGACATCTGTCCATCTGCTGACCAAACATGCTTCCTTATGGAGATAAGAAGGGACTATGTCCAGCTAGTATCATTATTAGAATATGCTTGTTGAGTACCTTTCTATTCTATGGCTAATTTATCCTCCTTTAAACTATTGAATGACCTATAAGCATTTCATTTCATTCCAAAATTAAACCTGGATGAACAGTTTACTGACTTGAGTTAGGCTTGTCCTTACCAGGAGGTCATTGAAATATATACAAATATTCACAAAAAAGAAAACCAGAAGGAAATACAGATAAGAAGGAAAGCTTTGAAAATTACATGTTGAAATAATTATATCTTTAAAATAAAGAACAACCTGTATTTAAAAGATTCAATATTTCATGTTATCTTCTTTTGCTGTTCTTTGTTTTTGGAAATGCTTTTTTTGTTTGGAATTTGTTGTTTGCAGTAAAAAGTAATAATTCAAAAGTGGAAAAGAGAACTATTGAGATCAGACATGGAAAACATAGAAGTTAAAGTTTTCTTGGTCTTCCCACAGATTAAAATGCATACAGGATAAAGAATATTGTTATACATATTTAACATGTATTGATCTACCTGCCATCTAAGGGAGGGGGTAGGTGGAAGGAGGGCAAAAGTTGGAACAGAAGGTTTTGCAAGGGTCAATGCTGAAAAATTACCCATGCATATGTCTTGTAAATAAAAAAGTTATACTTTTAAAAAAAGCAAATTAAAAGGTTCATCTCAAAGCTTAAAAAAAGAAACAAAAAAAACCACATAGCTATAACTCTTTTAAAAAAGCCCAAGATAATATTATTTTGGCAGTTATCACGCATTGCTAATTCATATTAAATTTTCAAGTCCATTAAAACTCCATATGTTTTGAAGGCTGCTGAATGGTATAGTGACTAGAGCCGTGGCTCTGAAATCAGGAAGATCTGAGTTCAAATCTGACCTCAGATGCTTGATATTTTCTAGCTGTGTGACATCGGGCAAATCACTTCACTCCAACAGCCTCACTAAAAAAAAAAAGGAATGGTCACATGCTTATTATTTGTAGGAATTTTTTTTTTTAGTATAAATGAATGTTTTATCAGTGGTTTTCTGCATCAATTGCTATAATTATGTGCTTTAGAGTATTTTGTTTTCAATATGATCAACTAAGTTGTTTTCCTCATGTTTTCATATTTTTTTTAAAAAAATAAAAATCTATTTAGTTGGTGGGGAAAAAAAGAATATTGTTATAGAACTTTAGATAATGCTATCTGAGATCATGGCTATTTCCATTGAGGGCGTCATAATATTTTTAATCATTGGCTCAAATTCAACAGCATTGGAGTAATTTTTGTCTTTTCCCTTTTCCCCAGATCCCAAATTCAATGAATTATCAAGTCTTATTAATTCTGCAAAATCTCTTAAATCTATTTCTTTCCCTCCACTTATAATCCCATAATTTGAATGTGCCTTTCCTATTATTTTAATGATCTCCTAATTAGCCTTTCTGTTTCTAGGCTTTCATCTCTCCAATCCATCCTCCATATAGCTGCCAAATTTACATTCCTAAAACACACAATTAACCATGTTGTTTTCCTTTTCAAGAAGCTCCAGTGATTCCCTCTAGGTGAAAAAACACACAAATTCTTCAGTTTGACTTGTAAACACCATCACAGAATTTTTCAGTGGCAGGAACAACAAAGTGGGAGACTCTCCTCTCTGATAACCTTTACTCTTACTTTTCTAATTCCCTATTGGTTATTTTAACCACATCAACCAATTGGTTAATTTGCCACAGACGAATTAAACTCAACATGTCCCTTGAAGAGGCAGAGCCATAGTGGAGCTGCAGGGATGCACTATGCTCTCTTAATGACTAAACAAATTTTAGAATGCACAAAAATATGGATTGGAATAATTTTCTAGCCAAACACAATTTAGAAGGTCAGCAGGAAAGATCCATGGCACCAGGGTGGGAGTCCAGCAAGCACATGCAGGCTGCCTGAGCACAGCCCTGACTCTATTCTTGGCTAAGGAGGAATGAGCCTTGGAGCTTCTAAATCAGTAACAGGACTGATGATTTCCAGACTTTCCAGCCCAGAAACTAATGACAGCTTGAAAGGAGTAGGAAAGATTTGCCAGCAGAGTGAGAAGGCCTTGGGAAACCAGCACATCAGAAGTGGGCATGGGCAGAGATGGCAGTGGTCCTTCGGAGGTCTCAGTTCATAGGAGAGCTCTTTATTTCCACTGAGGAGGGACTCTCTTGCTTTGACATACTAGAACTTAGAGCCACAGTGGAGTGGGGAGACCTGCCTCACAGTTCCAGGACAGAAAAGAGTGCTCGTGGTCAAGTCCCTTGAAGGACTCTGAATATAGCTGCACAAAGCCTCTGAAGCTTGGGGCAGTACACCCTCCATCCTGGAAACAGAGCTCTATTTTAACAAAGAGTTTAAAGCCAAATAATAGGTGAAAAAAATGAGTAAGCAATAGAAAAAGATTGCCCAAAGTTACTATGGTGACAAGGAAAATCAAGACATATATTCAGAAGAAGATAACAAAGTCAAAACTCTTAAGTTCAAAGCCTCCAAGAAAAAAAAAAAAAAGATCTCAGGTCATGGAAAAATTCAACAGGGATTCTGGAAATTAAGTAAGAGAGGTAGAGGAAAAATTGGAAAGAGAAATGGGAGATGTGCAAAAGGAAATACAAAAAGGTAATGAGGAAAAAATTCCTTAAAAGACAATATTGGTTGAATAGAAAAGAAGGTACAAAAGCTCATTAAGAAAAATAATTCCTTGAAAATTAGAATTGAGCAAATGGAAGCTAATGACTTTATGAGAAATCAAGAAACAGTAAAATGAAACTAAAAGATGAAAAAAATAGAAAATAATGTGAAATATCTCATTGAAAAAAACAACTAATCTGGAAAATAGATTCAAGAGAGATAATTTAAAAATTATTGGTCTACTTGAAAACAATGATCAAAAAAAGGAGCCTAGACATCACCTTTCAAGAAATTATCAAGGAAAACTTCTTGATGTTCTAGAATCAGAAGGTAAAATAGAAATTGAAAGAATTCACCAATTACATCTTGAAAGGCATCCCAAGATGCAAACTCTCAAGAATATTGTAGCCAAATTTCAGAACTTCTAGCTCAAAAAGAAAATATTGTAAGCATCTAGAAACAAGTCGAGTATAGTCAAGCCACAGCCAAGATAACATAAGATTTATCAGTTTCTACATTAAAAGATCAGAAGGCTTAGAATACTACATTCCAGAGAGCAATGGAACTAGGATTACAATCAAGAATCACCTACCCAGCAAAACTAAGTATAATATTTGAGGAGAAAAAGTGGATATTCAGTGAAATAGAGGAATTTCAAGTATTCATAATGAAAAGACCAGAGATGAGTAGAAAATCTGATTTTCAAATACAGGACTCAGGAGAAACTTAAGGAGGTAATTAGAAAAGGGATATCATAAAGGAGTTAGGTTTGTATGTTTAAATCCCTACATGGGAGAATCATACTTGTCACTCAGAAGAACTTTCTCATTATTATGGCAGTTAGAGGAAGTATATATAGACAGAGGGCACAGGTGTAAGTTGAATATGAAAGGACAATATTTAAAAAATAAAATTAAGGAATTAGAGAGGAATATATTGGGAGAATGGGAAAGAAAGAGATGAAATGGTATCAATTTTCTTCCATAAAAGAGGCAAGAAAAAACTTTCACAGTAAAGGGGAAGGTGGAGGGAAATGGAACTTTTTTAAAAATCAGAATTGGTTCAAAGAGTAAATAATATACACTCAATATGGGTATAGAAATCTATTTTAACCCGCAGGAAAGTAGGAGAGGAAAGGGATATGGGAAGGTGGGAGGGTGATACAGAAGAGAGGGCATATTGGGAGGAGGGTGATAGAAGAGAGGGCATATTGGGGGAGGGAGTGGTCAGAAACAAGACCCTTTTGAGAAAATACAGGGAGAAAGGAAAGAGAATAGAATAAATAGGGACAGGGGAATACAGTTATCAATAGTAATTGGGAAAAGAATTTTGAAGCGTTTCTCTGATGAAGGCCTCATTTCTCAAATGTTTAGGGAACTGAGTCAAATTATTTAAAAAAAACTCCAATTGATAAATGATCAAAAGATATGAGTTATGCTCAAAGGGTATATAATCATGCTTATCTTTTATCTTTTGACCTAACAATACCATAACTACACATGAATCTCCAAAGAGATTTTTTAAAAAAGATATGAACATATATATATATATTCATAGCAGCTCTTTTTAGAATTGAAAAGTGAGGGACTGACCATCAATTGGAGAATGGCTGGATAAATTGTAGTATATGATTATGATGGATTATAGTTCTATGGGAAATGATGAGTAGGATGCTCTCAGAAAAACCTGGAAAATCTTCCATGAATTCAAAGTAAAATGTACTGCATACAAAGTAATAACTATGTTGTGGGATGATCAGCTGTGAATGGCTGGTATTCTCAGCAATACAACAATTCATGACTACTCTGAAGGACTTGTGATGAAAAATACTTTTCATGCCCAGAAAAAGAACTGATTATGTCTAAATACAGATTCAAGCATATTCTTTTTTTTAATTACTTTACTTTTTTTTGAAAAAAAATTTTGAGGGGAGAAATGTGTTTTCTTTTGTAACATGACTTTTATGGAAATGTTTTGCATAATTTCACATGTGTCTTCTTAATGGGAATGGGGTGAGAAGAAAGGGAGAGAATCTGGAATTCAAAGTTTTAAAAACAAATGTAAACAATTGTTTTACATGTAACTAGGGAGAATAAAAATATTAAACATCAAATTCAACATGTCCAAAACTAGTCATTATTTTCCCTCTAAATCTTCTTCTTTTCTTCCTAAAAACTAGGGCACTCCTTATTACAGTCCAGGACTCTTCCTGACCCAAGCTCCAAACTTAGGTGTCATCCTCAGTACCTCACTATCTTTCCCTCTACCTCCCACCCATTCTCCTTATTCCATCTGTTGCTACGATCTGTTGATTTTACTGCCATAACATTGCTCAATTGTGCTCTTTCTCTTCTTTTGACATTGCTGTCATTCTGGTGCAGGCCCTCATGTTCTTATAACTGTATAACTTGAATAATCTGCTGATCTATCTGTCTCACATCTCTCCTCACTCTAATCTACCCTCCACTCAGTTGTCAAATTAATTTTCTTAAAGCATAGATCTGACTATATCTCACACATCTTCAACAAATTCCAAGGGCTCTTCATTATTTCCACAATCAAGTATAAAATCTTTTTCTTGTCTTTTAAAGCCTTTCATAAATGGGTTCCCTCTTGCCTTCTGTTTTTCTTACATTTTACTTCTCTTTGCCTACTCTGATCCAGTAATACTGTCCTCCTTGTTGAGCTTGATAAAAATACTTGCTATGGGCCAGAACTTGAAACAAGGTGCTAAGTCAGTGGAATTGATAGAGACAATGATTTTTTTAGCAGGGTGTTTAACAGTTCTCTAGTTCAGTACATGTACTTAGTACTTACTATAGTTCCACAAGATTCACATCTTTAAGAGAGCATATATGAGCTAGGAGCCTCAACCAGGATTCAGTTGGGGAGATTCAGAATCCAGAGCTCAAGCTCTTGGTACCAAGACTACAGAAGACTTCTAAGAAAGCTAACTGGGCAGCAGGAAAGGAGACAAGACTTGGAAAGAGACAATAAAGGATTTGGACTTTATAATTGGTTGCATTTGGAGTGATTACTGAACTGAAATGAAGGCTGCCTCCAGAGACCCCAAGGAACCCCAACAAGAGAATATTATATTTTAGAGAAGAATATTACAGATACTGGAATTACCATTTAGTTCTTCAGATAATTTTACAGATGAGAAAATTGAGGCAAATAGAGTTAAGAGACTTGCCCAGGGTCACACAGCTAGTAAGTGTTTGAGGCCAGATTTGAACTCATCTTTCTTACTTTAAACCTAGAGTTCAATCCACTGAGTCACCTAGTTGCCCAACAAAACTTATAGATGTAGCAAATGCATATCTTAGGGTAAATTATGGAAAGAAGGAAGAAATCAGCTTATAACTTCACCAACAATGCATTCATATTTTCCCACATCTCCTCCAACAGTTATTATCTTGCCCTGCCATCTTAGCCAATCTGAGCAGTATGAGGTGGTACCTCACAATTGTTTTAATTTGCATTTCTCTAATCAATAGTGATTTGGAACATTTTTTCATATGACTATAGATAGTCTTAATTTCTTCATCTGAAAATTATCTATTCATATTGGTTGGTATGGCAAGTCCTAACTCAAAATGACTACTCAGAGATTTCTTAAAGTGAAGAATCAGAAACTTTATTAGAATCTTGTGAGAAGCGCATGGTCCACTCAATGGAGTTCTCCAGAGAGAGGGAGGCCCATTTTCACAGAAGTTAAAGGTGATTATATAGTCATAAAACACAAGAATCTATGCCCCTCCCCCTTCTTATCCAATTTATTTTCACTACCTTGCTCAATACTTGCTTAAGTGGAAATAGCACAGGTTTGCTAAATTCTAGTCAGGCTAATATAGTTGACTATTGCAGATGGGTTTACCTAAGTTTATCAATTTTATAAGGTTTACAAATGCTTACTTGAGCTAGTATGAACATTCTATTATAAGGTTTGTACAAAAAATTTCATTTTCCAAACCCATCATAGGTTCGATCTACCTCAGTTAATAATTTTATGAGAAACTACATAACCCCTCAAAATAAGGAAATTTATTTAGAAGTAAATAATCCATTAAGCCAGAGGAGTTAGAAGGTTTAACTAAGGAGACTTAGTTTACCTCAGGTTTCCTCAACTAACAAATAGAGATAGCATCTCAAGGCCATTAAATAATTAGTCATGTTTTTCTCTAAGCAGTTAAGTAAAGGTTCAGAAAGTTATCTCAAGTATTTCTGCGAGAAGAACAAGTCTTTTACTCTTCTTCTCAGAGCCTTAATAATTAACAGATCCTTTCTGCTGAGTCTTGAATTTCTAGCAATTATTATTCTGAGAAATCCTCAGTTTCCCATTTCACTCAATATCCTTTGACTATTTATAAATTGGAGAATAGGTTGTATTCCTATCAATTTGAATCAGTTGGCTAATCCAATTTTTAAAAGAGAAAGGAAAATCAAACCGTTTATGTTTAAAAAGAGAATACATGTAGCAACTAAATCAGAAATAAAGAAAATTTTCAGAAAATATTTTCCCTATGCTATCAAAACTGATAACTTAAAGGATAAAATCTCCCAAATAATGAAAAAAGAAATAGAATAATTAAACAACAAACTACCAGAAAAAGAAACTGAAGTTCATAAGTGAACTCTAAAAGGGGTGGAGAAACTTTAGCACCAAATGGATTTATTTGCAAGCTCTATCAAATATTCAAGGAACAATTAAGTCTAAAATTACATAAAGTGTTTATAATAATGGGAAAATATAGTACCCTTCCAATTATGATAAAAATTTATCTTGATATCTAAAGTAGGAAGAAGTAAATCAGAATTAAAAAAAACAGAAAAATATCATTATTCAACTAATCAATTAGAAATAATTTCAATCTTTATCACTAATCAGTGAAAAAAATTTAATTAAGTATAAGCAAATAGGCTAAACTAATATGTTAGAAAATTCATGCCAAATAACCAAATTATATTTATAATGGGAATATGACTTGATTCCATATAAGGACAGCTATAAATATGACAAATTATGTTAATAATATAAATTATAAAAATTATATCTCTTATGACCTATTATATAAAAATCTATTATATCAATTGATGCTGAAAAGGCTTTTGACAAATTCTAACATCAGCTTCTGATAAAACTCTAGAAGATAAAAAAAATGGGCTTTACTATCGTAAATCATATCTAGTTAAAACAAAGAGGAAATATATGTGATGAAGAAATGGAGGAATATATATATATAAAATGGAGAAAAGCTAGAGACCTTTCTAATAAGATAAGTTATAAATCAAGGATGTTCATTATCACCATCACTATTTAACATAGTCTAGTAATGCTAACTATAGCAAGTTTACAGGAAGGAGAAATTAACAGAACAAGCATAAACACAGAAGAAACAAAATAATTGCTCTTTAAAAAAGTAGCTGATGTGATTATTTACTTAGAAGAGCTTAAAGAGAAAAACAAATTTACTAAATCATTAATTTCAATAAAGCTACAGGATATAAAATAAATACATGTAAGTTATCAGTATTTCTACATATTACCAACAAATATAACAGAAAGAATTGGAAAGAAATTCCATTCAAAATAACTGCAGAAGTTACAAATTGTTTAAGAATATATCAACTAAGAATTCACCATCCATGTCATTCTAAATATAAAATACTATTTGTAGAACTACAGATTTAGATCATTGAAGAAATATGTATTGCTTGATTTGGTTGAGTCAATATAATAAAAAGACAATATTAATTAAATTAATTTACCTATTAAATGCCTAAATTATTTTACACATTATAGCTTTAAAATGTTACTTCTTTATATTTTCAGTTGTACAACACTTTTGAGTAATGCCCATTATTTAAAATAATGCTTCTAGAGAGAGTACTTATCTTTGGATTCAAAAGTTATGCCCCTTAGCTCTTTAAGCAATGTTTTCTAAAATTGTTCTATATAAATAAATTGAAATTAAGATGTTCATATTCTAGTCAGACTTGCTATTCTGAGAATTTTATATCCCATCTCTTCCTTCTATTGTTTTTTCTCTTCTTAAAATTTTCTTATAGCTATGTTTTTAAAATATATTTAAAGACAGTTTTAAAACTATATTTCATTATATTTAAAGACAAAATTTGGGTTTTAAATTTTTATCCTTCCCTTCCTCATCACCTCTCTTTCTGAAAGAGTGAATAATTTGATATAGATTATGAGTGAAATAATATAAAATATATTTCCATATTAGTCATATCATTATAGAAGAAACAGAACAAAAGTAAAGGAAAAAACATGAAAAAATAAAATGCAAGTAATATGTTTTGATCAGACTCCATTAGTACGTTCTCTGGACTTTATGGCATTTTCTACCATGATTTCTTTGTAATTGTCTTGGATCATTGTATTGCTGAGAAGAGCTAAGTAATACTTAGTGGATCATCACACAATGTTGCTGTTACTGTGTACAATATTCTCCTCACAGAAGAGCTGATTCCCAAGCATTAGTTCCAGGGAAGAATGGTCAGCTGATGCTTAAAGCCCCCAGAAGAACCAAAAGGAGCAAGAGCATTTGTAAGGCAGTGGCTGAGAGTTCTAGTCAGGGGTCAGGATTGGAGAGGAGCACCTGAGGTCACTCATGAACAAAGGCACAGGGAAGAGAAACAGTGATCACCCTTGGCCTTGGATCATAACAAATTGAAATAACCCCAAAGTTAAAGTCACAGAGATATGGCTCAGAAAGCCAGACAATCAAAAACTTGAAGCTTGAGACATTATTCCCCACACCACAGGAGAAAAGCCTGACTCTAATATAAAATCACTAAAAAAAAAAAAATAGGTTATTAAAAAAAGAAAGCGAACAACTGAGAAAGAACCTGAATAGAGATATACTATGGTAATAGAGAAGATCAGTGTTCAAACTCAAAAGAAAATAAAGAGTCTCTATAAGCCTTCAAAGAAAACGTAAAATGGTCATAAGTCTTCAAAAATTTATTTGAAAAGCTTAAAAATCAAATTAGAGAGGTTGAAGAACAATCAGGAAAAAAATAAGAGTAAGAAAATTATAAAAGCAAAGTTAACCCATTAGAAAAAGAGATCTAAAAACTTACTGAAGAAAATAACTTCTTAAAAATTAGGATTGAACAAGAAAGTTAGTGACATAATAAGACATTAAAAGTAATAAAATAAATCAATAGAATGGAAAAATAGGAGAGATTATGCAACATTTCATTAGGAAAAAAGTGACTTAGAAAATAAGTAAGGGGAGATAACATAAGGACTTTTGGGCTACCTGAAAGCTATAGTTAAAAAAAAAAAAAGACTCTAGACACTATACTTCAAGAAATTACTAAGGGTAATTGAAATTTTAAAACTAGAGGATAAAACAGGAATTGAAAAAAAAAAAAAAAACCTATCCCTCACCAACTGAAAGAGATTTCAAAGTGAAGATTCATAGAAACATTGTAGTTAAGTTTTAGTTTCCAAGACAAGGAGAAAATATTATAGGCAAGGAAAAACAATTTAAATATTGGGGAAGGCACAGTCGGGAAGACACAAGGTTTAGCTGCTTCTGCATTAAAAGACCAAAGGGTATGGAATATGATATCCTGATATCATATCAGGAGTTGGGTTTACAACCTACTCAGCAAAACTAAGTGTAATCCTGCAAGGGAAAAAATTCAAATTTAATGAATTAAAGAACTTTCAGGTATTTTTGAGGAAAAGACCAGAATTGAGTTGAAAATATGACTTACAAGAATCAGGAGAAACATAAGAAGTGTAAACACAAGGAAACAAGGAAGGTTAAAGAAAAGAGAGAAAGAGACAGAGAGACACAGAGACATAGATACACAGAGAGAAACAGAGAGAGAGAGAGAGAGAGAGAAACAGAGAAAGAGAGAGACACAGAGAAACAGAATAGAGGGAAATACACAACTAGTAATCATAACTTTGAATGTGAAAAAGTTGAATTTATTCACAGAATGGAAAGGATAGCAGAATGGATCAAACCTAGAATTCAACAATATGTTGTTTGTGAGAAACACATTTAAAAATAAGAGTCACGTAAAGTAAAAATAAAGGGCTGGAGTAAAAGTTATAATGCTTCACAAATCAGGCTTGATGATCAGGATCTCACAGTTAAAAGAAAAATTGATTTAATTTTAAAATATAAGCAGAGAAATGACAATGATAAAAGATATGATAAATAAGGAAGTATCAATGTTCAACCTATATACCTCAAATGCCAATAGCATTCACATTTTTAAAGGAAAAAGTTAAATGAATTACAGGTGGAAATAGGTAGGAAAACTATAACAGTGAGGGATTTCAACTTTTCCCTTTCAGAAATAAATAAGTAGAACAAACGAAAAAAGAAGCTGAGAAGATGAATAGAATTTTGGATAAGCTAGAAATGATCTGGATAGAATTGAATGGCAATAAAAAGGAATTTAACTTTTTCTCAGCATTATATGAAACCTTTACAAAAATTGCCCATATATAAGGCCATAAAAACTTTATAGATAATTGTAGAAATGCAGAAATATTAAATACATTCTTTTCAAATGCTAATACAATAAAAATTACATTTAACAAAGGGTCATGGAAGTACATAAAATTAATTTTATCTATCAATTAATTTTATTGATGCTTAAAATGACTGGATTAAAACAGGCCATAGAAATAGTAATTTTATGAAAGAGAATAATGATGAGACAACTTAAGGGATTAAACAAAAACAGTAATCAGAGGAAAATTCATACCTCTAAATGCTTACATTAATCAAATAGAGAAAGATCAAATCAATAAGTTAGGAATACCATTTTAAAAAATTGAAAAAGAACAAATTAAAAATCTTCAAACACCCAACAGAAAATCCTAAAAATTAAAGGTGAGATTAAATAAAATTGAATTTAAGATTCTCTCTTAATTATTCAATTACTATGGGAACAATATTGTTCTTACTGTATATATAGTTCTCTTGGTACTACTCTTTTCACTCTTCAGTATTTCATAGATAACTATTGGTGATTTTCTAAAATCAATCAACTTATCATTTCTTATGGCACAGTAATATTCTATATATGCATAGTCATATACCACAACTTCAGTCATTTCTCAGTTGATGAATATCCTCTCAATTTCCAGTTCTCTGTGGTACAAATAACTGGTCTAAACCTAGTTTCTGCAATGTTTGATAGAATGTAAATGTTCTCTAGAATTCACTTGTAAATCTATATGGTCCAAATGTTTCCCTCCAACCCCCCCCCTTAGGAATCTCATTTATGGACTATTCACTTTCTTTTTCTAATACTGATTTATTTGCCCATTCCATTTCCTCTTCTTTTAATGTAGGCAGTTTATATTTTTATAAGTATTCTTCCATTCACTTAAATTGCTAAGTTGATTGGTATATAATTAGGTAAATAACTCTTTTTTCTTTTTCTTTTATTATTATTATTATTATATAGCTTTTTATTAAGAAGTTATATGCATGGGTAATTTTATAGCATTGACAATTGCCAAACCTTTTGTTCCAATTTTCCCCCTCCCCCAGATGGCAGGTTGACCAATACATGTTAAATATGTTAAAATATAAATTAAATACAAAATAAGTATACATGTCCAGTTATTTTGCTGTACAAAAAGAATCAGACTTTGAAATAGTGTACTATTAACCTGTGAAGGAAATCAAAAATGTAGGTGGACAAAAATAGATGGATTGGGAATTCTATATAATGGTTCTTAGTAGTCTTCCAGAGTTCTTTCGCTGGGTGTAACTGGTTCAATTCATTCCTGTTCCATTGGAACTGATTTAGTTCATCTCATTGCTGAGGATGGCCAGGTTCATCAGAATTGATCATCATATAGTATTGTTATTGAAATATATAAATATCTCCTGGTCCTGCTCATTTCACTCAGCATCAGTTCATGTAAGTCTCTCCAGGCCTTTCTGAAATCATCCTGCTGGTCATTTCTTACCGAACAATAATATTCCATAATATTCATATATCACAATTTATTCAGCCATTCTCCAATTGATGGGCATGCACTCAGTTTCCAGTTTCTGGCCACTACAAAGAGGGCTGCCACAAACATTCGTGCACATACAGGTCCCTTTCCCTTCTTTAAAATCTCTTTGGGATATAAACCCAGTAGAAACACTGCTGGATCGCAGGATGAATACAGAGAGGACTGGCGAAACTTACATGAACTGATGCTAAGTGAAATGAGCAGAACCAGGAGATCATTATACACTTCGACAACGATATTGTATGAGGACATATTTTGATGGAAGTGGATTTCTTTGACAAAGAGACCTGAGTTTCAATTGATAAATGACGGACAAAAGCAGCTACACCCAAAGAAAGAACACTGGGAAACGAATGTGAACTATCTGCATTTTTGTTTTTCTTCCCGGGTTATTTATACCTTCTGAATCCAATTCTCCCTATGCAACAAGAGAACTGTTCGGTTCTGCAAACATATATTGTATCTAGGATATACTGCAACAAATCCAACATATAAAGGACTGCTTGCCATCTAGGGGAGGGGGTGGAGGGAGGGAGGGAAAAAAAAAATCAGAACAGAAACGAGTGTCAATATAAAGTAATTATTAAATAAAAATTAAAAAAAAAAAAAAAGAAACACTGCTGGATCAAAGGATATGCACAGTTTGATAACTTTTTGAGCATAGTTCCAAATTGCTCTCCAGAATGGTTGGATGTGTTCACAATTCCACCAGCAATGCATCAGTGTCCCTGTTTTTCCCCATCTCCTCCAATATTCAGCATTATCTTTCCCTATCATTCTAGCCAATTTGACAGGTGTGTTGTGGTATCTCAGAATTGTCTTAATTTGCATTTCTCTGATTAATAATGATGGAGCATCTTTTCATATGGCTAGAAACAGTTTCAATTTCTTCAGTGAATTCTTCAGAGAATTGTCAATTCATATCCTTGGACCATTTATCAATTGGAGAATGGCTTGATTTCTTATAAATTAAAGTCAATTATTTATATATTTTGGAAAAGAGGCCTTTATCAGAACCTTTGACTATAAAAATGTTTTCCCAGTTTATTGCTTCCCTTCTAATCTTGTCTGCACTTGTTTGTACAAAAACTTTTCAATTTGATATAATCAAATTTTTCTATTTTGTGATCAGTAATGATTGCTAGTTCTTCTTTGGTCATAAATTCCTTCATCATCCATAGGTTTGAGAGGTAAACTATCCTATGTTCCTCTAATTTATTTATAATCTCATTCTTTATGCCTAGGTCATAAACTCATTTTGTCCTTATCTTAGTGTATAGTGTTAAGTGTGGATCAATGCCTAGTTTCTGCCATACTAGTTTCCAATTTTCCCAGCAATTTTTGTCAAACAGTGAGTTCTTATCCCAAAAGCTGGGGTCTTTGGGTTTGTCAAACACACAGGGGTCCTCAAACTTTTTAAATAGGGGGCCAATTCACTGTCCCTCAGACTATTGGAGGGCCAGACTATAGTAAAAACAAAAACTTTGTTTTGTGGGCCTTTAAATAAAAAAAAAATTCATAACCCTGGGGTGAGGGGGATAAACGTCCTTAGCTGCCAAATCTGGCCCGCGGGCCATAGTTTGAGGACCCCTGCACTAGAGTATTAAAGTTATTGACTGTTTTGTCCTTTGAACCTAACCTATTCCACTGATCAACTAGTCTATTTCTTGGCCAATACCAAATGGTTTTGGTAACTGCTGCTTTATAATATAATTTTAGATCTGGTACAGTTACGCCACCTTCATTTGATTTTTTTTTTCATTAATTCCCTTGAAATTCTTGACCTTTTGTTTTTCCATATGAACTTTGTTGTTATTTTTTCTAGGTCATCAAAGTAGTTTTTTGGGCATCTGATTGGTATAGCGCTAAATAAATTGATTTGTTTAGGTATTATTGTCATCTTTATTATTTTTGCTCGCCCTATCCAAGAGCATTTAATATTTTTCCAATTGGTTAGATCAGACTTAATTTGTGTGAAAAGCATTTTGTAGTTTTGCTCATAAAGTTTCTGATTTTCCCTTGGCAGATAGCTTTCTAAGTATTTTATACTATTAGTAATTATTTTAAATGGAATTTCTCTTTGTAGGTAAATAACTCTTAATAATTGCTTTCATTTCATCTTCATTAGTAGTATAGTCACCCTTTTCATTTTTGATACTAGTGGTTTGGTTTTCTCATTAAAAAATCCTATTTATGTATTTTATTGGATTTTTCATTGAATTAGTAAATAAAACGAGGCTAGTTTTATAAAAAGCCAATTAATTAAGGTACTCAGTTACATGAATATTCAAATCAAGTATGAAGGACCTATGAAGGAAGACTACCTACCACCAAAGAAAGAATATAGAAACATATCTTGTATAATTTCACACACACACACACACACACACACACACACACACACACTCGTGTGCGGGAGGGGTGTGTGGGTGTGTGTGGCCAATGATGGCCTTCTCTAGTGCAGGGTTGGGAGAGAGGGAAGGAAACAGCTTGGAACTCAAAATGTAACTAAATTTAAAAAAACACTAGAGAAGTTCAGAAAAGAAGTTTCCCCCTTCTCCTCTCCCAGGAGTTAGAGATGATATAAACAGTGTTAGGCAATTGGTGATATGTGCCTGTACCACAATTCTGATTTGATATAAAAATATGGATAGAATTAACAATTGAATGTGTAAAAGGTGATGAAATTACCAAATGAGATAGTACAGAAAGTAAAGAGAAGAGAGTCTTGAACTGACATAAATTAATAGATGTGGCATAGATGAAGAACTAGTAGAAGAGACTAGTAAATATTAGTCAGAAAGATAGAAAGAATAAGGAGAAAACAATGTAATAGACCAAAGAGCTTTTATCAGGAAAGATCAATCAGCAGAGTCAAATGATAAAGGAAAAATAAAAGGTCCCTTAGACTGGGCAATTAAGAGATCACTGGTAACTATAACAGCAAAAAAAAAAAAAAAAAAGAAAAGAAAAAGAAAAAGCCAATTAAAGGTGAAGTTTAAGAAAAAATATGTCAGGATGTAAAAGAAATCCTCTTCAAAAGTTGCATCGCAGTTGGAAGATTGTTCATTACATATCTAAGAGCATGTTTTATAATTTTCTTCATTTATTCACCTGGTCAATACTTGCGTGTCTGATAGAACTAGATTAAACAATCTATCTTCAGTTTTCAAAATGAAGAAATGACATATCCGATCTTCCAAAGTAGTACAACAGTCTTAATTTTTTTTTTTTTATGAGGAGAAACCAACAACCTTCCCAAACTCACTTTAGTCTCCTGCTCTCTGAACCCCGGTTTCTTCAATCATCAATATGAGAAGTGTGAGAATAAGCCTAACCCAAGAAGCTTTTATTAGTTTTTTAGTCTGAAAAGTCCGCACTTCTGGGACAAAAACACGTGTCAACTTTCAAGATAGCTATTACAAATAGCATTTGAAACATACCCAGAAATGAATCACAAGAGGTTGAAAAACTCCATAGAGTAGAATAGATGGCTGTAGTGGGGTGGTTGAAGAGAGGCTGGATTCTCTAAATGAAGGATGAACTCATCAAGGATGAAAAGTTCAAATAATAGTGCATTTTTAAAAGAACTTTTTCCCTCTGAGGTCGAACCAAAGCAGTTCTCTTATAAAAGTCCCTTGGCATTTGAAACTTTTCTTACAATTTAAGAGATTTTTCTATTATAGCTTTTCCAAAGACCCACATTGTGTCCCTACTCTATCCTGGGAGTTTCCCTAAAACAGGCAGCGCCAGAGAACAGTCTGGCTCTAAGACAGAGCCCATGCAACTCAGGACCAGGAACGATTCGAGGTTAGAACATACTGTTCTCTCTTCTCTCAAAGGCTTTCGCAGCGTTTGACAAATTTCCCCCTATCCCACTCCCAACTCTTCCTTCCCTGACTCTACGTTTTTAACAGACTCTTGGAGCCACACTTTATTGTTGACTGAGTCTATAATTTTAGTTAGAGTGACATTTTTATAGCTGAGTGGTACACACCTTCCAGTCCACAAGGGGAAAAAATCTTGTTTAACAGAAAATGAGAGACACCCGCCAAATCCCCAGAGCTTTTTCCACATTGCCAGAGAAATCTGACGCTTTGCTCCTCCCTTTAAAAAAAAAAATAAGCCAACCCAAATAAATAATAATGATTCGTTTCCCCAGCGGCCTTTTCCCATGGTCCTTAGTCCCCTTTCCTCCGTCTCCACCCTCTCTGGCTTGCTTTAGTTCCGTGGGAGACTGGCTGGGGAGCGGGAGGTAGTTGCTTAGTCTCCTAGACCAAGTCCAGCTGCTGCTGTCCGGCGGCAGTAAAGAGCAGAGCAGAGCAGAAGAAGCATAGTAAAGATTGGATTGCTTGCCTCCCTGCTCTTCTTCACGATGTTTCCCAGTGCTTTATCTGCCCGTACTGGCGTATACTGGGATATACTGGGCTCTTCGGCACTACTGGACACAGCTCCAGGCTTTGGAAACCTGGGAAAGAGTTTCCTAATTGAGAACTTGCTGCGGGCTAGAGACTCTCCATCGTGTCTTCCAGCTCCTCCTCCCTTAGCTCCCTTAGCGGCAGCCACAGACACCACGGCGAAAATGCCGGAGCATCCCCTCCCTTCCAGCCCGTTACCCCTCAAATTGTGCCTTGGAGGAGAACAAATCGGGAGTCCTTATCGGACTCATTGGGCTTTTCAAGTGCTTAATCCTTCGACTGACAGCAGTCAGCTGCCAGGCCTGGCTCGGGAAGACCAAGGTGGTGTCTTCCAACTCGCTGTCCCAGGTGAGATCCCTCCTTTCCTAAATCTAATTCTTCAAAGCCCCAGGCTAACTGTGGACAATCTAGGAAACTGCAGAAACTGTTTCTGGGGCGCGTAGTTTCTGTTGCTACTGCCCCTAACTTATATTGATTGGATGGGACATCACCTTTACTGTAGTTGTCACCTTAAGGGTCTTGGAAGAAGCTACAAAACGTTTTTCTCTTTGCTAGAGCTACACCTTTTCCTTTCTTTTTATAAATTAACTAGGGATTAGGAACACTTTAATTCTGGCCTTTGGGGGTGTTCTGGTGGCTCTGTGCTAGGAGAAGTGGGGGTGGGGCATGGTGAGAAGTAGACTTGGTGGTCCAGTCCGCAGACACAGTTTAGTGTTTTCTTGCTGTCTGCCTCTGTCTCTCTCTATTTTAATTCTCCGTGCACCTAGTTGGAGGTAGGAAGAAACATTCTAAGTTTCAAGCCAAGTAGGTAGTTTTCCCGGGGGGTTTAAAAATAACTACTTTGAGAATTCTTTGTGATGGATATTTCCAACCTCTATTAACGGAACTAAAAGAAAGGAAAAGACAGACTGTCTCTCCTCCTCTTCCCCCCTCCTTCCTATCTCCTCCCGCTCTAGTTTGTGAAGACTTTAGAAAAGTCCAGATCTGGATGGTGAAAAGTGATTTTGGAAGTGGAGAAGTAACTTTATAACTATAATAGAACAGGTACACATTGGGCTGCATAAATTTTTAAAAATTGAAACTATGTAGTAATCATTCTTTTTGTTATTGTTTTTCTGAATTTGGTTAATAAACTCTTCTATGGATCTTATTGTAAAAGCTCCTAAAGAAAATCTAATATTAATGATCTCACATAATTTTGATGAAAACAACCATTGTTTTTTCCAGTTTAATGTGATTCCTGATGGAAAGGGAACAGGTATCAAGTTCCACAGCCAGATTCTTCTTTATGCCAACAATGAAATTCTAATTAATCATTTTTGCCCTTTGGAGAGGAAGAGGATGATTCAGGTGACTGCTATTTTTGCTGGTTTGAAAGGTCACTTATTAGCTTCTTTGAAGTATCAGACAGCATTTGTTATAGGGATTTAGAGTTTTTTTTTCTTTTCTTCTAAAGACAAAATTTATATTAAAATATTAAGAAAATTAGAAATGTATAAAATATCAAGTGGAAGAAATCTATTCATTATGAACCTTGCATTTGTAAACAGCAGAGAATTAACATTCCGAATCTCTTTTGGGTAATTTGGCCTGTAAGCATTCTTGACTATTTCTAGTATTTGTAAATTAATCCTGCCCAGGTGTGATTCTACAAAAGCCACACAAGTTACCTCTTCAAGGAAATAATTTTTTAAAAATGTGTTAAGTTTAATGAATGCTATAAATATGTACATATTTAAATGAACTGAAATAGTTTTCAACTTGCATATCAAAACATTAAATAACCAAGGACATTTCCTGGAACTATTTAGATGGTAAGATAAAAACAAGTCTTTTTTCAAATTAAAATGTAAAAATATTAGTTTTATTTGTATTTGAAAATATGTTCCCTTAATTATTACTTAAGTAATTTATTATTAGAAATTTCTTGATGTTGTTAATTTTTATCTTAAAATACAATTTCTTGTTAATGACTAAATCAAATAGTTTTAATTCATTTTAAAATCTGAAGAGGAATAAAAATTAAAAGTGATGGAAAAGGTTGGTTGTACATTTATACTGTTTTAACAGTTTTTATATAGAAAACAGTTTTTCCTACTTATGAATTTTGTAGAATTTTTTTAGAATAATAGTTAGGATTTATGAAGTATTTTCTAGTTTACTGATTTTAGTTTTTAAGCCTGTAATTTTTGCTTTAGCTAAGAAGCAGGCTAATTTGATTTAATACATAGAAATTAGAAAGGGATATACTTTAATATGCATATATGTTATGTAAGAGACTGATATACTACAAATTATCTAAATTTTTATTGAAAAAAAATTATGACTCTTTTAAAGAATTATTAAATTAAGTGAGAACATCAAATCTTTTGATTTAAATGTTTGAGCATATTGCTTAGCTTTTAGTTTTTCTTAAATTAAAAAAATGTTGACTACCATTCCCAAAGCTTTAAAACTTTTAAAGATGGCCATATCTTAGAAATTCTATTCAAATTAATCTATTGAATCAGGGACATAGAATACATTTTCGAACAGAAGATAATTCTGGTCACTGATTCTATAAAATGCTTGAGAAAATTGGTTTTTAAGTCAACAATGATAATCTCTATAGATAATATAAACACATTCAAATTATTTTCATTCTGAGGATTAGCTAAAGCTTTACATCATACATAATGTTGGGGAGATAAATTTCTGCAATCTACTAATAAAATGGTTGAATTAAGTCAGGTTCACATTTTATATGAGATTACCTAGAGAATGATTAGAATGAACTTGAATTACAGAATTACATATTATATTATAATACAGCAAGTGAATAAAAGAAGGGATATGACAGCACATAAGAATATGTATACTCATGGATTTAATAAGAAAACAATGTTTTATTTCTGCCATAAGACTTAGTGATAGTTTTCTTTTAAAACATAGAATAATGAATCAAATTATGTGTATACTGCATACTGTTCTCTCCAGTACCTTGCACCCTCTTCTGTGGAATATCTCAGCCATGCCTTATTCCCACCATGTTAAACTTCACTCCTCCTGTGATATCACTAATCCTCTTCAAAAATGAAAGATGAACAACAACTCATGTACTTCTAAATGGAACTAGAGAAAATAATGAAATTGTGTCAATTTCCTCTTCAGATTTATTGCATAATTTAATTGCCATTTACTGAGGCAAGGCAATATCTTTCACCTCCCAAATTGATTAACTGGTTTTTCTGAAACGTCTTTTAGCATTCTGACTCTCTCATTTGAGAAAGAAAAGGGAGAAGGGAATAAGCATTTATATAACATCCACTATGTGTTTGGTACTGCACTAACCTTTTACAAATATTATCTCATTTGATCCTTAAAACAATCCTGATTACAGTTGAGGAAATTGAAGCAAGCAGAAGTTAGAGGATTGTCCAGGGTTACACAGTTGCTAAGTATCTGAGGCCAGATTTAAATTGTTTTCTATACTCCAGGCTCAGTGTTCTATCCTCTGTGCCACTAACTGTCTCTGAGAACCTTATCTCATTTCTTATTTTAATAAAAACTTTTTATTTTAAAAAATATATGCAAAGATAGTTTTCAGCATTCATTCTTGCAAAACCTTGTATTCCAATTTTTTCCTCTCCCTTCTCCCCACCCTTCCCCTAGATGGCAAGAAATCCAATATATGTTAAACATGTGCAATTCTTCCATACATATTTCCACAATTATTATGCTGCACGAGAAAAATCTGATCAAAAGGGAAAAATGAGAACGAAAATGAAAAGCAAGCAAATAATAACAAAAAAGGTAATAAAACTATGTTGTGATCCAAATTCAGTCCCACAGTCCTCCCTCTGGATATAGATGACTCTCCATCACAAGTCTATTGGAAATAGTTTGTCATTTCTTATTTTTAAGAAGGAGGATTTGTGAAAAATTCCCTCTTTCCTCCTCCACATCTCACATAGCAGATGCCTTTTCCCATCTTTTTCACTCCTGTCTCACACAAAGAAGTTCTTTCTCCTTGTCAAGAAATCCTTCTACAAATATAAGTGATCCCTTTCCAGAAGATGACCTCTTCTATCATCCCACTTCTCATTCATCTTCAGTACCCCTGTTTACTGGCTGCTTTCTTTCTGCTTATAAACACACTCAAGTCTCTTTCATCCTTCCCAAAACCTCACTTGATCTATCCATCCCACATGAGTATTATACCATGTCTTTCTTTTATAAGCTAAACTTGTGAGAGCAATATACAATCAGCATCTCAAATTCCTTTCCTATTTCTTTCTCCTTAACTGCAACCTGACTTCTGATCTCATCATTCAAGTGAAACTATTCTCTCCAAATTTACCAGTGATTTATTTTTCAGTTGCCAAATTCAATGACTTTTTCTCAATCTTCATTCTTGACCTCTCAGGAGCAATTGACCCTAACAAAAATCTTCTCTTTGATATTTTCTTGCTGCTTCTGTTTTATTTCTATTCCTGGATGTCTGACCACTATTTCACAATCACTTTGTTTTCTTTTCCATCAGGTCATACCCAATAATAGTGTCTTCTCAGGTTCTCTCCTGAGCATTCTATTCTTCTCTCTCTATATTATTTCACTTGGTAATTTTATCAGCTCCCAAGGATTCAATTAGGCATTTTGAGATCTATTTCTCTATTGCTCTCCTCTATTGATTTTTAGCTTCACATCTCCAACCATTCCCTAGTTAAACTCAATAGATCCAAACCAACTCATTATCTTTTCCTAAAATTCTTCCTTCCTCCTAAGTTTTCCATTATTATTAAAGGTACCACTATGGTCCCAATCACCCAGGCTCCAAATGTTGATGTCAAACACAACTCCTCATGCAAACTCAACTCCTATCTAATCTGTTGCAAAAATGTATTGATTTTGCTTTCATTATTTCTCTTATCTTCTCTCTTTTTATCTTCATTGACAATACTCTGGTACAGGCTCTTATCACCTCATAGCAAGACTATTCTAATAATTTTCTGGTTATTTTGTTTTTGTTTTTTGCTTCAATTCATTTCCAATCCAATTCATTTTTTCATTCACCTATCAAATAAATTTTCCTAAAACACAGATTTGACCATGTTTCACCCATCTTCAGGAAAGTCCACTGGCTTTCATTTACCTCCAGGATCAAATAAAACATATTTTGCTTGACTTTTAAAGTCCTTCATAAGCAAGCCCTTTCTACTTTTTCACTTTTCTTACACTTGTGACATTGAATTTGATATTCTGTTCACAAGACACTCTGTCTCTGTAAACAACAGTGTAACTACTTAAATTCAATATAACTATAATATTATATATACTTTTGGTTTCAAGACCTATATCTGCTTCTCACTAATTTTATGACTTGGGAAAATTACCTCTCTCATACTCTGTTTCCATAATTATAAAATGAAGTGATTCTCAGTCAACAAGCATTTAAGTATTTATCTATGTATAAGGTAATGCACTAAGCTTTGGGGATACAAAGAAAGTAAAAAATGAAGTCTTTACCATTATAAAACTTACAATCTTGTGGGAGAGCACAACATGAAAATAACTATATATAAATACAAGATAATATAAAATATAAATGGAAAATAATCTCTTAGAGAAGGCACTAGAAGTGGGAGGGACTTGGAAAGGCTTCTTGAGGAAGTTGGAATTTGACTTGAGTTCTAGTTGAAACTAGGGAACAACCAATAAAAACAAAGAGTGGGAAAATGGAATATCATATGCCAGGAATAGTAAATAGGCTATTATAAGCTCTTCCAGGTATAATATTCCAGTTCAAATTTAACTGAAATTTTAATGTAGATATATACATATATATTTATACACAGATATATATATATATATATATATATATATCTCCATACATATTCATTTACTTTGTTGTTGTTCATTCATTTCAGTTGAAAATATATTTGTGATCCTATATGGGGTTTTCTTGGCCAAAATACTAGAGTGGTTAACCATTTCTTTCTCTTTCTCATTTTACAGATGAGAAACTGAGACAAACAGGGTTAAGTGACTACTTGCACAGCATCACACAGTTGGAAAGTTTGAAAAGATAATTCTGTCTCCAGCCTCAGCATTCTATCTAGTGTACCACCTAACTGTCCACATACATATGTGTATATATATGTATATACACACACACATATATATATGTGTATGTATATTTTTGGTTACCTGATTCCTCCTGCATTTCTTAAAAAAAAACACACACACATTAACAAGAATATAGAAACTACCTAAGCATTGGTAAATTGGATACGTTTTGTACACTAAATATGTCTTTAGAACTATTATAAAGAATGATAAAAATCAAATATACTCCCATATGTAGTTTATTGATGATTAATAATCCCAAATGTGGCTTTAAAAAGCCAAAGTTCTGTTTTGTTTGTGGATTGATGATCCTTATCATACAGTAATCTGATGACTGTGTGAAGCCTATAGGTTCTTGAGTAATATTACCCACCTGAAGCCATTATTTTAATTATTGCATGCTGTAAAAATATGGAGACATATATCTTTTTTGTTTTCTCATCTATTCAAACAAACCAAAATAAGCAACCAAATTTTGGGAAGAAAAGGTCTGGATTATAGGTTATTTGGATGGGAATACAGTGTAAGAAGCCAGAAAAGTAGAAAGGGATCAGGTTGTGAAGGTCTTTATATACCTAACAGAGTTTTATAAAATTCTAGATATAATAGGGAGCCATTAGAATTTGAGATGGGGTTGGGGTGGTTCTATAGTCAGACCTACAATTTAGGAAAATTTCTTTGGCAGTTGAGTAGAAGTTGAAATGGATCATTGAAATGGAGTGAGGAGAGATCTTCTTCCTGGCTTTAAATGAGGATCAATAGACTTGGGAGGGGAAAAAAAAGAACACTAGCAAAAATATCAAAAAATTTTCACTAAATATCGTAACCTCACAAAGAGAGCTTCTAATTTATAAAAATTGTCATCAATTTGCTTAAAAAATGCCTCTTCATCAAAGAGACTGGTCTGAGGTTGGTATTTATTAGCACTGAAAAATTACAGTTCCTCTGCTTTGACCCCAAAGCTGTGAAAATTCAAATTTAAATGGAACAATAGTCTTGTGTAGCTTTACATTCATTAGTTATATTTAAGGAATATTTTGAGATTATTTTGGATGAAACATGCTCTATACTTATATTGAAATGAAGATATTCTGCATAAGACCACAGTCATTTCATTCTCCCTTTGTTTCATCAAACTTTATTTTTCTTGTGGTAGCATCCCATGATTGACATATATAATTTTAGTTCTCTTTAATATGTTATTTTAAGGTGATTTGACCCAAATGTTTTGGTTTATTTAGGAACATTAGATAAATTTTCCCTTAATGATTTTTTGCTTTTATAATGTTAGTGTAGACCTTTTATGTCAGTTTGTCATTTCTTTGCGACTGAGATTACTAATGCCTTAAGAATAACAGAAAGAAAAACTCCTGATTTTTGCATCAGAATATTTGTTGAATATTTGCACTACTCTATATTAATTTTATTGTTTCTCAAAAAATGTATAGCCATTCAGTTTTTACCTTAACACAGAAATGTATTTATTAACCTGTTTCTCATCTCATTCAAAATTATTTGAATCTATTTTTAGTAATGTTTCTGCTTTACTGAAATCTTTAAATTTACTTTATATGTTTTCCAGCTAAAATATTTGAATTGTCAGTAAAGTTGATTTCACTTTTAAGAGTATTGTCCATTTTGACAACTAGTCATATTGTTTGGAATATGTCAAAGACAACTTTTTGATGTTATATGATTTCCTGAATTGATCAGTTCAAGCATTTAGTTTCTCTCAGAAATAAAAGATGAAAAGCCTTTATAAATTTTACTCCAATTCTATATACTATTAAAAGATGAAAAATCTTTAAAATAGTTAATTTTTTGGCAGTTTTCTAAGGTTTCCTTTCATTCAATCCTAAATTGCTACCATAGATATCTACTTGCATATACACATATAAGTATTTATATATATTAGACATAAGCATACATAGATTTGTTATTTCTTTCATAATTTCCTCTACCAATGCAGAACAGCACTTTTCCTGCAATTTTCAGGCTTAGGATTTCCTTATGTAACCAAGTAGTTCAATGACTTCCACAATCTTTCATAAAACCAGCAATGAATCTAGATCATCCTGCTTCTTAGGCTAGTTTTCTATATACTGAGATAGCTTCTTTATAAATATCCCACTAGAAATTGTTTTTAGTTTAGTAGTACAAAAATTTTTTTTCTGAAATCATCCTGCTGATCATTTCTTATAGAACAATAACAATTCTATTACATTCATATACCACAACTTACTCAGCCACCACCAAACTCAGTTTCCAATTCCTTTCCACTACAAAAAGGGCTGCAATGAACATTTTTGCACTTGTGGGTCCTTTTCCCTTTATTATAATCTCTTTGGGATACAAGTCCAGTAGATACACTGCTGGATCAAAGAGTGTGCTCGTTGGCCAACTTTTTGAGCATAGTTCCAAATTGCTCTCCAGAATGTTTGGATCAGTTCAGAACTCCACCCACAATGCATTAGTGTCCCAGTTTTCCCCCATTCCCTCCAACATTTGTCATTGTTTTTTGCTGTCATTTTAGCCAATCTGAGTGATATGTAGTGGTACCTCAGAGTGATACATACATTTTAATGGAAGTTTCTAAGCAATTTGATGCCTTTGGGTAAGGGGTTGCTAATCACCATAAAATCTTAGGTTTAGAACTGGATGTGGTCTCAGACATCATCTAGTATATCTCTTCGTTTTATAATTAATATACAGAGGTCACATACTAAGTAATAGAGTCATTATTTTAACCTGATTTAAGTCTTCTGACCCCAGGGTTATTGTTTTTCCTACTGTAGTATCCTGCCTCCTTGGGGAAAAGTGATAGATTGGAGAAATTGTGTGCTTGGCTACCTGGTGGTGGTGGTGGTGGTGGTGGTGTGTGTGTTCAATACTACTTGCTTTTGTTGCTTCCTGCTCCTGTTCCTGATCCTACTCCATTTGTTGTTGCTACTACTGCTAAAGTGCTTACTGTTAAGGAATTTGAAGTCTATTTGGAAGATTTAACACATATAAAGATCAGAGACTAGAAAAGTGGGTTATTATCTAGGTAATTGAAGATTGTGAGTGGAATTGTAGGATAGAATATTTGACTTTTTCCAGTAAAACTGCTGTTTTATCTTTCAAAAAAAAAGAAGAAAGAAAAAGAAGAAAAAGCAAAGAGGTGGGAAAGGAGGATATGGTACAGAGTTGGAGAAGGATAGATGGAAGGATGCTCAGAGTAGATTGGTCCTGTTGTCTTAATGGATAGTCATTCACTGAGAAGGAACATGTAGATCATGATCTCCTTTCTGCTAGATATAGTGAGTTAAGTAAGTTTTTCACTCAGCAATTCAGCAATTGGGTAGAGTTTCAATAACTTCCCACTCCCACACCAGTTTAATCTTTTCAGCTAGCAATACCTTCAGATTTAAAAGAATCAGTATCTTTTATTAAGATCAAGTACAGGAAAAGCAGACATAGAGCTAATTGGTAGAACATTATTCTTTTTGAAATTCTCTTGGATGACTGACTGAATAAGTAAATTATGAAATTCATATTTCATTAATTACAAAATAAATATTTATTAAATATTTACTATATGCCATATACTATGTTAAGTGTTCATGATATCATTAAAAGCAAAGATGCAAACCCCACCTGTTAATATATGGCTGGAAAATCGCTTGGTGTCCCTGAAAGTAGGGATAGAAAAAGTGAAATCTCATTAATAAGATACCAGACTTATAGAGCAGAGGAAAATATCTTTTTTTGATATGCATAAATTTAGGAGTTTTAGGAGGAGATTAAAAGTGCTGAATAGAATTGAAATACCATTTAATCACAAACCTTATCCCATTGAGTTAAACCGGTACTTGAACAATCTTCTCTAAGATATTTGACATATCTCTCATAAAGACCCCCTTCTTTGGAAGTTCATTTCACTTTGGGATATCTCTAATCCCAATTGTTAGGAAGCTTTTTCCCTATATCAAACCAAAATTTGTTTCTTTGCCACCTTCCATACACTGCCCCCACGTTTCCCTTCCAGGTCAAAACAGTACATCTAGTTCTTCTATATGGAAAATACTTTTTAAAAAATGACAGTTATCATACTCCCCCAAAGTCTTCTTGAGGTTAAACATTCCCAAATGATCCTCATATGGCATGAATTCAAGGTCCTTAACTCTTCTGGTTGTTCTTCTTTGGATACTCTCCAGCTTAAATATCTTTACTTTTAAATAGCACCCAGAACTTTGCACACTATTCCAGATGTGGTTTTTCCAAGGAAAAGTTAGCACCTCCCTTACTTCTGAAAACTTTTCCCCTCTCTTATTGTAGCCCAAATCACATTATCTTATTTGATTGCTATGACAAACTCTTGACTCATTAAGCTTATAAGGAGGACTGAAGAACTTTTGTTGACTGAAAAAAAAATTTAATTTCAGGCTCCACAAGTTCTTTCTCTGGAGATAGACACTATCTTTTATCATAAGTTCCACAGAATTGTCTTAGATCACCATATTGTTGAGAATAGCTGAGTTGTTTATAGTAGATCATCATACAATATTACTGTTACTGTGTAAAATGTTCTTTTTGTTCTACTCATTTCACTTTGCATTAGTTCATGTGGTATGTTTTTCTGTAAGCATCCTACTCATCATTTCTTAAAGCACAATAGTATACCATCACTATCATATACAACAACATGTCTACACATGTTTCTCATTCTTTGCCATCTCTAACCACTAAAATATTTTTGTATATGCAGATCCTTTTCCTTTTTATTTTTTTATTTCTTTGGATTACAGATCTAGTAGTGGTATTGCTTAGTCAAAAGATATGCATGATTTTATAGCCCTTTTGGCATAATTCCAAATTGCTTCATAACATTGTTGAATTAATATATTAATTCACCAATAGTACAATAATGTTTCAGTTTTCTCACATCCCCTCCAACATCAATCAATTTCTTTTTGTCAAATTAGCATATTTGACAGTTGTTTCAATTTGCATTTCTCATAATAGTGAGAGAACATTTTTTATAGGATTATAGGTAGCTTTGATTACTTTATCTGAAAACTAAGTGTTCATATCCTTTGACTATCAATTGAGAAATTGCTCTTATTTCTATAATTTGACTCAGTTTTCTGTATGTTTGAGAAATGAAGTCTTTATCAGAGAAACTCATGTGAAATATTTTTTTAAAAATAGTGATTACCAACTACATATTTCCCTCTATCCAATTTTCTATCTTTTTATTCTATTTTCTCTTTCTTTTTATCCTGTCCATTTTCAAAAGTGTTTTGCTTCTTACTTTTGCTTGCCCTAAACTACCCTACCTTCAACTACCCCTATCCTTTTTTTTTTTTTTTATCTTCTTCCCTTCCTACTTTCCTATATGGTGAGATAAATTTCTACATTCAACTCAGCGTGTATATTATTTCCTCTTTGATCCCTTCTGATGAGAGTAAGATTCAAGCTTTGCTTGTCATCTTCCTATATTCCTTTCCACTATAATAGCATTTTCATGTCCCTTTTATATGAGATAATTTACCCCATCCTGTGTCTCCCGCTCCTACTTTTCTACTACAATCTTTCTCACCCTTTGATTTTTTGGTATCATGCCATCAGTGTCATCTCATTTCCACACCTTCTGTCTATGTATACATATTCCTTTGAACTATCCTAATAGCGAGAAAGATTTTAAAAGGTATAAATATCATTTTCCATATAGGAGTATAAACAGTTCAACCTTATTGAATCCCTTATGATTTCTCTTTCTTGTTTATCTTTTTATGCTTCTTACATTTTAAAATCAAATTTTCTATTCAACTTTTTTTTTTCATCAAGAATGCTTGAAGGATCTTTATTTCATTGCATGTCAATTTTCCCCTTTGAATGATTATGCTCAGTTTTGCTGGGTAGGTGATTCTTGCTTTTTGTTCTAACTTTGGAATATCATATTCCAAGCTTTCCAATACTTTCATGTAGAAGCTGTTAAATCTTGTATTATCCTGACTGTGGCTTGATATTTGAATTGTTTTTGATTGCTTGCTATATTTTAAACTTGATCTGGGAGGTCTGTATTTTGACTATAATATTCCTGGGAGTTTTCATTTTGGGATTTCTTTCAGAAGATGATCAGTGGATTCTTTCAGTTTCTATTTTATAGAATAGCATATCTAGTTCTAGCATATCTGGGACATTTATCTTGATAATTTCTTGAAAAGTTATGCTTGGGGTTTTGGGGGTTTTTTGATCATGACTTTCAGGTAGTCCAATAATTCTTTAAATATTTCTCTTGGATCTATTTTCCAGGTCAATTGTTTTTCCAATGAGGTATTTTACATTTTGTCCTATTTTTAAAATTAGGATAATTTTTTGTTTGATAGTTTCTTGATATCTCATAAAATCATTAGTTTCCTTTTACCCCTGGAACTCCTATAAAAGGTTGCCATAAATCTCCTTTTTATTTTTTGTGGGCTGAAAAGTTTGGAAACCATCACTACTGCCAATGAGCATTGCTCTGAGGGATGCTCCTGGTTTGCTGGAACCTTGTCTGTGCAGGTGTGGTTTGCCCTAGACTGCACTCTTCTCCCATCTTGTGCAACCTTTCCTGCCAACCTTCTAAGGGGAATTGAGCTTTAAATTGCTTCACACCCTCTTTTCATAGATTTTTATGCTCTAGAATTTGTTTAGAGTCCTTTAAAGGTATTTCAAGCCATTTGAGGGAGAGCGCAGGTGAGTTCTTGCTTTACTATACCATCTTATCTCTGCCCTGTCCTTTACCTCTGTATTAAGTGGTGGACATCATGAGTTCTTTGGAATCATGGTTGATCTTTGTGATGAGTAAAATTCCTAAATCTTTCAAGACAGTTTGTCTTTACATTATTGTTCTCATTAAATTTGTTCTCTTGGTTCTGTTTATTTCACACTACACCAGTTTATACTATCCTTCTCAGGTTTCTTTGAAACCATTTCCTTCGTTATTTTATATATCATAATAGTATCATCACATTGCTATATCATAGTCTGTTCAATCATTCTCCAAACAATTGGTATCCTCTTTGTTTACAATTCTTTGTCATTAATCAAATCCAAGTAACATTTATTAAACACCTACTATGTATCAAGTACTGTGCTAAGCTCTTAGGATAAAATTAATAAAAGGTAAAATAGTCCCTGCCCTCAAGGAGCTTACAATTTAGTTGGGGAGAGGGGGGAGACAACCCACAGAAGAGGCAGGAAAGTAGAGAGAATGGGGGAAGAAAACAAGTCTCTCTGTTGTATGGGCAACTTGTTTTCTTAGATGAAACTAGGTAGTGCAGCAGAGGCAAAATGGAGTTGATTGAAAGTCTAATTTCTATGCTCTATAAAGAAAGACATTGGGAAGGTTTTTTTAATTAAAGTTTTTTACTTTTCAAAAGTTATTCATGGATAATTTTTCAACATTAACCCTTGCAAAACCTTGTGTTCCATTTTTTCTCCCTTCTCCCCATTTCCTCTCCTAGTTAGCAAGTAATCCAATATATATTAAACATGGTAAAAAATATATGATAAATCCAATATAAGCACACATATTTATAAAATTATATTGCTGCACAAGAAAAATCAAATCAAAAAAGAAACAAATTAGAGAAAATAAAATACAAGCAAACAACAACAAAATGAATGAAAATGCTATATTTTGATCCACACTCAATCCCCAGTCTTTTCTCTGGGTGTAGATGGCTCTCTTCATCACAAGATCATTGGAACTGGTCTGAATCATCCCATTGTTGAAAACAGCCATGTCCATCAGAATTGATCATCATATAATCTTGTTGTTGCCATGTACAATCATCTCCTGGTTCTACTCACTTCACTTAGCATTGATTCATGTAAGTTTCTCTAGCCCTCTCTGAAATCATCCTGTTGTTTCTTATAGAACAATAATATTCCATAACATTTATATACCATAACTTATTCATCCATTTTCCAATCAATGGTCATCCATTCAGTTTCAAGTTTCTGGTCACTGTAAAAAGGGCTACCACAAACATTTCCTTTCTTTTCTTTCCCTTTCTCTTTCCTTTCTTTATGATCTCTCTGGGATACAGGTACAATAGGGACACTGCTAGATCAAAGAGTATGCACACAGTTTGATAGCCCTTTGGACATAGTTCCAAATTGCTCTCCAGAATGGTTGAATCAATTCATGACTCTACCAATATCTTAGTGTCCCAACTTTCCCACACCCCCTCCAATATTTGTCATTATCTTTTTCTGTCATTTTAGCCAGTCTGAGAAGTGTGTAGTGGCATTTCAGAATTGTCTTAATTTGCATTTCTCTGATCAATATTGATTTAGAACATCTTTTCTTCATCTGAAAATTGTTTGTTCACATCCTTTGACCATTTCGAATTGGAAAATGGCTTCAATTCTTATAAATTTGAATCAGTTCTCTATATATTTTAGAAATGAGGTCTTTATCAGAACCTTTGAATATAAAATATTTTCCCACTTTATTGCTTCCCTTCTAATCTTGTCTGCATTAATTTTGTTTGTACAAAAACATTTTAACTTAAATATAATCAAAATTACCTATTTTTTTGTTCAATAATGATTTCCAGTTCTTCTTTGCCACAAATTCCTTCCTTCTCCACAGATCTGAGAGCTAGACTATCTTTTGTACTTCTAATTTGCTTATAATATCACTCTTTATGTCTACATTATGAAGACATTTTGACCTTTTTTTGCAGACCATTCTTCTTGTCCAATACAAGCACGCAACTATTTTTTTAAAAAGAAAAATAGCTTTTTATTTTTCAAAATACATGCAAAGATAGTTTTCAACATTCACCTTTGCAAAATCTTAAATTAAATGTTCTAAATTTTTCTTTCTCCCTCCTTCCTCTAGACAGTACACAATCCATTATATTTAGACATGTGCAATTCCTCTGAACATATTTCCACAATTATCATGCTGCACAAGAAAAATCAGATCAAAAGGGGAAAAAAATGAGAAAGAAAAAAACAAGCAAACAAATAAACAACAACAAAAAGGTTGAAGATAACTATGCTGTGATCCACATTCATTCTCCATAATCTTCTCTCTGGATATGGAAGATTTTTTCCCCTCACAAGTCTATTGGAATTGGCCTGAATTACCTCACTGTTGAAAAGAGCCATGTCCTTCAGAACTGATCATTACATATTCTTATTGATGCTATGTACTGTACAGTGTTCTATTAATTCTAATCATTTCACTCAGCATTGATACTGATTATATTATTTAAAATATAACAAAATTTTGTGACTATATTAGTAACTGGAGAAATTTTTTTTAACAAAATATGACACTAATTCTTATTAAAAATTAAAAATTAAAAACAGAGAAAGAAAATCACAGACCAATTTCCCTAATGAATGCTGATGCAAAAATCTTAAATAAAATATTAGCAAAGAAAATACAGAAAATTTTAGCATAGTAATAGATAGATTTTTACCTTAAAATGATACAAAACATCTATCTAAAATCATCAGGAAGCAAAATGTGTAACAGGGATAAGCCAGAAGTCTTTCCCCAAAGATCAAGAACAAAACTAGGATACCCAATTAATACCATTATTCAACATTGTATAAGAAATGCTAAGCAATAGCAATGAGGAGAAAAAGAAATGGAAAGAATCAGAATGAGCAATGAGGTAATAAAACTATCTTTTTTTTTCAGATGATATGATGATACACTTAGAAAATCCTAGTGATTTACTTTAAAAGTTAGTTGAAACAATAATTTTGTCATTTTTTTTTAGGTTTCCAAAGTAATTTCTTGGCAGTGTGATTATTATAATCCTGAACAAGTAGAATTGTCATTTTTATTATATTGTCTTGGTCTGCCCATGAGCACTTAATATACTTCCAATTGTTAGACCTGACTTTATTGTGGAAAGTATTTGGTAATTATGTTCATATAGTTCCTGACTTTGTCTTGACAGGTAGACTCTCAAATATTTTATATTGTCTATAGCTATTTTAATGGCATTTATCTTTGTATCTCTTGCTGCTGGACTTTGTCGGTAATATATAAAAATGCTGATGATTTTTTGTGGATTTATTTTGTGTCCTGAAACTTTGCTGAAGTTGTGAATTCTATCTAGTAGTTTTTAGTTGAATCTCTAGGATTCTCTAGATATACCATCATATCATCTGCAAAGAGTGATACTCATGTTTCCTCATTATTTTCTCTAATTCCTTTAATTTCTTTTTCTTCTCTAGTTGCTAAAGCTAACATTTCCAATTCAATATTGAATACTTATGGCAATCTTATTTCACCGTGATCTTATTGGGAATATTCTATTTTATCTCCATTACATTTGATGCTTGCTGATGGTTTTCAATAGTTGCTACTGATCATTTTAAGGAAAACTCCATTTATTCCTATACTCTCTAATGTTTTTAATAGAAATAGGTGTTGGATTTTGTCAAACACTTTTTCTGTATCTATTGAGATAATTGCATGATTTCTATTAGTTTGGTTATTGATATAATCAATTATGCTCATAGTTTTCCTAATTTTGAAATAGTCCTACATTCTTGGTATAAATCCTACTTGGTCATGATGTATTATCCTGGTGAAAATTTTCTGTAATTTCTTTGCTAATATTTTATTTAAGATTTTTGCATCAGCATTCATTAGGGAAATTGGTCTATGATTTTCTTTCTCTGTTTTGATCCTATCTGGTTTGGATATCAGCACTATATCTGTATCATAAAAGGAATATGATAAGACTCTTTCTTTCCCTGCTTTTCTAAAGACTTTGCATAGTATTGGAATTGTTATTTAAATATTTGGTAGAATTCACTTGTAAATCCATCTGGCTCTGGAGATTTTTTTTTTAGGGATTTGATTAATATCTTGTTCAATTTCTTTTTCTGAAATGAGATTATTTAAGAGTTTATTTCTTCCTCTATTGAGCAGGGCAATCTGTATTTTTGTAAGTATTCATCCATTTCACTTAGATGATCAGATTTATTGGCATACAGTTGAGCAAAATAGCTCCTAATTATTGCTCTAATTTTCTCTTCATTGGTGGAAAGTTCATCCTTTTCATTTTTGATACTAGCAATTTGATTTTCTTCTTTCATTTTTCTAATCAAATTAACGAAAGATTTATTTTGTTGGTTTTTTCCATAAAAGCAACTCTTAGCTTTTTTATTAGTTCAATAGTTTTCTTTCAATTTTATTAATTTCCTCTTATTTTCATAATTTCACATTTGATATTTAATCGGGGGGGGAGAGGTTAATTTGTTCTTTTTCTAGCTTTTTTAGTTGCATGCCCAATTTATCGCTCTTCTCTTTCTTTATTTTACTATAGAGATATAAAATTTCTCTTAAGAATTGGTTTAGCTGCATCCCATAAATTTTGGTATGTTGTCTCATTATGCTCATGGATGAAAATATTGATTGTTTCTATAATCTATTGTTTCACCCACTCATTCTTTAGGATTAGATTATTTAGTTTTCACTTAATTTTTGGTCTATTTTTCCCTGACCCTTTATTACATGTAATTTTTGTTGTATCAGGATCTGAAAAAAATGCATTTACTATTTCTATCTTTCTGTATTTGACTTTGAGGCTTTTATGTCCTAATACATGGTTAATTTTTGTGTAGGTTCCAGGTACTGCTGAGAAAAATGTATATTCATTTCTGTCTCCATTCAATTTTCTCCAAAGCTCTATCATACCTAACTTTTCTAAAATTCTATTTACCTTTGAGAAAAAACATTTTCTTTCTGTCCCCATTCAATGTTCTCCAGTAGTCTGTTATCTAACTTTTCTAAAATTCTACTTACCTTTGTAACATCTTTCGTATTTATTTTACAGGTCAATTTATCTAGTTCTGATAAAGCAAGCTTGAGATCCTCCACTAATATAGTTTTGCTGTTTATTTCTTCTTGAGCCCTTTTAACTTCTCTGGTTGCTTTATTACTTGGGATATGCATATTTAGTATTGATATTACTTCATTATCTATGGTACCCATTAGCAAAATGTCATTTCCTTCTTTATCTTTTTTAATTAAATCTACTTTTTGTTTTGGCTTGATTTGAGATCAGGATGGCTATCCCTGGGTTTTTTTTTTTTTTTTTTTAACTTCAGTTGAAGCATAATAGATTCTGTTCCAGCCTTTTACCTTTACTCTGTATGTATTATTCTGCTTTAAATGTGTTTCTTGTAAACAACATAATGTAGGATTCTTGCTTTTAATCTAGTCTGCTATCCACTTCCAGTTTATTGGAGAGTTCATCCTATGAATTCACATTCAAAATTAAAATGACTAACTCTGTATTTCTTATCATCTTATTTTCCCCAAGTTGTATTTTTCTCTTTTCTTTTGCCTTTCCCCTTCTCCCCAGTATTTTGCTTCTGACTACTACCTCCCTCAATCTGCCCTTCCCTTTTACAGTCCCTTCTCCCCTTTTATTCTTTTCTCCTTCTACTTCTGTTCTACCTTTTATTAGCCTCCCCCTTATTTTTTCCCTTTCCCCTCCTATTTCCCAATAGAGTGAGACAAATTTCTCTATCAAATTCAATATTCTCTCTTTGAGTCAAATCTGATGATATTAAGGTTCACACAGTGCTCAATTGTAAACATCTTTTTTGCCTCTTTATGTGATATAATTTACCCCCTTTTATCTCCCCTTTCCTCTTCCAATACAAACCCATTTGCATCCCTAGATTCTTTTTTAGATCATCACAGTAAAGACAAATTACTCCTACATCCTCTATATATACCCTTAGCAAAAATACAGTTCTGAAGAGTTAAACATATTATTTTCCTATACAGAAATGTAAACATTTTATACTTTAAAAAAACATCATTTTTTTCTTCCTTTTTAACCTTTTTATGTTTCTCTTGAGTTCTGTATTTGAACAACAAATTTTCTGTTCAGCTCTGGTCATTTCATCAAAAAAAAATGAAAATCTCCTATTTCATTGAATAGCCATCATTTTTCCCGAAAGATAATGCTTAATTTTGCTGAATATTTGATTCTTGGCTGCAGTCTAAGCTCCTTTTCCTTCCAGAATTTCATATTCCTGGCTCAGAATCCTTTAAAGTGGAAACTTTTAGGTCTTGGCTAATACTGATTGTGGCTCCTCAATATTTGAATTGTTTCTTTTTGGTGGCTTGAAATATTTTCTCCTTGATCTGATAATTCTGGAATTTAGCTATGATATTCCTTGAGTTTTTATTTTGTAAAATAAAAGGTGATAGATTGATTCTTTCAATGGGTATTTTACCCTTCAGTTCTAGAACATCAGGGCAGTTTTCCTTGATGATTTCTTGAAAGATGTTGTTGAAGCTCTTTTTTTTCATCATGATTTTCAGGTAGTGTAATAATTCTTAGGTTATTTCTTTTGGATCTATTTTCTAGGTCACTTGTTTTTCCATTGAGGTAGCTTACATTTTCTTCTTCTTCTTCTTCTTCTTCTTCTTCTTCTTTTTTTTTTTTTGACTGATTCTTAATATCTCATTGAGTCATTCACTTCCATTTATTCAGTTCTAATTTTTAGTGAATTATTTTTTCATTTAGCTTTTTTTTACCTCCTTTTGCATTTGCCCAGTTGAACTTTTCAATGAGTTATTTTGTTCATTATTTTTTCCCCCATTTTACCAATTCTTTTTTTTAGGGAGCTGTTCTCTGTTGCCATTTCATCAATTCTGTTTTTCAAGGAGTTGTTTTCTTTTTCCATTTCTCCAAATCTATTTTTTAAAGAGTGATTTTTTAGACAGTTTCTGTGTTTCCTTTCCCATAATTCTCATTTCCTTTCCCCATTTTTCTTCTAACTCTCTTTGAAGATCCTTTTTGGATTCTTTCAAGAGAAGATTTTAAGTTAGAAAGCAATCCATATCATCCTTTGAGATATTGTCCTCAAGATTTGAGGTCTGTTCTTCTCTGTTTACATTATAGCTATTTATGGTCAGAGTTCTTTTTGCTTTTTTGCTCATTTTAAAACATTCAGGTATGCTGTTAGGGCAAAAGGGGGATTTGCCAAGCTTCCTCTATAGGTTACAGCGGCTTCACAAGGCTCTGGGGCCAATACTGCTGGCTTCCTTCCCATGTGGGTGGACTTGGCGCATCCTCTTTGTTATGCTGGAGTTCAGGGGCTCATTATTTGCCATCTTCAGTTGCTTTGGAGATTTCACAGCTGATCTGCTAATTCATTGGTTTCTGAACTAGAACAGAGTAGCCAATGCTGCAATATTTTTGCTAAGAGCCTCCTAGTAGATTTCTCAGGAGTATGGAAGCGTCTCTACTCTGGGTCTCCCTGTGCTGCACCTGTGCTGGACTTCCTACTCCCCTGCCCAATTGATATAGACCTTTCCTGAAGTTCTTTTGATATCTTCTGCTCAGAGGTTTCATCTAATTTTGATTCTTAGGAAAGCCAGGAAGAACTCGAAGACTTGTCTAGTGTCTTCCATTTTGGCTTGTCTCCTTTGAAACAATAATTTTGGCAAAGTAACAGGATGCAAAATAAACCCATCTAACTCCTCAGCACTTTTATATATCACCAACAAAACCCTTCAAGATATATAGTAATAGATATTTCATTTAAATAATCATGGCTAACATAAAATACCTACCAAGATAAATTCAGGAACTACATGAACATAATTATAAAAATATGGTTTATGCAAATGTAATCTGGTTTACATAATTAATGAAATAAGATTTGATCATGGGTGGACCAAGCCAATATAATAAAAATGACAGTTCTTCTTAAACTAATCTTATTTAATGTTATCCCAATTATATTATTAAAAATGATTTATTGATCTATAAAAATGAGAAGAAAATTCATTTGGAAGATAGTTTCTGCCAGACTACTTTTCAGTTTTTTTTGCTGAGGCAGTTAGGGTTAAGTGACTTGGCCAGGGTCACACAGCTAGGAAGTGTTAAGTGTCTGAGACCAGATTTGAACTCAGGTCCCCTGACTTCAGGGTTGGTACTCTATCCACCTCTCCACCTAGCTGCCCCAACCTCCTTCGTTTTTAAAAATAATCATTATTTCCTTTGATATAAAAAAAATGAAGAAGGTTTAACAAAACTAGATCTTAACTTATAAGCAGTAATTATCAAAACTATCCAATATCGTCTAAGAAATAGCTATGTGAATTATTGAAACAGAGTAGACACACAATAGATAATAACCTTGATTTTTTTTTAAATAAAAATTTGAGCTTTGAGGATAAGAACTCACTATTTAGTAAAAATTGCTGATAAAACTGGAAAGCAGTCTGGCAGAAACTATCTGTAGACCAATATCTTTTGCCATTTATCAAGATTGGGTCAAAATGGATACATGACCTAGATATAAAGGGAGATATCAAAAGTAAATCAGAATTATGGATAGGAGAAGGGTTCATGAATAAACAAGAGGTAGAGAACATTGTTAGAAGTAACATAGATAATTTTTATTATATTAAATTTAAAAGATTTTGTATAAATAAAGCCAATGTAGCAAAAATTGGAAGGAAAGCAGAAAATTAGGGGGAGGGGCAAAATTATAGTTTCTTGGATGAAGGTGTTTTATCTCATATATACAAAGTACTTTTTCAAATTTATAAGTCATTTTCCAATTATGGTAATTTATAAACTTTTTTTTCCCTGTTAATTAATTTATAAATGGTTAAAAGATGAACAGACATTTTCCCCCAAAATCAGAGTTTTATATATTCATAGGAAAAAATGTTATAAATAACTATTGGTTAGAGAAATGAAAAATAACTTTGATACGTCATCTCACACTTATCAGTTTGACTAAAATGATGAAGGGGGAAATGACAACATTCTGAGGGGATGTAGAAAAATTGAAACACTAATACATTATTGGTGGAATTGTAAACAGTCTAGCTATGTTTAGATAGCAATCTGGAATTATGCCTAAAGAGTTATAAAACTATGTACCTATCCTTGGCCCAGAAATACTACTATTAGTTCTGTTTCAAAGGGTGATTAGAGAAAAATGAAGAGGAACCTACATATTCTAAAATATTTATAGCAGCTCTCTTTATTGTAGCAAAGAACTGGAAATTGAGGAGATGCCCTTCAATTGAGGATTGGCTAAATAAATTGGGATATATGATTTTATGGGAATATTATTAATATGCTACAAGAAATGATGAACTGATTAATTTTAGAAAATCTTAGACTTTCATGAAACAATGAAGAGTGAAATGAGCAAAACTAAGAGAATGTTGTACACAGTAATAATATTGTTTGAAGAATAACTGAAAGATTAAGTTACTCTGAGTATTATAAATATTCAAATTGACAACAAAAGACTTATGAAGGAATATTCTATCTACCTCCAGAGAAAGTACTGATAAGACATGATATGCATAATAGTTTTATATACACACTTGTACATATATACATATGTGTGCATATTTACATATATATAACACACACATATCCATATCAAATGGTGATCTCTATGTAGGGTGGGGAGAGGGAAAAAGGGATATAGTTTGTCATTTAAAATGTAACAAAAATGTTTTAATGTGCTTAATTGGAATTTTACAATGATTCCCATATAAACCAATATAAACAAGGGGTGTGTGTGTGTGTGTGTGTGTGTGTGTGTGTGTGTGTGTGTGTGTAGGAACTGGCTATTGTGTAGCATAACTGTCAGTGTTGAAGTGATAGAAATATCATATGATAAAATTTGAGTACAAAGCTGATTTAACTTATAGTTAAATGTTGCTGAATCCCCAGACTTTAATTTGTTTATAGGAAATATGTAATCAGTATAAATTATTCCCTAAGAAAATTTGTGTTCATTTGGTTGTGAAAAATTTTCTGCTCTTGCCCAATTAAATCTTGCCTAAATAATTCAGGATCTAGTCTTAGTGATCTTAATTATTTTAGCCCTTTGGGGGGAGAATAGGTATAGAAAGGAATGGTAGTTATAAAGGCAGAGGAGAGTACATTAAATGACATTTGACAGATTTTTTAAAAATATGGCCAACATTGAACGATTAATATGTCACATATATCTCTAAATCACTATTGACGAAAAAAGTTAAAGTAAAAAACTGAGGTATCACCTGACACCTATCAAAATGGCTAATATAATGAAAAAGGAAAACAATAAATGTTGAAAAAGATAACTGGGTTAGTAACATGCTCTTAGTGGAGCTATGAACTAATCCCATGATTTTGGAAGGCAATTTGGAACCATGCACAAAAGGCTATAAAACTGTACATACATACTCTTTGATACTACATCACTACTAGGTCTACATACCAAAGAGATAAAAAAAAAAATAGGGTAAGAACTTATTTAGACAAAACTATTTATAGTAGCTTTTTGGTGTGTATTGGCTAAGAATTGAAAACGAGGGGATGCTCATCAATTGAGGAATGGTTGGAACAAGTTATAGTATACAATTATAATGGAATATTTTTTCTATAAGAAATTATGAGCAGGCTGATTTTAGAAAAATCTAGTAAGACTTACATGAACTGATACAAAGTGAGGGGAGCAAAAGCAGGAGACCATTTTACACAGTAATAACAATATTGTACAATGACCAACTATGAAGGATTTAGCTATTTTTAATAATACTATGATCCAAGATAATTCTAATTTGCCAAGACAAATTGCCAAGACGATTCTATCCACCTTTAGAGAAAGAATGTATCGTATCTGAATTCAGATTGAAATATATTATTTTTCACTGCCTTTATTTTTCCATGTTTTTTTTTCCTTAAAACAGTTTTTCTTTCACATCATGACTAATATGGAAATATGTTTTGCATGATTGCATGTGTAAAATCCATGTCACATTGTTTATTGTGTCGAAGGGAAGGTAAGGAAAGAGGAAGGAGAAAATTTGTAATTCAGAATTTTTAAAAATTAAAATCAAAATTATTTTTACATGTAATTGGGAAAATAAAAATTTTCAAGTAAAATAAAATAAAGTTCACATGCAGACAATTTTACAATTTTGTTGTTGTTGCTTTATGCTAATTATTTAGTGAGATTTCTCTGCTTAGCTTTTCCAGCTAAAATGATCTGTGTTCAATTTATACAGATTTACAGAAAAACAAGTTAGCACTTTTTCAGTTTTTTTCCTTTTAAAGAAAAAATAATGCCAACCAATGTTACAGCTATACTTTAAATTTTTATGGAATATTAATTCTAGAGTTACATGAAATGTAAAATAATGAGCCATATTCTACTCTTATGCATGTTATCCATTTTCATATAACTAATATTTAAAGACTCTTCTTTAGGACATCAGAATGTATTTTGTGATGCTAAATCAAAATGAATGACATCATCTTTAAATCATTACATAATTTGTAAGGATAGTTTTATTAGGAACTTTTTCCTTGTCATTTACTAAGTTTGATCTTCAATATGTCTGTATTTGTCTTCATTTTAAGAAATCAAGATTAAAATAGATACTTTATGATTTGATTGTGCAATCAGCAAGCGCTCATAACTGATATTTGACGATTTTTGTCAAACTGGGATTATGAATTCGCTATTATAACTGAAATTTTAACTAAGATACTTCATCATAGTTAAAAATCTACTTACCTTTTAAGTATGGCATAGGTTGAAATCAACCCAACCTTACCTTGGAAAGTTGTAAAGTAATGTTTATAAAGCTGATCAAGAAGAAAAACAAACAAACAAACATGTGAAATGCTGTTTCCATGTATATTCACATTTATTATGATTGGAAAAGATTCACTTGCATATGAACATAAAGTGATTATTTCAAAAAATTATTAAATCATGTTTAATGTTTAATAAATAATGTTTAATTTTATAAATGACAAGTTTGCTTTTTAACTGTATGGTTAACATCCCATGTCATTTGACATCATATTGAATTGTAGAGAATTCTACTACTGACATTTTCTACCCAAGATAAGTGCTAGCTTACTTATTTATATTCTGTTTACTTAGACATGAATGGAGATAGAGGAATATGAATATAAATTGTGTCATGAGGAAAGATTATAATTTAACTATTTCTAAAAGTAATGCTAATTCTCTTGAATCTATGGTTAAAACAGTTAAACAAATAATAGTGTAAAGTCTTAAAAGCAGAAGTATTTTATTTATGTGTGTTTACTAGTGATTTGATTTGGATGGTTTTTTTTTTCCTCAAGTAAAATAGCTATAAATTTATAGATACTAGCACATTGCTAAGGTAATCAGAAATATTTTTGATATGTTTTTAACTTATTGAACTATAAAATAAATGTGTTATAATGTCAGTAACCATGGAATCTGACTGTATATTTTAAATAACTTCCTATAAATACATAGTTAAATAGTTGTGGGTTTTTTATATTTGTGTCTATACATGCAGCAAACATTTATTTCCTGATTTTCAGGGTGTCCAGAACACTTTATGTTATTAAATATGACTACATAATTGAGGGAATCTATAAGCTCCTCATTTCATAATATATTTTAATTCAACCTACACAGTACACAAAACCTTGCTAAAATAAGCTGATAAATATATTTGGCAGATCATTTAGTTAGTCACACCTTTAATAATAAACGATTACTATTTGATAAAGAAAAAAGAAGGCATGACTTAGTAACTTTTAAGTAACTAGAACTTTGTGTAAAATAAATGGATAACCAATGAGATTGATGTTTTATCTGCAGCTTCTTCCAAACTTTTTTTTCTGAGAGCCCCACAATTCTACTCAACCTGCTGCGGTGGGTCCTGTCAGCACCCTGTGTCCCCCACTGCTTTGCCAAGTAAGTTTTTATGCTTCATCAGTAATGCTTGAGTTATTCTGTAAACCAGAGCAGCAGGATTTAATGTGTTCTAGAAAACTAATTGGTAATGCAATGTCAAGGAGCTAATTTCTCAGTAAAAATCACAGCAACCCCATTCAAGAGGTTTCTAAGGATTCATAGTGTGTCACAGACACACTGTGCAATTGTGTGAGGTTTCTAATAGCATCAAAGTCCTGAAACCCTGGTAGCCAAATAAAACTCTTTGGTTTTGATTAAATATCTCTAATGAGTCAACTTGGTCATTATTGAAATCTGTAGCAATAGTATTCATAAGTGAAATGCAAATAAAGGTGTAGAGAAAGTGGGTTGAGTATAAATATTTGATCCTCTCAAATTATGATTTAGAAAATCATGATTTATGAAAAATAATTATTGAATTAGTTTTTTCCATAAGGAATTAAATGCTTCTCATGCTTTCAAAAGGAAAAAGAGATGTAACATTAACCTTTTAAGAACTATTTTGAAGAGCATTTTTTTTCTCAGTACTTTTTTTGTCATGTGAATTGCAAAAGTCTTTGACTAATGCTAAACTTGATCTTGAGATGTATAGGTAAGTTAAAACTCATTATCAGGGAATTTTTAAGTTTATAATTAAGGAAAACTGGTGGTGGTGTTTACATTACCATTATCTTGGTATCCAAAATATTGGATTATGTGCTCATTTTTGTATTTTATCATATATTTATATAGAGTATTTTCTCAAATGAAAAGTGAAGTCAAAATTCAGTTTTTATAAGGTATATTGTTATATAATAGTTGAATATGCTAACTATGAAGATGTACTTTATGAATATGACTGGACAGCAGTTGCTAGACAGAATGATTCTTGACAAGTGAGGCAGCAAATGCTAGCAATTTAATGAGCTGAAAGTTGCTGAGCACCTATTTAAGAGGTTGACACTTTCCCACAGAGCATTTTACATGGTCCAGGCTCAATAACAATGGCAGAGAGAACCATGACCAATCATCACTTTTGCTTTACCCATCCACACGCGACTTCACCACAATTTTTCACTGTGCTGATGAACTTTAGGAACCGTTTCATATAGAAAAAAGTTTGGTAAGGGTCAATTGCCCTTTTGTATGGTCATAAAGCAAGACTTTATGTGCTAGTCTTTTCTCCTGTCTCACATTTTAGATGAATTTCTGGACCTTTTAAAGTACTTGACTGAAAAATGCACAGTGAATGAAATTGACTTTTATAGACTCATTCTAGCTCATCTTTCCATATAACTCTGCCTACCTGAAAAGAGATTTAGTGGATGACCTGAGTGTACACAGGGACGTGTACCATAATCAACTAAGGGGATTGTTTATTAATCAGGATGATACACTACTATTTTGCAGTGACCTATTGTTCACTTAAATAGAATGTTTACAATTCAAATGAAAAAAATAGAGAGCATAATTAATCTCTTTATTTACTCTTTTAAGATAGTCTTCCATGTAAATAAACGAAAACTGCTCCACATCTTAGAATAACATTTATCAGCCCATATAAGCATATTAGAAAGATTTTAGGAGAAAAAAAATCTACAAAATCAAATATTTGTTCTTGAAGCAGTGATAACATCAGTGTAAAATCAAATCTTCCTGAACATAATATAAACTGGAGAAAGATGAGAAGATTCCAAATTAGCTTTATTTAACTTAACTACTTTTCTTTTTCATGTTAGTCTCTTTGGCAAAGTGAAACAAATATATAATCATTTTTCAAACATGTAATAGTTATATATTTCACATATACAAGTGATGCTATTTGATCCACTGAGCTCATGCCACTTAGAGATTTTTCTAACATAATCTCACCTCTATTCCTATTTTCTAAATATATTCTATCCTTGACTAGAAATCAGTTTATATTTCCTAGTCCAGCTGACTCTTGCAGATAAAAGACCAAGAATGTTGTATATAATTTACAAATCCTTCCATTATAAAAAAGAAGGAAACTAAAGTATTAAGCTTCAGATCAGACTCATAGTGCAAAGATCCAAAAATAAAGTGCTTCTTATCTGAATGATCAGGATACCCACTTATCACTTCACAGTGCTCATTTTATCCTTTCACCAGCATTTGCAATGAGGATATGTTAGATTAGCACTTCTCTAAGTAAACAAGGCAATACTAATTTATTTCTTTTATCATAACTCATTTTAAACCCCAATATTAATTTGATTTGTTAAATTTCTAAAATTAATTTAATCCATATTTTTAAAAAGATAGAAACAATTTTTTCTAATTGTTCTTCTCATTGTACTATCTTTACAAGTTTATTTTAGAATGGCCTGTAGAATGAGGTAAAAAATTTAAAGGCAGTAGTAAAGAGTTTTCTATGGAAAATATTTTGTATTATATCTATAAGTCTATTTCCTCTCAGAACAAATTACACCTGTATCTATATGGGTATAATGAAATGGAAAATTGAGAGACTGTTTAAATTTTAAAAAACCTAAATAATGCCTCTTATATTTCTACATTTTAAAAAGAAATTTTGGATACCTGAAATCTAGAAACCACAGTTTCACTCTGTCTTTAAATTCATAATCTGATGTTTGCTGAAGAATTAGAAGCTTTATAGATAAAGCTTCTTGGTTATCAGAACAAGGAAAGCCTCCTTCTGAATTAAAACTGCCCCTTTTGTTGTTGTTCTTATGATTTATGTTTTCTTTCTTTTTATCTTTCCTTAATCTCCATCTTTCAAAATGCTTTGATGCTTTTAATATATGAAGGTTAATTATTTATTTGATATTGCTTTGGAAGTGACAAAATAAGGATATTTGTTATTAATTGGATAGATTGTATTGTTCCTAGCCTCCAGTGTCTGGCTCATTTTAAGTGCTTAATAACTGTTGTTCATTGACTATGGATTCTAATAATATAGTTGCTATATGTGTTTAGTATCATTTCTTTGACAAATGGACAAATAGAATTCTGTTTTAGAGATCTTAGCCAGAGGAATATCTGGGCTTCTGGAAATGGAATTACACTGCAAAATAACATATTATTGAAGTAAAGATTTGATTTTTATAGCAAAAAGTTCCTAGAACTTCACTATATCATTAGTAGGCTTATCAGGATGGCAAAGGAGAATTATACCAGAAATATATTAAATATCCATTGACCTCCCAGGAGTAGATAATGTTCCATAGATAAATGACATTTAGTTAACTGACTAAAACATTTAAAGGTAGCATAATATAGTACACTTACATTTATATATAATGTATGTACATATAATCATACATATATATGTAGTTTCAAAACAGAGTGGAAAGAAGTTTTCTAGCAGGAGAAGTACACAACAGATTTTTTTTTTCTTCTCTTTAAGTACATCAAGAAAAATTGCTAATCTAGTGTCACTGGGTACAACCCTATCACAGTGTACAATGGATAATCTTGAGGTTTTTTTTGACAGTTTCTCAGGTTTTGTGCTTCTAAAAAGCAATGTCATAATTTTTCTGAATGAGTACAGTTCTTGACCTGTTGGTGAACAAATTCAGCTTTACATTGTCCTCTTGAATCTCTAACTTACATTTCATATCATCATTTGCACCCTGTTAAGCCTCAGCCTTAGAAAATTCCCACAATTGACAGCCTTTGCTCCTATACACATGCTGCTGAATAAAAGTAGAGGAAATCAAGCAACGTGTTCTGATTGGGTCCACTAAAACTTATTCTACACAATCTCAATTGGGCCCTAACTGGTGCTAGGGAATCCTACCATACTTTTTATTAACTCACTATACTGTTCTTCACATTAGCTCTTTTACTTCCTTCCTCATACTGGAGGTTTAAATTGCTTTGGCCACGTGTTCCTTACTACCATTGTATTCTTACTCTATACATAACCTTCCCATAAATACTATTTATGAAAGAGTATACTTCAGGTTTCTGGTGCACAGAGGAATGTTTTTAGTTACTGTCCTTACTATCCCATCTTACCTCCATCTTACTTAGTTTGATAAGAACTAATTGTAGTCCTTGGCTGGCTATTGAAAGGCAGTATATAAGATCTTGAACTATAATTTTGGGATTACTGATGCAGAGGTTATACTCTGTAATATGGAAGTAGTTGACATCTTTTGGTGACCTCTTAATAACTCACAAGTACAAGTTCAAGTTGGGAAAGTGACCAAAAGTGAATGTTATATAAATACCAAATGCTTTCTTCCAAATTATTGAGAAATACAGAGACATAACTGAGACTGCTCCCAAGAAAGTAAAATTTAATATAATGATTATAAAGAATTGTTTATAATATCACTGGGGAATTTCTTGGAAGAAAAGATGGGTTGGTTATGTGTTGAGAATGAAGAATGACAGATATATAATCTAAGTGCCAAATAGTATCTTCATACTGTCAAGAGAAAGCAAGGAAGCACTCTCTATTAGTTGGTATTTTTATGAGAGTATATAGATTGTAGAAGATGGGGAGGCAGACATGGATGTATTTTAATCTGTAAGAGAGTAAGAGAGACTATCCAAATTGGTGACTTTACACACCCATCTTTGTCCATTTTATATGTATTTATTCATAGTTCTTTTATTCTTTGGAAGCATAGAATCTAGTGAATAAGAATAATTGGATAAACTAGGAAGACTAAGAATTAGATCTCATACTTCTCTTTCTTAAAATTCATCTGTAACTACATATGCTGGGCTAGCAATTTCCCCACTAGTAGTTTAGCCGAAGTTTCTTATCCTCCTACAGAGCTGTTATCAGCCATCTTTCTACCAATGGTTCATTTGAAGCCACATTTAGTGATGCTTTCTATATACTCTATTTTGTATTGCTTGACCTGGGTTGCCAAAATTGCTAATTATCGTTCTCTGTTAACAAATTAAACAATACTAAGACAGAAACAGGTCTCTCAATCCTTTGACTTTGTGCCATTAATTAACTCTTTTGTATTTTGATATTCGACCTTACTATCGTTTAGGTCATGTTCATTTATCTTGTTCATAAGCACATGATAAAATAAATGCTAAAATGTTTTGCTAAAAATCTGGATAACATTCTGTATAGCATTCTCAATTTAATAACAATTCTAAAAAAAAGAAATGAAATTGGTGTGTCATTACTTGTTCTCAGTAATACTTGCTTATCTTTTATAGAATTTTAGAATGAAAGGTACTTCAGAAACCATGTAAGAAAATGTCTTTTATAATGTACTCAAATAGTAGCTACCCCAGTATCTGACACATAGTGGGTGCTTAATAAATGCTTGTTTATTTATTATTACCTGATTTAAAAAATCATTTGCCCTTATTTAGACATCCAGAAAAGGGAAGTCCTTTATCTTCTGAGATAGCCAAAGTTGTCTACTTGCTTGTTTGTTTGTTTTAATAGAAAATTTTGATCTGCTTCTTTACAAAAACAGAACAAGTGGAATATCTATTCTTTTAAATATTTAAAGATGGTCATTATATCCCCACCATGGTGGTGTGTGTGTGTGTGTGTGTGTGTGTGTGTGTGTGTGTGTGAAGAATGGGTTTATTTATGCTAAGAAAACAGCTTTCTTAGTGGGCAAACTCCTGATTAGGAATTAGTCCATGTTTTCTTTCCAAAAGGATAAAGACCCCTTTGTTTAACCAATCCCAGAATAACATTAATGAAGCATTGTTTCATCATTCTGCTTGCTTTCTTCTAGATATTTTTTTATTATAGCTTTTTATTTACAAAACATATGCATGAGTAGTTTTTCAACATTGACCCTTCCAATTTTTCCCCGCTTTTCCTCTACCCCTTCCCCTAGATGGCAGGTGGTCCAATAGATTTTAAATATGTTTAAGTATATGTTAAATACAATATGTGTATACCTATACAGTTATTTTGCTGCTCAAGAAAGATCAGATTCTTCTAGCTATTTTTGAGCTAGTTTATCCTTCCTAAAAACATGTGATACCAGATGTGAACATGGTGTTTCCATGTATGGTCTGAAGAGGGCAGAATATAGTAGGATTTCCATCTCCCTCTGTCTGAATGCTATGTTTCTTCTTGGCTTTTTTGATTGCCACATTGCTCTGTTAAATCATGTTGAGTCCACTAAGATTCTCAAATCTTTTTCAAACTTTCTAGGCACTTTAGATGAGATACAAGTTTATATAAACTATAAAGCAATTTACTTATCTATTAGTCTAGTAAATACTTCAGAAAGGGAAATGAGGTTCATCTGATATCATCTGTTTTGGCAAAGCCAAATTAGCTCTTATAAACAAAACTTCCTTTTATTAAAGTAACCATCCTTTCAATAATACTACCTACAATTTTATCAGAAATTGAAATCAAGCTCACTCTACAGATTCTATCAGTCTCTTCCCTTTTTAAAATAACAAGACATTTCCTCTACTCTAGTTTTACAGCATCTTTCCTATTCTCCACTAAAAATCACATCAATTACATAGATGAGTTGTGGAGTTTTTTTGTTTGTTTGTTTGTTTTAATATCTTGGGATATAATAAGTCTGGGCCTAATCAATTGAACTCAAACCTAAACAGTAGAAATAAGTTTGTAAATTGGGATCCTATTTTTCTTGAGTTTTAACTCCTTATTAGCTATTCTTATTTATCTCTTAACTGCATACAAATCACTTGCTTAGTGTTCCATTCTTGTATTTAGATGAAGATAAATATTAAGTTTGGCTGTTATCTTGAGAACTTGCCTATTCACCTTTCTGAAATCAGAATAATCATTTCTAATTTTCTTAAAGCTTTGGAGAAAGGCAAATCCATTTCAATTACATTAACTCTGCCCTTCAGTACCTGGTGGGTAATGCCAACCCTTGATTCTGGACCATTTTATCAATTTATATTTTTCTGTTTCTTCCATGACAAAGAAAATTGTTGGAGGAAAAAGAAGTAGGTACTCATGATCTTGTCTGTTAAAATTGAATATTTTTTAGGTTTCAATCATGTCTGACTGTTATTCCATTTGTTTTTGTTTTGTTTTTTGGTTCTTTGTTTTTTTGGCAAAGATATTGGAGTGTTTTGACATTTCTTCTTCAGATCATTTTATAGATAAGGAGATTGAGGGAAACCAGGTTAAGTGAGTTGCTCAGAATCACACAGCTAGCAAGTATCTGAAGTTGGATTTCCTGACTTTAGACTTGATTCTCGATCCACTGCACCACCTAACTGCCCCAATTTAATGTTATATAACTGCAATTTGATTTGAATTCTTTTACTCATTTGTTATGATCCCATATCTTCATTCTACAGTGGCTATTTTATACTTTGCTCTTTCCTTTCTTTATTATTACTATTCATAAGTTTAAAAAACCAAATAAAATATCCCTCATACTTTGTAGAAAAGGATAGGACTATATATACAAATGCAAAACCTATTAAGTAGAACTTTAACAAATTATGGAAGTTCAACATGTAACTTTCAAAGCTTTCCTGCTTGTCTGTGAACCCTTCTGATCTTTCTGCTTTTTTTTGGTTGTTATTTAGAAATTCTATCTCTAGATCTACCCTCTACCTCTGCCATTGAGGAAAAGCAAGGAATAACAAGACTTTAATATATACTATATGTATGTATATGTGTGTATCCATGAAAATGTATATATCTTATATGTACAAATATGTATATTTTGTTACAGAAATATATATATACACACATGCATATATATACATATGTAAACACATCTCTGTGTGTGCATGCATGCATGCATGTGTGTGTATCAAACAAAACAAATTCCCACACTGTTCATAAATGTTCCTAAAGCTATATCTTTATATCAGGAAATTGGTGGCATGCTTCATATCTAGTATTCTGGAACTGATCATTATACTAATGCTTACTCCCTACTCCCTTTCCTCTTGAATAATAATTTTCCCTAACCTTCTTTCCTTTGCCCTCTCTTCAGATACTCCTCTACTTCTCCCTTTCCATTCATATTTTAAGATTATTGAGATATAACAAACTTATCCCCAGGCTTTCTGATTAATTAGACTTCCTCTGTTGTTCCTGATAGTGATAACATCCAAAAGGGACACCTCTGTCATCTCTCATTAGAATCTAAGCACTTTAAACTTCTTTAGTCTTTTATAACTGTTGTGTTTCTTTTAACTCCTCTATTTTATTAAAAATCCATTTTTCTTCTGTAATATTTCACACACAAAACACACACGTATATTAGTGTATACATATATATAATATGCTGTAGTAATATGGAATAATTTCTCTGGGTACATTGTAAGCTTATTTATTTTGCCTTCTGGAATATCCAAGCTCTCTTCTCCTTCGTAGTGATAGCTGCTAAGTCACATATGATTCTAACTGTGGTTCCTCAGTACTTGAATTTTTTCTTTCTAGTTTCCCCAAATTTCTTTTCCTTGGCCTGGAAACTCTGTAATTTGTTCCTGGGAGTTTTCATTGTGGAATTAAAAGGTGACTGGAATATTCTCCTGGGTATAAGATATTCAGAGAAAACCGTGGTATGAGGACTGCTGAGACATTTTAAATGCTTCTTTCTACTTCTGGTGTTCACCTAATTCAACTAAATCTTACCTCTGGCTTTAAGAAGTTACAGCATGAGCAGTAAATCATACCATGGCAGACAAGCTAAAAATCAAATTAAAGATAACAAGTTTTAAACCTGTTGGTGAATTAGAGTTATCTACCCCAAGCGTATAAAGACTTGCTCTAGTTGAAGAGTTAGATGAAAATAATTTGTACCAATGGCTATGAAAGTGGCCAAAGCAGGTAATACAGAGCTTGGTTAGACATTGAAAATGCCAAAGTTATCTACTACACCTTTAGTAATCAAGCTATCTAGATTTTGTCTTGCCATTGGATTTCAATGACTCTGGAAGAGAGATTAAGGATGAATTCATACAAATCTGCCTCACTTAAATCCATTTTATGTGCCAGTCAGAAGACATCATTTTTATCATTTTTACTTACCTCAAAGTTCTATTGTAACAGGCAAGTGACAAAACGGCAGGTGCAGTTACACTGGAAATTGGAGTCACAACTCTATACACAGGCTGCTCAAGCCATAGAGTTGCCTTCTCATTGACTTGAAGTAGCAGTGGGGTTCAGTAGCCCATTGGGTGTTGGAGCAATATTTTCATTTATTTATATATTTGTTTCTTTATTCCTTTTATTTAGGGAACAAAATGAGTGTAGTTCAAATAACAAAATTGCAAAAATCCTGGCTGTTGGAGAATTTAATAACTCAGAGCATATTGATCAAGAAATCATCCATCATCAAAACAAACAAACAAACAAAAATCCTTGTTATATGGAAATATTCCCCTGGAGCAGTTTTTAAAAAGAACAGACCCTGGCCAACCTAAAACTTGAGCAGCCTTTTTGAACCACTACATGATCACCTCCTGGCATGAAAAAGAAGCTAGAAAAGGTGCTTTAAACACTTTCTGCTTCACCCATTCCAAGCCGGCTTACCAAGGAATGTGAGGATCCCCATCTGTGGTTTAAATACCAAAAAAAATGGAAATCCAATAGAGGTGAAAAATGAATACTCTTGTGAAAATACTAAGCAGGTATCATAACCCAATAGCAGCCTTGAGTGAAAGAAGGATGAAAAATGAAGATCAGTTTACTGATGGGATGCATGTTTTTCTCAAGTGACCATGGTGATGGGGAGTGCTGTGAAGTTGGCATGGGTTTCACAATCAAAACTATCCTAGTCAACAATGCTTGTATGCTTTCCAAAAAGGAGTGAATGACATACTCAAACAATTCTATGGTTACTTGATGGTCATCACGCCACCATCATCAATGCACATGTTTTCACCATTGGACAAACCCAGAAGAGATCAAAGGGAAATTTTATGAAGACCTGGAGACCTTCATTATCAATGTGCCAAAAAGGGACATACTTATAATTTTGGGTGACTTTACTGTCTGTTATCAGAATTTTTGCTGTATTGGTCTCTAAACTGAATAGCTAGAGACAGCTTTTAGAAATTAAGTAACAGTTTAATTAATCTCTTTCAAATGAGGAATACAGTTTGCACACTGGAAGGGTCTTCTATGCAGAGATCTTCCCTTGTTGCAGGAAAGGTGAAAGTTTTAGACATAAATCTTAAGTAGGAAGGAAAGGGGAAGGTGAATTACAATACAATCCTTACCAGTACTTGATCAGTTTTCCATGACAAGCTCTCAGACTGAAGACAATACAATAATACTTGAATTATTTCAGATTTTGTGGGTCATGACCACCCCCTCCCCAACATAGAACCAGAGTTCAAAAAACAGTTTTCTGTCATTTCCAATTTGTTTCAACTTATATACAAGTATGCTATAGCATAAGAATATAGCCATTATCAGAATGATTGATAATTTTAAGCTGCATTCTGAATTTATTATTTCCAAGACAGAAAAGGCAGCTCTGAAATATCCAAATTATTAGTATATTTATTACACATATATCAGTAGTTTTGAAAATCATAATTTTTTTCAAATGCAAAAGCAAGTAATTAGATATGTCAGGGAGCCCTTAGAAGGAATGGAATCAAAAAAAGCAATGACCATTGTCACTTACTACTGAAGACTTGCATGTCTTGTGACTTCATCACCAACACTGTCTTCTGTTTATAGATGGACCCTTGCAGCTAACATTGGCATTTAATAGATAATGCCATTGTAAGGAAAAGAGACAGATAGAATGCAAGAGTAATAAAAATAATGTGTAGCATAAGGTGTTGGACTTATTCTCTCCAAGGTAAATATTCATATTTAGCAAAAATGGTGGCTCCAATACAAGACCACTGCCAGAAGATCTAATGTCAACAAATTAGAGTGCTTCTTTGAGCATGAACAGTTCATTGCTAGTTTGGAGGGAAAGCCAGGCCAGAATACTGACAAACATCAAAATTAGCTTAATGAAAATGATAGGGAATTTAAGTTGCTAAATGAAAAAGTAGAACTCCACAACAATTACTAGCCAAATGAGTCAAATATCTATAAGAAGGGAGCATTTAGCTGCATCACAAGTAAAGTACAAGTGAAACTTAGAGAAATGTAGGGTTTTTAACTTCATAAAAGGACAGTTGAAATTCAGTTTTATGCTGATAGTAACAATCTAAAGTGCTTTTATTATGTTCTGAAGGTTATTTGTGGGCCAAAAATCTATGGTGCATTTCAACTATTCAGTGTTGATAGAACCACATTGATTAATGATAAGGACATGGTCCTGAAGAGATGAACTGAACACTTCCATAGTGTTCTCAACAGATCATCATCAACCAGTGCTGAAGCCATTGACGATATATTTCAGACTTAAGTCAATCCATCTCTATTCTAATTCCCAACTGAAGAAGAGACTTTAAATGCCATTTGGCCCTTCTATGGTAAAGTGTCTGGTGCTAATTCTATTCCAGCTGAGATTTACAAGATGGGATCCACTGTCCATACAAATGCTAACAGAAACTTTCCAAGTTATTTGACAAGAGGACACTATTGGGGACAGCTAGGTGATGCAGTGGATAGAATACAGGCCCTGGAGTCAGGAGGACCCGAGTTCAAGTCTGGTCTCAGATATTTGTCATTTTATAGCTGTGGGACCTTGGACAAGTCACCTAACCATGATTGCTGACAATAAGAAAAAAAAAAAAGAGAGAGAGAGAATGCTATTCAATAATGTCTCCATTGTCCATTGGAAAGGGAAATGGGTTGTCCTGTGAAAATGAGAGGGGGTTCTCTCAGTCATTGCTAGCAAAATTCTTGTCTGAGTCTTTAATAGGCTGATTCTTCACCTTGAAGATTATTTCTATCTGCAAGCCAGTGTGGCTTCAGAAAGGGCCAAGGAACAGTCGATATGATGTTTGCTGTTTGACAACTCCAGAAGAAGTGCCAGGAGCAAAACAGAGGTCTGTACACGATGTTTATTCATCTAACCAAGATCTTTGAAATTGTCCATTGTGAGGACTTATGAAAAATTATGACAAAATTTGATGTTTTGGAGAAGTTCATCAGTATTGTACATCAGTTTTTTTAATGGCCTGCTTACACAGGTTCTGGATAATGGGCGATGCTTTTGTGTTTTCTCATTCACCAATGAAATGAAGTCAGGCTATGTGCTTGCTCCCATAATTTTTAGCATGATATTTTCAACAATGTTTTCAGACACTTTCATTAAGGAACAAAATGGCCTCAGATCAGGTAAATTACTTAACTTGAAAAGGCTACAAACCAAGAATAAGATGGAGTAAGAATGGTAAGAACATTTTGTTGGCACTCAATGCAACCCCTAGACTGAAATGGCACAAAGACTAGATCAATTCTTTGCCATTTGTGTTCATTTTAGTCTAACAATTAACACCAAGAAAACAGGTACTCTGATCTCTGGAGAAATTGAATAGGGAATAGAAAGAATATATCTTTTTCTTAGCAGTATATGGTACCTACACAAAAACTGACAATGTATTAGGGCATAAAAACCTCAGAATCAAATGCATAAAGTCAGATAGAGTAAATGTTACCTTTCAGACTATATGCAATAAAAATTATATTCAATAAAGGGTCCGGGAAAGATAGATTAAAAACTAATTGGAAATTAATCTAATTCTAAAAAATGAGTGGGTCAAACAACAAATCACAGAAACAATCCATAATTTCATCCAAGAGAATGACAATGAGACAACATACCAAAACCAAAAATATGCAGCCAAAGCAGTTTTTAGGGGAAATTTTATATTCTAAGTAGTTACATGGAAACAGGTTCTCCTCCAGTCAGTACCACACTTTCCTTATATGGAATCATCAGTTATAGCAAATGGAAAAATTTTTGAATGCTGTGGATAAGTTTACTTACTATGGCACTACACTTTCCAGGGATGTCCACATAGAAGATGAGGTTGATGCTTGGGAGGCTCTGAAGGGAAGATAAAAGATACTTTGGACTGCCTATCAAATTGAATGTCTATGGAGTCGTGCTGATCTCATTGATTAATGCCTGTGAAACTTGAACAGTCTACCAATGTCATGCCAGGAAACTGAACTGCTTCCATTTGAATTATTTTAGGAAGATTCTGAAGATATCTTACCTAGTAAGATAAGTTAGAAAACACCGAGGTCCTTTCTTAAGCTGAATAGTTAAGCATTCAAACTGTACTTTAGAAAGTACAACTGTGATGGAATGGTCACGTTGTTTGAATTACATTTATTCAGTTTATTTATTGTTCAAGTATTTTTTCAAATGTACATTTGCCTAAAAGATATTTTATGGAGAACTTACATAAGGCAAGCACTCACAAAGAAGTGATACAAGGAAACTCTCAAGGACCCTTTGAAGAACTTTGGAATTGATTACAAGACATGGGAGACATTGGCACAGGACTGCCATAGTATGCTATGTATGCTCACATCTAAGGTTAGGAACAAAGTAGAATTGCATTATTAATATTTCTTTTGCTGGATTCTAATTGGCACATTCTAATTTTTGAGAAATTGATTTATTCACGAAATGTTTTATCTCTCTTCTGCTTATTATTTTTCCTATTTTTTTCTTCCATTCTCATTTCTTTTCTAGTTTCCCCCCAGTTTTCTCATTTTCCTTATAAAATATGTTTTCTCTCTGATCTTGGGTGAACTCTGATCGTTGTCCTTCTGGTTTGAGTTTTGCAAACATCCAATTAGTTTGGGTCTGACCAACATAACTGTAGGATTGCCCTGGTTGAAGCTGCTGACCACAGCCCCTGTCAGCCTGTTGGAAGGACTTCCTCCTGATCCTATTGCCCTGTAACTATAGAGTTTCAGGTTCTGACTGTACTAGACCTTTAGTTCTTTGACTGTTTATACTTGCCCTGCTACACAGGTCCAAGCCCAGCCTCAGTCTCTACTGACCTTGTTACCCAACTCTCAGATCAGAGTGACACACTTTATAGGCTCATTTTTGTTCCTATTCTCCCTTTGGTGTAGAATCTCAGATAATCCATATTCCATGTTTGGTTCACAGCCATAGGCCCCAGTCTCCTCTCAGTGCTACAAAGCTCAATATAGGCCTTCTGGTTGGATCCTTTTCCCACTCTCCCTGGACTCTGGTTCTCTCCCTGTGTTGAATGGGTTGAAAAAAATGACTCTGGAATTGAACCTTGGATTTTCTTTTCACTACTCAATCTGTTGCTGTTCTTCCCTATTTGGTGGTGCAGTGGATAGAGACCTGATTCTGGAGTCAGAAAGGCTTAAGTTTAAATCCAGCCTCAGATACTTACTGGCTTTGTGATATTAAGCAAGTTACTAAATTTCTATATTCTTTTTAGTTTCCCCTTGAAAAGGGTAATCAGAGGACCTCCTTTTCACAGTTGCTGTGAGGATCAAATGAGATAATAATTGTAAATTGCTTAACACCTAGCCTAACACACAGTAAACACTACATAAATATTATGCTAAATGTTCCATGATTACTATCATTATTTACTGGAGTAGTTGTGAGAGAGAAATGAGCAATACTGCTTCATTTCACTCCACCATTTTTCTCTTGTTCTTTTATTTTCTCCTTTTAAAAATATAATTCTTCCCTTTTTGCTTCTACCCCTCAGTATTTTCAGCAGATGACTCCTCACAAGCTGCTTTACCAAAAGTATTTCCTTGAGTATCCTTAATCATGGACTGATAGGTGAGGTGGAAGATGAGGAAGGAATGAAATCCAGACTATTACTAGAAAGATATTAGAGGACATTTTCCTCTGAGACAAAAAAAGGATAGAGGACGGAGGGTCATAGATTTAAGCAGAAAGCTAAATTAGAAATCTTCTAGTCCAGTCCTCCCATTTTACAGTCAGGAAACCAAAGCCTAAGGAATTTAACTCATGTGCTCCATATTAAATTGGTTTTAGACCCGTTTTCTTTCAAATGGCCTTTTCACCTCTGCTTTTATAGATACCCAGTTTTCTTCTATTACTGCCCCACAGAAGCAGTTTTCCTATTGATTTTTTGTTTGCCAAATTTAGTCTCCATGAATGGGATTTGACATTGTTGACATCTTAAAATTCCTTATTTCCTGTATTTCCACAGTGTTGTGGGTTTTTTTTTTAACTTTCTTCTAAACTCTAACTGAAAGTGAATCCCATTTCATATTATTGGCCTTCTATTCATCTCTTTCAATTGTATATTTTTATGAGCTTACCAATTATCAACTCTTCTTGCTTCAGTGTCATTTCAGATTCTTATGGTACATAGTATGAATAAATAATTTTACTTGCAACATAATAGAATAGAATAGAAAGAATACTGAATTTGGGGAGGAAAAAACCAAATCCAACAATAAAAAAGCTGGTTTCAAATACTGGATCTGCCCCTTGGACTATCTGTATGATCTTGAACAAGCTTCCTTATATGTAAATTGAGAAAGGTTAATTAGTTGACCTTTAAGGTCTCTGAGTTCTTGAGTTCTAAATCCTATGGGAATACATAAAATAAATGAATATAGTCCTTTGTATGTAACTTGAAGAGTTGATATTCTTCCACAATTCTCATATAATGCTTGAAATGAATTAAATACTTATTCTAGATTACATTAAATTCAGCTTGTACTTCATGTTTCCCCTAGGAGAGGATACTATGTTGCCTCTACTGACACAGGATTCTAATTCCAAAGCACAAAGAGGAATTTTAAGAAGAGCTGTATTTTCTGATGACCAGAGAAAGTCTCTGGAGAAAATGTTTCAGAAACAAAAGTATATCAACAAAACAGACAGAAAGAAACTCTCCATCAATTTGGGACTAAAGGAGTCACAGGTACTAATGGATAAAGTGTCCACAGACTTTTATCTTGGATTCATGTTTTATCTTTGTGTGCAAGCACCTAACTGTAGATATTTAATACATGTTAATCAAATGATGAACACAACTGAATCTCCATTAATTTTAGCTCAGTCAATGGGTCAATCAAAAAACATTTATTAAGCATTTACTGTGCATCTGACACTATGCTAAACACTGAGCATATAAAAATATTTGTTTTATGTTATGTGTTGTAGTTCATATATGAAAACTAGTCTATTTGCAGGTATGTCCACCTTTCGGTAATGGGCTCATTGGTTCTATCCTAATTACTAATGAAATACTTCAGATTATAGAAAAGCATAGAGCTTCTTTGTCTCTGTTTTTAGATGAAACTCTCTTAGGAGATTTTAATTTTTGCTGTCTTTCTCTTCCTTTTTCAAGATCTGAAAGCTTAATTATAGTGTGTGTGTGTGTGTGTGTGTATGTGTGTGTGTGTGTGTATCTGTTATGTCTATATGTGGTTTTACTTTTACTTTTGAGGTAATCACTCTTTCATTATGCTTTATGGAATATATGCTCTGCAGGTTGTTTCTATCTGATATCTTTTCCTTTCCCACTCCTTTCATTTTCTCTCTCTCACTGAGACCCAGCTCCTCTTTGATCATACAATTTTCCTGACCATCCTTCCTAGCACAGGTTGATTTTTTAAATTTGTATCTTCTTCTCTTTCCCCTTCTCTATTTTCCCTCTAACTCAGTGTTTATCATGGGAATGTTGGAATAATTCTTGCTACTCATTGCCACTACTAGACTCTGCCTCTTTTATTTTTACCCAGTAGCCTACCACTTAATCAAATCTACAATTAACAATCAAAATTCTATTAGCTGTTATTTATTAACCTCTAGTACATTTCCCATCTTTCCTCAAAGAATACAGTGTCTAATTCAGTTTTTCTCTCTTCCTCAACTGTTTCCCTCCTGCAAGGGACCTCAACATACATATTGACACTTCCTCAAACATTTTTACCTCCCAATTACTCAACTTTCATTTCCTGGGACTCATAACACTTCTACCCTTTACTACACATAGAGATGGTCACAATCTTATTTAATATTTTACTTTTTCAAATTACATATAAAAACTATGTTAACCTTTTCCCCAAATTTTGAGTTCTTGGGAAACATCTTTCATCATAAGTCCTTGCCTCGGATCATTGTATTGTTGAGAATAGCTAAGTTATTCATAGTAAATCATCATACAATATTTCTGTTACTGTGTAAAATGTTTTCTTGGTTCTGTTTATTTCACTTTGCATCAGTTCATGCAAATCTTTCCATGTTTTTCTGAAAGCATCCTGTGTATCATTAATTAAAGCACAGTAGCATTCCATCACAATAATAAAGAAAAGATCCCATTATTGAGGAAGTGGCTTGTAGGGGTAGAATGCTGGTCTCAATGGAAGCTGAAAAGGTGAGTAAGAGAGTGAGAAATAGCTAGTACTCCAGTTTGCCTAGAACATGGTGAAGACTGTAAATTAGATCTAATTTGAATTCAAGTCAATGAAAGTCATTAATTGCAAGTTTAAGCCATTTTTGTTTTATTTTTTAGGGAATAAAGGACCCTTAAAGTTTTTGAGTAAAGGAATAACATAGTTATATCTAGATATTAGGAAGGTTTTTGAAGCTATTTGAAAGATGGAGAGACTGGAGATAAAACACCCAAAAAACTACTACTATGGAACAGGAAAGAAGGGTCTGAACTATGTAGGTGGGCATGCATGTGAAGAGAAGTTACTGACACTGGAGTTAGAGAAGCTAGCTTCAAATCCTGTTATTAACACTTGCTTCTTGTCTTGAATAATTCACTTAGCCTCTTCATCTATAAAATGAGAGGCTTGGAGTCACTGGCCCATGGAGTCCCTTCAATCTCTTCAGAAGATATGTACATTTAAAATTGACAGAACTTGGTAATTAATTAGATGGGGTGAAAGAGAAATTTCCAACTTGGAAATCTGTTTTTTTCTGACCAAAATCTTGTATATATATATATTTTTGTTTTCTCCCTTTCCTGCTTTCTACATGATTTTAATCCTTCCTATCATCTAATTTGTTCTTTTCATCAGTTCTCTCATTTGTGTCCTTACACAACTTAGCAAGAAGCTCTTGCTAGAAAGAACCTTAGAACCTCTTCTCCAATTGTCCTTTAATCCTACTTGGCTTTTTTATTTTTTAAAGCAACTTATTTTATTAGTATAGGGAACTCCCAGCAAAAAACTCCTTCTATCAATGCAAGTCAGAAATTTGGAGTCACATAGTTATAAATGTAGAATGAAAGGGATTATATATAGAGATTTTTTAGGCTATCTATATCTACATTTCTAGATGTCATTTATTTATTTACTTATCTATCTATCTTTAGAGATAATGTGCTATGTACAGATTTTCCATATTTTTGTTAGGTACTGATTATATGCAATACTGTCTGACATTTTATGAAAAGTATGTGTAAAAAGTTACAAAATTTAGTAAAAAAATGTCAAATTTATCTGTTCTTTTCAAATCATTTCAAATCAAATCAAATCTTTGACACAGGTAGAGGAAATAAAATAATTAATTGAAATGTAAGACCATTTACTTGTTCAATTATTTTTACAACTAGGTGAAAATTTGGTTTCAAAATAGAAGAATGAAATGGCGAAACTGCAAAGAAAAAGAAGTACTTTCCAATCAGTATATCAAAGAAGAAGGTTTTCAAGAGAAACAGATTTCAAGATCTACTCTAGGCTTTACATCCTCTTGCCCCAGAATATGGAAAGTATCTCAACAGCATTCAAGTTCAAGATGGAGGGAAATTTCACCAGAACCTCCAGAAAAACTAAACCATGAAAATTCATTGCAGCTACTTCCACAAGCAAATTCCTATCATTCATTGTATTTGTACTCTGAAGTAGACACTAGAGAAAAGGAAGTTACTGCAGCCATATGAAAAATAACTCAAAACTATACATTGATTACAAAAGCAGAAATTTGGAATGGATACTCTTTTTAAGCTAACAAACAATACAGGAACACTAAAAACCAATTAGACTTGTATTTTAGCAGTATCTAAGCTCTTAATACCACTGGGGAAAAAAATGTGAAAACTGTTGTTTTCAGAATTACTTTCCATTTTCTTTTGTTTTGTTGTTCTTATTCTGTTTGTAGTGATATAGAAACTACAGGGAAATATAAATGCAAAATGAACCCCAAATTTGGCTCTGTTTTATTTCACTGCTTCACATTTACATATATGTGTGTATATCTATACTTATATACTTCAATATTTGTAATTAAATCACTGTGAGGGCTTCTTCTACCAATGCAAATCACAATCCAAACTAATTTATTAGATTTTCTTTTATAGTTTCTAGAACCAACCTGGTGATGAGCTTCTCACAAATTAGCAAGGCTAATCCATGGACAAAAGACACACATTCAATCACCAAGTTCATACTCAAAATCTCCAATTTTATAGCATCTGCTAAAACTTACTCATCTCAAAAACCTAGCGTCACCTCTACATTAAAATAAAGTGTTGGAGTAGGACTTTAATTGCAGTTATATATGTACTTCCATATATATATATATATATATATATATATATATATTCATTTTTATGGCACTTTGTCTATGTATCTATATAAGACTATATGTTTATATAATTGTATACATAAACATACATATAAAAGTACATAGGGTAATAGTGTCATGGATTAAGAGTTAGAAAAGAACTTATTTATTTTATAGATTAGGAAGCCTAAAATGGATGTCAATCAACAAACATTTATTAAGTGTTTATTATGAGCCACACATTGAGTTGTGTTTTGAGGATATGAGGACAAAAACATAATCCCTGAACTCAAGGAACTCATTCTAAATGGGAAAACAATGTGCAAACAACCATAAACTGAGTAAATGCAATAAAAGTCACTCCAAACATGGTCATTTTATTAACAGTAACATGTATAACCATTTAGCAAGTCATACTGGCCACATCACTAAGGCCAATGACCACAAAAATAAAGCCTCTTTATTGACATATAGGAATGGGGGGTGTCTGGATAATTTTGAAATGATAATTGGCTGTATTAGGAAAAATGGGGTGGCTATCATCCCCTTCTCTGACAATTAAAAAATATTGTTTTAAGGACTCATCAACCTCATGTACCATCAAGTTTGTTGTCCCATAGGGAGAGATTTAGCCTCCCCTAATTGCACAAGGACAGTCAAGGAGAGATGACTTGTCTTTTGGGAGGATGGCACCAGAATAAGCTGGTTGGCATTTACAGACAAGAAGATGTCCCAGGGGTTAATTGCATGAATGATAATATTTCCTTTCAATCGTACACTTAAAGTAACTTGGAGGGAAAACTGCATTTCTGAGCAAAGTATATTCAGACAGATAGTAATTTAATTATAAAACTAAATACATCACAGAAATCAATTACATTGTAAAATCAATATTACAGAAATCAATTACATTATAAAATCAATATTACAGAAATCCAGAGTCATTTTTTACAATGCATAGAAGATACATCTAGAATAAATAAAAGGTAATCCTTAAAAGGAAGGAACAAAGAATGAACAGTTTCAGGAGCTGGGAATTAGAGAAGTGTCTTGCAGAAGGTGAGATTTGAGCTTGGAAGTAACAGTCACTAGATGCTATTGAGAGCACTTTGACAGAATGGAAATGCTTGTGGTTGGAAGACCAATTGGAAGTTTATTGTAATAGCCTAGATATAAAGTGATGAAAACTTGAACCTGGATGGTTTGGTTATAGAGAGAAATGGATACAGGGGAAATGTTGTAAAGCTACAAGCAACAAGACTTGGTAAAAGATTGGGGGAAGTTAAGTGAGTAGTAAAGGATGACATGAGATTTCTACTCTGAGTGACTGGAAGGATAGTGATATCATAAATAGTAAGAGGGAAGTTAAAAAGATGGAAGGATTGGAAGCACAGGGAAAGGGAGAGATAATGAATTGTGTTTGGGGATATAATAAGTTTGAAATTTAAAGGCTCCCCAGTTTGAAATGTCCAAGAGGCATTTGGCGATGTAAGACTGGAGCTCAGGAAAAAGGTTGCGTTGAGTTAGTAGTAATTTAAACCATAAGATCTGACAAGCTCACCAAACAAGTTATAGAGAGAGAAGAGAAGAAAGCCACTGGCAGACTCTTAGGGGATACCCATAATTAGTCATAGGAAGATGCAGCTATGGAGACTGAAAAGCATTCATAGAATTTGAAGGTGAAACAGGAAAGAGTAGTGTTATGAAAACTTAGAACAGAGAGACTATCCAAGAGAAGATGGCTGATATTATTAGAGGCTGAAGAGATGTCAAGTATGAGGAAAGAGAAAAAAACCATCAGATTTGTCAATTAAGAAGTCATTGGCAATTATGGAAAGAAGTTTCACTTGAATGATGTACTTGAAAGCCAGATTACAAGAGAGTTTAAAAAGAAAGTGAAAGGTGAAAAAGATGAGACAATCATGGTAAATAGCTTCTCAAGGAATTTAGATATGAAAAGGAGAAATGTAGGGTGAAAATTATTAAGAATGGAAGTCTCATTCAGTCCTGACTTTTAAAGAAAACAATGGGGGAGATTGTGGGATATAACTGAGGGTCCAATCTGGTGGAGGAGGTAGGATGGAAGGGGTTCATCGGTGCATGTTTTGATAAAAGAGAAGGATGGAAGGGAGATGAAGGAGGAGCTAGAAAGTAAAACAGTTGAGTGATGTGAAATGAGGAAGAATGGAGGACTTTCTAGTGTTGGACCTCTTTTTGATTATTTTTTTGTTTGTAATGTATGAGGCAAGATCTTCCAGTGAAAGCTGAGGTGACTGTGTAATGGGAGTATTGAGGGAAAAAAAGTTTGAAATAGCTTGGTGAGACCGTGAATTGATTAGTGAAAAAAAAATTGTCTTGTTGCAGTTAGGGCCTAATTGAGATTACACAACATTATTGGTAGTGATTTCCCCTTGTTTCATGGTTTTCTCCAGTTCCATTTAACAGTTCATGAATTCTGGAGGAAAGGCAGCAGATGGTGTGAATAATCTGAGGATAAGATTATGGGTCAAAGAATCAAATATAGATAATAATGTAAAGTAGAACTGATTTACTAAAAGGTCAAGATAAGAATAAAAGGAGAATATAGCCAGTACAAAGATTATGACTAAACAGAAATTTAAGGGAGAGAGAATTGGAAGTCACGTTGAGGACTAAAAAGAGACTTAATGGTCATAAGGCAGAGGGGAAAATGTAATGATAAAAGATTATGATCAAATAAAGAATTTTAGAGTTCATGAAAATGTTGGTAAAACTCTTTTGGGTATTGGCAAGATCAAAAGTATGATGATTTTTCATCTGGATTCCATCATTTACAGAAACTCTTCTTCCAAGATAAACACCAACTCCATTCATTCTCCCTTAATATCCCCCCACCCTTTGGGCCTTTCCCTTCCAGATCCTCCATTTAAGGAGGGAGCCCAAGGAAACGATCTCATAGTATTTCATAACTGCTCTCCAGAGAGCAACTCTGAAACTTTTACCTTCTCAGTATTCCCTGCCCTTACAGCCCTTACCTCCTAGATTCTCTAATTAAGGAGGGGGCCTAGGCCTAGCTATAGGAATTCAATATTCCCTAAGTCAGGTACCCTTCCCATCCTATCCTGCTTTTTAAAAAAATATATTATCTTACCCTATAAGATTGTTAACTCCTTGAGAGCAAAGCCTATTCCCAGCACTTATTACAATTCCTGGCACAGAAGAATCTTGCCCTTTAATTTAAGGCTTTTTCTTTTCCTGTGGAACTCTTGGGCTGTCCCTGCACTGCATTCTTGTCTTGAGTCTCCCAAGATACCATTATATTGGGTTCTGTCTAGAACCTTTCTTTTAAGTACAGCTTCATTTGGAGACTTGAGTGTATACCATTTCTTTCTCCCCATTCTTGTCTACTTCAGAGTTGTTGTAGGATTTTTGTGCAACTCTGGACTGACCCATAGCTATCTCTGTAAAATTCTTATAATATTTGATTCTTTAGGCAATTGAAAATATTTGACAAGAAAACCAAACTCAAAGCCAAAAAGACCTAGATTCAAGTTCCTCTTCTACCTGGTTATATTATCCTGGGAAGATTATTTAAGCCCAATCCTCTAGGCTTCTATCTCAGATGAATAGAGAGATGCTCACTTAAGTAATAGAATTATCTCACCCAAGAGTGAACATTGGAAAAAAAGGCATATAATGGATCTTATGAGTAAATGGCTCATGCTTACAGAAGAAATATGATTCATAATGTGCTTCATGTTTTTAAAATAAGGAATTATCTAGATTCATAAGAATGCAAAAGAATTAGAAAAAACATTGTGGTTGAGGAGCAATGTCATAAACTAAAACTAATGTCAGAATATAAAATATTTAACTATCTCGTCATAATCATATATTCACATAATCATAATCATATATCTTCTCAATAAAAATCTGATACCTAATGGTACCAGCACAAAATGAAATTTTTTTAAATTCAGATTTAATCTTGATACAACAAAATGATTTGGTAGTTTTTCTCCTATATATCTCAGAATTTTTCTGTAGTCCTTTAAAAATTACAAAAAAATTAATTCTATATTCAGGAGGCTTTCATAGAATTTCATGCTGCTATGTAATAAACATTGAAATTGGAGCTGTTTAACAGATGAATTAAAGTTCTTGCTCCACTAGTGCTTGATTTATATTCCGATTTGCACTAGGAAGAAATTATATTTGTTGTCTTCTATGAAAAAAAAGAAGCCCCTTCCATTTTACTGGTGACATTCTTTCCCTCTGTTATATTTTCATAGCATGCTGCGGCAGTAAGGGAAGACTTTTCCTTCCAGAAATGCTACTTTGTAAAAAAAATTACTTTCCATTCTCCATCTCAAATTATTCCATATCATGAATGGATGGAGCTTAAAGAAAAAGGTATATGCTTAAGAGTAGATTAATAATCTGCTTGTTGTGTATTTCCAGGGGAAAACAGGGGAATAAACTTAAATTGGTTGCCTCTGTCTGAGATAGTTACACAACAAATCATGTTCCTATAGAAATGAAAAAAAAAGGCAGAGAGTGGTATCTCAGTTTCTAGTTGTTGTTTGAGTTCTGTTTTTTAAAAAATAATAATGATAATAATAATAGTTGACATATACTTGAAACTTGATATTCACCTAGGGCAGCTAGGTGACACAGTGAACAGTGTCAGACCTAGAGTCAGGAAGATTAATTTTTTCTGAATTCAAATCTGGCCTCAGACACTCACTAGCTGTATAATCTGGTTGCCTCAGTTCCTCACCTGTAAAAGGAGCTAGAGAATCATTCCGATATCTCTGCTAAGACCCTAAATGAGGTCATAAAGCATTAGACATGACTGAAAATCAAGAACAAAAATTCACTTAGAACTTTCCTTGAAAATAAAGAATGCAAGTATTTTTGTGCTCATTTTACAAATGAGAAAACCAACTCTAAGAGGTTGAGTAATCAGTTTACACAGAGTTACATAACTAGTAAATTCTACCAATGGATTTCCATTCCGGTCTTCATGTCTCAATGCAAAGTGTTATTTCTAAGACATCAAATTGCCTAAACTTTCTGTAAAAAGTTTTACAAATTTGTCACAAGCCCAAGGCTAGTTCTGTGCTAGAGTAGTCTTTAGGGATACTCTTAAATCAATCAAACCTCATATTCAATTAGGGATTTGGGACAATTTGGTTGTGTCTGCTTTTTCAGGAGATAAATATTTTTCCTACTCATTTCAATAGATGCTGTTAACTCATGTCACAAATTTAGAATCTTTGTGCCAAATAGTATTGCTGAATTCAGTAAAAAATGTGAATGATTAGGCCATAGCTGTAGAGTGATTTGAAGCTCAAGACCTGCATAGCATCAAAAAGGTGTTGATAACTCTGAAATGATTTGGATATGTTAAAGAACTAACTCCCAAGGTAAGTAGAGGTAGGAGTTAGTTTATTTCTTCAAAACATCCTTCAAACCACTCCAATATCCTTGTCAAGAAAACCACAAATGGAGTCACAAAAAATTTGAAACCACTTTAAAATGATTGAATGACAAAAAAGAAACACAATATTTTTATCACTATTATTGAGAAAAAGGTGTAGAATCATATTCAGAGTACTTCTTTAATTAGGATAGCATTTAATTTAATTGTTCTCCTTTAATTGTCCCAGTGTAACAATAATAATGACACATTATTGATACTGACTTCATTTGTCAGGAATTTTTCCATCCATTGAAAGAAGTATAAAAAAAATTGTTGTCTTTAAAATAAGAATAAGTTTCTTTGAGTTCTAAAACTGAGGTTTTTATTTTTGAAATGGTCAGGGAAAATAATTTACTCTCACAAGGTGGCACTATAGCTCTTTGGATTCTTTGTAGGGTAGAAAACCATTTTCAAAATGAGTATCTAAAATCTGACTTCATGATCTGACATTGATAGAACAGGAACAGAAATACTTGTGGACAAATGTGTGTGTGATAAAGGTCCCCAGGGATAAAAGATAGTGGGCTAGATTTTTTCTAGAAAGGTTTTTTTTTTTTTCCTTTAAGTAGAAGTGTTTTGATTCAAACAATATTAAATGTAGTTTTAGTCCTACAAAGACTAAAGTGGAAACTGAACTAAGACTTTCATTCTAGGTACCAGCTAAGTTATTGAAAAATCTTAAAAATGATAACAAGAAGAATAACAAAAGGGACAATGACAACACAAATATTAATCTTCTTAAAGTCCAATCAGTTGTTCTTGGTGAGAGGGTACTTTGACAAAGTGAGGGAATGGCACTCAGTATGATATACAAGGACTCTGTGTTTCTTCAAACTGTAAGAAACAATGAAGTTAGCAAAATCATCTATTGAGTTTACACATTGACCAGTGTATCATACCTTTTCCTATGAATTTGAACATAAAATACACTTTGATTACCATCATCAAATTGCCAGAGGAAACCTAGATGTTTTTTGGACATGATCAATGGGAGAATTTTTTTTGACTATGCATATTTGTTACAAGAATTTTTCTTTTCTTTTTCCCAATAAAAGGAGGTAAGAGGAAAAGAAAATATTTTTTCCATTAAAAATAAAAAAAATTAAAAACAAAATGGTAGAAATTGTACAATATGTTACTGTATATCACAAGTTTATTGCCTACCAAATATTTAGCCATGACCTTGTGGCTGCAATAATAGATCAGAAGCTCTTTGTTTTTAATGGATTGACAGAGGTCTCATACTATAAGCATATACCTCAAAACATCTTAAATAACTAAATTAATGAAATATGATGCACTTGCACCATGACTACAAAATCAGATTGTTACTCATGATTGCATTGATATGACATTGATCCATAAAATGGCCTTGACAATATTTTTTAAGATTTTGTCATACAAAATGTGTATTATCTTTCACCACGGAACAAAAAAATTCCTAAAAATAGATATCTAGTAGAGGAGATCAAAATCATGTAGAAACAGGATTATCCCTGTTGTCTTATCTCCTACTAGGATTGTTCAAAGGATGCTTTCATCCCACAGAAGATGAGTTATCTCTTAATGCTTTAATTAAATTACTAAAGCAATTATTTCATCTATCTGTGCAATAGTCAATATAATATTAAACATACAAGAAAAGAATAGCTACTTTTCCTAGAACATTTCCATGTGAACTTCATTGAAAAAGATGTGAATTATCATCATCATCATCATCATTGTCGTCGTTGTATGACACTTTAAGATCTAAATGACCTTTTACATACTGTATTATACTTGTGTTATATTGGTGTCCTGATGCCAGCATCCAAATTAGTTCAGGTTCAATGTTGGAATGAAATGAAGTGCAAAGAGGTCATTGAACAATTACCAAAAGATTAATTAGCCTTAATATAGCAATAAAACAAAGATATAGTGACAGTTTAATCTTCAGTTTAATTCTCCTTTCCCAATGCCATGTGGAAAAATATCTGGTAAGCAGAACTAGATATGATGACTCATCTAGTCTTCAGATATCTATAAGTCATAAGAACACCAAATCCAGTTGGGTTGTTTATGACCTTACATGACCACATCAGTACAGCCAGAAGCCATCAGGAAGCTATGTCAAGGAAGGCATATCTTAAGCCTTGCCCTCTCGCCAAGCCATTCAAGTACCAACTTTGTCACCTTTTAGGAAGAATCTGACCTAATCCATAACCCACATTGGGAGTTGGGCTGGGACAGAGAGAATTTTGGTAGATTTTCATTCAATCATATTCTGTAAAGTGAATACGGCAGAAATGACCACATTTTATAGGAAAGAAAAGTGTCATTCAGAGGGGTTAAATGACTTCCTCATGATCACACAGTAATTTTTCATATATATTGACTTCATCTCCCCAGCTAATTGATAAATTCCAGAAAGGAGAGACCATATCTTACATTTCTTTATTCTCCACATTAGCAGATATAGGGCTGAATTTGAAGTTGGAAAGATTTGAGTTCAAATCCAACCTTAGACACTTGCTAGCTATGTGATCCAGGGCAAGCCACTTAACCTCTGTCTGTCTTAGTTTCTTCATCTGTAAAATAGAAGTAACAATAATAATCCCTAATTCCCAGGGTTGTCATAAAGATAAAACTAGATAGTATTTACAATGCAGTTTGTAAACTTTAGGTTGGCATACAAATAATGATTCTGATAACACTTTCCCTTCTATAATACGTAATATAGTGCTATATATATGAGAAACACACAATTAAAAATTCAGTAAATGATTCTATGTTTAGTCTTAATCAGTATCTTTAGGATTCAAATTTCTTATGGGAGAACAATGAAACACTACAGAATTATTAGCTTTTGACTTGCTCCGTAATTGCCCCAAATTTCTCCAAATCTGAATCGATGATTGGAAAGCTTGTTGTTTCTTCAGGATATTTAGTTTCAAATAGCTTTTTTCCTGTAGGACAGTTCTTAGAAACTTTGACAGTTCAGGAAGAAAAATGAAATGGGAAAAGACAAAAAACTTTTTAATGAGTATAGAGATATTGTTTTTTTTCTTCAGCAAAAGAACTATATTGTATGGTGAGAAAAAGTCACTATGGAAATATAGGCATTTAGGAATATAATAGAACACTGGAAATTTGAATTTATGCTCTACTACCTAAAACAGGGAAAGTATTGAAAATTGAAACTCAGTGAAATTGATTGAAAAAACAACAATAAAAAGGTTCATTAATGTCAATTGTTATTATGATGTTATCATCATTCCTTTAAAAAAGAAATCCTCTCCCACTCACATCCTCTCTTTTATCAAAGAAACACAAAAAAGATTTGTAATATGATTGTCTTGATGTGGTTCATAGGCAAGCAAAAATAAACACCTCTAATATCTCTGTCTCTCAAACTTTCCCAAGGAAAGTGTTAATTCCTGCTAAATAGGGATATAGAATATTGGAATAAGAGTTTGGTCACTCTTCTCTTCTCAGAGAAAGATATTATCAGAATAGAATTATATCTATCCTCACCTTTAATAGTATTAGTTTAGGGGAAGTAACTAAATTTTGAGCTAAATCTTTCCTTGCTATTCTATAATGGGAAAAGGGATCAGAATCCAAGCTTTTTTAAAACTAAATTTTACTTTTACTTTAAGTTTTAAGTTCTTTCCCTCTTTCAAATCTTCCTCCATACATTGAGAAGGCAATAAATGTGATACCAATGTAAACATATAGTCATACAAAACAAATTTCTGGTTTTCTTCAATGTATTTTTTTTTTTACTTTGTCAAATCTATTTTTAAAGAGTTATTTTCTTTATTCAGTTTTTATGCTTCCTTTTCCGTTCTGTTGACTTTCTTTCATAATTCTTCTGCAGAGTTCTCATTTCTTTTCCCAGTTTTTCTTCTATCTCTTACTAGGTTTTTTAATCTTCCAAGAGAATTTTTTGAGCTTGGGAACTAATTAATATTCCCCTTTGAGGTTTCACATGTAGACATTTTACATGATCACATTGAATCTGTTCTAATGAATTTGTGTTTTTGTGTTCTAATCTTCTCTATTGCCATAGTAGCTTTCTGTAGCTAATACATAGTAGCTCTTTTGCTTTTTTTTGCTTTTTTCTACAAGTTTTGCTCTGCACCTAAGGAGTAGAAGAGACTGTCCCAAGTTTATTTTGCAGAGCCTCAGAGGTCTCCCACGGCTTTCTACACTGGGGCTTTTCCACATTAGCCTGGTTTAGTCAAGCATATTGTGCCAGGGTTCAAGGGCTCACAATTTGTTTTCTACAATTGGGCCGAAAATTTCACAACTAGCCTACTGGGCTACGATTGAGAGGCCACTTCTGCTGATTGATGCTGTGGCAAGAGCTTCCTGCTAAATTTCCTGTACCGTACCTGCATTGGGCCATCCTTCCCTTTGTCAAGTGAGACAAACCTTTCCTGAAGTCTTTTTGAGTTATTTTAAGCTGGAAAATTATTTTACTCCATTGTTTAGTGGGTTCTGCCACTCTGGAATACACTTAAAGACTTAATAAAGTGTTATTTCTGAGAGAAACTGAGGAGAACTCTCTGCTTCTCTCTTTTAGCTTAACTGAATCCAGGAGAAACAATTTGGAACTCAAAATTTTATAACAAATGATTGTTGAAAACTATCTTTACATGTAATTAGAAAAAGTAAAACATAATTTCCAAAAGAAAATAAAAGAAATTTAAAGAAACTTCTTATACCATAAAAATAAAAGAAAAAAACTACCTTTTCATATTCTTTGGACATTTCTGAATTGGAAAATGACTGCTATTTTTAAAAAGTTTGGCACAGTTTCTCTCTATATATATGAGAAATGAAATATTTATCAGAGAAATTCCAAAATTTTACCCCAGTTTCTGCTTTATACCTTCCTAATTTTGGCTTCATTAATTTTGTTTGTGAAGCCTTTTTAATTTTATGTAATTTAAATTATCCATTTTACCTTCTGTGAGCTTTGGTCTCTTACGTGGATCCTTCCCCTATCCACAGATTTGACAGGTAATTTCGTTCATGCTTCTTTGATTTGCTTATGATATCTCCCTTTATGTCTAAATCTTGTACCCATTCTGATCTTATCTTGGTATACAGTATGAGATTTTGGTCTATGCCTAGCTATTGCCAGACAACATTTCTGTTTTCCTAATAATTTTTATCAGTGATTTTTTGACTCAATAGCTTGGATCTTTGACCCCAAGCTTTATATTTCACACATGACCCATTTCCCACCAAATGGTAGTTCCACAATGAACACACATAGCAAAAAAACAAAGAAACCCATTTTTTGAAATATATGGCAAAGTAGAAAACAAAAATATACATATGAGAATTTATGCCAGATAATACAGATCAGAGGAGCTCTCCCATTAGGAGAAAAATATTTTAGCTTACCAAATGCCTAAAGCAGCAAATTATGGATAAAGAGATAAAAACATGATAGAAACTAGTAACTCTTCTTGTTGGCTTTATTCTAGTCTTTCTTTCCCTAAAACATTAAGGACTAAGCTTCACAACACTTAACTAGACTTGAATTAACTCTTTTGTGATACTAATCTGCTGAAATTTAAGAATACATTCAAGGGAAGAGTTGAAAAATAATATGGAGGGGGGAAGAGAATCAAGTTAACATTGATAATGAAGGGAAAATAATTCTGGAGTCTTTCAGGAAAAAGAGAATTCACAAGAGAACGGGTGAGGAGTAAGGTAAAAAAAAAAAAAGGTAAGAACTGAAACAGAGAGAAAAAGACAAAAATCTCATTTCTATAGTAAAAAGGAGTTATACTGAATTATAGTTCTATGGAGAGAGATATTTTATAATACATACAGCAATTTTAATTTTTTTGCTTAAAGAAATCACCATTTAGCTCAGGGAAAGGGAAATCAGAAAGTCCTTAGGGACAAGTGGTATTCAGAAGAGTGAGTAGGCATGAACTCATAGAGATTTCATGGCAAATGGTCAACACCCCCCCCCCGAAAAAAACCCCAACACTATAGAGGAGGGTAAAAAGTGGTAAATAATTGAACATTCAAGATATAGGTAGGATGAAGGAAAAATCTGAGAGAGAATTTCTGTATAATTAATAATGGATTTAATAATTAAAGTAGCTAATAATAAATTGATGGTCAGTGGTTTCTCTTAGTAACTAAAGACAAAACCATTTTTATACATTTTTAGAAAAGGGTGTGCCCTTGACAAGCAAAATTCAACCTAGATTCTGTTTATACTTTAAACTAGAAATAAGTTTTTCTAGTTAGGTGGATTCCTGTCCCAAATCAAGGAGCATGTTCCCTGAGAATTAGGACAATCTCCTCTATCAGCTTTGTCCTTCAGAGACTATCTGGTTGACCTACAGGAGGTAGTCTCTGAATGAAGAAATAAAGATGAAAAAGCCTTAATTTTAATTTAATAACTGGATATTAATAAGACAGTAAAATAATATCTCTCATAGGAAAATTTTTAACATGAAATAATACTTCTATATTCTTTGTCACCTGCAGGAATTGGTATTTCCAAGGATGAGGCATAACAGATAAAGGAGGATAGGTGACAAGTTCTGGTAGGCAATATAAAGAAAATATTTATAAGACATCATCTTTCTTGTCTCCTATGGAAACTGTATGTGGGCCAAGAGGCAATAGTTAGAATAGAATAAAATAGAAACATAGAATAACTGATTGGTTTAAGGTTGGAAAAGAAGGATGATTGTCATCTTATTTATTTAACTCATATGCAGCAGACATCATGTGAAATGCCAGAACGGATGAAGCAAAAGCAGGGATTAGAATTTCTGGGAGAAGTATCAACAATCTCAGATATGCAGATGATATCACTCTGATGTTAGAAAGTGAAGAGGAATTAAGAAGCTTCTTGATGAAGATAAAAGAGGAGAGTATAAAAGTTAATTTGACATAAAAAAGTCTCTAAGATCTTGGCAATTGATCCCATCACTTCCTTCCAGAAAGAGGGAGATGAAATGGAAATAGCATCAATTTTTATATTTTGGGAGTCAAAGATCACTGCAGATGGTTACTGCAGCCATGATTAAAAGATGTTTGCTTCTTGAAGGAAAGCTATGGGAAATATGAACAGTGTAGTAAAAAAAAAACAGAAATATCACTTTAACAACAAAGGTCTATGTAGTTAAAAATTATGGATTTTCCAATAGCAACGAATGGCTGTAAGAAGAATCAATGCTTTCAAATTGTGAAGCTGCCATCAAATTGTGGTGCTGGAAAAGCCTTTTGAGAGACCCTTATCAGCAAGGATACGTTAGTTAATACTTAAATATTAATTTAGGCTATTCACTGGAAGTTCAAATATTGAAGCTGAAACTTAGATACTTTGGTTATATAATAAGAAGACAGGACTCATTAGAAAAGACACTGATGTTGACAAAGATGGAAGGCAAAAGGAAAATTGAACAACAAGGAATGAGATGGATATAATAGTATCATGGATACAATGAGCATGAATATGAACAGGCTTTGAGATACAGTGGAGGATGAAAACACCTAGTATAGTGTAGTCCATGGGGTCATGGAAAGTTAGATATGACTGAACAACAATAACAACAACAACAATATTTAGAAGGAAATCAAAGTATCAGAGAAATTCTAATTCGGTAAAAAATAAACTAAAGAAAGAATAAATAAATATAAGGATCATGAATCAAAAGAACAAAAATTTAGAATAGATGAAGAAGGAATCAAAATAGCTTTTTAAATAAAAGCTGCAGAATAAAAATCAAAATGAACAAACAAAACAAGCTAAAGGGAAGAGAGAAAAGGAATTTTATAAAAGGACAACTGAGAGAAAATAAAAAAGGAGAAGAATTAGTAAACTACATAAAAGGCAGAAAAAAAAGGAATTTTATATATATATATTTAATTTTTGGAATAAAATAAGCATTCCATAATAGTACAATAACAAAGGTGATTGTACATGAAATTATAAATATACTATACATAACTTGCTATTCCTTTCAAATATACACAAAGTTATCATGCAAGTTTCTTTTTTCCTCCTTTTCCCTCCAAACTCCTCCCCCTAAGTTGTTACCATAAGATTCAAATAAATACATATACATAAATGTATTTTGAATATACTTCTATTTATTATTTTTTTCTCTATATGCAGATAATATCTTTCTTCATGTGTCCTTTATAGTTAATTTGGGTATTTATAAAAATAAAAAAGGAATTTATAAATAAAGCAAAACTCTAAAACTATGGAAGGAGATAAAATAAAACACTTTGGAAAACAATTGCCTTAAAGCAGATTAAGCTAAAATAGCTGAAGAGAAAACATAATACTTTTATAAATAAAGATGGAGAAAAATCTTAATTAAAAAAATAGTGGAGAAATGAAGAAAACTTTAAATCTAATGTTAGTAGAGAATTAAGTTTATAAGAGAAATACCTAAAAATCAAAAACAATAGGAAAAAATGGAATGAAATTTACTGTACACTGGGTGAATTAAAAGAAGATGATGTTACAATAATAACATCAGACTGAGCAAAAACAAACATTCATAATGTTAAAAGAGCTAGAATTGTAAGGAAGAGAATCATGGGCAAAAAGTGAATATTAATAATAATGCCCGCTCTAAATACTTTACCACCTAAATTTACACACAACAATAAAAAAATCAAGAAGATATAGTAATACAATAGTGACAGGAGATTTTAATGACTCCATAATTCAAACTATTGAATTTTAGAATGACATAGGATAAATTCAGAATAATCTTGATGGTGAGCCAGTAGTTTAAATGGCTCTCCCTAATGGAGAGCATGTCTCAAGTAATATCTGGACCGGATTCTTGCTGTTCATGGACTTATTCACTCCTGGCTCTCTACAAACAAGGTGAAATCACAAAACAAGAAGAAACCATGTGAATTATCAGATCCTAATATGTATGGCTATATTCTACCAAAACTAAGAGCACAAAAGAAATGGAGGAATTGTTTTTTAAAATGTAAAATATCTAAACTAACAAAAGAATAGATATCTTACATAACACCATGACAGAAGAAAAGAAATCTATCTGTGATGGATTGTTATTGTTGTTCAGTCACTCAGTCATGTCCAACTTTTCTTGAACCCATTTTATAGAGTTTTCCTGTCAAAGATATTAAAGTGGTTTGCTATTATCTTCTCTACTGGATTAAGGCAAACCAAGCTTAAATGTCTTGCCCAGGTCACATTGCTATCAAGTGTCTGAGGCCAGATTGTCATTCAATTATCTTGACTCCAGGTTTAGTACTCTATCCACTGAATTACTTGTCTTTACCTATAATGGAACTAACCAAGAAAAAAACTCCTGTTCTAGATGGATTCATAAGTGAATTTCATTAAACCATTAAGGAATAATTAGTACCAATATTATACATTATTCTTTTAATAGCTTTTTATTTTTTTCCAAATACATGCAAAGATAGTTTTCAACATTCACCTTTGCAATACTTTGTGTTCCAATTTTTTTCTTCCTCTTACCCTCACCCTCCCCTATACAACAAGCAATCCAATATAGATTGAACACATGCAATTTTTCTAAACATATTTCCATATTCATCATGCTGTGCAAGAAAAATCAGATCAAAATGGGGGAGGGGAGAAAACTCAAGAAAGGGGAAAAAACTAACAACAAAAAAGTTGAAAATTTATGATTTGATTCACATTCAATCTCTAATAGTTTTCTCTCTGGATGCAGATAGCTCTTTCCATCTATTGGAATTACCTTGAATCACCTAATTGTTGAAAAGAGTCAAAACCATCACAGTTGATCATTATATGTTGTTGTTGTGTACAATGTTCTCATGGTTCTACTCACTTCACTTAGCATCAATTCATGTAAATCTTTCGAGGCGTTTCTGAAATAAGCTTGCTCATCATTTCTTATAGAACAATTATATTCCCTAACAATCATATATCGTAATTTACTCAGTCATTTCCCAACTGCAAAAAGGCCTGCTACAAACATTTTTGCACATGCAGATTCTTTTCCTTTTTTGTGATCCATTTGGGATGCAGATCCAGTAAGGACATTGCTGGATCAAAGAATATGCAGTTTTATAGACCTTTGAGCGTAGCAACAAATTAAAGATTTGTTCTCCAGAAAGATTAGTTCATTTCACAACTCCACCATCAATGCATTTGGTGTCCCAATTTTCCCAATTTCCTCCAACATTTACATTATCTTTTTCTGTAATCTTACCCAATCTGAGAGGTGAGGTGTGAAGTGGCACCTCAGAGTGGTTTTAATTTGCATTTCTCTAATCACTAGTGATTTGGAACATTTTTTCATATAACTAGAAATGGCTTTAATTTCTTCCTCTGAAAATTGTTCATATTCTTTGACCATTTAGCAACTGGGCAATGGCTTGTATTCTTATAAATTTGAATCAATTCACTATATATTTTAGAAATAAAGTCTTTATTAGAAATATTCCCTGTAAAAAATTTGCCCATGTTTCTGCTTCCTTTCTAATTCTGGCTGCATTGGTTTTGTTTGTACAAAAACTTTTTTTAAATTTAATTTTATTTAATAATAACTTTGTATTGACAGAATCCATGCCAGGGTAATTTTTTACAACATTATCCCTTGCACTCACTTATGTTTCGTTTTTTCCCCTCCCTCCCTCTACCCCCCCCAAGATGGCAAGCAGTCCTATATATGTTAAATATGTCGCAGTATATCCTAGATATAATACATATTTGCAGAACCAAACAGTTCTCCTGTTGCACAGGGAGAATTGGATTCAGAAGGTAAAAATAACTCGGGAAGAAAATCAAAAATGCAAATAGTTCACATTCGTTTCCCAGTGTTCCTTCTTTGGGTGTAGCTGTTTCTGTCCAACATTTATCCATTGGAACTCAGTTAGGTCTCTTTGTCATAGAAATCCACTTCCATCAGAATACATCCTCATATAATATTGTTGTCGAAGTGTATAATGATCTCTTGGTTCTGCTCATCTCACTTAGCATCAGTTCATGTAGGTCTCTCCAAGCCTCTCTGTATTCATCCTGTTGGTCATTTCTTACAGAACAATAATATTCCATAACATTCATATACCACAATTTACCCAGCCATTCTCCAATTGATGGGCATCCATTCATTTTCCAGTCAAAAACTTTTAAATTTAATGTAATGATCTATTTTACATTTCATGTTTTCTAGTTCTTCTTTGGCCATAAATTCCTCCTATTATACATTATTTTTAAAAATTGAGAAAGAAATCACCCTACTACTTTCCTTTTATAAGATGTATATGTCTTGATGCCTAACTCAGACAAAGATGAAGCATTTAAGAACTATAGATGAATATATTTATGAATATCAGTTTAATTTTTAAAATTTGTGAAATATATTTTGATAATTCATCAAGAAATCATTCATTATGACCAAGTTGGACTAAGCCAGGGATTTAGAGATATTTAAATATTAATAAAACAGTCCAATATAGACATATTTTTAGAAAAATTCCAAACTGCATGATTATCTCAATAAATTCAGAAAAGTTCTTTGAACAAGTGCCACATTCATTTAATATTTTTTTAAAAGAGTGGCATATAGGAAACTTTTAAATCATAAAAAGTATTTACCTAAAATCATAGATTCACATGTAATTTGGATATACTAGGAACTTTTCCAAAAAACTTTTTCTACTTTTTTGGATAAACTTTTGGAAATTGAAGGAATAAAAGTAGATAAAGAAGAGACAAAACTATCCCTATTTTTCTGATTATATTAGCCATTTAGAAAATTTTGAGGAATCAGCAAAGATGCTATTCAAGAGAAAGTGAAGTTGCAAGCTATAAAATAAACTTTCAAAAGATGAATAGAATTTTGACATGATAATACTTGAAGAGGCAATAATATGTTGGGAAATCCCATTTCAAATAGCCATAAAACTCATAAAACATTTGGAAGTCAATCTATCAAAGAAGGATTCATTCATTCATACAGATTCAACTAAAAATACTCCCTTAAATATTAAGGACTTAAAAAGCTTAAGAAACATTGTATATAACATGTATCAGAGAGAAACATATATACAACAGATAAGTAGTCAAAAGATATGAACAAACCCAAACAGTTCTTAAAAGAAGAGTTGCAAACTATTAAGAGTTAAATAGAGGAATGCTCCAAATCACTAATAAAAGAAAAATCAAAGCAACCCTGAGATTTTAATTTATACTCTGGTAATTGGTAGAGATGACAAAACCGAATCTGTCAATGTTGGAGGGATTGTGGAAAGATAGATAGGCACAGTAAGGCACTATAATAAGTATAACAATTTTGGAAAATCATTTAGACTATGCAATTAAAGTGCCTAAAATGCCCATACTCTTTGATCCACAGTTTCTTGGGGTTTATACCCCAGGGAGAACACTGATAAAGAGAAATCCTCCATATATACAAAAATATTTATAACAACACTTTTGGTATAGTAAATAACTGAATAAGTTTACAAAAATGTAAACAAAAGTAGGTCATGGATGAATGTAATGAAATATATTGTGCTCTAGAAAATGATAAATATGATGAATACAGAGATAATAGAGAATAGAAGAATCTATATGAACTGATAGAGAATGAATTAAGAAGACAAAAGAAAGCAACATAAGCAGTGACTACAACAACATAAACAGAAAGAAAAACCACATCTGGAAAACCAAAACTGAATTTGCAAAGTTATAAAAACAGGCAAGGTTGCAAAGAAGAAATATGAGACCTTCCCTCCTCAATCCTCAATGAACATTCCATATATATGGCACATCGTGCATCAGTCTTTGACCCATATGAAGTGGTTTTGTTGATTTATCTCTTTTTTTGATCATGTGAAATATGGGCTTACTCTCTAGGAGTCAAAGGGGAATGGTTATTGGGCATAATTTTAGTGCTATAAGAAAAATGTATTTTTCAATACAATATCAATAAAAGATATCAATAAAAATGTATTTTTAAAAATGAAATTGATGAACTATTTAATTTTGGAGACATTCTAAATGATTTGAGAAATTTTTTTAATTAGAATTTTATTTGAATGATTACTGGACAGTAAATACTAACCATCTTATTTTTCTGAATCTTGAAGAGAAATGTTGAATTTTTTATTTTCTAAGACATTTTTAAACCATGATAATGTGATTTTTTTGTTTTACTAATGACTTAAAAGAAGCTCTTTTGTTATTTTAAAGAATAAAAATTAAGATAATATATGAATAATTGAAAATTCCAAATTTCAAAAGGCAGAAATTACTTCTGGGTATCAATATTTAGGAATATCCTGAGAACAGCAATTATTTGCAGTGGATTTACTATGTGATTTTAGAAAGATGATCATATGATTTTTTAAAGCTAATTTTTAGTTTGTATATGTAACTTTTAATCCTGGTAATTTAGTTTTCTTCTTTCTTTTTTTAAAAGTCAAATCAACCAAAAGTTTATTTCTTTTATTAGTTTTTTTTTTCATAAAATCAGCACTTAGTTTTGTTTATTAGTTTAATAGCTTTCTTATTTTGCTTTTACTAATATCTCCTTTGGTTTTTAGAATTTTTAATTTGATATTTAATTAGGTATTTTAAATTTGTTCTTTTTCTAGGTTTTTTAAGATATGTGCCCAATTTATTGATCTCCTCTTTATCTTATCCATGTAAGCATTTAGAGATATAAAATTTCCCTTAAGAACTTCTTGGTTGCATCCCATAATTTTTGGTATATTATCTTATTATTGTCATTCTCTTGGATGTAAATGTTGATTGCTTCTAGGATTTGTTGTTTTTCCCACTCATTCTTTAGGATTAGATTGTTTAGTTTCTAACTGGTTTTTATTCTATCTTTCATGGCCCTTTATTACATGCATTATCACATCATTATCTGAAAAGATGACATTTAATATTTCTGCCTTTCTGCATTTGATTATGAAATTACCCTAATACAAGATCAATTTTTATGCACTGCTCAGAAAATGGTATCTTTCTTTCTACCACCATTCAATTTTCACCAGAGGTCTATCTATCTAATTTTTCTAAAATTCTATTCATCTCATTTTCTTTCTTGTTAATTTTGTGGTTAGATTTATCTAGTTCTGAACGGGGGAGTTTAAGGTTCCCCACTAGTATAGTTTCGCTGATTATTTTTTCCTGTAACAGGTTTAATTTCTCCTCTAAGGATTTGGAATCTGTACTACTTGGTGCATATATTTTTAGTATTGCTATTATTTCATTATTTATGGCACCTTTCAACAAGATGTAGCTTCCTTTCTTATCTCTTTAATTAGACCTATTTTTGCTTTAATTTTGTTGGATCCCTTTTCTAATATTTACCAAGACGATAGGTATTTTGATTTCTGTAGTTATGGAGGAACAGGGATTTTTTGAATCTACCTGTACCTTGTTTATGATGCTGGATAACCCTTTAGACATTCAATTATCTCTGAAGTTTGTTCTGATGAAGGATTACAGGCATATTTGGTCTCTGACAATAATCACCTGGACAATTAAGGGCAATTTTGAAAAACGTTGTCTTGGACCCTGTGAGGAGACCTCCTTTGCAATTTGCATCCATCCCCAGTTTCTGTATTAATAGAATCCATGGCCTACAAGAATGTTAGCAGAGAGACAAGGCTGTGATCTCTAACCAATGAGACTGCTATATTCAGCAGGTGCTCTGGCTCCATCCTCCAAGCCCACCTGCTCAGAGTTCCTTCCTAGTCAGAGAGATATCTCTTTCCTCAACTCCTCTTTTGGCAGAGGTTCTGAGCTTCCAGACTGTTCTGCAACCGAGTTCACCACTCACTGTGCTTCCTTTTTCCCCTGGAATATCTCCAGCATCCGTACCCAGTCTGTCAATGTTTGCAGCTTCCCCAGGGCTCTCTTTTACTCCTTACTAATCATTTTTTCTGTTTTTCAAGTTGCACGTCAAGGTCGTGTTCTGTTTCCAGATCAGCCTGACCTTCTACCTGTCTGTCTTGCGTTCTCAGAGAGGTGTCCTCAATTTCTTGGGAGCTGCCACGGATGTGAGAGAACTGTAGGGCAGCTTTTGCGTATTTTTTCCCTTTCTGACTAGCGAGCAATTTACTTTCCAAATTCCTAAAGGGACTCGGTATAACTAGGTGATCCCTTTTCCTGGGTTTAGTGAACAGGGGTGGGATAGGGAGAAGGGGAGGAGGCTCTTTTTAAACTTAGCACCTTGGTGTTAGTTCTTTTTAATCTGGAGGAGGAGAGTGGCATTTCTCCAGGATGGTGGGAGGGAAGAGGAGGAGGCTACAGTTGCTCCCGAAATCTGTTGCGGTGGGAGGAAAGGGACGAGGAAGCTCTTCTCCGCTTTTTTTTTTTTTTTTTTTTTTTCCATTCCCTTTCCTTTCCTCCCCGCCCTCCCGCGTGTTCGCCCCTCCCTGAAAGGGCAATCTCTTCTTCGTGCATCTCTGGGCTCTCCTCCCACCGTCTCTTCCTTCATCACAGGTTCTGGCTGCAGCGGGAGAGGGAATTTTTGTTGCCACCCACACCCATCAACACCCCCATTACCGATCTTTCCTCTCTTTTTCTTTCTTTTCATTCTCTCTCTCTCTCTCTCTCTCTCTCTCTCTCTCTCTCTCTCTCTCTCTCTCTCTCTCTCTCTTTCTTTCTCTCCCTCTCTCTCTCTCTTATTCCCCAGTAGAGCAGATCCCAGTCTAGATCTAACCCCTCCCTCTTTTTACCCTTTGCCCCTCTCTATGTGGGAATGATATGCACACCGGAGAGTCCAATTTCTTCAAGGACCTGACAGCTTTATGCCTTTTATTTTTTAAGGAACTGCCTTCCTCTATTTTAAAAAATTAACATTAAGGAACAAAGGGAGGGGGTAGACGTTTACTTATTTTTATTCTAAGAGGTCTTTTAAAATTTTTCCTTAAGAGGAAGAAGATGAACTGAAAAGATCCACACCATGGAGTCTCCAATCTTAGTGACCACATTCTGTTTGATCTTCTGTCTCCGAGCAGGTCAGTGCCGACTGGGCTGGGCTGAGGGAAAAGCAATCTGCATTAGACTCTGTAGACACTGGAAGCAGAGCCAACGTGAGGCGGTTCTGGAAAGCCAGCAATGAAAATATGAGCCAGTGCTATCCTATCTGTCGCACTGAAAAGGCCCAGGAATGGGGAAGGAAAGGCTACTTAGTACCCCCTCCCATTCTGAAATTTAAAGGACGTTCCTGCCCCGTATTTTACCCTGTGAGCAGAGGGATACTTTGCAGATAGCAAGATTTTTTAGATATTTAGTGGAATTAGGACTGAGTGTTAAATTATTTTTAAGCCAGATTGGTGAACACAGGTGAGATTCTGGGAAGGGATAGTCACATGCCTACCTTTGTTAGTTTCCAATATAATTACTGTCCCGTAGGGTCGAAGACTTTTATTTTGATGGTGCCTTTTCTTTCTCTCTTATCCTTCGTCAATGTCTAACTCCCATCTTCAGTTTGGGGAATTGGAGTTGATCCCTCCTTGAAAATCGACTTCTTGACCGATTTAGAGCTGGGAGAGTCCACAGTAGGAGTGCTCCAGGTCCCTGGGCTGCACAATGGAAGTAAAGCCTTTCTTTTTCAAGGTATGGAAAAGTGCCTCACCTAATGTGCTCCTGGGATCAATTTAGATAATTCAAGTCTAACAAACTTTTCCTTACATTGCTATAATGACAGTATCTCTTTTAGTAGAGGGTCCAGTTTAACTTCTCTTTCATGTCTTTTCAAGTGTCAAGAATTATCTCCTGTAACTTTTTAGTTTGTACTTCTGTCAGTTTTAATGGTAGATCTAATGACTATTTTATAGAAATTCAGATGGCAGATGGTTTGTTTGAGATCCTAGGACACACAATATATCAAAATAAATGCCTCATTTAGATGAAATTAATTTAGTTATGAAATAAGGTATCTTCAGTCTTGATTAAGAAATTAGTCTCTGAAAGTTTCATATGAATTTTGTCTCTTTAGAAAGGTTAGAATCTAGGCAAAACATTTATATATCTTTCTGGAAAAATCAACATCTGCCAGTGGGTTACTATTATTCCTTCATTATATATTATACACTATTTGTGAAACTGCATTAATTTGTGTGTGGAGACCTTTGGAGTTAAATGACTTGCCTATAGCTAATTAAATGTCTGAGGATGGATTTGAACTTGGTCCTCCTTACACCACAGCTGGTGCTCCCTCCACTGTGCTACCTAACTGGGCTGAAATTGCATTCATTTAAAAAAAAAAAAAAATCAAGCCTCTAACCACCACACCCTTGCTCCTGATTTTAATAACAAAAGAATATGAACTCTTCATGAATCAATAATAAAATAATGTTTAAATATGTAGCATTGATAAAAATACATTCTAGGAGCTGAAACCAGTCTTAATTTAAAAAGCTTGCTGAAGGTGATTTGCACCTAGTTGGAGTTTAGAACTCTTGCAAATATATAAAACTTCATTAGTACACTTTCAGTGTTCTAAAGTCAAATAGTAAAACAAATGCCAGAAAATACTCTCAAAGACTAATTCCTTTTCTCTATTAAAATTGTTTTTTTGTTATCCATTCTAATATAATAATGATCAAAGCACAGTTCTTCCAGGGCAGGAACTATCATACCTCTTTTGCAATTTTCTGGAATTGGAAGATTCTATACTATATTTCTCTGTGTGCCATTCAGCATCTAACACATAGATATTTGTAGATTGGTTTTTATAACCTCTTTTGGACACACAACAAACAAAATAAATACTGTTAACTTGATTTTAATACATGGGTTCTATTTAATTAGATAGATTATATCTGCAATCTTAGGCAGATAGTTTAAAAGCTTTAGAGCAGGACTTGGAATCAGGAAGATGTGAATTCAAATACTATCTCTGACACTGTTTCCTCATCTGTGAAATGGGAATAATAATAGCACCTGCCTTTCAGAGTTGTTGTGCTGATTAAATGAGATTAAAATGGCAAAGCACTACATTAATCAGTTAATTAGCATTAATTAAGCAAGTATCATATGCAAGATACTATACTAAGTGTTGGGATACAAAAAGAGGCAAAAGACAGTCCCTGTTCTCAAGGAGTTCACCATCTAATGAGCGAAATTATATGCAAACAAATATAAGCAAAGAAAGCTATATGAAGGATAAATAGGAAATAGTAACAGAGGGAAGGCAATGGAGTTAAGGGGGCAGTAGAGAGGGCTTTACCATAGAAGATGGGCTTTTAGTTGGTACTTAAAAGGAGGCAGTAGTCAGAGACTGTTCCAGCCATGAGGGATAGCCAGAGAAAATGACTGGAACCAATAGATTATTCATGGAAGAATCAGGACACCAGTGTCATTGGATTGAACAGTCATATGTCAGAAAGTAATGTATAAGAAAATTGGAAAGGTATAAAATGGTTAGGTTATAAAGCACTTTGAATGATGAATGGAGCATTTTGTATTTGGTTCTGTAGGCCATAGGAAGCTAATAGAGTTTATTGAGTAGGGGTTGAGTGTGTGTGACCTGTATAAACCCGCAGTTTAGGAAAATCACTTTAATGTCTGAATGGAAGATAAATTGGAAAGGGAACAGACTTGAAGCAAGCAGACCAATCAGCAGACTATTGTAATAATCCAGGCATGAGGTGATAAGGGCCTCCACTAGAATGATGGCAGTATCAGAAGAGAGAAGAGAGTCTTCATTTAAGAAGAGAGATGCTTCAGAAATGAAAGTGACAGACCTTAGAAACAGCTTGGATAAGGGGGATAAGAGATAGTGAGGAATGTAGCATTATTTCTAGGTTTGGAGCCTGAAGGACTAGGATGATAGTGTTGTCTTCTATGATTTCGGGAGAAAGATAATGAGTTCTATTTTGGACATACTGAGTTTAAGATGTCAACTGGACATCGAGTTAGAGATATCTCAAAGGTAGTTGAAAACGCTAGTTTAGAGATTAGTAGAAATTTAAGAGCAAGATATGTATTGTGAGAATCATCGGTGTAGAGATAGTAATTGTTATATACAAATGTTAGCAACTATTAGTAACTATGAACTTAAGTACAATTTGTCAGATATTTATAGAATACTTCATAGGATAATTACATTTTAGATTGTCTTTTAATTTTAACTTGATAATATCTTAATAAAAGACTTTATATAATTTGATATTTTGATTATTAGTCCATGAATTGTAATTTCGACTCATCTTTGAAAACTATAAATTGAGGAGGGGAGTTGAAATGTAATTCCAAGAAGTCAAGTCTGATTTATCATTTTATTGTAGCAGGGTTTTTTTGGTTTCTCAAGAATAAAAAAAGCTTTCAGCCTTTTGCAGATTTTGCAGATTGAATTTATGACAGATGGATCATGTAAGTGAACTTTTTGGCATTACGAAATAGCATAGCCAGAGTTGTAACAAGTGACAAATGATTTAAAATGCTTTTGGATTCTATATTAAACTTAGCAGATGAATTTTCTTTTGGTATCATTCCAGTCTTCTTAAAGAGGAATGTACTTAAAGTACCTTTTCTAATTAATAGTAATACAGCTATTTTTATGTTTCTGTAAATTAATAAAACATTTCATGCTTTTAGCTTAAAAATGGAATTTTCAAATTATCATTTTAAGGCATATGCTGCTTATTGCAGGGTTACTTCTTTTGGCTACTTCATGTCTGGGGGTTTCTTAAATGATCACAGAATCTCTTCAATAATATTATGAATACTTTTAGCAATTGATTAAAACATGTAGATCTATTGTTCCTTATTTTAATTTGAACTATTTATCTAATTAACTGAAATAAAGGAAATGAAAATACTGTAATATAATTACTGTATTAATAGACTATAACAGACTTTTCTCTAATTGCAGCTTAGTATGATTAAAAATTCTAAATTTTAAATTTTATTTAAAGCCAATTAGGTACTGCTATTTAAGCAAAGTAGTATATACTAAATCATATGGCTCACATTAGTGAATCTTTTAGCATTATACATGAAATAGCATAGCCACAGTTGTAACAAGAAACAAAGGATTTAAGATGTTCTTGGACTTGTATAATTCCTGTCTTCTTAAAGAGAAAAGCATCAAAAAACCCCTTTCTAATTAATAGTTATAGAGCTATTTTCATGTTTCATTTTAAGAGATAACAAACTATTTTATAACTACAAATGAATATGATAAAGTTCTAAAATTTAAATTTCATTTAAAGCTACTTAAGTACTGCTACTTATTGCTATTTACATTAGTAGGTACTGATCTAAGTCACATGACCTACGAGATCTGTATTAGATGTAATTACTTTCTGAAAGCAAAAATTAATCCAGGCAACAATAAAGTAAAATTTTAAAATCTAAGGTGCAAATTTCTCTATCTCCCCTATATAAATCAGTTTCAATGATCTATTTGTTGTTTTTGCCTAAAACTAGATAGTTGAATATGTTCATTTAAGGATGAAAATTCTAAAACCATAATCAAAGAAATCAAACCCTTGATTGCAGGATGATTTACAATATTTGCAAACAGAAATCTTAAACAGAATTTTTAAAATGTTTTTATTGATTATGTCTTAAATAATCAAAAATTTCCCCACTATTCCTGATTCCGCCTTCTAGAAAACCAAATCATATAATAAATAATATTTTTAAATTAAAAAAATAAGAAGAGAAAAAAATTCAACCAAACTAATCAATACATTGAAAGAGTTAAAAAATATGTGCTATGGACCATATCCCACTAAAAGAGTGGGATGAGGTATCATCTAATCTTGTGGTTTTCTTTCTGTTTATGATGTAGTTATTGTGCCTATTGGTTTCTTGAAATTGCTTATTATATTTTTCATCAGATTGTGTACATTTTTTCCAAGATTCTTTTTATTTATCATATTCTTGATGATTCTTGAAATCACTAATAATAAGAGAAATCCAAGTCAAAACAATTCTGAATCGCCTCAGGAAGTAATAGTCCATTGTGTTCATTATCATGATTTGTTTGACCATTCCTCACACACAACTTGAATTACAATTCTTTGTTATTACTAAAAGTGCTTATATATTTCTCTGTATATGAATTTTATTTATATGATTTCTCCTTATCATGGTCTCCTTGGTATAAAGGGGTGAAAATTCTGAGTCAAAGGATTATTTGCATAATTACAAATTGCTTTTTAAAAAATAGTTATATTGATTTACAGCACCATCAACAATGTATTAGTGTGCCCATCTTCCCACAACTCCACCAATTTTGAGTATTCTCATATCTTGTCATTTCTGTTAATTTGCAGAGTATGTGGTAAAATTCCAGGGTTGTTTTGATTTGGATTTCTATTACAATAGTGATTTCAAACATTCTTCATGTGGTTGTTAATATTTGCAATTCTTTTAAAGATCTATTTATTTATGTCCTTTGAACATTTGTCTATTAATAATAATATTTGATTATATATATGTATATATATATATATACATATATATCTGTTTTCCGCATATTTTGGAGAGCAAAACTTTATCCAAAAATTTTGATGGAACATTTTTTCTCATTTGATTGCTTCCCCTCTTACCATAGGTGAATTAATTTTGTTTCTGCAAAAGCTTTACAATTTCACAGAATCAAAATTTTATTTGCTGTATTATTAAATAGCTACTATTCTTAGTTTGGTCAAGGATGTATCTCTTACTTTAGCTGTGAAAGGTATATGATCTTTTATTTTTTTTAAATAGCATGCATGCTATTTAATATTCAGATCACATATCCATTAAAAATGTATTGTAGGATATGGCATAAACCTAATTTGTGCTAGACTGCTTTCCAGATTTTCTAGAAGTTTTTAGTTGTTTCACAGTAAATTGTTATTTTGTTCCATTGTTTCTAATTCTCCCTTGATTAGAATATTTCAATATTTTTCCAATTACATGTAAAAGCAAATGTTAAGTTTTTTTTTCCAGTTCACTGTAAATCACTTTTTTAAAAAATTTGTTTGTGTATTATATTTGTAATCTGTGGAATAAAACAAACATTTATATAACATAGTACAGTAATAAAAATGATTGCACATAAAACTGCAAATCTACTATGCACAAATCTACTTTGCTGTTCCTTTAAAATATATAATAAAATTGTCATGTAAATTTCTTTTTTCTTTTTTTCTCTCCCCTCCATTCTAGAGATGGCTCTCAGTAAACAAAGATGTGTACACACACACACACACACACACACACACTCTCACACCCATATATGTAAAATTATTTCATTTGACAATTCTTTTTCGGGATGCATATAGCATCTTTATTCATATGTTCTGTATAGTAAACTTGGCTATTTATAATAGACAAAATAATTTATTCACTCAAAATCATTCTTAAAACAATATGCTTATTACTGTATACATTGTTTTCTCGGTTCTTCTTATTTTACTCTTCATTATTTCATTCAAATCTTTCCATGTTTTTCTACAACCATTGAAATCATCATTTCTTATAACCCAATAGTATTCCATTACAATCATATATCACAACTTGTTCAGCAATTTTTCATTGATGGACAGTCCTGTAATTTCCAGTTCCTTGCTACAACAAAGAGAACTGCTATAAACATTTTAGAACATAGAGGTGCTTTTCCTTTTTCTTTAATCATTTTTGGAAATAGACCAAATAGTGATATAGCTGGATCAAAGGGTTTGGGTTATAATTTTTTGGATTTAATTTTAGATTGCTCTTCAAAATGTTTGGATCAGTTCACAATCCACCATCAGTGAATCAGTATTTCAATTTTTCCACATCCTCGCCTATATTTGTCACTTTCCCCTTCTATCATTTTACCCAATTTGGTAGGTGTAAAATGATAACTCAAGATTTTTAAATTTGAATTTCTCTAATCATAGTGCCAAATCGATCTCCAAAATGATTGGATCAGTTCATAATTTCACAAACAATGTGTTAGTAACCCAGTTCTCCCACATCCCCTCCAGTATTTGTTATATTCTTTTTCTGATGGGGTGAGGTGGTACTTCATTTGTATTTCTCTAATCAATAGTAATTTGGAGCATTTTTATTTGATTATAGATAATTTTGATTTCTAGAATATATTTTGAAGACTATTGCTTTATAGTAAATTTTGAGCTGAAAGTACCATTCTGTTTCATCCTTACAATTTTCCCACTTTTTTTCTTCTTCAAATGATTTTTTTTCATGTTCTTTAAGGTGTCCCTTTGATCTTTTGAATGAAGTAGCCAATATGTGCCAATACTGGATGTGTTTTGGTAGACTGATTCTGAGATAATTATATATTTTCCAGTTATATGGAATCTAATTTTTTCCTCTTACATCTTGTTACTATTACATTAGTAATTTTGTATGTAGAAATGCTAATGAGTTTTAAGGGTTTATTTTTGTAGTCTGAAATTTTGCTCAAGCTGTTAATTTTCTTAATGGGCATCTTAATGAATTCCCTGGTATTTTCTAAATAAATCTTTATGTCATAGATAATAGACCATAGTATTATCTGTTTTTTGTTTATCTTTATTCTTTTAATTTATTTTCATGTCTTATTGCTAGTATTTCCATAACAATATCAAACAGTGGTTGGGAGAACCACTTCTTTATTTTTTGATTTATTTGGAAATCTTTTAATGTATCCCCTCTGAAAATGAAACTTCCTTTGGATTTTTAATTAGATACTTTTGTTATATGAAAAATGCCCTTTTCCTGTATTTTATAGTGTTTTTATCATAAATAATTGCTGCGATTTTAAAAAGATGTTTTCTTCATATATTGAGATAACATGTGGTTTTGAATTTTTGATTTTAAGTATGATTATTTTAATTGTGTTTAGTATTGAACCATTTATATATCTATCTTTATGGTATAAATTCATCTTCATCATAATGAATTATTTCATGGTTGAATTTCTGTAATTTATTTAAAAGGATTGAATTTAGACTTTTAAAATTGATATTCATTAATGATGTTGGTCTATAGCTTATATATATATATACACATATATATATCTTTTTCTGATCTATTGCATATATATATGTTTATATCTTTCTCTGGTCTATTGCATATATATATGTATATGTATATGTATATGTATATGTATATGTATATGTATATGTATATGTATATGTATATATCTTTCTTTGGTCTATGTCTCAGAAAAGTCTAGTAGTGTGTTTTTTTCCTTAGGTTTTTTAGAAGCATTTATGTAATTAGCTTGATAGAATTCTGTGAGTTCATAAGGACTAAGTATATTTTTCTTTAGGAATTTTATTATAGCTAGTTTTATTTCATTTTCTGAAGTTGATTTAAGAACTTTATTTGGTCACCCTTAGAATTTTGTAGATATGATTCTTTTCTCTCTGTCATTGTCAGTCTCTGTCTTTGTCTTTCTGTCTCTGCCTCTCTCTTCATTTCTCTGTCTCTCCATCTCTGTCTTTCTATCTCTCTCTCTGATTAATTTGGTTATATCTCAGTTCTGTAAAACTTTTTTTTGAAGTTTTAGTTTATACTCCTTGAACTGATTACATTTTCATCACATCATAATTTGTAATTTTGTTATTTAATCCTTTTCAATCAAGTCTGATTCTTAGTTTGTTCATTTTGACAAAGATACTGGAGTTTTTGAGATTTTCTTCTCTAATTTACCTTACAGATGAGGAAAGATAGACAAACAGGGCTAAATGACTTGCCCAGGATCACATATTTAGTAAATATAGTAGTAAATAGGGTTTTGATGCTTTTTTTTTACCTTATTTACAATATATTTGTATCCTAAAACAGGGTCAATTTTTTCTAAAAATTCTAGTTGGTGTTGAGAAATTTGGATAGCAGACCTGTTTAGAAGAAATTTTGTAGCTATAGTTTACAGCAATTTGTACAATTCCATATTTTTGCTATTGTTTATTTTTCTGTTAAATTCACCTAAAACTGAGAGAATTACATTAAAATTTCCTAACACCATTTTGCTACTATGTCTCTCTGCATTTTTATTAATTTTTTTCTTTAATAAATTTAGAATCATAAATGGCATTTGGAGCATACAAATTTAATGTTGATATTAGTTTGTTTTTCATGTTTCCTTTCAGTATAATGTAGTTTGTTTATGTCTATATTGAGTTTTTTTCTCTGATGGAATGATTGAAATTCCTACTTTTTGGATCCTGCTTTTTTTTGCATTGTAAATTTTATTCCATCCCCTGCATTTTAATCTGTTTAAAGAGATTTTGCTAGGTGTTTTTCTTGTCATCTATACATTGTATAGTTTTATAACCTTATTCAGTATCTCTTTTTCATTAGATTCTTTAATCCATTCACATTATGAGGATTAGGATTACATTTTTGCAATGTATCTCTATTTTTTAAGATTGGGGTTTTTTGTTCCACTTTCTTTTTTTAAAAAATAAAATCAGTACACTGATGATTCACTTTTTTCCTAATTTATTTTCATAATAATAGCACTTATAGAGTGCTTTATGATTTGCAAAATACTTTACAAATATTATCTGATTTATTCTTCAACAAGCCTGGAGTTATTTTGTATTGTTGTTTAATAATCTTCCAGTTGTATCTCATCTTTGTGACTCTTTTGGGGTTTTCTTGGTGGAAATACTGGAGCAGTTTGTCATTTCCTTTTCTAATTCATTTTATAGATGAAGAAACTGAAGCAGACATGGTTAAGTGATTTGATCAGAGTCACATAGTTAAGTGTTTGAGGTCAAATTTGAACTCAGGTCTTTAACCACAATGCCACCTAGCTACTCTATAAGTGTCATTATTTCCTCATTTTATAGATGAGTATACTGAGGCAAATAGAATTAAAATTATTTGGCCCAGGTCACATAGGTAACAAGTATTTGATCTTCCTTACTTCATATCTACCACTCTATCTTTTGTACATATTATAGTTGCCTTTATTCTCATGGATTCTTGTCCTCACTCTCAACTTCTGGTTACCTATTTTCATCATTTTGGAGTTTAACATAATACAAGACAAGCTAAAGGGAAAAAGAAGGGGGTGGGGGTTTGCTTGATTACTTAGCATTCTTTCCCCTTTTCTTTTAGTTGCTTGATTACTTAGCAACTAAAAGAAAAGGGGAAAGAATTATATAATTAGGTGAAATAAAGGAGAAAGGAAAAGAACTGAGTATCTTTAGAATAAGAGAATTTGGGTGAAATCACAAATCTGAAAGTTCCTGCCTATATGACCTTGAACAAGGTACTCAATGAGCTTTAGCATTCTAATCTACAGAATGAAGATATTGGGACATATATGTTTTTAAAAAAATGTATCAACACCTTTTGTGGTACCAGTGATTTAGAAACAATGTGAGTATCTGTCAACTGGAGAATGGCTGAACATTTATATCTATATAAAAACAAATCTATATACAAATTATACACACAGAAAAATAGACAGAGACACAGAGGCAGAGACAGACAGAGATAAAGAGATAGATAAAGGAGAGAGAGACAGAGAGAGAGAGAGAGAGAGAGAGAGAGAGAGAGAGAGAGAGAGAGAAACAAGCTGTGTGACCCTGAACAAAGTAATATAATGTCTGTTTTACTTAATCTATTGGAGAAAGAAATGACAAATCACTTGGCAAAGTTTTGCCAAGAAAACTTCATGTATTGTCCCGGACTTTAAGATATGTTGTGGCCAAATTTAACAATTCCAATGAAAAAATAATATATTCTGTCAGTTATCAGGAGAAAGACTCTCAGATTTAAAGGAAAATAAATTTGTAAAACACAGTATTATTTTGTGCACAACAGAAAGCACAGAATTGAATATATCCAGAAAAGTCAAGGAGAACAAGAGTAAACTAAAATTATACATCTTTCAAATTTGAACCTAACAACATATTGTGTGTATCTGTGTGGGTGGGTGTGTCTGTGTGTGTATTGAATGAAAACTCCAGGGAAAAACATTTCTGGGCAATTAATAATCTATTAATTAGGCTAGTTGGCAATCAATAAATTGATGGTCACTATTTCTCTGTGTAAAAAAAAAAAATGTCCACAGAGACTCTGAAATACCTTAAATACATTCTAAAAGGGAATTCCCTTGAAAAAATAAAAATCAACCTTGTTTGGATAGATATTTAGTTAGGAGATGGGCTAAAATTCTGCATTTCCTTCTGTTGAGAACATGGCTTGTTTATGAGATTCAGCAGCCTCTATCAACCTGGGCCAAGCCATATCCATCTGGACTTCTCAGACTGGATTTCTCCTTCATAAGCTATATCACCCTAAACTTTAATGGAGGAGATCAAGAAGAGGGGTTCCTTTACTCAAGAGAAAGGCTCACCCAGATTAGATCCTGTTTATAGTCTAAATAGAAATTATATCTAGTTGATTGGGATCCCATGAAGAAGTAAAGAGCATGTTCCTTGAGGGCTAGGAGAAAGCTAATCAATCAGCCATGCCTTTCAGATACTGACCAACCTTTATTGGAGTAAGGCTTTTACAAAAAATGAAGGAAAGAGCATGAATAGCAATAAATAATTAGTGATTGATGTAATAACATAATGTTAATTTTTCTCAGTTCCCACTATAAAAAATTGAAAGATAAGTAGATTATATACCTTTTACAATTATAAATACAATATGAATTCTTAACCACACAAAGGATAGAAGTAATTATTAAGGATAAATAATTTTGATTACATAACATTGAAAAGTTTCTGCAAAAATGAAATTAATGGATCCTGGAAAAGAAGGGAAATGATTACATGGGGAAAAATTATATCAAATTTCTCTAATGAGAGTTTAGCATCTGATATATATATGGACCAAATATATAGAGCCCCAGTAGCTAAGTGATCAAAGCATATTTACAAAGAATTCAAAAAGGAATTGCAAACTGTTAAAGACAACATGAAAGAATGCTCAAAATTGCTAATATTGAGAAAAAATAAATTTAAAATGACCCTGAGGAAACAAGTAAAGATGATAAAAGTGGGAATAGTCAATGATAGAAGGATTATGAATGGTTGGTGGTGCTGTGAATTAGTACAATCTCCCTAGGAAGCACTTTGTAATTATGCAAAGAAAGCAAAAACAATGTTCATACTATTTGACCCAGAAATTTTGCTGCTAGACAATTGCCTAAAGTTACATCATTTTTTAAAAATAGCTCTATATAAACTGAAATATTTTTAGTGATTTTTTTTAAAAGAGAAGAATTGGAAACAGAATACATGCCCATTTTTAGGGAATGGATAAACAAATTGTGATATCTGAATGTGATGGAATATTACTGTGTTATAAAAAACAATTAATTTAATGAATATAGGGAAGCTTGAAAAGACTACTAAGATGATACAAACTAAAGGAAGCAGAGTCAAGAAAACAATATACACAGTGATTAAAATAATTAAATAGAAAAAAACAAAATACAAAATAGCCAAAAATGAACATTTCAAAATTACAAAGAAATTTTTTCCCTAATGAAAAGATATTAAAAGACTCCTACCCTACATTATTAAAGTGCTGTACGCAATATGCCAGCCAACTTTGAAAAATTCAACAATGGCCACTGAATTGTGTCCCAATTCTAAAGAAAGGCAATGCCAAAGAATGTTCAAATTATTGAACAATTGTGCTTATGTCATATGCCATCAAGGTTATGTTTAAGATTCTGAAAGCTAGACTTCAACAATATGTGAAATTAGAATTACCAGAAGTGCAGATTGGTTTTTGAGGAGACAAGAAAAGTAGAGACCAAATTGCCAACATTCTCTGGATTATGGAGAAAAAATGGGAGTCGTACCATTACATAGAATTCCCAATCCATAGATTTTTGTCTGCCTGCATTTTTGATTTCTTTCACAGGTTAATAGTACACTGTTTCAAACTCTGATTCTTTTTGTAAAGCAAAATAACTGTTAGGACATGTATGCTTATATTGTATTTAATTTATACTTTAACATACTTAACATGTATTGGTCAACCTGCCATCTGGGGGAGGGGTTGGAGGGAAGGGATGGGAGGAAGGAGGGGAAAAATTGGAACAAAAGGGTTGGCAACTGTCAATGCTGTAAAACTACCCATGCATATAACTTGTAAATAAAAAGCTATAATAATAAAATTTAAAAAAAGAAAAATGAGAGTTCTAGAATAACAAAAAACAAGAAGTAAAGCAAAACAAAACCAAAAAAACCCCTATTTCTACTTCATTGACTACACTAAAGCCTTTGACTGTCTATATCACAACAAAATATGGCAAGTCCTCAAAGACATGGGAATACCCAATCATCTTACTTGCCTCCTGAGGAACCCGTTTGTAAGCTAAAAAGCAGCAGTTAGAACCAAAAATGGAACTGGAAAAAGAGACTGACCTTATTTAATATTTATGCAGAGTATATCATATGAAATGCCAAATTAGATAGATCAAAAGCCAGAATTATGGTTAGCAGGAAAAAAAAATAAAAACCTCAAATATACAGACAATACCACTCTGATGGCAGAAAAAAAAAGGAATTTTCTTGATGGAGGTAAAAGAAGAGAATGCAAAAGCTGGCTTTTCCATCATTTCCTAGCAAATAGGAGAGAGAGAAATAATAGGAGAAGAAATGGAAGCAGCATCAGATTTTATATTCATGGTCTCTAAGATCACTTCAGATAGCAACTTTTGCTCCTTGGAAGGAAAGTTATGGCAAATCTGGGCAGCATATTGTGATTGTTAGCACAAACATCACCTTGCTGACAAAGTGGCTTGGCCAAAACTATGTTTTTTCCAGCACTAGTGTATGGCTGTGAGAGTTGGACTATAAAAAAAAGTTCAGTGTTGTAAAATCAACATCTTTGAATTATAGTGCTAGAAAAGATTTTTGAATGTCCCTTGGACAGCAAAGAGATCAAATCTGTCATTTTCATGGAAAGGGACAAATACTGAAGCTGAAGCTTAAATATTTTGCACATGTAATGAGAAGACAAGACTCACTGGAAAAGATCTTGACATGAGGAATGATTGGAGGCAAAAGGAAAAGGAAATGGCAGAGGATAATATAGATAAGATCATGGATATAACAATATTTGACCTTAGACAGACTTAAAGAGATAATAGAGAATAAAAAGATCTGGCATGCTGTGGTCCATGGGATCATGAAGAGACAGATATAACTGAACAATTGAAAAATAACTGTGAAAGTAAAGATAACAATAACAGCTATTCTGAGGATTAAAGGAGATATTTGTCAAAAGCACTTAGCAAAGTACCTGGCACATAGTAGGCATTATATAAATGTTTATTCTCTTCCCTTTATCATTCATTCATTAATTAACATATTGCTAAATGGTTTTATATAAAAATTACATGAGTGATAAAAATCGCATGAAGCTTTTGGGAAAATCAAGTACCCACTTAATGCTACATACGATTTTTTCTATTATAGTCTTTTATTTTCAAAACATATGAATGGATAATTGTTCAACATTGTTCCTTGCAAACCTTTGTGTTCCAAATTTTTCCTTCCTTTCTCCTTACCCCCTCCTCTAATTGACAAATAATCCAATATATGTTGAATAAATTAAAAAATGTTAAATCCAATATATACATACATAGTTATACAATTATCAAGAAAAATCAGATCAAAAAGGAAAAAAATGAGAAAGAAAAAATGCAAACAAACAACAAAAAGAGCAAAAATGCTGTGTTGTAATCCACATTCAGTTCCCATAGTCCTCTCTCTGGGTGTAGATGGCTTTCTTCAGCACAAGATCATTGGAACTGACCTTAATCATCTCATTTTGAAAAGAGTCACGGATATCAGAATTGATTTTTGAATAATCTTGTTGTTGCCACGTAATGATCTTCTTATTCTGCTCATTTCACTTAGCATCAGTTTATGTCTCTCCAGACATCTCTGAAATCATCCTGCTGATCGTTTCTTATATAACAGTAATATTCCATAATGTTCGTATACCATAACTCATTCAGCCATTCTCCAACTGATGGGCATCCATGCAGTTTCCAGTTTCTTGTTACTACAAAAAGGGTTGTGGTACACATTTTTGTGTACACACATTTTTGCACAAGTGGGACCCTTTCTCCCCTTTATGATCTCTTTGGGAAATAAGCCCAGTAGAAACACTGATGGATCAAAGGACACACTTATTACTTGTGAATTTTTTTTTTAAAAATAGGCAGCTTAGTAAAACTGTAAGTTGTGAACATGTACTTCCCTCCCACCCCCCAAAATTTTGCCCAAGATTTTGATTTATTTTCTTTGCTGATCTGGGGAGTGAATATTTCTAGACTGTGGAAAGGAGAGGCAGCTGGATGGTTCAATGGATATAGGAACTAGAGTCAGAAAGAACTGACTTCAAATCTGTCCTCAGATACTTCCTAGCTATGTGACCCAAGTCACTTCTGTTTGCTTTAATTCACTGGAAAAGGAAATTCATTGGCAAATCACTTTTGTATCTTTACCAAGAAAACTACATAGGCAGTATTAGTGTGCTTTGGTCTATGGGGTCATGATGAATCAGATATTACTGAATGACTGAGCAATAATATAAAAAGGAGAACTTTATAGTGATTTAAAAAAATCTTCTTTTCACTCAGATTTACCCTTAGGAAAAAAGGGAGGAGTTGAGATACTGCAAGTAACTGCTTCCAAATATATGCAAGCTTTCCTTATATATGAGGAAGGTTTTCCTTATACTTAATTATATTATGTGGAAAATTTTATTCATAAATAGGGTATAGCCAAGACTAATCCTCCCTCCCTTACACTTCCCAATCTCCCAATTTGTTTTGTTAACTTCACCTGGGTGCTTCATCATTCATATCTCTATCCTGAGACTGTTAATATTGGATGAAATTTTGTGTCTTCTTTTAAAAACTTTATTGGCCAAAAGATTATGTTTTATGGTATGATCATTCACTTTGAGACAGGAGAAGGAAATTTATATAGGAATGGATGTATTCTATTCAACAAATTTAGAGGTAATTTTATCTTCATATTTCATCAGCATCAAGCATATACCTTTTTTTGGCTCAGCAACAAGTTATTTTTATAGATATAAAACTAAGAGTAATGATAATAACTCCATTCAAGCTTTGTAATAAGGGTTTCTCTTATAAAGCATATACTTTTTAAAAGAAATCAGAAACACTAAGAATGAGAGTACAGCAAGCCTTCTGGCTAAAGGAGTCAATATATTAGGATTATTTGCTGTCTTGGGAAGGTGGAAGGGAGGAGAAAGAGAAAAAAAAATTGGAGCACAGAGTTTTGCAAGGGTGAATGTTGAAAACTATCTTTGCATATATTTAGAAAAATAAAATCTATTTTAAAAAGGAATCAATATACAAAGTAGAACTTTTAAAAATACAGTTTTCTGAAGCAAGAACATCAAAGTAGACATCAAGCACACATATACTATAATAAGTGAGAAGTGGTATATGAGTCAAAATATTTTGTCTTGGAGGTATTCACCCTGTTGCCCTTAGAAATAAAATATGGTTTAATGGACGAGTTTTTAATTTGAGATTTTACTGTTCTTGTTCTTTGAGCCCTTTTGTCTAATTAATATTTGTTTGTACAATCTCCTATTGTGTATAGATCATTATTCAGCAAAATTAAAAAAAAAAACTTGGCTAATATAAAAACAAATTGTAACATACTTAGTAATTTTTTTGTTTTATTTTTAGATACTTCAAGGAGTGTAAAAGCATCCATTGCTACTGCTGAACAATTTTTTCAGAAGTTACGAAATAAACATGAATTCACTATTTTGGTGACTTTAAAACAAATCCAGTTAAATTCAGGTGTTATCCTATCTATTCATCATTTAGATAAAAGGTGAGTGTGGCTGCTTCATTTTATTCCATTTTCATTATATTTTGTTTTGTAATTGAGCAGATTAAATAGAAATAAACTAAAGCAAGATAGAATGTACTGAAGATTGACTTGAAGTTATTTGAACGAATGGTAACCTACATCCTACATGCTTACTAGCCAAATAACAGCCATTTGGCTGAAAATGGAAAAGCTGTTGTTTTTCTGTATTTCAAGTTTCTTTTAATGAAAGAAACTTTCTTTCTTTTTATTTTTATTTCTGACTTCTCTCCTTCCTTCTCACCCTCCTCCACAGCTATTGAGGCAATAAATATGATACCCAATATGTAGATGAAGTCATGTAAAGCATATTTCTGTATTAGCTGGTATGTTACAAAAGAAAAATAAAGAAATTGAATGAAAATATACCTCAATCTGCACTTGTAGCTCATAATTTCTCTCAATGTGGATATATTTTTTATCATGAGTCATTTGAAATTGTCATGGATCATTTAAACTAAATCTTTCACAGTTGATTGTCATTATAATATTGCTGATACTGGGCATAATATTCTAGTTAATTCTATTCACTTCATTTTGCATCAGCTCATGTTAGTCTTACCTGGATTTTCTGAAACCAATAATTTTGCAATTTCGTACATATACATTACATATCACAAACATTTATCATAGTTTATATGACCATTCCCAGTGGATGGGCATCTCCTCACTTTCCAATTTTTGCCACTAAAAAAAGAACAGCTAAGAGTATTTTTGTAATACTCTTTTTGTAATTTAGTAATAATGATCATTTTTCTTTTTCTTTGACCTCATTAGGGTACATAGCCAGTAATGGTTTTGCTGGATCAAAGGGTAGCCACAGTTGATTAACTTTTAGGCATAATTCCAAATTGCTTTTCATTATGGTTAGACCAATTTAAAACTCTACCAACAATTTATTAATGAACTTATTTTTCTACACTCTCCCCAACATTTGTCATTTTCCTTTTTTCTGCCATTTTACTCAATCTTATGAGTGTTAAATTGTACCTCAGAGTTGTTTTAATTTGTATTTCTCTAATTATTAATGATTTAGAATATTTTTTCCATATAACTATTGATAAATTTAAGGTACCTAAGTGGCTTGGTAGAAAGAGCACTGGGTCTTGAATCAGGAAGTTCTGAGTTCAAATCAGGTATCAGATACCTTCCAGTTATGTGACTCTGAATAAGTCACTTCTTTGTTTCTCTAGGAGGTAGCTAAGTGGCTCAGTTAATAGAGTACTGGACTTGGAGTCAGGAAAGCCTGCGTTCAAATCTTTAGGCACTTAATGGCTGTGTGATTCTAGGACTCTTTGTCTTTATTAAAGAAAGAAATGGTAAACCACTTCAAGAAAAATGCAGGACAATGCTGATATGCTACGGTCCATGGGGTCATAAAGGGTTGAACACAAGTGAATTAATGTACAGCTAATAGCTTCTTCTGAAAAGTGCCTGTTCATATGCCCTGTGGTGATTTATTAATTCAGGACTGGCTCTTGATTTTATAAATTTGACTCAGTTCCTTATTCATTTGAGAAATGATTCATTTATTTCAGAAACTTGCTATAAAATTCCTCCCTCCAGTTTTTTGTTTTCCTTCTAATTTTGCTGGTTCAGTTTTGCAAAACTTTCAAAATTTCATGTAATCAAAATTATTCATTTTACCTCCCATGATTCTTTTTTCTTTTTTTAAAAAAATTATTCCTTTATCCACAGATATGACATGTAACTTTTCCCATAGTTCCCTAATTTATTAATCTTATTACTCTTTGTGTACAAATTCCATTTTGAGTTTATCTTGGTATGTAATATGAGATATTGTTCTATTCTAAATTTCTGCCAGATTTCTGTCTGGTTTCCCCATCTTTTTCAATTAGTTCTATTTTTGCTTTTCCTTTGTCTGAGATCGTGATTGCTATCTCTATTTCTTTTATTTTAGTGGAAATATAATAGATTTTCCTTCAACTCTTTATTTTATTTTATTTTTATTTTAACTCAATGGGTATATCTTTCTGTTTCAATTGTATCTTGTAAACAACATGTTGGATTCTAGTATCTGATCCATTTTCTTATTGTCTTCTGTTTTGTTGCTGAGTTCATCCCATTTATATTCACAATTATAATGGCTAATTATCTTTTCCTCTATCCTATTCTCTTCTATTTAGCCTCTTTTTAATCTTGTCTCCTCCTTAAAAAATCTGTTTAACTTTTCATTCCTGCCTCACTTGATCTACTTTCTTTATTATGTAACCCTTTTCTACTTCTCTCTTAAGTAAGATGAAATTCTATACTCATTTGTATGACTATCTACCTATCTACCTCTCTATTTTCCTATCCATTTCTGCCTCAATATCATCCCCTCTTTGAAGCCAATTATGAGAGTGAGGTTCACCCCTCTTTACTTTCCCTTTCCATTTAATATTTTCCAGAGACCTATCATAAATTTCCCTATGTAAACTGTAACTGTATAAAATATAAAACTCTATTTCTCTGTAAAATATGACATTTCCCTGTATAAACTCTTCCTTGGATGCATCTTTTGTGAGAGAATTTTCCCCATTCTTTCTCTTCCTTCTTCTCTCAATGCATCTCTCTTTCTTTCTATTCCATTCATTTTGTGAAATCATCTCAAATAGATTCACACCCATGCTTTCTGTCTTTGTAGGCTCTTTTTATCTGTCCTAAGGATGATAAAGTTTTTAGGAACTACATGTATTATGTTCCTCAACAGATATATAAATAGTTTAGTCTCTTTCCAGCCCTTTATGCTGCCCCTTTCACATTCACTTTTTAATATTTCTTTTGTTTTATGTTTAAAGCCAAATTTTTGATTAGGTTCTAACCTTTTATCAGGAATTCTTGAACAACCTCTCTTTCATTAAATATCCATTTCCCCCCTGAAGGACTATATTTAGTTGGTAATCTTAGCCATTTTACATTCTGGAATATATTCCAAGTCCTCTGCTTTTTTTTTTTTTTAAACATAGAAGCTGCTAAAATTCATGGGATATGCCTGTGGCTGTGGCATTATTTCTTTCTGGCAGCTTGCACTAGCCTCATGGAGGAGCCTCTCCTCCACTGGAGAGCTCTGGAATTTGACTATAATATTCATGGGAGTTTTTATTTTGGGATTTTTTTCAGAGGTGATGAGTGGATTATTTTAATTTCTATTCCACTCTCTAGTTCTAAAATATTTGGACAGTTTTTCTTAATAATTTTGTGAAAGATGATGTCTAGGTTCTTTTTCTGATCATGTCTTTCAGATAATTTAGTAATTGCTAAATTAACTCCTTTTTTCTCATTTGAAAAATTACATATCCAATTGAATAGTTTGTTCTTTCTCTATTTTATTGTTGTATTTAGAGATATACATTTTCCTCTAATCACTGTTTTTGCTGTTTCCCACAGGTTTTGAAATGTTGTGTCATTATTATCATTCTTTTAAATGAAATTATTGATTTTTTCTATGATTTGTTTTTTAATCCACTCATTTTTAAAGATTATATTGTTTAATCTCCAACTAGTTTTTAATTTGTTTCTTTGGTCCCTTATTAGTTATAAGTCTATTGCATTATAATCCAAAAAGGATACTTTTAAAATTTCTGCTTTTAGCTATAAAATTCTTATGTACTAATAAATGACTAGTTTTTGTAAAGGTAATATAAGTCATGGAGAAAAAGGTGTATTTCTTTCTATTTACACTCAATTCTCTCCAGATATCTATCCAGATATTAGCCTGTCTAAAATTCTGACATCCTTACTTTTTTCTTTTTTCTTTTTCTTTTTTTTCTTTTCTTTTTTTTTTCTTTTTTTTTTTTTTTGGTTAGATTTATCTAACTGTGAGAGGGGAAGATTAAAGTTCCTTACTATTATAGTACTAGTATCTATCTCTTCCTATAATTCCTTTACTTTTTCTTTTAAAAATTTAGATGCTATAGTATTTGGTGCATATAGATTCAGAATGAAATGGCTTCATTATCTGTGGCATATTTTATCAAAATATAGTTATCCTGTTTATCTTTTAATTAAATCCATTTAAAATATAATTTTGCCTGAGATCATGTGTTATCTGTGCTCTTTTTATTTCAACTGAAGCATAATAAATTCTAGTTCAACCCTCTATTTTACTCTGTATATCTCTCATTCTTAAATGTATTTTTTTGTAATTCTGATTTTTAATTCATTCTGTGATCTGTTTCCATTTCATGGGTGAATTCATCCCATTTATATTCAAAGTTACAATTACTTCTCTCCATCTTACTTCTACTCACTGTTTTTATTCTTCTCTCCCCTTTTTACCCTATTCTTATTACCTTATTTTCTCTTACCCTTATTACTTATTTTACACACCCCTCTAAAAATCCCTCCCTTATTTTCTCCCCCCAATCTCCTAATTTTAATTGACATATCCTCCTAAAAGTCCCTTTTTGCCTTGTGTCCCAGTTTTCTCACTTCTCTAAAAGTTCAGAAAACTTCTAAACCTCTTCAGATGTATATGTTGTTTCCTCTTCAACCTCATGAGTGTAAGGTTCTCATGTTATCAGTCCTCCATCTCCAACCTGTTTTTTTTTTTTCTCTATTAGTTTTTCCTTTCAGGCCTGGTTTTATGAGATAATTAGTTTTTTTTTCTTACATTTTCTTATTCAATTTTGCTTTTTCAGAATCTCTCCATCATACACAACTAGCCCCAACCTTTCTTGCAAACTACTTTAGTCATGAGTTTTTTAAATACTGATAATATTTTCATATGTTGCAAGCAAACAATTTGACTTTAATGAGTAACTTTTAATTAGTTTTCATGTTTTCCTTGTATTTCTTCTGTATCTTTTATATCAAATTCTCATTAAGTTTTGTGCTTTTTGTTACAAATACCTGAAAATCTTTCAGTGTGTTAAAATGTCTTTTTGTTGTTGTTGTTCAGTGGAACACTATCTGTCTGTCTACTTGTTTATAACACTAAAGTGGAAATTCTAAACATTAAAGGTGAGATTAACAAAGTTGAGAGTAAAAAACTAGGATTTTACTTTATAAAAGAATAAATAAAAGAGATAAACAATGGAATTTTTTAAAGTGAGAAATCAAATCACTACTATAAAAAAATGAAAAGAGTGACCATACCATGAACAAAGGTAAAATTAAGGCAATTATTAGGAATTATTTTGCCTAATTATGTGCCAATAAATTAGAAAATTCCAATGAAATGGAAGAATATTCACAAAAATACAAATTGCCTAAATTTGCAGAAGAGAAAATACAATATCTAAATAGATCTATTTGAGAGAAATAAATTAAACAGTCCATAAATGAGCTTTCTAAGAGAAAAACACCAGGACCAGATGGATTTATAAATGAATTCTTCCAAACATTTAAAAATCAGCTAATTCCACTATTTTAAAAATTACTTGATAAAGAAGGGATCTTACTAAATTCCTTTTCTGAAACAAATATGATCGCTATCTCCAAATCAGAAAAAGTTAAAAACAGAGAAAGAAAAATATAGAGCAATTTCTTTACTGATTTCAGTGGCAAAAATCCTAAATGAAATATTATTTTAAAAAATTAGAACAATATATAACAAAGATTATGTGTAGTGACAAAGTGGGATTTATACAGGAATGCATGGATGGTTTAACATAAGGAAAACTATTAACATAGTTGATTATATCAATAATAAAAGTAACAAACCATTTGATTATATCTAGAGATGCAGAAAAAAAAAGCTTGTGATAACATTCAACACTCATTTCAATGAAAAACACTTGGAAATATTGGTATAAATGAATTTTTCCTTATATTGATAAAAAAAATTTATCTAAAATCATCATCACATTATTTGTAATGGGGGTAAGCTAGAAGGTTTTTAGTAAAGTCACATGTCAAATCAATATTATCATCAATATTATTCAATATTGTATTGGAAATCTTAGCAATAGCAATAAATAAAAGGAATCAGAATAGAGAACAAAGTGATAAAACTGTCTCTTTTTGTAGACAACATAATTGGAAAATGCCAAAGGCTTAACTAAAAAATTGAAACAATAACTTTAGAAAAGTATCAGAGGGGCAGCTAGATGATGCAGTGGATATAGCATCAGCTTTGAAGTCAGGAGGACCTAGGTTCAAATCTGGTCTCAGACACTTAACACTTCCTAGTTGGGTGACCCTGGGCAAATCACTTAACCCAATTGCCTCAGGAAAAAAAAAAGTAAGAAAGAAAAGTATCAGGAAATAAAGTCAATCCCCATCAGCAATTTTCTTTGTCACCAACAAAACTCTGCAAGAAGAGATAATAAAAAAAAAAAAAATACTCCATTTAAAATAACTCTATACAGTATAAAATACCTAGGAGTACACCTGCCAAATAAAACCAGCAACTATAAAAATTATTTATAAAAATATTTTTAAGCAAATAAAATTAAATTGAAATAATTGGAGAAATATTAATGGGCAGGACCAATATAAAAATGACATTTTTGCCTACATAAGTTATTACTTATGCATTCAATGCCATCCCAATTAAATTATCATAAAATATTTTAATGAATTAGAAAAAGTAAAGAAAAATTCACTAGGAAGAACAAAAAGTCAAGAATATCAAAGAAAACAATATAAAAAAGGAAAGAAAGGGATCTTTAACTGTATCACATTTTAAACTATATCATATGGTGGTAATTATCAAAACTTACTAGTACTGGCTAGAAACAGAAAAATAGCTCAATGGAATAGAGTAGACATACAATTTATAGCAATAAATAAACAATAATCTTGTATTTGATAAGTGTAAAGACATAAGATTTTGGGATAAGAATTCATTATTTGGTAAAAAAAATTATTGTGAAAACTGGAATACAAGATGGCAAAAACTGGGTGTAGATCAATATTTTTCATCACTTATCAAGATAAGTCAAAATGGACACATAATCTAGATAAAAAGAGAGATATAACAAGAAAATTAGAAAAGCATGCAACATATTACTTGTCAGGCTTATGGATATGTCAACAATTTATAAATAAACAATAAAAAGCAAAGTTAGACATAAAATAGATTATTTTGATTACATTAAAATACAAAGATCTTGTATAAATAAAACAAATTTAGCCAAGATCAGCAGGAAAGCTGAAAATTGGGGGAAGGGAGACATTTTATAGACTATTTTGTGATGTTCTGTCTCTGGCTCAGACAGGTCTTGGTCTCAGTGGAGAAATGAAGGGGAAGAACCTGCCACCATAGTGTTGGAAGATGAAGTGAGTGAATATGGCTCTTCCCTGACTGAGTTTGTCCCAGCTTATATGCTCTACCCTGAGTGTAGACCAATCATTGTATCACTAGGAAACCATTTTTTGTTGTAAGATTAAATCAATCATACTGAACTTAGAGAACTATTGAGCACCATGTTAAACTAGATAACCATTATCTCATCAATTCCACTGATTTAACACCTTGTAAGAATCTTTGTTTCAAGTACATAGTTCTGGCCCATAACATCTCCTGCTTTCTTTTGTTTTAGAACATAGGTGGTCACGCCCTCCCTGACTTCTCAGGGAGGTGAGGACCCCCCAAAAACAAAAATATCATGCCCTTCCTGACTTCTCTGAAAAGGGGGTGAGAACACTAAAAAAGGAGGTGATCATACCCTCCCTGGTCTCAGGAAGGGAGATGAAAACGCCAAAGGGAAATGGGTAATCAAATCAGATTAGCAAGTATCTGCAGGGTCTCATTTGAAACAGGTATATATAAATCCATCAACATGGGAGTTATTACATTAGCACATAACAATATAGCACAGGCTAGTAGTGATTTAACAAACAACATGAATCAACATGAAGAATTATACATGTCCATAAGTCCTGGAAATTGTCCAAAAGCAATCTATTGTCCATTACTTCATATGTCAGAGAATCTATTAATTCCTGCAAGTTTTGAAGTCCTGCAATAGTCTCATCATGTATCAGGGAATTCAATGATTCCTGCTGGTTTTGAAGTTCTGCAACAGTCTTATTATCAGCCATGCTCTTTCAGTATCAGATGTTTTTTAGGTCTTCTTCTTTGTTTTGAGGTTTTTCTCTTTTCTGTCTCTCTCCAATGGAAAAGGCGAATATGGCTCATTGGCACCCATCTGATTCCTTCTCCACCTATAGAGAGACAAGCAAATCCTCTCTCCCAAGCAGTTAACCTATCTGGTCCCTTCCATTTACTACTTTCTGGATCTCTCCACACTTGGCAGTTATCTAAAGATAGTGGAGCTGCTCACCCTGGACACCCTTCTGGTGGGTTATAAAACCTGTCTGCTAGAGCTAATGCATTTATATGAAAAATTTAAAAATTAATGGTATAGAGAGCTAAATTTAGAAGTTCTCTAGGGTTATCTGTGGCTCCCCCTTTCTTTTGTTTTTGGAGGAGTGTCTTAATGTCTCTATTTCTCCTCTCTACTATTGCCTAACCTTGAGGATTAAAAGGTGTGCTAGTGGTATGTAAAATCTGATACTGGGTACAAAAGTGTGCAAAATGTTTAGAAGTATATGCAGGGCCATTATCTATTTTTATTGCTTGTGCCACACCCATAATTGCAAAGGCTTGTATAAGGAATTCAATGACCACTCGGGCTGTCTCTTTTGCTGCTGGTATTGCAAAAGTAAATTCTGAAAAGGTGTCTACTACAACATGGATAAAAGACACACGACCAAAAGATTTATAATGGGTCACAGCCATTTGCCAAATTTCATTGGGTCTCAAACCATGAGGGTTCTTCCCTGGAGAGAGCATAGAAGCATATAAAGGAAGGCAAGCTGTACAGCTTTTTACTATGCTCCTGGCTTTCTCTTTTGTTATCCCAAATTGTAAATGTAAAGCTCGAGCAGCCTGATGATATTTAGAATGAGATTCTTGGGCTTCCTGATAAAAAGGAGTATTGGCTAACTTAGTTAAAAGACTATCTGCCTTTGAATTTCTATCAAAAATAGGACCGGGAAGTTTACTATGAGAGTGGACATGCAAGATATAAATTTTACCTGGATACTTTCTCACTTGCTCTTGAAGTTCCTTAAATATATATTAGAAGCTGCAAATTTTATTTGGGCTGTGGCAATTCTTTGTACCATACCTACCATCCATTTTAGAGAACAATCTAGAATTAAGCTCCAAGATACCCTGAGACACAGCAATGTCACTACTAGTTCTATTTCCAAAGATGATTAAAAGAAAAGGAAAAGCATTTATATGTTCTAAGATCTTTATAGCAACTCTCTTCATGGTGGCAAAGAACTGGAAATTGCAGGGATTAGAGAATGGTTGAACAAGTTGTCATGTCTAATGTGTCTGTTTCTAGAGTGTGCAGGCAGGAAAGAAAGAAGAGGAAAAAAAGTCATATGATAATTTTATTATATATTTGAATGGAATAGTAAATTGTGCATAGAAGTTTTGCACTCTCATCTGCAATCATCTTTTTTTTTTTCTTGTATTATGTTGTGGAAATTTTAGTTTTATTCTATTAATTAAAAATAAAATTTAAAATCATCTCTTCTTTATCAATATTCCAGGTCTGTTGTTTTTATTAGTTATCTTACTTTTTTCTATTTTGCTTTTGTTTTCTTCTTTCTTGGAATTATTATCTTATACTTGAGTAATTCTAATTTTAAGTTATTTTCTCCAGTAAGTCTTTGTACCTCTTTTGCCAGGCTATTGGTTATCTTTTCCTAAATTTCTGACATTTTTCTCATTTCTTTCCCCAATTTTTCCTTTTTCTTCTCATTTGATTTTTAAAATATTTTTAAATATATTTTTAAAAAATCTCTTTAATTCTTATAGAAAGTCCTGTTGCACTTATGTCCAATAGACATTGTTTTTTGAGGCTTTACTTGTAGATTTTTTCAAATTCCTATCTTTTTGTGAGTAATGCCTTAAGCTTCCCCCTCTCCACTGGAAGTCAGTTTCTTTTGTGTTGTTTGTTCATGTTTTCTAGCTTTTTTCTTTACTGAACCCTTTATGTAAATTAGGATTTTCTCATGTCTGAAGAGTAGAAGGATGGTTAGACTGAGATTCTATGGCTAGATCTAGGGCCTGTAGATTTTTTTTTTTTTTTTTTTTTGCTGAGGCAATTGGGGTTAAGTGATTTGCCCAAGGTCATACAGCTAGTATTAAGTGTCAAGGCTGGTGCTCTCTCCACCGCACCACCTATCTGCCCTCCTGTAGATGTTTAGTACTTTAAAAGGTGGTGTCATCTGTGATGACCAGGTTAGCACCTTGGATACCTTAGAATCAGCCTGAGTCAGTATAAGCAAAAGTCCTTAGTCTTTATTTTTGGTCTTTAGAGGTGGGATCGAATTGGATGGAAGCAGAATCTCTGCAACTTTCCATCGTCTCCCACTTAGAGTGACCCTGGCTGGTCTTACTCCACCCCCTAGTCCCTCCTACAATTCTCTGTATACACCAATTATTGATCCAGCACAGGATAGTGGGAAGGGCCATTTTCCAAATATATGCTTATAGAGTATTGTCCAATTGGTAATTTGCCTTATGTGCTCTGTTGTCTGGACCTCAGTGCATGAATTCAAGACTTTCAGCCCTCTACAATCATCTGCAGAGAGTTCTCTTCATCATCTTTGTAGTCTATGCTATGATTCTTACCCGGATAGAGCCAAAGTTCCCTCATGACCAAAGATTTTATCTGTTTCTTTCTGTCCTAGAACTTTGACCCAAAAATTGGGTAATAGGCAGAGGAGCTGCCAGTGAGGTCCAATTCTGCTCTTAGTGATAGCACAGGAATTCTCTGTAATATCTTTCTGACTTGGAGCTTAGTTCCCTTAGCACTCTTGTCATTGCTGCTTTTGCTGTGGCTAGTGTGCTGACCAAAAACCTGCCTATCATATCTGGTAGTGCTTCCTTTATGCTCATTTCTGTCTGACCTCCCACCTAGTGTCCATAGGCAGATGTCTTTTTCAGTATTCCCACACTGTCCTGGACTGGAAAAATCAGATACATTAACTTTTTTTTCATTATCTCATTCAGAATTTGATTTGATGTTTTAACAAAGCTGATTAGTGAATTAAATTTGCAGAACCCAAGAGAAATTCATAATCTCCCCAAGTTTCTAAACAAACATGAAAAATCACAACTTCCTGTACAAATTCATTAATTTTTGAATTCTATTGTAGTACATAGACTACTGATTTTAAAGTTGGGGACATTTCTCTGCATATGTACATAAACCTTAACCTTGAAGACTACTTATTTCTGCCAATTCTCAGATGCAGAACCTCTTTTCCATAATCTGACCTCAGGACTTCATTATTTAAAAGACAAAGTTTAGTTTGTGATTTTCTATGTATGTAAGTAGACATTCGGAAAGGCTTTACCATTTATGACTTCCTTTTTTTTTGTTTTGTTGTTTGGTATTTATCTTCATTTTGGAGCTCAAGCACACTTTTCATTTATCTATGTTGGGAAAGACATTTATTTATGTATGTCTAGAAAGAGTCAACATTTCTGCTTTGTCTTTTACTCATTTCACATGAAGAAGTAGCCTTTCTCTTTGTCAGTGTTTTTAGGTGAACAAGTGATTCCTTTCCATCTCATATCTTGGAAGTTGCCCGCTTTATCACTCCTACTCTCTTACTACTTTTCAATTGTTCACTCTATAGTTGCAGCATCCTTACTGCCTAAAACCAGAATGCTACCATTTATTTGCCCTGTTCTAGTTTTTAATGTGTGATTTTCTTCAGTTAGCTTCTGTATCTTTTTTTTTTTCATTTGGTTAATTCTACTGTTTAAGTAGTTGTTTTCTTCAGACAACTTTTTTTTCTTTCCTTTTCTGAGCTGTTGACTATCTAATGCATACTTCTTATTTCCTTTCTCATTTTTCTTCTATCTCTCTTATTTGCTTTTCAAAGTCTTTTATGAGCACATCTAAGAAGCCTCTTTGGGTCTGAGACCAATTCATATCATTCTTTGAGATTTTCTCCAGGGAAATTCTGTACTTGTCTGAATTTGTGTTTTGGTCTGCCCTATCAACATAGTAGCTTTCTATGGTCAAGGTTATTTTTTTGTTTCTTGCTTATTTTTTTTTCCTTTTCTTTTGGTATTTTCTCTCTCTCTTTTTTTTTTTTTTAACTTTTTTGGTCGAGCTCTGCTCCTGGGGCAAAAAGGGCACTATCCAAAATCCCTGTGCAGCTCTGAGTCTTGGCTTTGACCCAGGGGTCCTTGTGTGTGAAAGGGAATAGCTTTTCCTGCTCTTTTCCGGAAACAGCCTGGTTTCCCAGAGTTTGCCTTCTGAACTGGGCCTGGAGGCTGCCCCACTGATTTGCTCTTCTACCTGACTCTGGACTGAGGATCTTAGTTGATGACTTGCTGTGATTGAGACTCTCTCACCAGCTTTCCCATAATCTTTCTGAGCTGGCCTGAACACCTTTTTCATCCCAGTGAAACTGACCTTTCTTGAAGATTTTTCATTCTATCTTGAGCTAAAGAGAAAAATAGTTTTCTTTATTTCATTTTCAGTTGGTTTGAATTGTTCTTTTTTGGTTGTTTTTGACATAATTTGATTTTCCTTTTTTTTTTCTATCACTGGCTGATCACCTGTTTTGTTGTAGTCAGGTCTTTAGAAAAGTTAGAAATCTCTGGAAATTACTGCTGGAGGAAAGACGTTCATATATTTTCTCAGTTGAAAGTGGCAATTTTACAAAACTTGGCTGTAAGAAGGGCATTAAAACCTTCACAAAATTTAGGAAAGCAAAAATATCTAGTTTTGGAGAAAAAAAATAGGTGACCAGCAGTCTGATAGAAAAAAGAGAAGAAAATCAAATTGGTTCAAAAACAACCAAAACCTATCTTTCATAACTCTACTTATGAACCTTAAAGCATTGCCATTCTAAGAAGATACTTATTTCTTTTTCTTCTATTACTCTGCACATAGGCTCCTTTAATTGTTCAAATGTATTTGTTTCTTTTGAAACAAAAATACTCTTTTTCTCTTGATTCTGCTTGTATTTTAAATTTTCTATTTAGTTCTAGTCCTTTCTTCAAGACTGCTTGGAAATTCTCTGTATCACTAAAGAGCTATTTTCTTTCTGGAAATTATGTAATTTTATAGAGGGAAAAAATGGACTCTTCTTTCATATAGTATAGCACCATTATATGTAGTGGAGATTAAGAAGAGACCTTTCTAATAAGAGCAATGGTAAATAAGAATACCTATTTTCACTGTTAGTTTTTATATAGTGCTGGAAACATTACCTAAAGCAACAGGGGTGAAAAAAACTAATTGAGGGAATAAAGAAAGAAAGAAATATTATCACTTTTAGTGGATAAATATGATTTTTTATTTAGAGAATTCTGGAATCAATTTAAAAATTATTGAAACAGCAACTATAGCTATATTCTATAGAAAACTTCCATGTGACTTTGGACCATTTTTGTTAAAGGATCGTGCCTTTTTTGTTCTGTTTCTATATAATATCTGACCTGGCCTGGGATTGGCACAGAGAACTGCCAAAGTCTTGAAGTCTCACAGGAAAAGCTTCAAGAGTAAGCTCTCCTTGCAATTTGGAACTATGCTCAAAAAGTTATCAAACTGTGCATACCCTTTGATCCAGCAGTGTTACTTCTGGGCTTATATCCCAAAGAGATACTAAAGAAGGGAAAGGGACCTGTATGTGCCTAAATGTTTGTGGCAGCCCTGTTTGTAGTGGCTAGAAGCTGGAAATTGAATGGATGCCCATCAATTGGAGAATGGTTGAGTAAATTGTGGTATATGAATGTTATGGAATATTATTGTTCTGTAAGAAATGACCAGCAGGATGAATACAGAGAGGCTTGGAGAGACTTACATGAACTGATGCTAAGTGAAATGAGCAGAAGCAGGAGATCATTATATACCTCAACAATGAAACTGTTTGAGGATGTATTCTGATGGGAGTGGATCTCTTCGATAAAGAGAGCTAATTCAGTTTCAATTGATCAAGGATGGACAGAAGCAGCTACACTCAAAGAAAGAACACTGGGAAATGAATATAAACTGCTTGCATTTTTGTTTTTCTTCCCGGGTTATTTTTACCTTCTGAATCCAATTCTCCCTGTGCAATAAGAGAACTGTTCGGTTCTGCACACATATATTGTGTCTAGGATATACTGTGACATATTTAACATGTAAAGGACTGCTTGCCATCTAGGGGAGGGGGTGGAGGGAAGGAGGGGAAAAATTGGAACAGAAGAGAGTACAAGGGATAATATTGTAAAAAAAAATTACCCTGGCATGGGTTCTGTCAATAAAGTTATTAAAAAAAAAAGAGTATGCCATTAAAGGCATGAAAGGGTCTCCTTGATAAAACTTATTTAAAACCATGCTGGCATGGATTGCTCCTCTTCCTTTGATATCTTAGTATTATTTTCCAGGTGGAAACCCTGGATGATCTGCATTGATACCCAAAGCATTATTAAAGTGAAGATACCTTTTGGCATAACAATACAATAGAGATTAAATGACTTCTGTGTGTTGAATTTCTAATTTTTTAAATTAAATTTTTATCCACTTAATGTTTGATGGATTGAATTTAAGCTAAATATCTTTTTTTTTTGCTATTTCTTTTCTGTCATGATTAGAAATAAAGGATTAGAGACTTCTCATGTCCATATAATAGCTCTTTAATATGATTATTAAATTAGGGTTAACCTCAGCCTTTACTTCTCCAGGTTATTCTCCTAATGCTCTTAATCAAAACCAAGTTACTTTCCCATTGATTATTGTATCAAATATTTCCACTGTGGAAGAATAGTTTATAATGTAATTCTTCATTTGTGCTACAGATACCTGGAACTGGAAAGCAGTGGTCATCGAAATGAAATCAGGTTGCATTACCATTCAGGCGGTAAACAAACTCAAACAGAAGTGTTTCCTTACATTCTGGCTGATGATAAGTGGCACAGACTCTCCTTAGCCATTAGTGCCTCACATTTGATTTTACATGTGGATTGTAATAAGTAAGTGCAAACTGATTGTATAGAATGATTGGGGCTTATAGAGTGAAAACAAGAAGTATGCTTAATTTCCCATTTTTATTTTATGCAGAATTTATGAAAGAGTGGTGGAAAAACCATCCATGGATTTGCCTTTAGACACAACATTTTGGCTAGGACAAAGGAATAATGCACATGGTTACTTTAAGGTAGGATTTCAAGGAAGAAATAAAGTTAAATAAGTGTATTATGTAAATTCTTTCTATATGAAGAATGGGCAAGATGATTACTTTTACAAGGAGTGGATTTTCATTCATTTTAGCAATTTACTCTAACACTTTTCCAGAAGGGGAGGACATTTTTTTTTCATTTTTAATTATTTTATTTCACAGGAAATCTTTTTTCCTCATTTATATGTTTAATTTTTGTCATTAATTGGACACTTATGAGATAACCAAGAAAAGAAATTCAAGTTAATATAATTTTCAATATGGCAAAAATGTTATTTGAATATGTTTATCTATTCATAAATAGCCTCATCCTCATCTTCCATATTATCTTTGAGACTTCTTTTCAGGTGTTGTTAATATTTGGACAAGGCTTTTCATCACTTATTCTTTTTTTCTCCTTGAAACTTAAAATGCTGTGGAAAAATAATAATAAATAAATAATATGCTACAGAAACCTAGTATATCCACCAAAACATGAGAGTAGCCATGAATTTTCTAATACCCATTTAAAGGCATGAAGGGTAATTTGAGATCATCTAATCCACCAAAATTTTAAAACCATGAATCGGAGAGATTAAGTGACTTATTTAAATTTACTCTAATACTTTATTGAATGTTTTGTGCCATATTAATAAAACTCCTGGGGAGAGTGAATGTTTTAAAAGGAAAAATAATAACAAATAAAAACTTAGATTCAGACACAAGCATTGGAAAGAAGAATAATTACAACAAATTTCACTTCTGTAATTTAGTCTATAAAATTAATAATTCTGTTATAAAAATGTGTTATCAGGATGACTAGATCTCTTTTGGAACAGACAGTCAGTCAGATAGGTAAATAGATAGAAAGATACCAACATTTCAATGATAAATCCCCTAGACATGGGACAATGTTTACTTTAATATGCTTTGAGGTGTTATTATAATTGACCGTAATTGTCAAAACATCTAAAATGTTTTGACCATGAACTTTACTATATGTCATTAAATTTTGTACATTACTTTTTTGGAAATGATTTAACTTTTACATACTTAGTAGATTTAGTCTACAAGCATAGTTTTCACAAAATAAATACAATTTACTTGTAAAAACTAATCTTGGGGCACCTAGATGGAGCATCCACCCTGGCATCTGGAGAGTTTGAGTTCAAACACAGCTCAGACCTTAATACTTCTTAGTTGTGTGATCCTGGGCAAATCACTTAACCCCAATTGCCTCGCAAAAAAAAACAAAAACAAAAACTAATCTCAAAACGCGACCTTGAAGTTGAAAAGAACTCAACAAAAATGGTAATATCTATTGAAGGGAAGCTGTATGTTTCAAATTTCAACAGTTGACAACCTAAAATGTCCAAATTCTAATAGTATGTATATATATGTACATATAACAAATATGTATATATGTAGAAATATGCTGTTTAAATAGAAATTATAAACATATAATTTCTATATAATAATAATAATAATAATAATAATACTGCATCATGAACCAAGAAATTTGAGGAGGGCTGCATTTGGCAATTGATTTTGATTCTGCTTGTGAATCAAATGAGCTATCAATTAAAAAAAAATATGGAAGTAGTGAGAAATAACCAAATGGATTGTGTCTAATAGGATGACCAATTTTAAACTATTTTTTTACAAATTTTATTTAATTATTTTTGCTGAGGCAATTGGGATTAAGGACTTGCCCAGGGTCACCCAAGTTTCATGCTAAACTTCTTAGTCTCCTAAAGTCTTGTCAGCATATCTCTTTGCAGCTGGTAAATCTCCTGTTCTTTTGGAATCAAGAAATACTTGAAAATAAGAACTAAGACAAAGATCAAAATTTAAAGAAAGGATACCTAAACAATCATAGTATTTGTAACTCAGTTTTTCTTTCTTTTTTTCTAGCACAAATGTAACATTTTATATCTCCCAAGTAACATTTTTTATGTATAAAGAAAAATATAATTATATGTGAAATTTAAAATCTCTATTATTATATAGCTTAACTTTAACATATATAAGGGTATACATATAATATATTCTCTTTGTCGTGCTGATTTTGGTTCTTTTAAAAATTTGTGTCTGCATTAGAGCCTTTAAAATCAAGAAAGCTTTTCAGATTGCTTTTTGATAGATCATTTTCAAGTTTTACTGCAAGGGCCAACTAAAAACAATATGTCCAAATATATACTACTGACAATTGTAACATTACATTTAATTGTAAAACTTAAAAATATTGTCAACAAGAGTACATTCTTGATGGTATTTTTTAATATGTGGCTGAAATGATGTATTCATTTAATATGTGTAGAAATGATGTATTCAGAAAAAAATTACTTCTAAAGTAGTTTTTCTCTGTACTCCATTTATTCTTTAAAGAACCTTGATGTACATAATTTGACAGATTAAAATAAAATATATGTGTATATATATATATATTCATATGTAATTTTTTCATACACAGGGAATAATGCAAGATGTGCAATTACTTGTCATGCCCCAGGGATTTATTACTCAGTGTCCAGATCTTAATCGCAGTAAGTCTGTTAATTCTTGAACTGTGTAATGAAAAGTATGATTCTTATTTAATTTTGTCCTGTAAATCAACTTTAAAATTGTTCCTATATATTAGGGGTCAGCATAGACACCCAGAAAGGATTTCTTGTAAATAGAACTTGATAAATGTAGTGTTTGTAATTCCAGCATGTCCAACTTGTAATGACTTCCATGGGCTTGTGCAGAAAATAATGGAGCTACAAGACATTTTGGCCAAAACATCAGCTAAGGTAATATTTTTTTAAGAAACAAAGATTGGATTTAGAAAACACTTAGGGTTCGCTTGAGTTTCATTTGCAACTTCTGGTATTCCCACAAAGAGCTTTCCAAAATAGAATTCAAGATAACAAATATGAAGATTTTTCTTAAAAAGTTTCTCTGAACAATACTATCTAGAATTTTGTAATTAAAAAGACTCCTCATTAGACCTTCTATCATTTATATTACTCTAAAAACAAATGTTTGCCTTGAAGAGAAATGTTTTAGGTTTTTCAGTAGTTGTCATGATGAGCACTCAACCCATGTTTATGACACAGCTATCCCATGCTGAACAGCGGATGAATAAATTGGATCACTGCTATTGTGAAAAGACTTGCACTATGAAGGGTACTACCTACCAAGAATCCGAATCTTGGATAGATGGCTGTAAGAACTGCACTTGCATGGTATGTCTGAAATTTTAGTGGAATCTAAAGATTTCATATGGCCTCTATCTTTTCTCTTAAAATTTATAAAGTCAATATGATTGTAAAAATTTTAGGATAGATTTCCTTAAGAATGCTATGCTGCCTACAAGTAAATCAAATCTTAATGCATTTTGTATAATTTTTAAAAATCACTTTCTATGTTATCAAAACAACTATAACTTGTAAAATGCTATTAAAATAGAGTTTTGGTGAATATTTGGAGTTGTCATTTTAAATAAATTTGTTAGGTACTCCCCCAAATGATACTGCCCTTATACCTTTCTTGTGAACTGTTTCATACTTTTATTAATCTTCTGTAATTAAATAGGATGTTGAACGTAGTTGTTTAATGACTTCTCTCATAGAAAGAATTACATGTAACTTAGTATTTTATGTGACTTAAAAAACCATTTTTGATGCAAATCATAAAGATACATAAAATCTTTTTATTTGCATATAAATCTTTCTAATATACACATATTTGTATAGAGTATATACTTGTATACAAATATAATTGTGTGTATAATATATGCAAATATATACACATTTATTATTGTTGTTCAGTAATTTCAGTCATGTGCAACTTTTTGTGACCCTAGTTGGGGTTTTCTTGGCAAAGATATTGAGGGTTTGCCATTTTTTTCCAGCTCATTTTACCAGGGGGAAACTGAGGCAAATAGGGTTAAATGACTTGCCCAGGATCACATAGGAAGTGACTGAGAATAGATTTGAAATCAGGTCCTCCTAACTCCAGACCTGGCACTGTAATCATTGCATCACTTAGCCCTACATATGAACATCTGTGTTTTGCATTCTAATACATATATATTTACATGAAATGCATATCTCTACATATATTAGAAACTGGTTAGATGTTTCTTTTTGATGTTCTACTTGTCTCTCATATACATATATTACATATATATCTTTCTCTAAAATATATACATATATGTATGCATATATATGTATATATATGTGTGTATAATTAGAAAGAAATTATATACCTGTGATAATTCAAATTAGGATATTATGTCTCCATGTATATGAAATAAAAAGATAAATATTTCTGTCTGTAAAGTCTATTCAGGAAGGTAATTACCAACATTTTATGTTGTTCGGGATTATTATAATTGAATTATAATTTAACTCAATATGTATTGAATACTTTAATATTTAAGTAGCAGATTAAATATACTTGAAGATAGGGAAACTAGAATTTTTGTCCAACATTATTTGTATTATTTTCTTCTTAGAATGGCACCATCCAATGTGAAGCACTGGCCTGCTCATTTCCTGATTGTCCACCTAAGTCTGCCCTTGCATATGTGGATGGCAAATGCTGTAAGGAATGCAAATGTGAGCATGAACTTTTAGCTAAGTACTTTTTCCGTCTAAAACAAGAGTTTGAAATTAGAAATATTCAAATATCATTATCTAAATCTGGAGAAACTTCACAACTCCCCCAAAGGATGGAAATAAGGATACCACCTTCTCTACTTTGGGCTCTTAACCCTGTTCACTCCAATTTAACATTTTCTGACAAATCAGAAGAAATATGGTTTGGATGAATTGTTTTTCTGAAGATATCTTGCACAGTATTAGAAGTAATTTATCATTTAAATTTCAAAATATTTAAAAGATAGAGCACTTTATTATCCACAATAACGGAGTTAAACCATGGTTTTCATGATTCAAAATGGCAGATAATTCATTGATCTGTGAGTATGAGACAATGAGAAATAAGATATTATTAAATAAATGTTAGAGTGGACCACAGCCATGGCCCTTACCTAGCAAAAAGGACCCGTGAATTTCCTTGCAACTGGACATATAAATTGGGGTATCATTTGCCTAAAAATGGTAATTGAATCCCTTGGAATTAATGAGTTTAACAAGTGATATAACAGAAAGAAAATAGGTCAACAAAAAAGGAAAAGGAATCACATATACAAAAATATTTATGACAACTCATTTTATGTTGGCAAAGAATTTGAAACTGAGGAATGCCTACCACTGGACATTAGTTAAATAAATTATGATATATGATTCTCATGAAATGAAATGTTGTGCTGTTAGAAATGATGAAGGGCCTGGTTTCAGAAAAATCTGAGGATACATATGAATTGATACAAAGTGAAGTGAACTGAACCAGGAGAACATTTATTTGCTCAAAGTTCTTAAAACTATATTGCTTTTACTGTATATACTGGTTTCTTGGTTCTACTCATTTCACTCTTAATTAACCCCAACTGTAGGAGGATCCAAATGGAAGGAGACAATTTGGAATTGAAATTAAAAGTAATTAATTATAGAGAGAAAAAAGAAGAGGGACCAAGACAAAAACTTCAAGCACACCTTTGATTAGTGGATGTGACGTGGATAAAAACTCAGTAAAAGAGACTGAGAAAGAGTGGACAGAGAGATGTAAAAAAAATATGGATAAAATAATGCACCAAAAACCTAGGGAGGAAAGGGTATATAAGAAGAGAAACTACTCAACAATGTCAAATGCTTCAGAAAAATCAAGAACCATAAGGTTTGAGGAAAGGAAAGAATGCACTGAAAACATTAACATTTCAGTTGGTGACTGAGGCAGAAGGTTTAGAAGAGATTCAGAGTTGAATTGGAGGCAATCAGTGTAAATGACTTTCTCATGGAATTTAATTAAGGGGATGAGGGTGAGGAAAGGGAGTGACACTGGTGATTTGAGGACAGACAAAATTTGGCACAGCCTCCAAGGAGAATTGGAAGAATAGTATTACTTTGTTAATTAAAGAGAAATACCATTAAATGCATTTCTATATCTCTCCATTAGCTAAATCTATTCTTTTGTGATTTATTTTACATAGTTCAGGCATTAAATTAAGTGGGATCTCAAAACATGATTCAAAAGTGGTGGAGAAAGTAGATAATCTAGGAATTAGGTCTATTTTTCATTCTTAGATTCCTGTATTTAATCTTTTCTTCTTTTTGTCAATAATTTATCGATATCTTTTGTTTTTAAGACATATTAATTTGTGATTTGAAAACATTCTGGCTATTCACTGAAAGCTTCCTTTTCTCTTCTCTCTGATAACAACTGCAACTATCTCCTCCCTTACTTCAGTCCAGGATGATCCTTTTTGGCAAGTGCAGCCTTTCTATATGTAACCTTTATCTCTTCCCATCTATTTCCTCTAGCAGATTGTTCCCATTATCATTTCTACTTCCATGTTTTTCTAGCTATTGGTTGTTTTCTAGCTGCTTAAAACACATTCATGTTTTTTCCCACCCTTTTTACATAATTACATATATCATCAGATACTTCCATTCCTGCAAGTTATCATAGCATAGCTCTTTTCTCTTTCTCAACCATCAGATTTTTTACAAATGCTCTACATTTAAGGCTTCCACATCTGCTTCTCTCACTATTTTCTACTGCCTACAATCTGACTTCTGACCCCATACTTCAACTGAAATTGCTCTCTCTAAAGTTAGCAATGATCTTTGGATTTTTAAGGCAGTGTTTTTTCTTCATTTCTCATCCTATTTGACCTCTCACCACTGTTCATCACCTTTTCCTGCTGGATATTGTTTTTTCTGGGTTTTTTGGTGATTTTGACTGGTTCTTTTACCTGCATAACTACTTTAGTATCTTTTGCAGGACCTTCATCTATGTCATATACATATAATGTGGTACCCCAAGATTCTGTCCTGTAGCCTTTTTGCTTTTCTCTTTACATTTTCTCTTTCTCGTTTAAAAAATCTCAACAATTTCCAAAGTTTTTCTTTTTTCCTTAACATAAATGCTCATACATGTCTTCTTCAACTTCCCCCTCTCTCTGAGATTCAGTTATTTAAATAATCTATTTTTGGTTCTGTTTATCTTGACATTTCATGTTTTGGGTATTTTGCCTCATTGTCATTATTGCTATATATTATACACAATTGTGTACATGTGTAAATATATGTTATATATACATGTTAAATGCAAACACACATATAGACATATGGGAAGATACAGATATGTGTATATGTGCATATATATATAAAGCATGTAGTGTGCATATGTATGTATATTTGTGTGTATGTGTGTGTATACACACACACTTATATATACACATTGATATGCGTATATGTCTTCCTATTGCACCTAAAATGGAAGCACAGTACTCTTTCATGTATATATTTCCATTGCTAATTAGTATGGAAGGTTTGACATGTTTTATTATCTATCTAGACCACTTCATACCTCCTTAGGCAGTCTGGTAGCTCTCTGTTCTCAGGAGCTAATCATGTCATCACTTAGTGGATACATCCCATAGACTTCATACACTAAAGTTTATGCGCTTTATTAGCCATAGCCACTGTAGTAGCAGAGATTGTAGGCAATGTCACACCAGCTTGTCATCTTTAATGAAATTATCTATTGTTTTCATAATTTTTTCTAATTATCCATTCTTAAGAATTAAATTATTTGGACTCCAATTAAATTTTAATTCTTTTTTTTTCAATTTTTTGGTGGAATATAACTTTAATTCCATTTTGATCAATGAATGTTTTTTTTAATTTATAAAATTAAAAAATTTTCCATAACCAAGTATAACAAAAAGATGATTGCACATAAAACTGCAAATCTATTATATAAAACTTGCTATTCCTTTTAAATATGTAGTAAAGTTGTCATGTAAATTTCCTTTTTTCCTTCTCTTTCACCCTGTCCTAGAGATTGCTACCATTAGACCCAAATATGTATGCATATGAACATAAACAATACATATGTATATACACATATGTATGTAAATATACACACATAATATGTATGTAAAAATCATTCTATACATATTTCTATTTATCAACTCTCTCTGGAGGCAGAGAGCATCTTTCTTTTGTCCTTTATATTGAGAATTTAAAAGCAATAAAATGATGTATTTGCTCAAGTCTTAAAATCAAATTGCTGTTACTGTATATACACTGGTTTCCTGATTCTGCTCATTTCACTCAATTATTTTGTGCAAATCTATCCACATTTTTCTAAAATTATCAAGCTCATCATTTCTAATAACACAGTAGGATTCCATCACAATCATAGACCATACTTATTCAGCCTTCTCTTGATTGACAAATGTCCCTGCAATTTCTAGTTCTTTGCTACCAAAGAGCACTGTTATAAATACTTCTAGAACATATCGATTATTTTCCTTTTTCCCTTGTCATCTTTGGAAATAGATCTAGTAATGGGCATTGCTGGGTCAAAAGGTATAGGCAATTCAATAATTCTTCGGGAACAATTTCAGATTGTTTTCCAAAATGGTTAGATAACTTCACAAATCCAGCAATGATGAATAGTGTTCCAATTTTTTCACATCCTTTTCACCACTTTCCACTTTTACTTTCAATCATTTTAGCCATTCTGATAAGTATAAAACGATATTTCAAGGTTGTTTTAATTTAAATTTCTCTAATCAATAATTATTTAGAATACTTTTTCATATGTGTATAAATTGTTTTGTTTTTAAAAACTATTTATTCATATTTCTTCACTATTTATCAATTGGTGAATGACTTGTGTTCTTAGATTCAACAAAACTCTTTATAGATTTGAGATATGAGACTTTTATCTGAGAAGTTGTCTATAATTCCCCCCCAAAACTTTTCTGCTTTCCTCTTGATCTTGACATTTGTTTTATTTACATAAAAACCTTCTTAATTTAATGTAATAGAAATTATTCACCTTATACCTTACTCTGCTCTTTATCACTTGTCTATGCATAACTTGTTCTCTTTTCCATAAGTATGATAAGTAATATGGTCCATGTTATGCCAATTTTCTTGTAATATCTCTATTTATATCTAGATCATATTTCCATTTTAATCTTATCTTGGCAAATGATATAAGATACTGGTCTATGCCCTATTTCTGCCAGATTTCTTTCCAGTTTTTTCTACAATTTTTGGTGAAATAATGAATTCTTATGCAAAAATCTTAATTTCTGCTTCTCACTTTAATTCCATTTTGATCAGCAAATAATTTGATTTTATGCATTTGTTTATGAATTTTTATGCCTTAAAATATGATTAACTTATGTAAAGTTGTTTTGCACTGGTGAGAAAAATGTGCAATGTTTTCTCTTCTCATTCAACAATCATAAGACATCTGTCCTGTCTACCTCCATTAAAAATCTTCTTTAAGTGCCTAACTCTTTCTTGTTTAGTTGGTTGTTTAGTTGTTATTGTTTTGTTTTGATTTGGTTTGGTATTGGTTTTGGTTAGATTTATCTAGGTCTAAAAGGAGTACATTGAAGATTTCAATTATTATAGTTTACTGTCTAGTTGTGCCTGTACTTGGCTTTTTCTTTAAGTATTTAAAAATTTTGAGGTGAATATATATTAAGCATAGAAATTAATTTTTTGTCCATAATAACTTGTTATAATGGAGTTTTCCTATTTATCTGTGTAATACTGTGTATCTTGCTGTTGCCTTCTTTGAGCTAAGAATTACATTAGTTAATACTCTCAAACAATGTGTGAGTCTAAACTCCTTACTTGAAACTTCACCTTCAACTACTTTGGGGATAAGATTAACTGAAGGTCAAGCTTTTGTTTTGTAAGCACTACCTTCAGGTAGGTAAGCATTACCTAGGCCATGTGGTCATCTTCTCACTAAACTGAAGCAGCAATAGGATTCAGCATCCCTGTCTGAGTAATATTTTTTAAGGTCTGTTCCACTCATGATCCAAAGGAGGAAGAGGATAGAAAAAGTGCCTTAAAAATTGTCTGCTTCACCTAACCCTAGCCTGTTTACCCTGACATTCAGGGATCCCACTTGATGCTTGAAATACACACACAATGTACAAAAACTTTTGCAAATGCGATTTTACTCACCATTGGTACTTGGTACCCTTAAGGACAACATGAAATTCAGTAGACCTGAAAGGTGAACAGCTGCTGTTGTGAGAGAACTTGCAAGTATTACATTCAAATAGCAGCCCTGAGTGAAACAAGGCAGGCAAATAAGATTAGCTTTTCAAAGTCAGAGCTAGATACATGTTTTTTGGAATGGCCACAGGGATTAAGGAATGCTTTAAAACTGGCATAGGTTTTATAATCAAAACTAATATAATTGACAAGTTTTTGTACTTCTCAAAAGGAGTGGACAACAGACACATGACAACGTGACTGTCTCTTTTAGGACAGTTCTACAAGTCCCTGGGAGGTCCCATGCCCCCATCATCAAAGCACTGTTCCCAACATGATTATTTCTAATGGGGTCAAAGAAAAATTTAATGAAAAGTTGGAGACCCTCATCATCAATATGCCAAAAGAAGACAAGCTCATAAATTTTGAGTGACTTTAGTGCAAGAACAGACACAAATTACCAGAAATAGCAAGGAAGAATGGATTCCACATTAGCTATAGCAATAGTTAATTAGTACTTTGCATCTTCTCATTACCCATACTGCCTTTCATTTACCTAAATGCAATAAAACTTCATGAATGCATCCTTGAAGCAAACATTGCCATTTAATAAACTAAAATAAGAAGAAGAGAAAGATAGGGTGTGAGAGAGATAAAGGTACAGAGTTCTAGACTAATCATAGACTTATCCTTTCCAAGTTAAACATTCATATTCAACAAAAGTTGCAGCCCCAAGATGCAGATTAGAGCCTTTTGTTGAACACAGACAGTTCATTGCTAACTTGGAGAAAAAGCTGAGACAATGCATCAAAAAGTGTGGGCATATTTCTGACACTTGGTGTATAGCATCTCATTTTGTCATCTTGGTCAGAATATTTGCAAACATCAACATTACTTTGAAGAAAATTATGAGGAAATTCAGAAATTGCTACACAAAAAAATGTAAAAAAAAAAAATTCCACAGACTTTACCAACCGGATAGTTCATCCATCTCTAAGAAGACAGCATTTAATTCCACCAAAAATAAAATGTAATTGCCTGTTAGAGATATGCAGGATTCCTGACTCAGTAAGAAGGGAAATAAAATTAAATTAAATATAAAATAAAAATTATTTTATGATACCTGACAGGGTATTTATGGACCAAAAACCTATGGTACATGTCACCTACTCAGTGCTAATAGAATTACATTGATTAGTAACAAAGATGTGATCCTGGAGAGACAGGTTAAACACTTCCATCGTGTTCTCAACAGACTATCATCAATTCAAGCTTTTGACACTGTCATTTGTCAGTGGAAAATTATGGCAAAATTTGTTTGTCTGGAGAAGTACATCAATATTATACATCAGTTTCATGATGGCATATTTGCCTGGGTTCTGGATAATGGATGATGCTTTCATGCTTTCCAAGTCACCAATAAAGTGAAGCAATGCTTTTTAGCCTATGTTTTCAGCAATGTTGATAAATGCTTTCAATGAGAATGAAAACAGTGTCAAAATCAGCTACCACTTTGATAGTAAATTATTCAATTTGAAAAGGCTACAGTTTAAGATCAAAGTGGACGGAGAGTTAACACACGATTTTTTGTTTGCAGATGATTGTGCATTAAATGCAGCCTCTGAGGCAGAAATGCAAAAGAGTATGGGTCAGTTCTCTGCTGCTTGTGCTAATTTTAGCCCAATAATTAACACCAACAAAACACAGGTTCTCTACCAACCAGAACCATTTGTTACAAAATGAAGAAATTCCCGATGCTGTGGATAAGCTCACTTGCTTTGTCGGTATACGTTCCAGGGATGTTCATATAGATGGTGAGGTTGACATGTATCGCCAGAGCTAGTTTAATGTTTGGAAAGTATGGAAGAGAAAAGGTACTAGACTGCCTATCACATTAAAGATCTCCAGAGCCATTGTTCTCACTTCATTGCCTGCGAAACCTGGACTGTATACCAGTGATATGCCAGGAAACCAAATCACTTCCATTTGACTTGTCTTAGGAGGATTCTGAAGATCATCTGGAAAAATAAGGTACCAGATACTAAGGTCCTATCTCAAGCTGATGGCAAGCTTGCAAATTCTGCTGTAGAAAGCACAACTCTGATAAGATAGCCTCACTGTTCAAATGCTAATTATACATTTGCCAAAAATGTATTTTATTTTCTCCATTTTATGGACAACTCACACAAGGCTAGAATTCATAAGGAGACCTCCTTGAAATTTGATACAAAGATTCCCCTCCATCCCCCATTTAACCACTTCCTTCTTATTTATATGAATTACTGTTGCTTGTACAAAAACTTTTCAGTTTCAAGTCTCTCTTCTGCTGTAAACATATTCTTATGTGCCTTCCGTTACTTTACGTTAATCTTTTATTAAGGTGGTCCTTTTAGCACTGATTCTTTTTCTTTCCCCTCTAATTCTCTCTTCTTATTGGATATTCTATCTTCTCCTCAACTAGTACCTTTTCTTAGTTTTTATATTTGATTTTTGGTGACCCTTTTCCAAAAACATTTTTTCTTGTTTTCTTCATTATCCATTTTCTATTTCTGCTTAACTCTAATGCCTAGTTTCCTGATTAATGACTCCTATAATTATTTGGTTTCTCTCTTTTTGCTATATTTTTCTTGCAAACAAGTTACTAGGACAATGCTCTCCATTCTTTACTCTCCTCTGAAGGTGCTTTCTGTCCTTGCCATTTGCTCCACTGTGTTCACTTTTCCTTTGTGCCACACTTCCAGCATAGTGCCAATTATTACACGTGCCAGTGAGGACACTGCTCCATAAGAGGGTCCATTCTTCTCACATTTTTGATTATGCAGCCCACCATTAATCTGCACCCTCTCCAGCTGACTATTTTTCTACAGTTACCCTGTGTTTATGCTCTCCTACTTCTCCAGGTTTCAGGGATTTCAATACTTACCTTTTCCCTCACCTCATAGAAGAAATAGATTTTTAAAACACCATACTCCCCTAAGTCTTAGTTAGTGTAATGTTTAAATCTTTCCTGACCATCTATCTTTCTTCACTTATAGGAGCGTTCATCAGTGGAACCTCCTCCACCTCCATAGTAATGTCTCCTTCCTTTACTTTCCCTTTTATTCTCTCTCCTTTCTCATCCATTTCCTGTAGATTCTTCTTTTGAGACCCCAAAAGTCACCTTTCTCTCATTATTGACCTTCGATTTAACCCTGACACATGATTTTCTTTTTCATCTCCCTGCTTACCTCTCTTTCCTTTCATGAACCTTCCCATGGCGTGGTATAATTCCACAACTGAAGTATTCATCTGTAGGGAGCTTGTTGCTAAACTCTATCCATAATATTCCCTTTCCACATTTTCACTGTTACCTTTACCAAATTTCTGCCTTGCACACATTTAGAAAGAAATCTCTTGCTTGTCTCTCTTGTCACTTTGTTGCTATTATTTCCTTGCCTGATACATTCGTTTACTCCTTCTGTATTTCTGGTGTTTGGGATGTTCAAGAGAAATAATCTTTTCAGTTTTAGTTTTCTTTCTAAAAAGATTTCAAATTCTTCTTTATTGCTGAATGTCCATCTTTTATCCAGTATGGTTAAGTTCAGATTTACAGGGTAGGACAATCTGAGCTCCAGTGCTCCTCAGAACATATTATTCCATTTTCCCTCCTTTTTCTAGTGGGTATGGAATAGTACTGCATTCCTTTCTTTTGTTTTTAAAGATCTATCTCCTGAGGGCTGTTGAAATTGAAACAAAAGTAAATTGAGGGGGAAAAAAAGTTCCAAGTGTGTTGGTTTATTGGTATGGCTAGTAGGAACCTTTAGCTCTTCAGAAAGCTGAAAGACACTGAATGAGACCTAATAGGTGAATTTTTTTCCCCTGAGGCAATTAGGGTTAAATGACTTGCCCAGGATCAGATAGCTAGGAAATGTTAAGTAGCTGAAGAAAGATTTGAACTTAGATCCTCCTGACTTCAAGGCTGGTGCTCTAACCATTATGACACCTAGCTGACCCTAATAGATGATTTTATAAATAAAAAGAACAGCATGCAAAAACTAGAAAGCAGAATCATAGATGGAATGCAGGATTACCAACAACCTCTTATTCTTACTTGTAACTATGGAAAGCTCATTGGTGATACCTACCACATGGATGGTTAATATCCCTATGACAAAAGGCCAGACTTTCTTGAAGGATAGCCACTGTTGCAGAGATAACAGATCAGACTCCTTGGCATCCACCTGCATCCTTCAAGGGAAGCATTTCTCTGACACAAGAACAGGATAGTGATTAGCAGGAAAACTGAACTTTTAAATAACTCAGAGACAATAAGCAATTGATAAGAAATCTAAATTCCTAAACTTAAATCAGAGACAAATGAAATGTAACTTAGATACACAAAATGTCAGTATTGATACAAAATCAAATTAATTAGAGAATAGAATCAATGTGACTTTTTCAATTTTCAGGGCTTTCAGAACTTGTTGCTTCAGATTTGAATTGTTAAATTTAACTGTTATGTATCTTAGAATCTGCCCTCTTTTTTGTTTATTTTTTTTTTCTGGAGGCAATCCTTTCAATTAGAATTCTAGGCAGTTGTCTTCTATTATTCTCTTCTTTACAATGTTAAGATTTTTTGTTATGTCATTTTCTTCTAGGAGACCCATGTTTTCCTCTGTGCATACTGTCATTAATTTCATAGTTTTGTTTGCATAGTGAGCATATTTTCTCTTAATGTTTTTCCTATTTTTTTGTTTTTCTATGTTTTTCTTCACATCTTAGAATTTGTATTCCTGATCTATTATCTTCTTTTTTGTTTCTTTAATGAGGCATGCCATTATAGATTTAAATTTTTCTATTTTATTTATTATTTTTGCTGTGTAGGCTATTAAATTCTGTTCTTATAATTCTCATTTCTTTTTTAAATCACTCAGCTATAGAATCTTGCGATTTCATCTGTATTCTATAAGATTCTCATTTCATCAAGTGCTATGTCACCCTCCCCCTTTTTGGGGCAGTGTTCATTCATAGATTGCCTGAACTAATTTACTAATACTGGAGGCTATATTTCCTTCTATTATTGATTTTCTTGTTGATTTATCTGTTTACATTCAATGTCTTTGAGTTTTCTTCTTAAAATCTTTATTTTCAGTCTTTTTTTTTTTTACTTTTCTTTTTTTTTATTCCTTACTTCCCAACTCCCTCCCTTCTCATTATAATTTCCTTTGGGACTGGATCTCAAAGGGTCTCAGTCTCTCCCCGAATAGGGCAATTCATAGGTCACCAGCCATAGTCACTGGAAAGAAGAAGGGGGAACAGGTGTAGTAGCGGGAGGAGATTGTTGTAAGCCCGTGTCATGTCTTTGGGTCTCCTACTGAGATCTCACTGCAAGTGGATAGTGTGAGAAGTGGTAGAGGAGTACTGAGTGATTTCAGAATCAGTAAGCATTGGCCCTTAGGTTTGAAAGGAATTTTTTTGTTTCTGTTGGATTCTAAGTATCCTAGATCAAAGCTTCTTAAACTGTAGGTTGTGACCCTATATGGGATTTTATAACTCAATGTAGAATCTCAAAATTATGATTTATTTCCAGTATATCTTTGATTTGTACACCTATTTTATATGCCTATATGCTCAAAATCATGTAAAAATTTCTTGGGTGAAAAGGGGTTATGAGTGGGAAAAATATAATAAGAAATCCTGTCCTAGATCATGAAAACAGCTGAAATTATTTTATCTTTGAAAAATGATTTCTGTTTTGGGGAGGTTTGCTAAATTGTGGGTATCATAGAAAATGTAGTCTGCCATTTTATACTTCACATGATCTTTACTATGGTCTTGATCCTTCTTTACTTTGCTAGGAAGCTTCTTCTAGCACCCACTGAGCTACTTGCTTTGTGTGAACAATGTAGAGGCTTACTCCCTAATCTATTGATATGACTCTTCATTTCCACCAAAGGGGCCTTTTCTGCAGTGCTCTTTCTAGCCAATCTATTATCCAGCCCTCCCTGTTTGCAGCACCATTTCTCCAACTCAATCATAATATGAGTCACAAAGCCTTCTCCTCCCATTTAAAAACTGCCAGATGTTGGGAATGGATGTGACTCATGCAGGTATCTTTCTAGTTGAATTTGTGTTTGAATAAGTGAAGCACTTGTACTTCATTAAATAGTTATGAATTTATTTATTTAGCTCTTCAGCAAAGTTACAATAACACTTAACTTAACCCCTCTTTGTTTTCATTTGGAAACATGTTTGGTCAGCAAGGCAGAAAATGATAACTCCCATGGTCTTGGAACATCTACCAAGTCTGAAAAGCCTGATCCCTACATAGCTAAACCTTTTTATGCCATTAGATGATGAGAAAACCATGTTATATGACTAGAGTTTACCAAGAACCTATGTCCAGGAAGATGTCTCTTGACCTTTGTTTGTTCTTTCTGCCGGGGCTTTTTTTTTCACTTCATAGTAACACTTTATTGTAGTATTCCTAAATTGACCTCTTTGAAACTCCTATCACATCCAGTACTCTAGGCCTAAGAAGAACTAGTCTAACCCCTCATCTATATGAAAATCCTGCAATTGCTTCAAAAACCTTTAGCATCTTCTCCCTGATTTCTCTTCTATGAGTTAAAAAATCCAATTATTTCAACCAATTCTCAACATAATATAAATTCAAGGTCTCTCATCATCCTGGTTCCTTTTCTCTGGTTACTCTCTTGCTTAAATGGTGTGCTAGGAAATGAATACAGCAGATGATTATTGATGACAGAATACAGTGGAACTATTATCCCTTTATTCCTGGAAGCTATGCTTATTAATATAGACCAAGATTTCATTAAATATTTTTGGCTGCCACATCACTCTGCTGACTGAGTTTGAAGTCTATTTTCATTTTATTAGATTCTCATTTTATCAACCCAGTGCTCTAGCCTGAGATCTTTTTTGGATCCTTTTATGGAGTATGTATCCTATCAATGTTACCTGCAAATATGATATCCTCAGGTATGGCTGTTAGAATGATAAATAACTCAAAAGCAGAGGCACTTTGCTCAGAAAAATCAACTCACATAGTGCTTCTTGGGTGAATAACTTTTCCTTCTTATGGCTACCTATCAACTGACATATGAGTGCCTCATTTCATTCCAATATCAAATCTATATTATAAGAAGAAATGACAAGAGGTGGACCTATCTTAATACATCATGACTTTGAAAAGCTTTCTTTCCCAAGCTGTTTTATGGAACAGTCAAATTTCCATCCTGTGATGTCGTTGGTCCTTTTTGATCATCAAAATAAGGTCTCCTATCTTTCCCCCAAGTTTTCAATTTTTCACCTTCACCATCCACTCCTTTCTAGGCTTTTCTTATTCTGACACTATAGAGAATACTCTCCCCTGTTTGTTAAACTTTATTTGACTCTGGAACATCACACACTCCTCCCTACTGCCTACTCTTCTCACTCTCCTCACCCGCCCTAGAACTATAATGTAGTCCTCCATCTACATTTTTAGACAGGATGTCTTCATATTCTGTCTTTAATGCCTCTTGTCTGCCTGATTTATGTATAGTTTAGTTTTGTTTATAATGCATTTCCCCCAAAATTTGTTTGTTTCTCCTCTAATTTTTAATATCTATTTGTGCTTATTTTTTGCTTGTTTACTTTTGGCTTTCTAATTTTAAAAATGATTTTTAGTTCATTATTTTTTCTTTTTATATTTAGTTAATGTATGATTGATTGTAAGGATAAGAATTTTTCCAAGAAGTGTTTTAACTCCAAGTGAAGTCACAATAAATCTATGTAGTATAATTTTGACTGATCTCTCAATGGTCAAAATAAAAAAAATTAGAAACAGAATTGTAACAGTTAAAATTCCAAACAGTTCCTTTAACATACAAATAAAGGATTCCCCTGAAATTGAGGAATCCTCTAGGACAACTGGGTAATCTATGATCATTAGCAATAATCTAAAAGGTATAGTTCTAAGAGCATAATTGTTTCTTCTTTTTATGTCAAAAAAGGTTTATTCTCAAATCTCTTGAGAATGGTACACCTCAGAACCTGACTCTTCATCTTTAGAATCATCATCAAAAGCAACATCAGAAACATGGAGGCCAGTTCAGGCTTTCTTCCTATATAGGGATACTTCAAATTGTGTCCAGATTGTTCCCTTTAGGCTGGCTATCCCCAGCTCTGACTTATGTTTATTCTAAATCCCGCCCCAATTATTACACCCACCCCCTCCATTTTAGTTTTTCATATATTTTGGTCGGTTTGCAAGTGATACTTGTTTAACCTTCAAGTTCTTTTGAAGTAATTATTCAAATTCTTGCCTTTATATGCAGTCTGATAATTTTCCTTTTAAGGAAATAAGTATTTCTGGCAATTATTATTTTTCTGTTGTGAAAATTTCTTAGTATTCTTTTCCTTCCTGCTTCTCAGAGTGCCATTCTATAATTTTAATGAAAGAAAAGAAAAAGTTAAAGAGAAACAAAACAGCAAAACTATATATATATATATATATATATTTAAGCCCGAAAATGTATGTGATATTCCACACCTATGAATCTTCCACTTTTGTAAAGGAGTGGGGTAAAAGTATAATCTTATATTTCTTCTTTCGTGTCATACATATTATTTTAATTCAACAACATTCATTTCATTTTTGGGTAGTTATTCTTTCCATTGAAATTTCTGTATATTGTTTTTTTTATTCTGTTTCCTTCACTATACATCAATTCATGTATTTCAGTTCTTCTCTGTGTTCATCATATCTGACATTTCTTTTAGCACAATATTATTCCATTATACTCATATATCACAGTTTAATGATTCCTTGATTATTTGCTATGGCAAAAAAAAGTGCTACTACAAATATTTTGCTATATTTATGGACTCTTCTAGCAATGACTTCCTTGAGATATCTTCTAGTAGTGGACTCTTTGAATAAAAGTGACATTTTAGTCACTTGCATAATTAAAAATTACTTTCCAGAGTGGTTTTATGATTCATGGCTATCTAAGCCTTATGCTACTGCATATATTTTCCCACAACCCTTCTAACATTGAATGTTCTCATCTTTTCTTATCTTTGCCAACTTTCTGGGTATGAGGTAAAATCTTAAAATTATTTTGATTTACATTTATCTTATTAGCAATTTTGAGCATTTTTACCTGTGGTTAATATTCTAATTATATTTTTTACAATTATTTATTCATATCCTTTGACCACATATATTTGGTAATAGTTTTTTGTTAACTCTATCTGTATAACTCTATGTGTATAAGTATAATTTATTTGTCTATATGTATATAAATCCGTTGTTTATATGCCTTTATTTTATATCTATATGTTTCTGTTTAAATATATTTACAGAAATATATTTTATATATTTGGAACAATATATTTTTATTTAAATTTTATATAAATTTTATGAATATAGTGAAATAAAATTATATTCATTAAACTATATTTGCATACTTTTATAAATATAGATATATGGTATATGTTTTATATTGTCTATATAGCTCTATATAGTCATAATTTAATCTACTTTCACATACTTATTATTTCTATGGTTTGCTCTTTGATCCACTCATTATTTAGGATTTTAATGTTAAATCTCTATCTGAGCTGGGGTCTTATTTGTGTTCCTTGATTGATTACAATTTTATTATGTTTGTAAAGAGTTTACTATTTCTGCGTTTTAAAAATTTATTTGTGATCTCTTATCCTACCATATGGTCAATTTTTAAAAAAGTTTCACATGGTAAGAGAAACTCAATCTTTAGCAGTTCCACTTAGGAGACATCTTCAGTCTTTTATTCTTATTTATCCAGTAACTTATTTAATGATATATTTTAATTTTTCCTCAGTTTCTTCATTTGTAAAAGGGTGATAATAAAGCACCTATATCAAAGGGTAGTTGTTAGAATCAAATAAGATAATATTTGAAAAGCATAGCACAGTATCTGAAAAATAAGAGGTGTTTAATAATATAACTTTGTGGTCCAAGCTAAATCAGATAACCTCTATCTGCCTCAGATTCTTTAACAAGACAGAGATAATAGTAGTACTTGATCTCCAGTCTTATTATGAGGATAAAAGAAGGAAACTTTACCATCCATCTCTTGGTGTTAGACAAATCTAATTTTAAAAAGACAGAATACGTCTGCATAAAGAGAACAGAAAAGGGTCTCAGAAGGAGCCTTGGGGTACATACACAGTTACATGGCATGATCAGCCAGCAAAAGAGACTCTTTTTATCAAAGAGATCAAAGGAGAACCAAAAGATAGAAGAGCTTAACTTAAAGGAAAGCGTGGTTTGCAGTATAAAATGTTGCAGAGAAGCTGAGGAGGTTCAAAGTTGATAAAAGACAATCAGATTTGGCATTTAGACACCAAATTATTGGAAATTTTGGAGCAAAATGTTTATAACAGGTGATGATATCAGAAGCCAGATTACAAAGTGTTGATAGTGAAAGAAGTGAAGTCAATGATTGTAGACAACTTTGTTTTTTCTAGGACTTAGATTATGAAAAGGAGCCGAGATACAGTATGATAATTTAAAAGGGCAAGTTAGCAGTTGCCAGTGAGATCTCACAGCCCCTGAGTGACCAGGAATGCATTAGAGCAGTAGAGTAGTAGCCTTTTATACAATTGATAAATGTGTAGGTGGGCTTATATTTAGATTCATTTATAGGATTTCTAAGACTCATGACAACAGTTATTTAACATTCTCTGGAAAAATCTATGTTAAATCTGTAACTTATAACTGACCAGGCAAAATGTCTTATGACTCCGCCCTTCCATCTGGGGCAAAAGTCCAAGCTGTAGACCAGAAAAATAAGGAAGTAAATTTTTATAAAGAAGAGAAACCATCTTATAAACTGTAATATTAAATAGACAAATGTCTTTTACATCAAACTAAATTCATAAGTACTGATTAAAGTGACTAAAACTAAATGACACTTCAATTATTCATCTATCAATAATTAATAAATAATGTGACAATTTCACATAAATAAAAGACCTATTACTTTATTGGAGACTAAAGTAAGGAGAAACTATGGGGAATGATATCATGAAGCTTTAAATTGTAAAAAGAAAATAAAGAGTGAAGAGGGTATTCAAAAAAATGGTTTTTATTTTCTCGGTGAAGTATGAAATAAGGTCTTCAGCTAATTAGGGAAAAGATAGGAATGGTGGGGGTGTAGAAGAAAAGACTATTTTGATGAGCCTCTATGGGTATAAAAGCATAGAATCAATTAAAGAGAAATAAAAAGATTATTTTGCTAATCAGGGCCCATTTGACTAAATAAGCAAATGAAAGAAATGAAGAGAGATCTATAGAATGGTAGGAGGTTATTGTCTGATAAAGAGATATACTCTACAAGTGGAAATACATGTGGATCATAAGGGCATGCCAGTCCTCTGCATAGGTAAAGTGGATAAGAGTGGGTCATGAGAAATTAAGAAAATGAGGAACTGAGGAGTTAGGATATTTGAATTTTTAATTTCCTATATATAAAGACAGGAGTTTACATTGAGAGGAAGACTGAGCTAGTATTATATTCCTTGAGAGAAAGAGAATATCTTGAGGCAGCTGATATAGAATTACAAAGAATGTACACAATGCAAGTAAAGGAACATAGTTTATTACTAGGGCAATGGGAATGAAGGAGGGAGGGTTGAGGAGGAGGGGGTATTTGAATCAGAAATTAAATGAGACACTGGAGACATGGGAGAGGAGAGAGAGAAGCCATTTTAGAAAATCTTAAGATTTAAATATGTTTGGGAGATGGGAAATAATTCCATTTGATTGAAGTGTATAATATATGAGGGGAATATTGTGAGAATACTCCAATACTGCAGAATTATTAAAAGCCCTAAATGCTAGATTAAGTTTTGAGAGCACAGAAACCTTTCTCCTCCCCGTGTAGTGTTTTTAAATGAATAATAAGATCTGTTTTCTCCAAAATAAATTGGAGTTTGGATTCACCTGAATTTCAATACAGAAGGTCACATTATCAGTGATTGAATGAATCAATCAATTATCTCTTACCCAATTAATTTAGCTTACAAGATGTTCTAAGCCCAGATATCTTTATCAGGTGAGGATATCTCTTTGAGTTACAAAATTACTTCTAACAAGTAATTGAATCCTAAAATGAATATACTGGTAAATTATTTCAATTCCCCACCCTGGCTATAGTCATTTTGGATTTTTTTTTTTTTTACTTCTCCACAATGCTCCATTCCTGTTGCTCTGCCCCTTCTCTTCTCATTCCCCATTTTTCAGCTTTTTTGTGTGTGTTTTCTTGTCATAAGACTCTTAAAGACTAATACTTTCTTTTTTGAATTTATATAGAAGACACTTAATAAATGTTTATCAACTATTGACTGTTGACTGATCAAATATATAGACTAAAAGTGAAAAAGTCCTTAATTGATTTGGAAAGGTTGAATGATGTTAAAAGAAATTGTTGGGATAAAAATTCAGAATCCTCTATTCTGATAACTTGCTCAGTTTAGTGGCAGAATAATGTTAGCAAAGCCCCTGAAAGGGAATTATTAATGGGAAAGTGGGGAAGATGAATAACAAAACCTCTGCCTCCTCTCCTCCCACTTAATTAGAAGATGACCTTGTGAAATTTCAAAAAGTCAGACGATTTGAACCACCAATGCCTGGAGATAAACTAGACCACTAAAAAAAGATAGTTTCAAAACTTTACAAGGAGCCCAAATAAAATAATATCAAAATTAATTTCATGAGTTTTCTATAAAGGGAGAAAAGACTTTTCATCAATTAGGAGATAAGAATTTGCCTCATTGTCACATGAGTTCTCTAAACAGGAGCCCAGTGTACCTCTGGTTTGGAAAGAGCTGGTAGTTCCAGCAACTGCTTTTAATATATCATCTTATAAATATCCATCCCTAAAAGCGTACTGGGACTAATTGGCTAATGGCCAGCTGGGAGCACATTGTTGGGGCCATTTGAGTAGAATTAATTATCCTGCTTCTCTTAAAACCTGAAGGAAGAAAGTGGTCAGTCACCTAAAATCTAGTCTGAAAGTGTTAGTGTTTGTAGGAGCCAATACTACATTAAAAAAAAAATAAATCTGGAAGAACAATTGTGTGACTAAAGGTGATATAATTGTTTTAAAAGTCAATTATGACAAAGTTAACTACAATAATACTTGTTAAGTATTATCATATGCAGAACACTACTAAATGTTGGAGGAAATGAAGTTTAAATATGATTTAATCCTTTTGTATGTAGTTCACAGTTATTGTTCATATGAGAAATAAAAAGAAGCTTGGACTAGTACAGTGAAGCTCAGAATTGAAATAGACAGATGGAAAACAATGTGCATGAACAACTGACAAGATTTAGTCACTGGGGAATCGGGGAAGGAAGAGAAAAAGAAATATTGATGGCTATAAATGTAAACCTACAGGAGATTGTGGAAATTCTTCATTTAATAATAACCTCATTTTACAGTTAATGAAACTATAGAAATAAAGTCACTTACCCAAGATTTGATAGGTAATAAGTAACAGAGTAAGGATTTGAATGCAGAAGTCATGACTTCAAGTTTAGTAGTCTAAATTCTTGTGTCTGAGGACTAGTTGGAATATATTATAATAAAGAGAAATCCTTGAAAAATGGTAAATAAATTACAAAACATCATTGTAAGTTTACCTTGTTAACTTTAAACACTTTTAATCATTGAAGTTTTTGTTTGTTTTTAATCCCAAAGCCATATGCCACTTTCAAGGAAGAACCTATTTTGAAGGAGAGAAAAAAACAGTATATTCCTCTTCTGGAGTTTGTGTTCTCTATGAATGCAAGGTAAGGACACACCTGAATAATTTAAATTTTCTCAATAATTTATATAAAATAATTGTTCATAAAAGATTTATTGCAGACAAAGTAAAATTAATAGATTAAAAGCTAGATGTTAATTATGCATCATATATTATTTATCTAAATTATTAAATTCTATTGCCCCATTAATATTATTATGCATCACACTGAATTTAAGCAAAATATGATTTTGTAGTTGAAATCTAAAACCAATTCATTTATGTTGTTGCTATGAAAATAAACAGTAAGATTTTGTCTTACTGTGGTGAATTGATTATTAACATTGATGGATGTTTAACCCCTGATTTTTTTTTTAACATAAGCAATGAAATAATGGGTAAAATCAGACAAAATCAACCATTAATTTTTTTTTTCATTAAGCTAATATAAAACTTCCACTATGCTAATACATATTTTTTAGACACTTAGGTCAATGATAAAGTAGTACTCTTTAAAAAAAATCTACATGTAAAAATTACCCAGTTCTTGGAAATCAGCTCCTATATTAATAATGATGTTAAAATTTAAGTTGAATTTCTCATCAATTTAATCATGTGTGTTTTTTAAAAACCCTTTGTAAAGAAAAATATCAAAATAACTTCTTCAAACTAAATTTCTTTTTAACTAGTTCAAAAGTTAAATATATTTACATGAATTTTCATCCCTTTATGAAATTTTTTATCAATTTAAAGCAACAAGTAAATTTTGTGGTTCAAGTTAAATATTATCTTAAATAACTCCACTGAGCTTAGAATTGAGAAGACACTCATCTTCCAGAATTCAAATCCAGCTTCAGACACTAGTTTAACCTGTTTTCCTTACTTTCTCATCTGTAAAATAATGGAGAAGGAATTGTAAGCCATTTCAAAATTTTAGCCAAGAAAAGCCCAAAATGGGGTCACAAAGAGTTGGGCATGACTGAAATTACTCAACACAAAACCAAATAAATAAATAGCTGCCCAAATATTAATCCTTTGCTTTGGAATTCCAGTGGTCTATATTAGTTTCACTTACTGAATATTTTCTCTATAACTGAGAAAAGTATAGACTGGGTAAGGCCATTTACATTGTTATATTTAAGTAGTTTTTTTTAGTTTGTTGCTTAAGATTATCTAATTATGCCATTTTATCATTTGCAAAAAAATGATAGTTTTCTTTCTTCATTTCCTCAAGGAATATTCCAATTCCTTCAATTTCTTTTTTTTCTTTCTTAGCTAGTACAATATTTAGCACAATATTGAATATAGTTGAACAATAATGGTGATAATAGGCATCCATTCTTCACGTTGATCTTATTAGCTACTCTGCCTGTTTTCTGGGCATAAGCCGAAAGATCAGGATTATTTTGATTTGCTTTTCTTTTATTAATAATGATTGTAATAATAACCTCATTTTACAGTTAAGGAAACTGAGAGCTATAGAAATAAAGTCACTTACCCAAGATTAGATAGGTAATAAATAACATAGTAAAGATTTGAATGCAAAAGTCATGACTATAAGTTTAGTAGTCTAAATTCTTGTGTCCTAGGAGTAGCTGGAATAAATTATAATAAATAGAAATCCTTTGAAAAGGTGTAAATAAATTATTTTATATGGTTGATAATACTTTGTTTATATATATTTGTAGGAATATGATTCTTCCCCCCTTGGAACTGTTTTAACTGCATCTCAGAATTTTTTTGTATATTTCATTATCATTTTTTCCCTATAATTGTTATTTCTATGACTTGATTCTTGACTCACTCATTATTTTGAATTTCATTGTTTTAAATCTTCACTTAGATTTCTGTCTTTCATTTATAGTGACTGAACTGATTACTGTTTTTATTTTAGTGTGGAATGCATAAGATATATTTAGTACTTTTGCTCTCTTATATTTGAAACATTTCTGAGTCTTAATACAGGGATAATTTTGGTAATAAGTAATTAGTTCTAAGAAATGCATTTTTGTCATTTGCACTTCCAAGATGTCTTCAAGTCTTTTAATTCCAGTTTTAAATTTTTATTTAAATAAAACATTTATATAAAAAGTATAAAAAGAAATAAAAATCAAGTGGAATTTAGTGAAATATAAAGGACAGCAGACAAGCAAGTCAGAAACCTCAGGCTCACCCCTATAAGATACCATTCCTGAAAATGAATCAGTTTATTTGTGGAACTAAATAATGTAGTGAGTGTTCATAAATGGAGAAAACAGAAGCAGAAGGTAAATAAGAATGTGTCGTAACTTAGTCAAGATATGATGGGTGAACAACATAGATTCTTAGTAAGAAGAGGGACTAAAAGAGAATAGGAGAGGTAGAAAAATATGAGTTAAAATCTGAAGAGGTTTGTGGAAAAAAGCATTCCCATTGAAGAGCTCTCCCATGGACCAAGTAGTCTATGTGTTTTTAATGGATATGGGGACCTTACAATGGATCTAATAAGGAAGGAATTGGTATACTAAGAGAATACTTCTAATAGTGTTGTGTACCTTTACTGACACCAAACTTTCTCAGGAAAAGGTAAAATGTAAAGAGTGGGGATGACGGGGAATCAGGGAAGAGATTGCATGGCAAATGAAAATGTTTTGGGGTTCAGAGGGAAGGCAGGGGATAGAGCTGGATAGCATAATTTGGGACACAAAATAACTTCTTCCATGAAACCATACTTTTATCTTTTGTCTTTATTTGCTTTCCTTACAAATTGATGTTTCTTAAAATAAAGCACAATAGAATAAAAGGTGTAAAAGAATAAGATGTGCAGAGTCAATAACATAGTAGTTAGTTATAAATGGGAATTCAAAATTGGTTTTTCAGAAGCTTTAATTCTATGAAGAACAAAGATTGGAGAAAGAAAAATGACTATAGAGACAATGAATCAAAGAACAAGATATATATATGAATCAAATACATCTATAAAGAATATATAGATATAATCAAAGAATAAGAGTTCAAAATAAAAAGAGAGGAAAATTATCAAAAAGGACAAGGTAAATACATCACTCTGCAGGAGGGAAAGCACATAAAAAAATAAAAAAAAACATAATGGAAAGAGAGGAGGGGAGATTTTAAGGTAACGTTTTATAAGTGGGGGAAATAATGGAAATAAAAGGGGAAGATGGCTAAATGAGGGCAGAAAAATCAGTAAGTTAAGAACACTGTAAAATGAGGGAAAGTCTTCATAAGCCAGAAATAGTAGGATTGGGGGAGAGCCTATGGCAATAGTGTTGCCAAATTATTTGTAGGGGCAAAATATTGGCTTAAATAAGTGTGGAGAAAATGAATGGCAAAGGTCAGCCTGTGAAAATTATTAATCACATCACCTTCATTGTTCAGAGGAGGAAGATATGTAGCTCATGTGAGAAGAGGGTAGAGGAGAAGATAGATGAAGAAGAAGAGAAAGAGGAGAATGGGGACATTGCTGGCTGGAGAGCCTGAGCAACAATCACTTAGAGCAATGGAACAGGAAACGTCATAGAAAATACATTTTAAATAATTTTACTTTAACTAGGAACAAATGAAGTCAAGACAACAAGCATTAATTAAATACTTATTCTTTGATAAACACAGTGTTAAGCATTAGTCTTTGACAGTTGGATACCATTATTCTTTTTTAGACTTTAAATTAGTTTGCTTATAATATGTCTATCTTAAATCAATGTAGCATTCCTATTGGGGTTCCCCTCAACTTTCAGGTTGGGCATACTAATTACATTTCCCTTTTGCCTTATAAATCCTCAGAAGATAACTAATGTCCTGAGTTCTAGAAGTTTTCTGTGGATGACTATTTTTTAAATTACAGATTATCTTTCTTCACTTGTGTGCTTCCTATTAATCAATTAATAGATACAATTATTTCTTAGCATAGGCATTTGTCAAAATGATATAGCAAGAAAAACAATTTCAAAATATTCCTTCCATAAATCCAAATTCATCCAACATCTATATGAAAAGTAGACTCAAACTTTGATGGTTCAAAGTTCAATAATACTAAGGCACACAAATAGTGTTATATAAATATATGTGTGTGACAAAGATATTCCATAACTCTTGGTATTGCAGAAATTAGAAATCCTTTCTTACTTCATAGAGTACTCACACATTCTCTACCACCATTACCCTCTGCCCCTTTCGTGAGTGTGTCTGCTAGGTGGGTTGGTCAGCTGATACCTCTATAGTTCAACTCTACTCTCTGCTCTTAATATTTGTTCCTCCCTTGAATAGCTCTCATTCTGTATACATAGCAGTCAGTCACTGTTCCAGGGTCACTAAGTGTCTCTTATAAGACACTTATAAATGTCAAATATAAAAAACAGCAAAAGATAATTCCTGCCCTCCAAGTGCTCACAGTCTAAGGGAGACAACATGCCAACAACTATGTAGAAACAAGGTATATGTGAGAAATAATGAGTTAATCAACAGAGGGAAGATATTAAAATTAGGGGGAGATTGAAAAAGGCTCTTTGTAGAAGTTGGGATTTTATTTGGGAGGTAATAGAAATGTGAAGATCCAGCAAAATACATTGAAAAGAGAACAGCATTCCAAAAACCAAGACAGAAGAAAATATCAAGGAGAAGAGCTGACCAACAGAATCAAAAGATCAGAAACAGCAAGAAGGATAAAGATTGAGAAAAAGTCGTTGGATTTGGCAATTAAGGGGACATTAATAATTTTGGAGAGAGCAGTTCTGATGAGGCCAAAAGTGAAATTGTAAAAAGTTAAGATAATGAGGAGAGAGGAAATAGAGGCTCCTAATGTAAATAGCCTTCTTAAGCAGACATGGGATAATAACAAAAACTGATGGATCAAGTGAGGATAATCTTTAATTTTGGTGGAGACACTGACATATCTGTAATCAATTGGGAAAAAGCCAGTGGACAGGTGTGAGAGTGGGGGTTACAGAGGGGGCATGGAATGGAATGGGTTACAAATGTGTAACTTTGTGCAGTTAAAGGGATTTGTCTAGTCAAGGAGAAGGGTTACCTCTAAATGTGAAATAGGAAAAGATGATATAGTGGCAGAAGACATCTGAGTGATATGAAAGAAGGAGGGAGAAGAGGGAGCTCTTGGTGAATGACATATTTTTTTCAATAAAATATGAAGTGAAGGTTCTAAGCTGAGACAGGGATGGGAGGGGAAACTACAGAAAGTTTGAGTTGGGATGAAAAGGTTGATATAGTGAGGCAATTGGGGGAGTATAAAAGAATTGCCCCCAGTTGAGTTTATGTAATGTAAATCTTTAAAAAACCCTAGCAGAATGATTTCATAATTTTCAACAGCTTCATTTTGTAGTATATGTGTAGGAGAAAAGGCCACAGATGGTGGGAGTAACCTGAGGATGAAGGTTAGGAGGACATAATCAGTGATATAAGATGGCAAGGGATTCAAGAGAAGAGAGTGGAATAGAAGAGCATCCAACTCACTAAGAGTTCACAATGGGAAAAGGAGGAGTGTGACTAGTACAGAAATGATGTCTTGGAAGAAAAGTGAAAGATTATACAAGGAAGAGCCAAGAGCAGTGTTTTATATTGGAACACAGAGGGAGAAAAATGTTATTATGTTGTGATTAGAAAAAAGGAATTTCTGAGTTCATGAATATGGAGGGTGATTTGTGGGTAACAGAAAAATCAAAGATATGACCATTCTTGTATATAGCTGAGGTGAAATGAAGGAGCAGGTCATGGAAAATTACCAAGTTAAAGAACTGGAAAGGTTGAGGAGCTATCAATATAAATATTGAACTATGAGGGCAGGAGTTAGGGAGGAGAAAAAGATTGTGAGCCAGATACTGAAGTTATTAAAGAAGAATGAGGAGGGTCTTGGAGATCTCTAGATAACAATAATCAAAATTTTGATTGGATAATAAATCTAAATTGTATGAACTTCAGAGAGATGGTGGTGGAGGGATATCCTAGGAGTGCCAATGGAGAGCAAATAGTATTCTTATTCTGCCATCTTAACCACTGACCCAAGTGAAATGAGTGAATATGCAGCCAGACTTTGAAAGGGTAGCTAAGTAAGCTGTGTTATCAGGGCAGAAGCAGGTCTTAGTCAAAACCAAGAGATGGAAAGAGTGGGAAAGGAAAAGATTAAAAATGAAAATAAGTCTATTACCTATTGAATAGACAATTTAAAAGGTACAATGAAAAGAAAGGATTTGCTTGAGATATTAGAAAGAAATGTTGATAAAAATGGCAATGAAGAATTATGGGAAATGGGGATTGGGATTTGGATGATGACCTATAGGATTTCAGAATCCCTAGAAATCTGGGAAGAGATTTGATGAAGTGGGAATTTGTTAATCATTAAGTAAAAAATTTAGAGTGATTTTGAAAGTAATAGGATTATGATCTCATCATGGAGTCCTTTAAAAGACTTTGGTATTTCAGACAAAGGAGCAATAACTTGGAGCAGAAGGAATAGTGATAATCTCCTTCCCTCATATAGGAGGCTAGGCTGGCACCCTGATGGAATAGACATCTCTCTCCTCATATCAGAGACTTGTATGATAGAACGCCATCTCTTCTCTTCCTACACAAAAGGGGAAGGCATCCATCCCTCCACCTCCCACTCCAATAGGAGACTGAAGACTAGGCAGGAAATGAGGCAGGAGACACAAGGGACATGAGGAAATGTTCTCATCTCTCCTCTTCTCTCAGTCTGGAGATCAGGCAGAAGACATGAGGGACACTATGTGCGTGGTGAGAAGTACCTGTCTCCTCTCTTTCTCCTCCACATCTTTCTTCCAGAGACTGGGGACAGGCTGAAGATGCACACAGCATAAGGGGAGGCACCTGTTTGTCAGGAGTGCTTGTGTCTGGTCCAGTGGCCAAAACTACACAACTGAGTTGAGAAGGGGGTGATAAGAGAAAATACCTGATTCTTTATTGGAATTTCACCTGCTGCCAGCTCCTAGCTTGCAATTTCTCACTTTCTTATCTAAGGTTTAAAGCACCAAGAGGGCAGACCATCCAAGGGGATGGGATAAGAGGAAACAGTACAGGGTATTCTCTCTCACAAATACTACCACAAAGATCTATAGAGAACTATAACCAGTAGTGATCAGGAGATGTAAGGAGAAAACACAGAGGGTCAGTTTTTTAAGTGAAGGGAGCAACTATTTTACTCTGGCCTTGGAGCAAGGTTATAAATGCAGCATGGCCTGAGGAGAGAAACTGAGGCTAGATAAGGGCCTGATGCACTGCTACAGTCCCAGAAAGGAAAGTCTCTTTGTAGGAACAGGAAAAGAGAAAGTCAGCAATTGTATTGCTCTAGATTGTGGATACAGCCTGGATTAAGAAGGAATGAATGGAGGGGCAGCTAGGTGGTGCAGTGGATAGAGCACCAGCCCTGAAGTAGGGAGGACCTGAGTTCAAATCTGACCTCAGACACTTAACACTTTCCTAACTGTGTGACCCTGGGCAAGTCACTTAACCCCAAGTGCCTTGGCCAAAAAAATAAAATAAAATAAAAAAAGGAATGGATGGCTGGGCTTGAAGCTATACTCCAGGACATGGATAAGGGATGGATACAGTTGGACTTGACCTATGTCTGTGTACTGGCAAGGAACAGGAGTAAAGGTAAGGAGAATAAGCTCTAGGATTTAGCTCCTAATCCATTCTGAAGCCTCAAGATCATTGAACAGAGCAGGGCAGTCAGAAAAAAAGGTGATTCTATACTTCATTAGCTCTGAATGTGCAGACACTTCCATCAGGGTGACACAGTTTGGGTACAATAAGCTACCAGGACTCTAACCAAAGGCAAACCTAGACTAAGGTTAGTAGCATGAGAGAAATCAATCTACCTCCTTGTTTGGGCAAACACTGTAACACACTGCTTAAAAGCCACTGAAAAGATTTCAGATTGCTACTTGTGCTACCCCTAAGATCTTTGAAGACCATAGTTCTTACTACCCAGAGAAAGCAATCTCCTGACTCTAAAGAATAAAAATGTAAATTAAAAATATGACCTCAAGATCCCTTCAGAAATATATAATCTAAACAAAGGTTTTCAGTTTGACCTTAATAAATCAAATAGGCTAAAGACATATGACCATAAAAAGGAAACAATATATGCAAATAAAGCTTCAAAGAAAAGTAGAGTTAGCCACAAAGTCCACTAGAGAAATTTTTTAAAGATTTTTTTTATTATTATAACTTTTTATTGACAGTACATTTGCCTGAGTAATTTTTTTACAGCATTATCCCTTGCACTTACCTCTGTTCCGATTTTTCCCTTCCCTCCCTCTACCCCTCTAAAAGAATTTTTAAAAAGAGAATTAAAATAAATTAAATTACAGTACAAGAAGAATGAAATGAGGGAGGGGCAGATGAGAGCATTGGAGGAAAAGCCTGGAACAGGAAACGGAGGAAAAACTTGGAAGCAGAATTAATAGTTTAATATGAAGAATGTAAAACTTTGCCCAAGGAACAGATTACCAGGGTATTATAATGGACTAAATAGAAGTTCATAACTTCATGATACATCAAGAACTATTAAAAGAGAGTTAAAACCTTGTAGAAAAACAAAGAAGAAAATGCAGGGGTCCTCAAACTATGGCCTGTGGGCCAGATGCAGCAGCTGAGGATGTTTATCCCCCTTCACCCAGGGCTATGAAGTTTCTTTTTTTAAAGGCCCACAAAACAAAGTTTTTGTTTTTACTATAGTCCAGCCCTCCAACAGTCTGAGGGACAGTGAACTGCCCCCTATTTTAAAAGTTTGAGGACCCTTGAAGTATCTCATCAGAAACAATCTACCTGAGATATATTTTAATGATGTTTAAAGGAAAGAATCATTGGACTACCTGAAAACAATAACCAAAAATGAATTTGAATATCACATTTTAAGAAACAATGGAGGAAAAGTTTTGGGATATATATGAAACAGAAGGAAAAGTGAAAATATAATGCACTGGCCACTTACCAAAAAAACTTCCAAATTAAAATTCCTATTAATATCCATAACCAAAATTGAGAGCTTCCCAGTCAAAGACAAAAACTTCAAGCAGCCAGAAATGGAGAGTTCAGATATCAAGCAACCAGTTGGAATTACATAATAATTAGCAGCTTATCACCTTAAAGAAAGGAAGAACTTGGAACAAATTATTACAAGTGGGAGAAGATATAGGCTTAACAATCAAGAATAACCTATCCAGTAAAAGTATACCCATGGAAAACAGCTTTAATAAAACTTCTAAGCATTATGGATGAAAAATCCAGAGCTGAATAGAAACTCTGAAATACAAAAATACAAGGCAAAAAATGCAAAATGATAAATAAATATGAGAAAGCAATTAAAAGGGACTAAATTAAAAGTTGAAATGTTTACATTCTAATAAAGTGAGATAACCACGTCCTTTTAGAAATCTAATATTATTAAGGGTCATAGAAGTAAAAAAAGAAAGGAAAAAGACAGGGAAAGATGTCGACACTTAGGGACCTGGCAAATTTGTTTTCTCAGCCAAATTCTTCTTGACATAACCAGAGAAGTATTCTCATTTTGTAAAGTAGTCATAGACTGTTACACCTTAATAATACATCAAAACCTCATAATGCATGGCTACATTCTATAACTACCTGAAACTGAAGTTGAAGTCAGGTCAAGAAGGACAAAATTATTTCCCCTTTAAATTAGCTTTCTACATTAGAGATCTGAAGCACAGAAAATTAAAGTGAATTGTTCAATTTCCCAGCAGTATCTATCTTAATACAGATTACCTGTAATAGAAATCATGAACCTGAATTTTTTTTCAATGCAATTCCACTGTGAATAAAAAGGTAGAAAATTTATGGTGAGAAGCTTTTTCTAGGAATGCTATAAAACTTGGTTACCCAGCTTATTCTGGGAAACAATTTTTTTTTTATTTAGACCTCTGCTCAAATATATTGATATATGTGCCCTGAAAAGGCCACCTATATTGGTGAATAGGGCATTAGATTGAAGTCAGATTAAAATCCTGCTGCAGAAAAGTAGATTTGTGTTTGTGAACATGATCATTGAGTCTGTCTGAGTTCAGTTGTCTTATCTGTCATTTGAAGAGTGGGACAACAATAGAATTCAATTCACAGCTTTTTGTGTTTTTTTTTTTTTTTTTGCGCAAAAATGAATTGAACTAATGTATATTTAGAGCACTATAAAAATGTGGACTAGAATTATAGATTGAACATTTAAATTTGCATTCCTTTTTGAAATAACTTTTTGAAATTCCTTTATAATTTTCTTGATTAAATACTGTTTGTTATAGTTTAGCTATTACTTCATTGTGCCTGCAATTTATTGCAGTTAGAGAAGCAAAGTTGTTTTAGGAACCCAAGTTTTGTTTTGTTTAATAAACATAGCCAAGTTAAGATTACTGTTGTTTTTAAAGATAAAATATGAGGGCTAGTGTTGATTAGTTGAATAAGAAGGAAAAAAAGAAAAATTCTCAAAGAATTGCATTTATAATAATATATTTGAGCAACTATTTAGGTAAATTGTTGTATGACTTGTTTGGAGTATTTTAAAAAGAATAGAAATCGAAAGCCATGAGAATGGTTTTTCTCATGACCCCATTTAATGGGACATTAATGTGAGTGTATCATCGGTGTACAAATCAGGTGAAGGATCCTTTCCTCATGAAAAAAAAAAATATTTTTGAGGTCAGAGCCATTAAAATAATGAAATATACTTTACTATAATCAAGTTTCCTTACTAGATGCCATTTAAAGTATTTCACAGTGCACATTTAAAATTTCCCTCCATTCTTTCTAAGGACAATAAGTAGTCATTCAATCATAAAGCCAAGATGCCACTTTTTACTCTATAATCAATTTAGATTTTAGTTGGCAGTGGTATGAAGACTATACATAATTGAGTGCTATTGCTCCATATGTTGGGTGCTATTTCTCCATATTCAAATTCTCCTTCCTTAAAGACATGTAAATAAATGTCCATATCTTCTGGCTGAAGATCATGTTTGAGCTTGAGTAGTGAGGATCACGTTAACACTACATATACATAGATATCTAACATCAAGAAAAAGTCCCCATTTTAATTCATTTTCTAAATTTAGGTAAATTTAGATATCTGGTGGTTGTAAACTATTTAAAAGCAAGAACCACTTATCAATTATTATTGTGAAATTATTATCAACCATGCCTGTACATTTTTACAGGCATCAGAGACAGATGATTAAAAATATTGAATAAATGAATAAGTTAATGAATGAATGAATTTGTCTAATAATATTAGGACTGACCTAGAAGCAAATATTTTCATCTATATTATTATCTTGTAGTCAAAAATCTATTCTTCCTTCAGTGTTGACAGTAACTCCAACATTAGTGGTCTCATCTTGAGAATTAATATGTATTTGTACTATTATGAAATTTACAATGTAATAACAAATTTTCCCTTAGTTCAAAGCAAAAAAAAAAAAAAATCCCAAACCAGAAAGAAAAATATCAAGGACTGATATAGGTAATCCCTGGGTAGAAAGGAAAATGAAAGATGGTAAAAAGTTGACAATATTGGAACTGTAGTACATGAAATGGAGAGAAACTAATCTGAAAAATTAAGCCAGGATCCAAAGAGGTTCCATAATAATAATTAAAAAGCTTGGCTTCCTCTTTTAGATACTACCAAATCATGCACACAAAATAAATTGTATAGATTGTGATTGTGTACTTATTTCATAAAATTTCAATTAATTTAAAAAAGCTATTTTGTAAAAAATAAACTGCAAAAGAACTGTTTTTTTTATAATAGACACAAAAAGCCATTTTATTCCAAACAAAATAATCAAATTAAATGTTTCCAAGTCCCATATTATGATGTTCTCAATTGAATGATAGACCACTGATGGCTCAATGTATGATAACAATTGCAAAATTTATTTTGGATCATAATTTGACAGTTGTGATTTTGTATAATTTTTGCCAAGTGTCTATACCAGCATATCAGGGAAGAGGACATTTGATCATTTACATTAAAGAGGAAAATATCATAGTTTACTCCATCAAGTCCATGGTCAACCATGTTCTAGAACTATCACAATAAAAAATAAATATGAATTCCAAAATATTAGTTGCTCTTATATCATGAAATTTTTGTCTAACAGGATAAAACAATGAAGTTTGTGGAAAATTCAGTCTGCCAGCCCTTGAACTGTCCAGATTCCCATCAAATTACTTTACCTCATAGCTGCTGCAAGGTTTGCAAAGGTAAGTCAAAAATAAGTGATGGCTTATGTACATATTTTCTTTTTGATGCTTAATTCTTATTGATATTAAGTAGATTTTTTATGAGAAAATGATTTGCAAAGAATCCTAATTTTTTACTTAAAAAAACCCTTTCCCTTTTGCCTAATCTCAATTAGATGGCTTTCCCTATTGCCTTAATCTTCCTACATTATGCCTTTTACCAAATCTGAATCACTTTTATGGTAAGCTTTCTTATTTTGTAATCTTGGATTTCAGAGAATTTCTGGAGAAAGCCAAAGAGTCAAAGGCATATTATTTATGTAGCACCTCTTTTGGTGAACTATACTGTCAAATTAGGATCACAAAGGGAATAGTTCCTGAACTCCCATCCTATATGGCCTCTAATATCAATCAACCAGTTGATATCACTTAACTTTTACAAAGGAAATGCATATTGGGAACATAGTAAGAATAGAAGTTCAAAAATTTCTTCCTCTTCCCTAAGCTATGGACATACTCTTCCCTTCTACACAGAAAATCCCTGGAGATTGTTGGTTCAAATTTAAAGTGCAGTTGAAGTGAACATTTTTCAGGATGCCATGAAGAAAAATTGACACTTGGCCCATAAAGTCTTTTTTTCCATCTTTGTGGAAACCTTATAAAGTTTTCCTTAATTGTAGCTCTTCACTGGGCTACAAATATCGGTGCTTTTCTAAAGTCCATGAACAATTTTTGCCTACAACCCAAGGGATGATCCCTGAAATTTCTACGGTCCTCTCAGGATTGTCTTTCTAACTCTATTATCAGGTACTTCTGTCGTTGGTTACTCTTCCTCCTGTGGATTCTCTTATTGACTCTAGTTACCAATGGAACTTCTGATTGTTTTGATGATTTTTCTAAATTCATTGTACCTGCGTATTCCTATTTCAACATAATACTCACTTAAGGAAAAAAAAGAATTGAAACAAACCAAAAAAGTCAGATATTGGCCATCTTTTCCCATCTCCCTAACTTCCCCAAGAAGAGCGAATCAATTCTCCTCACTTGAAAAATTCCAGGATAGAGATCAAGACATTATCTACCCAAATCTTTTGTATGTTTCCATAATTTTAGCTTAGCCTTTTTAGGACCTTTCAATATCTGAAATTAATTGGTAGGCTTTTCATCATCATCTAATACTAACTCGTTAGGCATTCATGACTGGGAAATAATTCTCCAAAATTATGCATGTCAGATTGGCATATCTATACACATTCTATATAACTAATTAGAAAAGGAAAATCCAAACATAATCTAAGAACTGGGCCCTTATTAGCCAGTCATCTTCATGCAGTGTATAATCTACTTCCCAGGTTGTTGTGAGAACATTACTACAAATGTATCCTAATTTTACTTGGGACTTCATTTATATCTTTTGTCTTTATTCACTTCTTGCAAGTTCATTAGTAAACTAAACTGTTGAAAGCCTTTTCTGTTAAATTCAAAGCTAATCTTAACCTACCACTCAAGAAAGAGCATATCAGACATGGTTCTTTTCAACAATGATGTGATTCAGGTCAATTCCAATAGACTTGTGATAGAAAAAGCTATCTGCATCCAGAAAAAGGACCTTGGCGACTGAATGTGGATCACAACATAGTATTTTCACCTTTTTGTTGTTGTTTGCTTGCTTTTCGTTTTCTTTCTCAGTTTTTTCTTTTTAATGTGATTTTTCTTATGTAGCTTGATAATTGTGTAAACATATATAGAAGAATTATACATGTTGAACATATATTTATTTGCTTGCTTCTGGGGAGGGATTGGGAGAAGAAAAGAAGAAAAATTTGGAACACAAGGTTTTTCAAAGGTAAATTTTGAAAACCATCTTTGTATGTATTTTGAAAATAAAAATTTTATCATTTTTTAAAAGAGCATATCAATGAATAGGCTATGCAGCTAAAAACTGAGAAAACCAACCGGTGAAAAAAAACCTAAACAGAAAATCTGAAAAATCAAAAGATTGATTAACATTATTGAAAACAAAGAAAAATGAATTAATAAATAACATAGGAGCAATTTTTAAAGAAAAGAAACAATAATATAAGTAGCTATTAGTGAACTTTGTTTAAAAATGAATCAGATTACCCGTATCAAAAATGAAAAAGTTGATTTCATAATAAAAAAAATCATTAAGAGCTATTTCACTTGGCTATTTGCTGAATTCCATTCTTATAAAACTGATATCCTAAATAAAAATGAATGAGTATTTACAATAATATAAACTGTCTAGATTAATTGTGAATAGATAATCCTGTCTTAGAAAAATAAATCAAACAAGCCAGAAATGAACTCCAAAGAAAAAAATCCTTAGGTCTAAACAGATTAACAAATATGTAGCAAACATTGAAAGAATAATTAATTATATTATGATGATTTATGTATTTAACTATATTTATGTCAAAATACTTATAATTAGCATGTAATAATCCCAATACCACATAAACTTTTTTGAAAAATAGGATAAAAAAAGATCTTACCAAGTTCCTTCTATAAATGTGGTCACATAGAATACTCTTCTTGCTTAAGAAAAAAACCACAAGAAAGCATAGTTGTAGACGGAGTTTTCCCTAAAATGTTAAATAATGTTCATCTAAAACAAAGAGTTGTTATTAAAACAGGTCTTTCCAATAAGATTAGGGATAAATTAAGGTTGTCCATTATCACTGTTATTATTCAAAATGGAAATGCTAACTATAGCTATAAGAAAAATAAATTGAAGAAATAAATATGGGCAAAGAGGAAACAAAATTATCAAGTTATTGTAGATGTTTTGATTATTTACTTAAAAAACTCTAGAGTTAACTCAAAACTAATTAAAATAATTAACAACTTCATTGAAGTTGTACTATACAAATTGAATCCACATAAATCATTAGCATTTCTGCATATTATCAGCAAAATCTAATAGAAAGAGATAGAAAAATTCTATTTAAAATAACAATAGAAAGGGTAAAAAACTTAGAAGTTCACTTGATAAAATACACAGAAAAGTTATATGGTCATAATTATAAACCACCCTTTACACATAAAAAACAGAGCTAAATAATAATAGAAATATTATTTGTCATGGGTAGACTGAGTATGTTAAGTACAATTGACAGTAGTACCTACATGAACTTACTTATTATTAGGTACCTAAATAATCAACTTATCAAAGGATTTTTTAAAAGAGATAAAAAGGGAAAATTCATCAGGAGCAATAAAAAGTCAAGAATATGAAGGGAATTAGTTGTTTGTTTGTTTTTTTAAATCAGAAGGAACAGAGCCTGATAGCACCATATGTCAAATCATAACACCTAGTTATAATAGTTAAAGGCATTTTGGTAGGGGGTAAGAAAAATAGAAATTTATCAGTGAAACAGTTTGGGTACACAATGTACAAAAGCAAATGAACCTAGTACCCTAGTATTAGATAAATCCAAATAATCCAGTTGTTAGGTCAAGGACTCACTATTGGACAGAAAATTTTGGGAAAACCAGAATGAAGTCTAGCAGGAACTAGCTATCAAAAATATATCACAGCATATATTAAAACAACCTCCACATGGATGCATAGTTTAAACAAAAGATCACATAAAGAAATTAAAATATGGAAGAAATTTCCTGTTAAGTTTATAGATTTGAACAAATAAGAGAGACGTTCATAGGCATTTAAATGGACAATTTTGATCATGTAAAAATAAAAAAGTTTTCATATAGCAAAAACAATGCAACTAAAATTGGGAGTGGCAAATTGAAGAAATGTTTTCATTGGAAGTTTTTCTGATGAGGATTTAATTTCTAAGATAAGGGGGAAAGAGTCATTCCCCAATTAACAAATGCTCAATGGACCTAAGGAGGTTATTTTCAAAGGAAAAAAAAAAAACAAGTTATCATTAGCAATATCAAAAAAGTCCTAAGTCACTAATAGAGGAAAGAAATTAAAAACAACTTTGAGGTACCACCTCATACTCATAAGACTGACTAACTATATAATAAAAAATGACTACTGAACTAATTTACTGTTTTAATGCTATACTAATAAAACTACTTGTAAGATGGTTTATTACTTTAGTTCATCATTTTCCAGTCATGTCTGACTTTTCATAATCCCATATGGTGTTTTCTTGGCAGATACTGGAGTGGTTGCCCTTGACTTCTCCAGCTGATATTACAAATGAAGAATTGAGGCAAATAGGATTAAGTAATTTGTCTAGGGTCACATAGCAAGTAAGCATCTGAGGTCAGATTCGAACTCTGGAAGGTGAGTCTTCCTGATTCTAACCCCAGTGTTCTTTCCACTGTGCCAATTAGCCACCTGAGATGGTTTATAAAGCTAGATTTTTAAAAAATGATGGGGCAGCTACATGGCACAGTGGATAGAGCACCAGCCCTGAAGTCAGGAGGATCCAAGTTCAAATCTGTGCACACTTCCTAGCTATGTGACCCTGGGCAAATCACTTAACCCCAATTACCTCATCGAAGATAAAATTCATTTGTGGAATAAAACGAATAAAAAAGGGATGGAAATGAAGAAGGAATAGAACTTATGAAATATCAGTTATCAAAACCACTTGAAACTAGATAAAAGATAGAGAAGTAGACCAATGAAACAGAAAATAAAACTCAGTAACTTAGTTTTTTATAAATACCTTTTTGGTTTAAAAAAAATATTGCAGAGAAAACTGGAAGGCATTTTGGAAGAAACTAGGATTTGATCTACATCTTACATCATGTTCTCCAATAAATTCAAAATGAATAAGTTACCTGAATATTAAATATGATATCATTAAAAGTGAAAAGAAAAGTTAATCATATCTTTCATTGCTGAGAGAAGGGCATGAATTCTGAAACAAATAATAAATAGAGGCAAATTATACAGAGTGAAATAAACTATAAATAAAATTGACCATATTAAGAATTTGATTAAAAAAATAATAAAATCATGGATTATTAAGAAATGATGAAAATACTTTTCGTAAGAAACAAAATTAATTCCAGTTAAATAAACTTGTTATATTAAAACATAGAAATAAACACAGCTTTTCTTAAATGATAAATAGGACATCCAAAACCAAGTATTCATCCAAAACCAAGAGCTAGCATGATCTTTAATGGGGATAACTTAGTATTTTTCCAATAAGCAATAAAGCAAAGATGTCTATTATCCCCATTACTATTTAATATGTGCTACGAATTCCACTTGTATCTAAAACAAGAAAATTATGAAAGAATAAACATAGACAAAAATGAAATAAAATTATTGTTTGTTGCAGATGATATGATAGTCTCTTTAGAGAACTATAGAAAATCAACTAAAAACTAATTAAAACAATCAACCACTTTAATAAACTTGCAGGATATAAATCAAACCCACAGAAATCATCCACATTTCTGGACATTACCAAAACAATCCAATAAAAAGGGACATATATATAAATTTCATCTACAATAATTGCACTTTAAAATGCTTGGGAGTCTACCTGGTAAGAGATATGTAAGCACTGTATGATTACAATTACAAAATATTCTTTATGCAAATAAAGGCAGAACTAAATAATTGGAGAAATATTAATTATTCATGAATGGACTGAGCCAACAAGGTAAAACTAATGATACTACTATTTATTCAGTACTATACAATCAAACTGCCAAAGGATTACTTTATTGAGATATAAAAAAATAATGAAATTCATCTGGAGGAACAATCTCTAAAGAATAACAAGCAAATTAATTTTTAAATGGTGAGAAGGAAAGAAGCCTAGTTTAACTATACAGAGTCATAATAGTTTTTTTTAAATCTGGTGATAAATAAGAACTAGAGTTTGATCAATGGAACAAATTAGATTCACAACATACAGATATAAATGAACCAAATTGTCTAGTATTTGAAAAAGCCAAAGATCTAAGACATTTGGGCAAGAAATCACTATTTGAGAAAATCTGTTAGGAGAATTGGAAAGCAATCTGGCAGAAACTGGATGTACAAACATCTCATATCATATGCCAAGAGAAGCTCCAAATAAGGACAATGTAAACACATCACAAACAATGCAAGAAAGAAATTACCTATTAAATCTATTAAGAGTGGAAAAGCTCATATACAAACAAAAGATTGAGAGTTACAAGAGGCAAAATGGACAATTTTGATTGCATAAAAATTTTAAAAAGGTTTTGCACAAATAAAACCAATGCAGCTAAAGTTAAAAGAGCAAAGGGAAATGGAGGAAAATTTTGCAGCAAATTTCTCCTTGATATAACTTCTGAGATATATAGAGAACTGATTCAAATTTATCAGACTAAGACATTCTCTGATCAATAGACAAAAGATATAAATAAGCTGTTTTTGGAAGAAGAAATCTATTCTACCAATAGCCCTATCAAAAAATTCCTGTGTCACTAATGATTGGAAAAATGCACCCATCAAATTAGCGAACTTGACAACACACAGAAATAACAAATGCTAGAGGGGTTTGGAGAAACGAACACTAATGCAATGTCAATAGAATTGTGAACTAGTCTAACCATTCTAGAAAATAATTTTTATATATGTCCCAAAAGTTTTTATAGTTTGAAATCTTTTGACCTAGAAATATCTCTATTTACATTTGATGTCTATGTACCAAAGAGATAAGAGAAAAAGTCTTTACACACACACACACACACACACACACACACACACACACACACACAAATATTTATGGCAACTCTTAATATAGTGTCAAAAGATTAGAAATTGAAGTGATGTCTCTCAAATAAAGAATGGTTGAACAAAAAATTATAGTACTTGAATGTGAAATAATATATAATCCTATAGGAAATCATGAAGAGAGTAATTTATAAAACTCTATAATTGGATGTATTAATGCAACATAACAATTTATATATTATTATTGTAAATATAGTTGGTGGCTTTTGTCCTTCATGCTCAAAGAGGATCAAAAAGACACCATTACGTCAGAGTCGAGGTCCAATGTATCTAATTATGGCTGATCAGACCAATATGATATCAAGAAGTTTCTACCACAGACCGGGCACAAATAATCCACACAAACATTTTTTGGGGGGGATTTCTTTAAGAATGTGCCTCTTATGTTCCTTTTGAACTACTGTAATTCTGCTTTGCTCCTTCTTTGATATATATACACAAACACATATGTGTATGTGCGTATAGCACCTTCTTTGATGCAAACATTCTATGCTGAATAGTTCTGTGTCAAGGTCTCCCATGTCTCACAATCAATTATAAAGTTCTTCAAAGAGAGACCTTGAGTGTATTGCTTTTCCTAACCTCTCCATGAAATAGTCTTTTAGACAAGTATATGTTTGTCATTTGAACAATATAGCAACTACCTGAGATATGTTCTCTGCAGTAGACTTTGAATGCTTGGCAGTTCACCTTGAGAAAGGACCTCAGTGTCTGGTACTTCTTCTCCTTCTCCTTCTCTTCCTTCCTCCTCCCTCCTCCTTCCTCCCTCCTCTTTCCTTTCTCCTTCCTCCTCCCTCCTCCCTCCTTTCTCCTTCCTCCTCCCTCCTCCCTCCTTCCTCTTCCTCTCCCTCCTCCTCCTCCTTCTCCTTCTCCTCCTCCTCCTCCTCCTCCTCCTCCTCCTCCTTCTTCTTCTTCTTGTTCTTCTTTTTTTTTTTTGCTGAGGCAATTGGGATTAAGTGACTTGCCCAGGGTCACACAGCTAGGAAGTATTAAGTGTCAGAGGCCAGATTTGAACTTAGGTCCTCCTATCTGGTACTTTTTCTTGTCAGGTGATCTTCAGATTCTTTCTAAGATAATTCAAATGGAGACAATTCCATTTTCTGGAATGGCACTGGTATGCTGTCCAGATTTCACAGTCATGAAACAATGAAGTCAGCACAACAGCTCTGTAGTCCTTCAGTTTGATAGGCATCCTAATACCTTTTCTTTCCTACACTTTATTTTGGAGTCTCCAAAACAATCAATTAGCTCTATCAAGGTGTGCACTCAAAATTTCTCCAGTTGCTGTAGCCAGTGATTCCACAAATGTATGATGTGGTGCTATTGAGTGGAGACTCTGTGTTTTCTGTGAGTTAATTATTAGACCAGAATTTGCACAAGGGACAGAGAATTAATCCATACTTTGATGCTTTCAGCCTCAGAGGCTTCATTGAGTACACAATTATCTGCAAACAAAACTTGTACAGCTTAGTCTTAGTTTGTTCAAGTTAAATAATTTCCCTAAAGTATGGTATCTGATCTTGATGCCATTTTTGTCCTCATTGAAGATTTCCAATCCTGCCGAAAACATCATGCTAAAAATCATGTAAGCAACCACATATCCCTGCACCACTCTGTTGGAGACAGGGAAAGCATGAGAGTTTCATCCATCATCCAGAACTTAGGCAAGCATATTATTGTGGAACTGGCATACAATTCTAATAAACTTTCCAAGCAACCAAATTTTGCCAGAATCTTCCATTGTAAAGGTAATCAGCACTGACAGATTTCATAATTCTGATTCACATAGTAACTAACCACAATTCCAAAGGATTCATGTTACTGTCCACCTCCAGAGAGAGAAGTGATTAATTCAGAGTAGAGAATTTGTTTTACTTGACTATACATATTTGTAGGTGTTGAGTTTTTTTTTTTTCTGCTTTCACCATAAATAGTGAAGAGAGTGGTGGAAGGGGAAAAAGTTATAATTAGAAATAAAATTGAATTTGGAAAAATAAATTTAACTATATCATACTTTTTTTACATATTCTTTAATATATAGTATAAAATGAATTAAGTAATTTAGATAACATTTAATTTTGTAGAGAGAACATAAGAATTTCAGGGTATAAATAACAACATAATGGAAGATTTTAATTTTTTGCATATCTATGATTTCATTGGTATAGGGAACTTTGGAAGAAGAAATTCCTTTTAATAATGTATATGTACACTTTCTTTGCAACTTATAGTCTTAGATTATTAACTGGGGTGCTAAGAATGAAAGTGATTTCCCTAGAGATAAAAAGCATTTGTCAGTAGAACTTGATCTAGAACTTGACTCTTCTGACTCCAAGGCAGGATCTTCATAGATATATATAATAATGATCATGTTTTGTTTTCCTTCCCTTATATTAGAGATGTCATTGAGGTACATATTGGAAGGAGATATATTTTTAAAATCTCATTAATAAAACTTTCATGGATCCATACATGTTAGTATAAATAGAATAAAAGTGATAAGAAGAATTATGTAAGTGCACATCAAAGAGAATTTTTAATAAACATTTGGTGGGTGTGAGAATGTAGGTACCAAGAGTGAGTACTTTAAATACGATTTTTTACAAAACAAGCTTGCCATATGATGAGAGTGTTAATATACATACAAATTAGGATATTACAAAATAGAATATCCCAAAGATCTGTTACAACTTTTAAAAAATCCAACTCTTATGGAGACACAAGCACACTGCTTTCTATTAGACTTTCTACCAGTTTATATTTAATTTCTGTACTCTTTGGATTTTAAAATTAAACTATATCTACTTCTCACCAAAATAATTAGTGGATTTACTTAGTCTTTCAATGATTTAGGAGAATTTGGTGCCAAAGCAGTTTGCTATGACATTTATCCAGAAGAGACTTTTATGGATCCACATATGTTAGTATAAATGGGATAAAAGTGGTGGGAAGACTTATATAAATGCACATCAAGAGAAATTAATTCATTTAATGAATATTTAGTGAGTGCAAAATATTATAGGTATGAGTACATTAAAATATGATTTTTCACAAAACAAGCTTGCTATATGATGAAAAGTTAATATACATACACATGAACATACTACAAAATAGAATATCCCAAAGATCTGTTACAACTTAAAAAAAATTCAACTCTTAAGGAGACAAGTACATTGTCTTCTACTGGACTGTCTGCCAGTCTATATTTAATTTTTGGATTCTTTGAATTTTAAAATTAAATTACATCAACATATCACCAAAATAATTAGTGGATTTACTGTCTAAATCCATTGACTTGGGAGGATTTGGTGCCAAAGTAGTTTGTTATGAAATTTATCCAGAAGAGACAGCAAAAATGGGAAAAAAGATTTTAATTGTCTATATGGAAGGTGAAACAAATATTCTAAAACACATGAAAATTGCACTCTGTGTTTCTTTCATAATCACCTATAATAACGTGTACCAAATGTAGATTTGACTCCCTATTAGACAACAAGAGGGATAGAGAAATACCTCTGCTCCAACTTATTAAGGAAAATGAAATATTATTTGAAAAAGAAAAAAGAAAAAGAAAGAAAAATAGTCTAATGAGACATAGAGAAGGCCTAAACCCATGTTAGGAGATAGCAGGGAAGGAGATGAGAGAATCCTGGGAAAGAAAAAAAATGTTGGAATTATTGGAGTTCATAGCACATTTGTAGTACTTCACTGAAGGCAGCAGTAGATCATTTGAGGAAGAAGTCAGCTTCCTATACTTAATAAAACAATGATGTTTATTTAAGGAGGAAGAGTATCTGAAGTGATCATCATAAAAAGAGATTGTTATAAAAATAATAGTTAATAATTATAATTTGCTTGCACTATTCTAAGTACTTTCCAACTATTATCTCAATTGATCCTCACAACTAGACAGTGTTATCAGTTTATAGCTGAGGAAACTGAGGCAAACAGAGATTAAGGGTCACACAGCTAATAAGTGAGTGAAACTGAGGAAAATTCCTGATTCCTGGCACTAAATCAAAAAAAAATGTATTCTCAAAAAAAATGGAGGAGGAAAAAAAGGAGGAAGAGAAGGAGGAAATGGAGGAAGAGATGGTGGAGAAGGAGAAAGAAATGGTGGAGGAAGAGGAGATGGTGGAGGAGGAGGAGGAGAAGAAGGAGGAGGAGATGGAGGAGTAAGAGTAGGAGGAAGAGCCAGATTGGAAATTGAGGCAATACTCAAAAATCTGAGAATGACTGAATAAGTTGTGATGTATGATTATGATGAAATTCTACTGTACACGATAAACAAGATGGTTTTACAAAAACCTGGGAAGTTTGATTCTTTGTGACCCCATCTGAGGTTTTCTTGATAAAGATACAGAAGTTATGTGCCATTTCCTTTTTCAGTTTATTTTACAGATGAGGAAACTGAGACAAACAGGGTGACATGTAGAGGGCTGAAACTATTGAGTCGATGCACTGAGGTCAGGACTGCTGAGCACTTGAGGCTAACTACTGATTGGACAATACTCTATGGGCATATGCTTGGAAAATGGTCCTTTCCACTATCCGTATTGGCTCAATGATTGGTGTATAGAGAGGATTGTAGGAGGGACTAGGAGGTGGAGTAAGACTAGCCAGAGACACTCTTTGGCGGTAGATGAGGGAGAAGGCGGTCACGGAGATTCTGCTTCCATCCTGTTCATTCCTGCATCTAAGACCAAGAATAAAGACTGAGGACTTTTGCTTTACCCTGACTCTGGCTGATTCTGGGGTGTCCTGGGTGCTAGCGTGGTCGTCACACGGCACTTTTTGTCAAATAATGAATTCTTATCCCAACAGTTGGGATCTTTGATTTTGTCAAACACTGGATTGTTATACTTATTGACTATTTTGTCTTGTGAACCTAACCTATTCCACTGATCAACTAATCTATTTCTTAGCCAATACCAGATGGTTTTGGTGACTGCTGCTTTATAATATAGCTTTAGATCAGGTACAGCTAGGTCACCTTCATTTGATTTTTTTTTTTTATTAATTCACTTGAAATTCTCGACCTTTTGTTTTTCCATATGAATTTTGTTGCTATTTTTTTCTAGGTCATTAAAATAGTTTCTTGGGAGTCTGATTGGTATAGCACTAAGTAAATAGATTAGTTTAGGGAGTATTGTCATCTTTATTATATTTGCTCAGCCTATCCAAGAGCACTTAATATTTTTCCAATTATTTAAATCTGACTTTATTTGTGTGGAAAGTGTTTTGTAATTTTGCTCATATGATTCCTGACTTTCCTTTGGTAGATAGATTCCCAAATATTTTATGCTATCGACAGTTATTTTGAATGGAATTTCTCTTTGTAGGAATAGGAGAAGGAGGAAATAGTGGAGGAGTAGGAGAAGATGGTGGAGAAAGAAGAGGAGATGGTGGAGGAGTAGGAGGAGATGGTAGGGGAGGAGATGGAGGAGGAGAAAAAGGAGAAAGAAAAGGAGGAGATGGTGGAGGAGGAGAAGATGGTGGAGAAGGAGGAAGAAATGGTGGAGGAGGAGGAGGAGGAGTAAGAGGAGGAGGAAGAAAAGGGGGAGGAGGAGGAGGAGGTGATGGTAGTGGAAGTGGTGGTGGTGAAAGAGAAAGAGGAAGAGGAGGAGTAAGAGGTGGTGGTAGCAGAAGTGGTGGTGGAGGAGGTGAAGGAGGAGGAGGTGGAGGAGATGATGGAGGAATGCAGAAGCATTAGGAGGCCTGGGACTCAGAAGACATGGGCTTGCTCTTAGTCAAGTTCTTTTCTACCTGACGGACCAATTCAGGACCACGGCACTCAAGCTCTTCTAAATATTTACGGAATTGAGTTGAATTTAATAGAACAAAATTGCTGCAAGGAGCAGCAATTTGAAGACAAATTGAGCCTCATTTCTGCCAGTTATGCTTCCTACAATACATTCACTATATTACTTTCCTGGCTTCCCTTCAATGGCTCCCTATTGCACCTAGGATAAAATACAATCAAGTTGGCATTCAAAGCATTTCCTCCTCCTCCTCCTCTTCTTCCTCCTCCTCCCCTTTCTCCTCTACTACCACTACCTCCTCCACCTCCTCCTCTTCTACCTCCTCCTCCTCCTTCACCACCACTTCCACTACCACCACTTCTTCCTCTTCCTCCTCCTCCTTCTCCACCACAACTTCTACTACTACGTCCTCCTCCTCTTTCTCCTCTACTACCACTACCTCCTTAACCTCCACCTCCTCCTCTTCCACCTCCTCCTCCTCCTCTTCCTCCACCACCACTTCCATTACCACCACTTCCTCCACCTCCTCCTCCTCTTTCTCTTCTACTACCACCATCACTTCCTCCACCTCTTCCACCTCCTCCCTCCTCCTCCTCCTCCTCCTCTTCCTCCTCCTCTACCTCTTCCTTCTCCTCCTCCTTTTTCAAAATTGACACTTGCAAAACCTTCTCTTCCAAAATTTCCCTTGCTTCCCCCTACCCCTCTTCTATATGTTAAATATTTTAAAATATATATATTAAATCCAATATATGTATACATAATTATACAGTTATCTTGCTACACAAGAAAAATTAGATGAAGAAGGAAAAAACTGAGAAAGAAAACAAAATGAAAGCAAACAACAACAGAAAGAGTGAAAATGCTTTTTTGTGGTCCACACCACAAAGAGAGCCCCCTTCAGGATTAAGTTTCAATGATTCTAAATTTATTTTCAGGATCTTTTCTCTCCATCAGTTCCCTGGCCATAGGCAAAAATTCTGTCTGTCTTTCTCCTCCTCCTCTATACTGTAATTATCTGACCTCTAATAACTGTTAAGCTCTAAACTGATCATTCTTGGTATTGGAGAATTCTTACTAACTCTGTGTAATTGGCTTGGCTCCCTGGGAGTTCTGCCCATGGCATTCAAGCTCCATGAAGTGAGTCCTATCTTGTGGATCCCAGGGAGACCCTGTGTGTGTATATGAAGGAGTATCTCCATGCACCGCTGATAATGTCTATTTGTGGGAACAGATTTAGTGAGTCGCCTAGCCATAATTCATAGATGTCAAGTCAGAAAGAGCCATAGACATCGTCTGCTTTAGGGGTTCTTAACCACATTTGTGTCATGGACAACTTGAGGAGTTAGAAACTGGGGGATCCCTTCTCAGATTCATTTATTTATTTAGTGCTATACCAATCAGACTCCAGAAAAGCTATTTTACTGACCTAGAAAAAATAACAACAAAATTCATCTGGAAGAACAAAAGGTCAAGAATTTCAAGGGAATTAATGAAAAAAAAAATCAAATGCAGGGGACCTAGCTATACCAGATCTAAAACTATATTATAAAGCAGCAGTCATCAAAACCATTCAGTGCTGGCCAAAAAAATAGAGTGGTTGATCAGTGGAATAGGTTAAATTCACAGTACAAAATATTCAATGACTATAATAATCTACTGTTTGACAAACCCAAAGACCCCAGCTTTGGGGATAAGAATTCACTATTTGACAAAAACTACTGGGAAAATTGGAAACTAGTATGGCAGAAATGAGGTCACAAGATAGCATTTCCACTATTTCTGTTGTTGTTCGCTTGCATTTTTGTTTTCCTTCCTGGGTTTTTTTTTTTTTTTTTACCTTCTGTCTAGATTCAATCTTTCATTTCTGCCAGTTATGCTTCCTACAACACATTCACTATATTACTTCCCTGGCTTCCCTTCAATGGCTCCCTATTGCACCTAGGAAACCTGGAAAGATAAACAAAATTGCAAACAGTTTACATTCATTTCCCAGTGTTCTTTCTTTGGATGTAACTGCTTCTGCCCATCATTGATCAACTGAAACTGAGTTAGGTCGCTTTGTCAAAGAAATCCACTTCCATCAGAATACATTTTCATACAATATCGTTGTTGAAGTGTATAATGATCTCCTGGTTCTGCTCATTTCACTTAGCATCAGTTCATGTAAGTCTCTCCAAGCCTCTCTGTATTCATCCTGCTGGTCGTTTCTTACAGAACAATAATATTCCATAACATTCATATACCACAATTTACCCAACCATTCTCCAATTGATGGGCATCCATTCATTTTCCAGTTTCTAGCCACTACAAATAAGGCTGCCACAAACATTTTGGCACATACAGGTCCCTTTCCCTTCTTTAGTATTTCTTTGGGATATAAGCCCAGTAGTAGCACTGCTGGATCAAAGGGTATGCACAGTTTGATAACTTTTGGGGCATAATTCCAGATTGCTCTCCAGAATGGTTGGATTCGTTCACAACTCCATCAACAATGCATCGATGTCCCAATTTTTCCAAATCCCCTCCAACATTCATCATTTTTTTTCCTGTCATCTAAGTCAATATGACAGGTATGTAGTGGTATCTCAGAGTTGTCTTAATTTGCATTTCTCTGATCAATAGTGTTTTAAAACACTTTCATATGAATGGAAATAGTTTCAATTTCATCCTCTGAAAATTGTCTGTTCATATCCTTGAACCACTTATCAACTGGAGAATGGCTTGATTTCTTTTTTTTTCTTTTTTTAGAGGAATTTGTTCATTTATTTTAAAATAACTTTTTATTGACAGAACCCATGCCAGGGTAATTTTTTTACAACATTATCCCTTGCACTCACTTCTGTTCTGATTTTTCCCCTCCCTTCTTCCACCCCCTCCCCCAGATGGCAAGCAGTCCTATACATGTTAAATATGTCACAGTATATCTTAGATACAGAAAGTAGAAATAACTCAGGAAGAAAAACAAAAATGCAAACAGTTTACACTCATTTCCCAGTGTTCTTTCTTTGGGTGTAGCTGCTTCTGCCCATCATTGATCAACTGAAACTGAGTTAGATTTCTTTGTCAAATCCACTTTCATCAGAATATATTCTCATACAGTATTGTTTTGAAGTATATAATGATCCTCTGGTTCTGCTCATTTCACTTAGTGATTTGGAACACTCTTTCATATGAGTGGTAATAGTTTCAATTTCATCCTCTGAAAATTGTCTGTTCATATCCTTTGACCATTTATCAATTGGAGAATGGCTTGATTTCTTATAAATTTGAGTCAGTTCTCTATATATTTTGGAAATGAGGCCTTTATCAGAACCTTTAATTGTAAAAATGTTTTCCCAGTTTCTTTCCTTCTAATTTTGTTTGCATTAGTTTTGTTTGTACAAAAGCTTTTTAATTTGGTATAACCAACATTTTCTATTTTGTGATCAATAATGATCTCTAGTTCATCTTTGGTCACAAATCCCTTCTTCCTCCACAAGTCTGAGAGGTAAACTATCCTATGTTCCTCTAATTTATTTATGATCTCGTTCTTTATGCCTAAATCATGGACCCATTTTGATCTTATCTTGGTACAATATGATGTTAAGTGTGGGGTCCATGCCTAATTTCTGCCATACTAATTTCCAGTTTTCCTAGCATTGTAGAGGGCTGAAACTATTGAGTCTATGTACTGAGGTCAGGACTGCTGAGCACTTGAGGCTAACTACCGATTGGACAATACTCTATGGGCATATGCTTGGAAAATGGTCCTTTCCACTATCCATGCTGGCTCAATGATTGGTGTATACAAAGGATTGTAGGAGGGACTAGGGGGTGGAGTAAGACTAGCCAGAGACACTCTTTGGTGGTAGATGAGGGAGAAGGCGGTCAGAGAGATTCTGCTTCCATTCTGTTCAATCCTGCTTCTAAGACCAAGAATAAAGACTAAGGACTTTTGCTTATCCTGACTCCGGCTGATTCTGAGGTATCCTGGGTGCTAGTGTGGTCATAACAGTGACTGAGTAAGACAAACAGCTAGTGAGTGTTTAAGCTAGTAAATATTCAAATTCAGATTTTCCTACCTCCTGTGTTTTACCTACTGTACTACCTAGCAGCCAAAATCTGGCCTGTATTTTCATATCAAAGACTCAAAGACTGGTCTCACAAGTATCAGGTAAGGATACTCAACACTAAACAATAAGGATGGTAACTTCAATATTGCATACAAAGATATTGTGCTAATAGAGTCAAAGTATTTTGCTTATCAAGATGAATCAATCAATCTACATTTATTAGAATAATCAATTTGCAATTTTCATGATCTCAATTTTTAAACTAAGTTTTCTGTTTCATAGTATTATTAATTGGAAGATCAGAGAAATTTTAGAAGTCATTTAATTACACACGTTTACAGATGAAGAAACTGAGACCTAGGAAGATAGAATATCAGAGATAGAGAAGTCATAAATGGAAGAATCAGGATTCAAACCAATAACTTATTCAAACATACTCTTAAAATTTCAGATCCAACGTTCTTTCCATTTCATATGCAGCCATCCTAGTTAAATCATTTTACTCTGAGCTTCATAAAATAAATTTCCTTCACTTTTATTATATATGAATCAGAATAGCATTAGTAACTGTAAAACCATACGTAAAACTACATATGAGATGATGTAGAAATGCGTGAATAATATATAATCATTTTACTTGCATTAATAGCTCTCTGGCTTATGTATTACAATTTAATAACTTAGAATGATCACTAAATAATTGATTCAGAAGAAAGAGATTCTGAGAAATTTTATGTGGTTGATATCATAATTTATAAATTCTTCTAGTTTTATTTCATATAAAAAATGTAGGGCTTCTAGGTGGTTCAGGGTCTAGAACATTGGTCCTAGAATCAGGAAGATCTCGATTCAGATTTGATCTATACACTATCTGTGTGACAAACAGGCAAGTCATTTAACTCTTAATTTTGATTGACTCTTAAAAAAAACAAAGAGCCCTAAGATTTGTTAAGTTTTCATTAGTCAGAAAATTTTGACCTTCACATAAATTGACTTGAATATATTTACTTTTTTTACTTGAAGATATTAAAAAAAAGAAAATAAGCTTAAAATCATATAATTTTCTTACTTAAGCATCTAATGGCCAAGACAAACTCAGGACCTATATGAACATAATTACAAAACATTCTTCACACAAATAAAGTTGAATCTAACAATGGGAAAATTATTATTTATATAATTGTGTAAGCTAAGCCAATAAAATAAAAATCAAACTCCCAAAAATAATTTGGTAAAACTGGAAAAAATCTGAAAGAACAAAAGATTAAGAATATCAAGGAAATCAATGAAAGAAAATTCAAAAAATGTGGTCTAGCCATACTAGATATTAAACTATATTATACGGTGGTAATCAAAATTTTCTTACACTAGCTAAGAAATAAATTGCTGCATCACTGAATAGATTATGTAATAAAGGACAGTAGCAAATGGCCATAATAATCTAGTCTTTTATAAACCCCAAAACTCCAGCTTCTGGGACAAGAACTCATTATTTGACAAAAACTGCTGAGAAAACTGGAAAACAGGATAGCAGAAACTAAGTGTAGGCCAACATCTTACACCATATACTAAGATATGGTCAAAATGCTTACATGATTTAGACATAAAGGGTGATACCAAAAGCAAATTAGGAGATCATGGAACAGTTTACCCTATGATAAGAGAAGATATAGCCATTAAAATATAAATTAATAATTTCAATTTTATATATTTTTAAATGTTTGCAAACAAAATCAATGCAGTTGAAATTAGAAGGAAAGCAGAAACCTAAGGGGAAAATTTTGCAGCCAATGTCTTTGATAAATGCCTTATTTCTCAAATATATAGAGAACTGATTCACATTTATCAGAATACAAGTAATTCCCCAATTGATAAATGATCAAAGGAAAAAAGACAGTTTTTAAAAGAAGAAATTAAAGCTATTTATAGTCACATCAAAGATACATTGGATCAGAAAAATGTAAATTAAAACAGTTCTGAGGTACCACATCACATCTATTAGATTGACTAATATGACAAAAAGAAAAAAACAAAATGAGAAATATTGAAGGACATGTGGAAAAGCTGGGACACTAATACACTGTTGGTGGAGTTGTGAATCAATCCAAACATTCTGTAAGCAATTTCAAACTATGCCCCACAGGGCTGTGCATACTCTCTGATCCAATAATACTACTCTTCCTCACAAAATCTTCCTCACAATGAAAGAAGGGGGAAAAGAATCTTTTTGCACAAAAATATTTATAGCAGATCTTTTTATGGTGGCAAAGAATTGAAAATTGAGGGGATATCCAGTCTAACAGAAATACACCATGCAAAATTGAATAATGTGACTACTTGACAGAATTGTTTCATGTATTAATAATAGGACTGGGCTAAGGATATCTACTAATTCTTTTTTTCAGAAAAGGCAAAGAAAATATTTCAACTAAAACCTTGCAGGAAAAATAATTTGGGTTGGAAATAAAGTAGAATTTTTTGGCATTAAGTTCAATTATATTGAAGTAAACAATCTCTTTCTTTTAGGTAAGAATAGCAGTGAAGGAAAAACCACAGGAAAAAAATTTAAATAAAGAATAAAATAGGAAACATTTGATTTTCTGAAATTTACCTGAAGGCATTTAATTTTTCCTCTAGGTCATGATTTTTGCTCTGTGAAACATAACTGTATGGAGAATTCAGTCTGTCAGAATTTAAATGACAGGGCAGTATGTATTTGTCAAGATGGTTTTCGGGCCCTTCGAGAGGACAATGCCTACTGTGAAGGTAATATTTTTTTTCCAAGTAATCAAAAGTTTTGTCTTTTGTAATTGCTTCAGTAAATGTTTGGTTAAAATACTATTTTTTACCAATTAATGGGAAAAGTATTTGAATTGTTTCCCACAATTTAAAAAAAATGATATCTTTAATATTAAAGTCATGTATTTATTTACAATATATTATAAAATATAATATAAGGTATTAGTCTAAGACATTTCTGTGAGACTACTTTCAATTTTCTCAACAGTTTTTATCAAATAAGCAGTTTTTTCGGAGATAATTTATGTTTTCTACTTCATCAAACACTGGACTGTTGAATTCTGCTATTTATAAATGCCCTTTTTCTAGTCTGTTTTATTGATCTAGCTTTCTATCCTTTAACCAATATCAGGTGGTTTTGATAATGATTGTTTTGTAATTTAGTTTGAAATCTGGAATTCATATTCCTTCTTCATGAAAACTTCTTTTCATTATTACCCTTCATGTTCTAGATCTCTTGTTTTTCCAGATTAATTTTGTTTTGATATTACCAAGTTCTATAAAGTTTTCTCTTATTAATTTGGTTGATGGAATATAAAAAGCATAAATTGATTTTGGTAACTTTATCAACTTTATTATATTGGCACAGTCTAATTATAAGCAATACCCATCCTTATCCTACTTTAAATTTCTTTAGGAGTACTTTTTCTAATATATTTATTTTTTAAAATACATTACTTTATGAATCATGTTGGGAGAAAAAAAATCAGAGCAAAAGGGAAAAATCATGGGAGAGATTAAAAAAAAAAAACAGAAAAAGAAGTGAAAGTAGCATGTGTTGATTTTTATTCAGTGTCCTTAGTTGTTTTTCTGGATGCAGATGACATTTTCTGTTGAACGTCTAATGGGATTGCTTTGGATTACTGAATTGCTGAGAAGAACTAGTCTTTCATAGTTGATCATTGCATATTTTTGCTGTTATTGTGTACAATGTATTCCTGGTTCTGCTTGTGTTGCTCATTATCAATTCATATAAATCTTTCCAGGCTTTTCTAAAATCAGCTAGTTCATCATTTTTATATGACAATAATATTCCATTATCTTCATGTACCACAACATGTTCAGCCATTCCCCAATTGATGGACATTTACTCATTTTCCAATTCTTTTCTACCACAAAAAGAGCTACTACAAACATTTTTGCGGGTCCTTTTCCTTTCTTTATGATTTCCTTGGGATATAGAGTCAATAATGGCATTTCTGGGTAAAAGGGTATGCACAGTTTTATAGCTCTTTGGGCATAGTTCCAAATTGCTCTGTAGAATGGTTGGGTTAGTTCACAACTCCACCAACAATGCATTAGTATCCCAGTTTTCCTATATCCCTTCCAACATTTATAATTATCTTTTCCTGCCATCTAAGCTAATCTTAGAGATGTGTAATGTACTTCAGAATTATCTTAATTTGCATTTCTCTAATTAATAATGATTTAGAGCATTTTTTCATACGGGTTTTGATTTCTTTGTCTGAAAATTGTTCATATCCTTTGACCATTTATCAGTTGGATAATGGCTTGTACTCTTACAAAGCTGAGTCAATTTTCTCTATATTTTTAGAAATAAGGTCTTTATCAGAACCCTTGGATGTAAAATCCACCCCCACCCCCTATTTTCTACTTCCCTTCTAATCTTGGTTGCAATTATTTTTGTTTGTACAAACATTTTTTAATTTAATATAATCAAAATTATCCATTTTGCATTTTATAATGTTCTCTAGTTCTTCTTTGGATATAAATTCCTTCCAACTCTGAGAGGTAGACTATCATTTGTTCTCTTAATTTGCTTATAATATCATCCTTTATGTCTAAGTCATGAACCCATTTCAATTTTATCTTGGTTTAGGGTGTTTCATGTTTCTGCCTAGTTTCTGCCATACTATTTTCTAGTTTCCCCAGCAATTTTTGTTAAATAGTAAGTTCTTATCCCAGATGCTGGAATCTTTGGGTTTATCAAAGACTAGATTCCTATAGTCAATGACAATTGTGTTTTGTGAGCCTAACCTGTTCCACTGATAAACTATATTTCTTAGTCAGTACCAAATGATTTTGATGACCATTGCTTTGTAATATAATTTTAGGTATGGTACAGCTAGGCATTTTTTCATTAATTTCCTTGAAATTCTTGACCTTCTATTCATCCAGATGAATTTTGTTATTTTTTTTCTAATTCATTTAAATAATTTCTTGGCAGTTTGGCGTGGCATTGAATAAATAGAATTGTTGTTTGGATTATATTAGCTTGGCCTACTCATAAGCACTTGATATTCTTCCAATTGTTTAGATCTAATTTTATATGTGTGAAAAGTGTTTTGTAATTGTGTTCATGTAGTTACTAACTTTGCCTTGGCGGGTAAGTTCCCAAATATTTTATATTATCTGCAGCTATTTTAAATGGGATTTTTTTTTTTTTACTATCTCTTGCTGCTGGATTCTGTTAGTAACATGTAGAAGTGGCAATGATTTATGTGGATTTATTTTGTATCTTGCAACTTTGCTAAAGTTGTGAATTGTTTCTAGTAGTTTTTTAGTTGATTCTCTAGGATTTTCTAAGTATACCATTAGATTATCTACAAAGAGTAATAATTTTATTTCCTCATTACTTATTCTAGTTCTTTTAATTTCTTTAATTTCGCTTATTGCTAAAGCTAATATTTCTAATACAACATTTAATTGTAATGGTGATAATGGGCAACCTTGTTTCACCCAGATCTTATTGGGAATGCTTTTAGTTTATCCCCATTACATATGATGCTAACTGATCATTTTAAGGAAAGTTCCATTGTTTTTAATAGGAATGGGTGCTGAATTTTGTCAAATGCTTTTTCTGCATCTATTGAGATTAATTCTGTGATTTCTGTTTGGTTATTGATGTAGTCAATTATGGTAATAGTTTTCCTAACATTTAATCAGCCCCTGCATTCCTGGTATAAATCCTACTTGATGATGGTATATTATCCTGGTGGTAACGTATTGTCCTCTCTTGCTAATATTTTAGTTAAAATTTTTGCATCAATATTCATTAGGGAAATTGATCCATAATTTTCTTTCCCTGTTTTGACCCTATTTGGTTTAAATATCGGCACCCTATCTGTGTCATAAAAGGAATTTGGCAGGGTTTCTTTCTTTATTTTTCCAATAGTTTGCCTTGCATTGGAATTAATTGTTCTTTAATTGTTTGGTAGAATTCATTTGTAAATCCATCTGACGCTGAAGATTTTTTCTTAGATCACTAATAGCTTGTCCAATTTCTTTTCCTAAATGAGACTATTTAAATAATTTATTTCCTCTTCTGTTATTCTGGGCAATCTATATTTTTGTAGGTATTCATCCATTATACTTAGATTATTAGATTTAGTGACATATATTTGGGCAAAATAACTCCTAATTATTGCTTTAATTTTCTCTTCATTGGGGTTAAGTTCACCCTTTTTATTTTTGTTACTGGCAATTTGATTTTCTTCATTCCCTTTTCTAATCAAATGAACTAAAGGTTTATCTATTTTGTTGGGGTTTTTCATAATACCAACTGTTAGTTTTGTTTATTACTGCAATAGTATTTTTTAACTTTCAATGTTATTCATCTCCCCTTTTATTTTCAGAGTTTCATATTTAGCATTTAATTTAGAGCTTAAAATTTGTTCTCTTTCTAGTTTTTTTTTATTTACATGCCCAATTCATTGATTTTGTCTTTCTCTATTTTATTCAAGTAAATCTCTAGAGACATAAAATTTTCCCTAAGAATTGCTTTGGCTGCATCCCTTAAATTTTGGTATATTCTCTTACTATCATCATTCTCTTGGGTGAAATTTTCAATTGTTTCTATGATTTCTTGTTTCACCTGTTCATTTTTAGGATTAGATTATTTAATTTCCATTAATATTTTGTCTATTTTTCTATGACTCTTTATTACATGTAATTTCATAATTTGCAAAAAGATGTATTTACTATTTCTGCCTTTCCGTATTTGATTTTGAGGGTTTTATGCCCTAATACATGGTCGTTTTTGTATAGGTTCCATGTACCACTAGAAAAAAGCTCATCTTTTCTGTCTCCATTCAATTTTCTCCAAAGGCCTATCATACCTAACTTTTCAAAGATTCTGTTTACCTAAGGAATGATTTCTTGAAATGTGATACTGTATTTGATAGCATTTTGTTTAGTAATTTTTGAGTCACTGCTTAAATATTAGAATTATATTTGTCTCCTAAAAGAATTCTGATAGGGTGATTTCTTTCTCAATGTTTTAGATTAATGTGATGTATAAATATGAACTGTTCTTTAAAAGTTTTATTGAATTTTCTTGTGAATCAATACATCAGGATCACACCTTCTTCTTGTTGTTGTTAGTTCTTTTGGATATAGATTAATTTCTATTATTTAAAATCTCTATCTGGTCTTCTAATAGTTTGAATATTTTATATATTTTTTCTTGGGGTCATATGGCATAAGGAGAAAAGGGACTTTTTTCCTATCCAGATAAGTTCATGGTGCCCATGCATAATTACTTTGCCTCTGTCCAGTCATGGATGCATTATGCCTCCATTAGGTATAATTAAAAACAAGCACAGCCAACGGAAAACATTGTAAGGAACTACAGAAGATCTCCCAAAAGCAGATCCTCGGCATGACCAATGTGGATGCTTTCCTCCTAGATGATCTGGACATCTCTTGTTAGCTATATAACATAAAAGTTTTTTTTTTCTTTTCTTCCATCAACAAAAGCAGTGTAGTTTAACTTAAAAGAAAAACAGCAAATTTCTTTCATACATGTCACAATTCCAAGATATATAATGAATTAATTCAAAATTATTGGAATAGTAGCTATTCCTAAGTTAATGAAAACTCTAATTATATGAATAAATAGTTTTTATTTTTCTATATGGCTATTGATTGCTTAAATCTGGTCACCTGTGTGACACTGAAGCAGTCACTTAACTTCTGTTTGTTTTATCATCTGTGACTATCTTTCAGGGTTATTGCATCAAATAAGATGATATTTATGAAGTGCTTGGCACACTGCCTGGCACATGGTAGGCCAATTTGTTTCTTGTCTGTATACTGCTTAGTAAAAAAAAAAAAGGTTTATTGAAGAGTCTTTCTGTTTTTTTTTTTGTTTTTCTATCTTTTAAAAATTTTTATTAATTTAATTTTTAATTTATGAAATAAAAAAGCATTTCCATACCATAATAAAAAAGATTATTGCACTTGAAATTACAAATCTATTATTTACAACTTGCTATTCCTTTTAAATATATAATAAAGTTATCATATAAATTTTTTTCCTTTCCTCCCACCCTATGGATGGATACCATTAAACAAAAATATGTATGTATGTATGTATGGAGACTCATTCTAGATATACTTCTACTTATTTGTCTTTTCTCTAGATATGAATAGCTTCTTCCTTCATATCCCTTTATAGCTAATCTGGGTATTTATAATAGTCAAAATGTTTTATTCACCTGAAGTAGTTCTTAAAACAATATTACTGTTACTACATATAATATGCAAGTCTATCCATGTTTTTCTAAGATTACTGAACTCATCATTTCTTATAGCACAGTAGTAGTACATCACAATTGTATACCAAATTGTCTTTATGTTCACTGGCCATCCATTAGAGAGAAAGATACTTCTATCCACATGTGCTTCTAGAAGCAAAAGTCAATTTTATATCTCATGTCCTAGAGGAAGAAAAAGACAATTTATACTTGGACCTTTTATATTCATTCTCATTTCTAACTTAGCACCCTTTTATCCCACACACTAAATGAACAGGAAACAAAGACTACATGAACATCCTCTGAAATAGGTGAGACCTTTCTATGCCATACTATCATAAGCTCACCAAATATCCACATGGATTCCGTTTGTGTTCCCTCATTGGCTTTTTTCCTTTCAGCCCTGTTATATTTACAATAAGAAGTGACCTTCTAGGAAGGGATACATTAAAAAAGGTGATATAAGGAAAAGAAAAAAAGCATAAAAATAAGTTTTAAAGAGTATTCTTTCTTTTCACAATTTTTTGGAGATCTGAAAATAGAGGTGAGTTCCTATCTGTTCAACTTAGTAGAATACCCTGTAACTTGAATGGAAAAAAAAAGTTACTGACAGTATTTTTAAGACAGTTTTTCCAATTTGTAGTGTACATAAAATGCTAATACTCCCCTTGCTTTACTTCTTCATATGAAATAAAATATATTATTGCTAACAAAGGTGTTCTATAGCTTTCAAAAGTTAGGAAGGATTAATGTTAACGTAGTCTTCTTTGTAACTAACAAAGAACTGTTTGCAGAAACCAAATAATGTTTCTGTAGTTTGAACATTACTCATTTTAAAAATAGAAATACAAAAATATTTTAGAATTTTATGCTATTAATGTAACTTCCCCCTCAAAATATTAAAAAAGCTCTAACAAAGAGTTCTTGATCATTTGACATTCCTCCTTTTTTCACAGACATTGATGAATGTGCTGAAGGACACCATTATTGCCGGGAGAATACTGTGTGTGTCAACACACCAGGTTCTTTCATGTGCATTTGCAAAGCAGGATACCTAAGAATTGATGATTACTCATGTGCAGGTAAGAGACTGTTATTTACAACAACAAATGATATATTTTAATACTTTCAAAGGAAAAAATACCTGTTTTAATCAATTCATAAACATTTCTTACATACCTACTTAAATTCCACTTCTACTATGCTAGGTACTAGGAATATGAAGACAAAAATGAAATAATCATTTATCTCGAGGTACATACAATCCATCTGGGACACATAATTTCTTATGCTTACATAAAACCAAGAGACAGTGAATCAAAAATTCTTCATATCTGATTGGGAAGTACTATTGTTTTTTTTTTTTTTTTCCTGGACATTCCTAAAGATGTGGATAAAATTCTTTGCTATATACTGTATATACTGTATACCTTAAAATATGAAAACTAACAGTTCCAGGGGTCCTCAAACTTTTTAAATAAGGGGCCAGTTCGCTGTCCCTCAGACTGTTGGAGGGCCAGACTATAGTAAAAACAAAAACTTTGTTTTGTGGGCCTTTAAATAAAGAAAATTCATAGCCCTAGGTGAGGGGGATAATCATCCTCAGCTGCCCCATCTGGCCCGTGGCCATAGTTTGAGGACCCCTGGAAGTAGATAAATGTACTAGTTTCCTATTTTTAAGTCATCTTTGACATATCTTTTGTATTTTCACACTGACATACATATCATATTAAATATCTTGTGATTTTGTTTTAAGAGAATAATATCAAGTTTTACATGACTTTGGTTGCTGATTTGTTGTTCAGCCAAATTATAAAACCTGAAAAAGGCCTAGAAAAAGTGAAAACAAAAAAAAAAAATTTAAGTAATCTTTGGGGGAAAGGCTTTAGAAACTTTAAAAAAAATTTTATGCAAAAATGTAATTCTAGAGTTGAACTTTGAAAGAAATTAAAGACACAAAAATGCAAAGGCAAACTTTTTAGAAATATAAGACAGCCAATGAAAAGAAGATGTCATGGAGATATAATTGACAAGGTTTGGCTACTGATTGGAGATGTGGCATAAATAAGAATGAGGAATTTAATGACTCTTAGGATGTGAAATGAGGTGACTGGAAGAATGGTGTTGTCATTGACAGAAGGAAGGAAGTTCACATTTTGTGGGGAAGATAATGAATTCTACTTGGGATGTCTTTCATGCTTCTTATTTAAGAAAAGTAAAAAGAGAGAAAAAAATAGCATGATACAAAACATAATTTGCCATGAAGACTAAGACAATATAAATAAAGAATTGTATTTTAGTGATAGAATGAGAAATTTTTTTTTTGGTTTTATTGTTGTTGTTTGTCTGTTTCTTTTAAAGAAATGACTGACCTAATAAAAGAAACAAAAAATTGCTTCTAAAAATCCTCAACAAAACAATAAAACTACACTGGAGAAGAAGATAACAACAAAAAAATCTTACCACTTCTATGAACAAGAATTGAACTCTTACATCAAAGAACAAGTCTTGTCCAAATTTGTTGTCTAGTTCTTGTTGAAGGAAAAACTTGTTCAGTTTCTAAGTCAGAGGTTTATTGCTAAGGTCTAGAACTAGGTCCTGATGAATGTTTAACTCCAGGCTTTCTGGGGGGAAATAAGCTTTCCTTAACTTCACATAAGTTTATTTAAAATATTTCTCATCTAAAAGATGTGTAGCACACAACTTAGAAAAAATAAAGTATACAATATTCTTTTGTTGTTGTTGCTGAGGCAATTGGGGTTAAGTGATTTGCCCAGGGTCACACAGCTAGAAAGTGTTAAGTGTCTGAGGTCGAATTTGAACTCATATTCTCCTGACTTCAGGGCCAATGCTACTGCACCACCTAGTTGCCTCAACATTATTTGATGTCGCCAATTGATTTTCAAAGAATGTCTTCACTGATTTTTGCCAAAAATATATTTTTAGTAAAGAATGTTTTTGATTCAAATCTAATTTGACATACAGAGTTACATCTCAGTCTGACAACTTTTTCCCAACAAATTTTTCACTAATCTAATATGTAATCTGTTCTATGTGGTCTATTTCTCATCGTCATACAAATTATATTCATTAAACTGAAACATCTTTCAATTCCAGCCCTACTGATAACAATACTAATATCTTTTTAGCGTTTTGCATAGTTACAAAGATTGGAGCATTGTTTGATTCTACATCATTTCCTACAAAACTCTTAAAATCATTCAAATAAATTTCATGAGTTAAAGTTTCACTTAATGATACATTTTCCTCCAGCTATTCATGCAAGCTCTTCATAAGGCAAAATAGATCATTATAATAAATTAAAATAATTCCAATTGATTTTATTCTTGTTTCTGTCTGATGAAAGATGTGAGTTTATGTGTTGAATTATGTTTTCCAGTATTTTTTTTTTAGGAAAAGTATGAAATATATCATTTTTTATTTAGTGGATATTTTTAATGTATCTGGTAATCAAATATTCAACTTGAGATTCATGTTTTCATGTCCTATTGTTTAAATTTGCTAAAATGCAGGATATGCATGCTGTGCAACAGTAGTAACTCATAAACTACATGCCAATCATATAGGTCCCAGGATTCAACAATATTTAATAATTTTCATTTTGACTTCTTGATGGTTTCTGGCTTAGTTTGATGTTTTATGAGACTCTGAATAAATAGAAATATTTTTAAATTGTTAACTTGTTTTATTTCAGACACTGAATCAATATGTGATTTAGACTACTAAATGATAATTTTAGGAAAATTTTCTAATGACCTAGCTATTCCAGATTTTATTTCCAAAATTGTATTAACATGATAAAAAATTAAATTAAGTCTGTTTTCAAATACTTATTATTAAAGTTACAATCATTTAAAATTGACAATAATGTATTGAAAATGTATTCTGTTATGAATGGCATCAATTCTTTTGTTTATTTATTTATTTATTTTACTTCAAGGTTCCTTACAGAATATATAACGTAGCTTGACCTTCTACTTTGGATGAAATTTTGGGTATTTTTAAAAAATTACCTATTTAATGGATTATAACACTGGAGAGAGTGATAAAATTTGGTAGCATATGAAGAATAATTCTTTGATTTTGTAATGTTGACAGATTAGAGCCTGATTACCCTTTACCCAATAACTTGGTTCTTTTTCAGAAATAATACACTTATGAAACTCTTTAAGTTAAATGATTATGAACATTGTAAGGCAAAAAAGTTTTGTTGTGGGATTTTTAAATCATTTCTTGATATTTAATGGTATTTTTTAATTACAAGTAAAGAAAGTTTTTTGTATTCATTTTTACAAAACTTTAATTTCCAAATTTTTCTCCTTCTTTTCCCTCCCCTCTTTCTACAAAGATAAACAATTAGATACAAACTATATATGTGCTCATGTAAAACATGTTTAATTAGTCACAGGAAAAAAACAAACCATACGGAAAAAAATAAAGTAAAAATAGTATGCTTTGATCTTCATTCTGAGTTCATCAGTTCTTTCTTTGGATTTGGTTAACATTTTCCATTATGAATCCTTTGTAATTGTCTTGGACCTTTGTAAATTATTAACAGTTAATAATTAACAAGGCAATAATATTTGATTATCACACAATTTTGCTGTTTCTGTCCACAATGTTTCTGCTCATTTTACCTTACATCAGTGCATGCAAATCTTTCCAGATTCTTCTGAAATCTGGATGGCATCAATTTTTTTAAAGCAACAAATAATATTCCCAATAGAGCAGTTAATTGAACTTCTCACTCTAGATTTATCATTATCATATTTTTCTTAAAAATTATAGATGACTAATCAACTATGATATAGTTTTGTATTTTCTTCTATAATATTCTGAAATCTCTTTATCTTGATTTCTTTTGTGATTTTATCAGCTATTATTGTTTCATTGTATTGTATATGTAAAGAATTGTCTACATCTCTTTCTTTTTTCTCTTGTAATTCTATTTTCTCCTAAAAGTGAAAGAATTATTTTGTTTCAGTAAATTGTAAACAGAATTGAAAATTTTAGGGTAGTACCGGTATTTTTATTATTTAATTAATGCACTAAATTAGAAATTGAGTCATTAGCTAACTCTTTCAAAAAATTTGAATTTAGTATAGACTGTAGAAACTTCATTTTTTTTATTTTTTTAAAGAAAAACATGCTTAATAGCTGTATTACTGTCATTTGAATTTACTAAATACATACTACATTCCTTGAACACATGAATTTTTCCCCTTTCTTCCCCTCTGACTTCCCCAAGTGAGCTAAAATGAAGCACAGATATATTATATCTAGTCACACACAGATACATACATGCAAACATATCTATCTACATAAACACACACACACACACACACACACACACACACACACACACACATTATCTTTTCGTTCCCATTCCTTCTAACTCTTCTAGTTTGCTTTTACTTGTTAATTTGCTTTGCTATTACTTAACCTCACCCTACCCAAAGAAGCCCTCCATTATCCTTTCCCCCTCCACCTTTCCCTCCCTTTGGATCTTTTTCCCATTAATCTAAATACCTCATTCCACTCATATTTATCTACACAACCTTCTATACTTTCCCTTATCCTATCCTCCCTTTATTTCTTTATAAATTTTGAAATGTTCTATACCTTCTTGAGATACATATAGATATAAATATAGATATCTAGATGTATATACACATACACATGTATTATGTATATGTCTGTATTGTTCCTCTTTAACCCATTTTGCATTTCTCTCTTTTGTTTTGTCATAAAATCTTCCCCTCCCCATATATATCACAGATAGACTACTCCTTGTTCTTCTAGTTTGCTTATGGTGTCATCTTTTAAGGTTAAATCATGCACCCATTTTGACCTTATCTTGGTACATGGGATCAGATGTTAGTGTAGTTAATATATTCTATATACTTTGTATTCTATTGTTTTCCAGTTTTCCCAAAAGTTTTTGTCAAATAGTGAGTTTTTATCCCAATAACTGGAGTGTTTAGATTTATCAAATACTACATTACTAGGATCTTTGGGACATCCCTAAGTGTGACCGCAGCAGATGTGACCTGGATAAAGATCCAGCAAAGAAGTTAAATAGGGAGGAGGTGGAAAACCAAGAGAAAGTAATGACCTAAAAACCTAGAGAGAAGAGAATAACAAGGAGAAGTGGGTGATAGATAATCTAAAAAGTTGCAGAACGATTACAAAGGATAAAGATTAAGAAAAAAAAAACACCGCATTTATCAAATTGTTAACTTGTCAAATAGCAGACTGCTAGAGAATCAGGAATCATATTGTTACTTTCTGTTCTTCCATTTTTCTACATTTAGTAGATAAAAAATAACTTATTTGATTCCCATAATAGTGAATAAAATAACATCTATCCCTTCAATATGGCATATATGTATATATAATTTTATATATATTGTATTTGGGAAAAAATTAAGAAAAATTTCCAGAAATTAAAAGAAATATAGTAACTAATTTCCACTAAAGTTCTCTTCTCCTGTTGGCATTGAATAATAAGCCCTAGCAGGTCCTAACAGAGCTAGAAAAACTTAGTTTATACCCAGTAACAGATTGAATATTTGGCTTCTGCTCAGCTAGATTGCCTCTAGGATATTGAATTATTTTGGAACACAACAATAAATTAAAACTGTCCTCCTATGCATGGAGAGTTAAATTTATCAAAGTCGGGAGAGTGACTCATATCACTGCAGTTAGAAGTTTTTGAAATATTTAAATAAAGTATAGTTAACCAAAACACAGGTTGCTTTGGTGAATTGTTGTTCAATCATGTTTGAAATTTGTCAATTTTGTTTTCCTAGGAAAAAATACTAAACCCATTTACCATTTTCTTTCCCTATGTGTCTCCATTTTATAGATTGGGGAAGTGATATAAACAGGTGCTAAATGATTTGCCCACTGTCACGCAGCTAATTAGTGTCTGAAGGCACATTTGAACTCAGCTCTTCCTTAAGCTAGGCCAAGTGCTCTATTCCACCACCTAGCTGTCTGCTTTGATAAACACTTTCATGTTATAATGAAAATGAATATCATTGGCTGATTACCATAATTCATTTAACAAATATTTATGAAATAGATGTGTAAGTCCCTGTATTAGTCACTGCCCTGTTAAGGATCTAAAGAAGAATAAGACATATCCCTTATGCTTCTGGAAATCATAAATGAGGTGACTTTGAAGACTTAATCCCAAATGACTGGGATGTACCACTGACACAACTAAATGCATAAGGAGGAGCAGATAATGAGGAGAAAATTACAACTTGAATCTTGGACAAGTTGGATGAGTTCTGGTAGAATTCCTAGGTAATGCTATAGTTAGAATAGCTAATCTAGAACTCTAGATGGAGGCTGGATTTAAAGGAATAGATTTGTAAATTGTCCCTATAGATAACCTACACACATTTTCTCCTTCCCTCTCCCTCATCTCTTCCCTTTTCCTTCCCCTTCTCTCTCTCTCTCTCTCTCTCTCTCTCTCTCTCTCTCTCTCTCTCTCTGTCTCTCTCTCTCTTTCTCTCTGTCTCTCTCTCTCTCTCTGTCTCTCTCTCCCCCTCTTTCTTTCTTCATCCCTTTCCTCTCCTTTCTGCTCCTCCTTCTTCCTTTCCTCTTCCTCCTCCTCTTCCTCTTCCTCCTCCTCCTCCTCCTCCTCCTTCTTCTCCTCCTCCTTCTTCTCCTCCTCCTCCTCTTCCTTCTTCTTCTTCTTCTTCTTCTTCTTCTTCTTCTTCTTCTTCTTCTTCTTCTTCTTCTTCTTCTTCCTCTTCCTCTTCCTCTTCCTCTTCCTCTTCCTCTTCCTCTCTCCACGTCTTATCTCTCAGGTTGAGGAAAAATCCATTATATTCTAATACTCTTCTCTTCTCTCTAATTATGTAATATGTTTTATGGCTACTCTCTCAACCACCTACTCACAGGAACAAATTGAGTCCCTAGAGCAAGGCTGTCTGTCTTTCCTCTGAGAATCTAGAGGAAGTTTTAGATAATTAAAAGAGTATCTCTCTAATGGAATAGCCAGCACTCATTGGTGTGTTTCCTCTATTGTTTATCAGTTGATAATCAGCTAATCAGCAGACTTCTTTTGGAAATGGTTATTTGGTATGGTGGTATAGCTGTTACAGTAACCTACCAAAAGTCTGTGATGGAAAAGTGGGGCTCAAATTTATTGAACATGAAAGATAGTAATATTCTTTGGAAGGAATTTTGTGGGAGTTGTCAAGATATTTGCTTGTGGGGTAGTACAGCTTTTCTATAGGGATTCCTGAATAGCCTTCACTCTTTCTTTACTGTGCCCAATTTGTCTTTAATTCCTGTTGTAAAATGATTATTGTTAGTTTTTCCAGATATGCCTTGGGGTTGCCTATGGAAAATATAAAATCTTCCAGATTATTTGAGGCTCACAAGGTCTTTCTCTAGCCAAATGTAGAAGGAAGAAACATGAGACCAAGGCTAAGACCAAAACTCTTCTCCCCCCAAAATAATTCTATCATAAGCTTGTCTGATTTATTATATGCTTATTATATTGCTGGGTTTAAATTTTTTTGGCTATGTTATAGAAAATCCTCAAGGAGACATTAGTTTTCCTTAGCCAATGTTGATACATTTTCTATACAATATGACTTCCTTTCTCTGCTGGCTTTCAAAGACTTCTAAGTGGAACAAAGACTTTTCTAACCTATTCTCAAGCCTATGATGGATCAATCTATTGATATATATACACGAACATTACTTCTCACTTCACAAGATTAATTGTTCTCAGGGAGGGGAGTTATTGAGCAGTTGCACATTTTCATTTACTTTAATTGGGGCTGGGTAATGGATTGATTAAATTGATCCTTTTTTCTCCCTCCTTCCACTCTATTTTAATATTTGCTGTCTTCAGCAATTCTGTTGGAGTGTCTCAGCAAAGTCTATGGTCTGAAATCCTTGATAGATCTTTAGTCATTTGTAGAAATTCTGCATTATCCTTTTTTAAAAATATCTTCTCTAGAGCGTTGCATTTTTAAAAAATCAACAAAAAACTGTATGGCACAGTTCATAATAAAATTCAGTTATTAATATTCTTTTATACTTCCAAATTCGTGTTAATACAGTTTAACAAATAACATTTTGTAAGATTAATCCCTGTTTTATTGCTTGCAAAAAGGCTGATGTGGTACAATGCTTGACTGGCACCAAAGACAATTGGGATTCTGGCCATCTCTCTCCCTAACTGAGGATTCCTTACTCTAGGTCTAGTTGTATGTCAAGAGCCTCAATAAAACCATTCCTGGCTCTGTGGCAGGGTTGGGGGACTAGGGTACTCACTGTTTCCCTTTCACACTGAGCCTCTTTTATGATGGCTCATCCATATACATCATAGATTTAATCACTGATTGGTTGTTTATTGTTCTTCATTCTTGAAGAACGTGCTTCTCATCTCCATGTAAGTATCTGCTATGTGTGAGTTTTCTATGAAATAGTCTTTTAGGCAAACATATTTTTGGCAGTAGAGCAATATAGTCAGCCACTAGAATTCCACTCTGTGTAGTAGAGTTTAAATGTTTGGCAATCCAGCTTGAGAAAGGATCTCAGTGTTTGGTATCTTATATTACCAGGAGGTGATCTTCAGAATCTTTCCAAGATAATTCATATGGAAGTAATTCAATTTCCTGGAATGTCACTGGTATACTATCCAGGTTTCACAGGCATGCAATACTGAGGACAACACAATAGTTCTATGCACCTTTAACCTATCCACAGAATTCAAAATTTCTCCATTTGCTATAGCTGATTTATTATAGATGGTGTGGTTCCAGCTGGTGGAGAACTTGTGTTTTCTTGATGTTAATTGTTAGGTCAAAATTATCACAAGCAATAGAAAATTGATCCATATTTTGTAGCTATCTCAGCCTCAGAGGCTGCATTGAATGTACAATCATCTGCAACATTCCCCCTCCACTTTTGTCTTGACTTGTAACCATTTCAAATCGAGCAGTTTACTGTCAATATAGTAACTGATCTTGATGCCATTTTCATCCTTGTTCAATGGATCCAACAGCATCACAGAAACGTCATGTTGAAAAGATGGGAGCTAGCACCCAGCTCTGTTTCAGTCCATTGGTAATTGAGAAAGCATGGGAATATTGACCATTATTCAGAATCCAGTCAAGTGTACCATTATGAAACTGCTGGACTTCTTCCGGCAACCAAATTTTGCCATACTTTTCCACCAATCCTCATGGCTGACAGTAGTTATCATCGTTCTTGGTTAGATGAATGTATGTTGTGTTCAGATTTCTCTTCTACTGCTCACATTTCTTCTGGAGTGCTCAAACACCAAACACTATATCAGCTTTTTCACAGCACTTTCTCAAACTACACTGGCCCTTAGATAGAGGACCATCTTCCAAGTGAATAATCTGCCTACTAAAGAAGATTCTAGCAAGAACATTGATTGTCATAGAATAACCTATTTCCTTTTTCCTTCATAGAGACAATGGAGGTATCCTTGAGCTCCTAGGGAATAACCTCCTCTTACCATTAACTAAGAAAATTTCAGTCAGCTTTTGTATGAGCAATGGACCCCATGCCTTATAAATCTCAGATGGAATAGACTCAGTACCAGGCATTTTTCCACATGACAGTAGCTTAATGGCATGCAAAACCTTTTCTTCAGTTGGAAGTTTGGCTACAGAGGGATTGACTCCAATCTGCATTGGCTCCAGCATTGATTGATGATAGTCTGTTGAGAACACTAGTGTTCCAACCTTCTCTCCTTATCATTAATCAATGTTTCTCCATCAGCACTGAGTAGTTGAGATGAATCACAGGTCTTTGTTCCACAAATAGCCTTCAGAGCATCATAAAAGCCTTTGGATTCTTGCTTTGAGCATGAAACTGAATTTCATTTGCCTTTTTACTGAGCCAAGAATCCTGCATCTCTCACTTTCACTTAAGTGATACATGAACTATTCTATTGGTAAACCCTGTGGAATTCTCACTTTTTTGTCTAACAGCTTCTGAATTTCCCCATCATTTTCACCCTAATCTTGTTGTTTGCAAGTGTTCTGGCCTAGATGAATAAATGTGGTTCTGTGCACCAGATCTCTGAAAGCTGCCCACTCTTTTTCTCACTATTGCCCACCATGTATTGACTTAGCTTTGCTTTCAAGTTATCAGTGTTCACATAGGGAAGCACTCTAATCTGTTGACATTAGGATTTCTGGTCACTGTCTTGCCTTGAAGCTGATGCTTTTGTTGGTATGAATGAATTAGCTTGGAGAGTCTATGAGCATGTCAATACTCTGTGACACACATCACATTGTTCCTCCCTCATCCCATCTTTCCTGTCCTTACAATGAGATAGTCTACTATATGCTAATATTTACTGCAAAATTGCATCCATGAAATTTTATTGTCTTTAGGTAAATGGAAAACAGTATTGGTTTGATGATACACGTGAGTCTTCATAAAAAGTGACTTTATTACTTTATTACTCCCAATGACCCCTTGCCATGTCAGGTAGTGTGAGCCTCCTCTGCAATTAATGTCACTCAGAATTATAAAGTTGTCTTTTGGGGGGCCCATTGATGATGAGAGTTTCTAGGTCTCCATAACATTTTTCTTTGATCTCATTAGATTTCCTTTTGGGAGGCATATAAGCTTGTTGACTTGATTCATTTTAATTGAATTCCTAATGTTCCCCATTGCGTTAGCCATTCCAGAAAAATGTGTATCTAGCTGACTTTGATAAACTGGCCTTCATTTGCCAGCCTTGTTTCACTCAGGGCTACTATATAGATGTAAAACCTGCTGAATTCTCGTGCAATTAGAGCTGTTCATCTTTTAGGTCTACTGGGTTTCATGTTGTTCTTAAGAGCGGATATATTTCATGTATTGATGGCAAGTAGAATCAGCTTTGCAGAAGTTTTTGTACATGATTTTTTTGTGTTTTGACCACAGGGCGGGACCCCCACTTGCCATAGGAAGCAGGCCAGGGTTGGGTAAAGCAGATAATTTTTTGGGTACCTTTTCTAGCCCCTTCCTCATGCCAGGAGATGAGTTGTACAGTACTTCAAAAAAGCTGTTCAGACAGCCAGTGGACTTCTCAATCCCACTGCTGCTTCAGTTCAGTGAGAAGACCACCCTATGGCCTGGGCCATTTGTGACTACAGCTTCCATTATATCCACACCAGCTGCTTTGTGACTTGCCTGTCAGAGCAGGACTTTGAGGTAGGTTAAAATGGCAAAAAAGGAGTATGGCTGATGACTTTTGACCTATACACTTATAATTTAATTTAGAAATCTAATTTAAGTGAAGCAGAGTTCTTATAGCCATCGGCTTCTCCCTTCCAGAGGCATCAAAGTCCAGTGGCAAGACAAAAACCAAGATGACCAGTGATGGCTTGAGGATGCAATGGAAAACATGGGCATCTTTGATGTCTAACCAAGCTCTAAGTGCTCCACAACACCTGCTTCAACCGCCTTCATAGCCATTGGAACAAATTGTTCTTATTTACCCATTTTTCAAGGAGAAGTCTTCACACACTTGGAACAGATATCATCCCTCCAACTCAGTGATGGGTTTGAAACCTGTTGTTTGCTTTCAACCTGGTTTAGCTCATCTGTAAGAACAATTTAATGGGGTAATAGCCACTGCACATGCTGCTGCCTCTTGGAGCTATAAGTGAGAGTTGGATGAATCAGGTACACACCAAAGGTGGAAAACAACCCTGAAAAGGGCTCAGCAGTCTGAACATCAGAGCTACTGGTCCTCCCTGAATATCCTACATCCCATTTATATGCTGTTATGCCCAACTTAAAAGAAAAGAAAAATCAAACTTCTTTTCTCAGAGAGCAAAATTCCAGAATAGGTCTCCCCACCTCGTGTAAGAAACAGAGCTATCCTAGAGGAAAGCTTTTAAAAATTTTTATTTTTTATTTTCATTTTCACTTGCAAATTTTTTCTCTCCCTCCATCACTCCCCCATTTTTGAGCAAGAAATATGACAACCATTATAGATAGAAAATCACATAAAACATATTTCTATATTAGCAATGTGGGGGGGAAAAAAGAACAAGAGAAAAAATATGCTAGTTCCAGCATCCATTCTCTACCTGGAGATAGATACCATTTTTCATCCATAGTCCTGCAGAATTGCCATAGATTATTTATCATATTGAGACAGCTGGTGGCTCAGTGAATAGAGTATTTGACTTGCAGTCAGGAAGTCCTGAGTTCAAATCAAGCCTCAGACTCTTCTAACTGTGTGATTCTGGGCAAGTTTCTAACCTCCGATTACCTAACAAAAGGATTTACTGGAGAAGTAAACGAACTATATTATAAAGCAGCAGTCATGAAAACCATTTAGCATTGGCTAAGAAATAGAATGATGGAATAAGTTAAATATAGGTTAAATAGAGTGGAATAGGTTAAATACACAAGCCACAGTAGTCAATGGCTATAGTAATCTACCATTTGATAAACCAAAGACTCTGTCTTCTGGGATAAGAATTCATTATTTGACAAAAATCATGGGGGAAACCAGAAAATAGTATGGCAGAAATTAAGCATAGATCAACATCTCACACTCTATACCAAAATAAAATCTAAATGGGTTTGTGATTTAAAGGGTAATACTTCAAGCAAATTAGTAGAGCAAAGGATAGTTTATTTGTCAGATCTTCGGAGAAGGAGAAATTTATGACAAAACAAGAAATAGAGAAGATTATGAAATGAAACTTAAAAGGTTTTGCAAATAGAACCTATACAGTCAAGATTAGAAGGGAAGCAAAATGCTGAGAAACAATTTTTACAACCAGTGTTTGTGTTAAAGTCCTTATTTCTAAAATACATAGAGAACCGAGTCAAATTTATTAGGATAAAAGTCATTCCTCAATTGAGAAATGGTTAAGGGATATGAACAGGCAATTTTCAAATGAAAAAATTAAAACTATTTATAGTCAATTTTAAAAAGCTCTGTCACTAGTGTTTAAATAAATGAAAATTAAAATAACTCTGAGGTATCACTTCAAACCTGTCAGATTAGTTAAGATGACAGGAAAAGATAACAATTAATTTTGGAGAGAATGTGGGAAAACTAGGGAACGAATGCACTGTTGGTAGAGTTGTGAACTGTTCCAGCCATTCTGGAGACCACTTTGGAACTGTGTCCAAAGGGCTATAAAACTGTGCATAGTCTTTGATCCAGTGATGTCACTACTGGGTCTGTTATCCTGAAGAGATCATAAGAGAGGGGAAAGGATCCACATGTACAAAATTGTTTGTAGCAGCTCTTTTTGTAGTGATAAGGAATTGGAAATTAAATGATGCTTATCAATTGGGAAATGGCTGGAGAAGTTATGGTATATGAATGTTAGATGATGAATGATGAGCAGACTGATTTCAGAAAAGCCTGGAAAGATTTATTTGAATTGATGCTGAGTGAAGTAAGCACAACCAGGAAAATATCATGCACAGTAACAGCAAGATTATGTGATGATCAACTATAATAAACTTCTCAACAACACATTTATCCAAGACAATTCCAATATAATTGGAATGGAAAATGCCATCCACATCCAGGAGGAGAATTATGGAGACAGAATATGAATCAAAACATACTATTTTCGCCTTTTGTATATTTGTTTTCTTTTTCTTTCTTATGTTTTTTCCCTTTTGTTCTGATTTTTCTTTCACAACATGACAATTATAGAAATATGTTTAAAATTATCATCCCCATGTATAATCTATGTCATATTGCTTGCTGTCTTGGGAAGGGGAAAGAAAGGGGGAAATTTTGGAATTCAAAATCTTACAAAATAAATGGTGAAAACTCTCTTTCCATATAATGAAAAAACAAAATACTATAATTTCCTATTTATCCTGTGTGTAGTGTGCTTTGTATGTATTTGTTTGCATATTGTCTCCCTCATTAGACTGTAAGCTCATTGAGAGTAGTCACTCTTTTGCTTTTTTTTTTTTTTTTTTTTTTGTATTCCCAACATTTGGTACAGTTTGTAGCATTCTTAATAATTGTTGATTTATTGGAATTTTGGGATTCAAGGATTCAAGGAATTTTAGATGATTTAATATTTGTATGAGACACTATGAAGGAAGAGAGCTTTTAATTTGGGATTTTATTCAACAAATTAAAAATTAAAAACAACTTTGCATTCTCTGCAATAAAAAAATATGTATCACTAGAAAGGTGAAGGAACTATAAGGGAGGTAAATTCAAAGATTCAGGAATGGAAGTTTTTTTTTCCCCCTATGGTCCAACACAGTACATTTTATGGGAAAATGAGTAAAAGGAAAATTGTATGAATTGTACATTTAAAAGGAACTACTACCCACATTGTGAGAGGAATTAAATAGTTTAAATACTTTCAATTATAGGATTGTAGGATATATCTCCTGTTTAGACAGTGACTGGATAAGAATGAGCATTTGGAAGAATAGATGCATAGAGGATCAAAAGATTAATTACAGTGACATTAAAGTTTCTTATAGAATAGCGAAACTTTAAATTTGGAATCTTCTTGCAATTATTAGTCATTGTGACAGTTCTTTTTTGAGTTGTCATTTGTGGAGATCTAGAAATATACTATATATCCACACTTATTCATGTGTCTGGGTGATTTTGAAGTCTACTATAGAGGTTACTTCTGAATTTATCACATGACTAATCTTCGCTTGCTGAAGATTGCTTTATATAGTCCTATCTCAGAAGTACTCTCTTCCTCAGAAACCAAATTCTTCTTGCTTTCAGATAAAATGATATAACTTTAAGAATCATTCTAATGTAAAATGAATATGAGTAATTTTTAAATCTTCAAGCAGAAATTGGATGATTATTTGTTAAGGCTGAAATATTTTGGAATTCCTGTCAGACTAAATGATCTCTGAAACTCTTCTGATACTACATTTCCCCCTCTGAAGAAGTTATGAAAGAACATGATATTCCTGTGTCCTTTCACTTAACACTTTTTGAAAAAAAATCATTATTTAAAACAAGTTTTTACTACCTGGAAATGGTCTTCACACTCAGTGTTTAATGATAATGTATTTTTTACACTTTCAGAGCATGATGAATGTATTACAAATCAGCACAACTGTGACAAAAATGCACTATGCTTCAACACTATTGGAGGGCATAATTGTGTCTGTAACCCTGGCTATACAGGAAATGGAACCACATGTAAAGGTAGAGTAACACACTAAGTATTTTAATCAGTTAAGTTTAGAGTGCTTCTATGGAGGCACATTATATAAAATATAAATATATAAAATATAAAATTTTAGTAATGACTCCTTGCTGGCATTGATTATATCTATTTAATTATACACATATCTGAATTTTAGCTTTAAAACATAAAACCAATATTTGAATCAAAAGTGACTTATTTCAAATGACTAACCTTATCTCCCTTCAAAGTAGACTCTCCTTTATAAATGCCTTTCATTATAAATCTTAGGAGTGTTAAATTTGATGAATATCCCAGGATTGCTGGAAAATTGAATTACATGGCTATAGAATATTTTTCACACATTCTGTGAAAACTTAAAATACACATTTTATCAATAAAGTTGAAGTGACTTGTTCAGGTTCATACAGGAGAAGGTAGAGGATTATAGTAGGAAGAAAGTACTTTGAAGGTCACATATACTTCTGGCAGGGATTGTGATTTTTCTCTTTCTATCCCAATGCTTAGTAGAATACCTTGTCCACTGTAATCACTTAATGGTAGTTTTGGTTCAGTATCAGATGCTAAGGGGAGATCGCAGAAGATAAGAACCAAAAAAAAAATTGGAACTCAAAATCAAAAATGAATGTTGAAAACTCTCTTTACATGTAAATGGGAAAATAAAATATTAAGTGAAAAAAAAAAACAAAGATGATAGGTAGTTTGATATGGTTTATATGTGTGCTATCATATAAGACATATTTCCTTATTAGTCACAATGGTAAAAAAAAAACATATCAAAAAAAAAAAAGATGAGAAAGAATGAAATGAAAAAATATGCTTTAGTCTGCATTCAGAGTCACTCAGCCCTTTCTCTGGCTATGGATAGTATTTTCCTTTGTGAATCCTTTGTACTTGTCTTTGATCATTGCATTGCTGAGAAAAGCTAAGTGATTCATACTTGATCATCATACAGTGTTCCTGATACTTGATCAACATACAGTGTTTCCCTAGTTATGCTCATTTCACTTTGCATCAGTTCAGACAACAAGGTTTTTCTAAAATCTGCCTGTTCATCATTTTTTATAGTATTACATTACATTCATATGCCACAGCATGCTCAGCTATTTCCCAGTTGATGAGCATTCCCTCGATTTTCAATATTTTGCTATTATGAAAAGGGCTGCTGTAAATATTTTTGCATGTATAGTTCCTCTTCCCTTTTTATGATCTCTTTAGAATATAGATATCTAGTAGTGGTACTGCTATATTAAAAGGTATATAGAATTGTGGACATAGTTCCAAATTACTCTCTAGAATGGTTGAATCAGTTCACAAATTAACCAGCAGTGCATTACTATCCCAATTTCCCACATCCTCTCCAACATTTATCACTTTTTATTACATTAGGCAATTTGATAGCGGTGAGGTGGCATTTTAGAGTTGTTTTAATTTGTATTTCTTTAACCAATAGTGATGTAGAGCATTTTTTTATGTGCCCTATAGATCATTTTAATTTCCTCATCTGAAAATTGCTTGTTTATATCCTTTGATCATTTATCAATTGGGGAATAACTTGTATTCTTATAAATTTAACTCAATTCTCTATATTTTTGAGAAATTAGGTCTTTATCAGAGATATTTGCTGTAATTATTGTTTCCCGCTTTCTATTTTCCTTCTATTCTTAATTGCATTTATTTTGTATGTTCAAGTCTTTTAATTTAATACAATCAAAATTATCTGTTTTGCATTTTGTAATTCTCTCTTATTCAATCATAAAGTCTCTTCCTAATATGACACATAGACTATTCCTTGCTTTTTTTACTTGTTTATAGTGTTACCCTTTATGTTTAAGTCATGCACACATTTTGACCTTATCTTGTTATACAATGTGAGATACTAGTATACCTAGTTTGTACTCTTAAACAGTTTTCCAATTTTCCCAAGAGTTTTTGTCAAATAGTGAGTTCCTTTCCCAAAAGCTGGGATCTTTGGGTTTATCAAACACTAGTTTACTAGTTAAACGTCTTGTGTGCCAAATCTATTCCACTGGTCCACTAATCTATTTCTTTCTTAGTACCACACCGTTTTGGTGATTACTGCTTTATAATATAGTTTGAGATTAGGGATTGCCATCCCACCTTCCACTGCATTTTTAAAAAATTAATTCTCTTTATACTCTTGATTTTTTGTCCTTCTAGATGAATTTTGTGGTTATTTTTTCTAGTTCTATCAAATATTTTGGTAGTTTGATTGGTATGGCACTGAATAAATAAATTAGTTTAGGAAGAATTCTCATCTTTATTATATTGACTCAACCAATTGATACTTTTTCAGTTGTTTATATCTGACTTTATTTCTGTGAAAAGCATTTTGTAATTGTGTACATATAGTCCTGGATTTGTCTTGGAGATAGATTCCCAAATATTTCATATTGTACAGCAGTTATTTTAAATGGAATTTCTCTTTTTTATACCTTGCTTCTGGGATTTTTTTGGTCATATGAATAAATGCTGGTATTTATATGGGTTTGTCTTATACTTAAAATTTTGATAAAGTTGCTAATTATTTTAAGTAACTGTAGAGTTCTCTAAGTATATTATCATATCATCTGCAAAAAGTTTATTTCCCCGTTACCTATTCTAATTCCTTCAATTACTTTTTCTTTTTTACTGCTATAGCTAATATTTCTAGTACAATGTTGAACAACAGTGACATCCTTGCTTCAGCCCTGATCTTATTTCCTACAACAGATATTGCTAGCTGCTGGTTTTAGATATATACTGCTTATCATTTTAAGGAATGTTCTCTTTATTCCTATTTTCTCCAGTGTTTTTAATAGAAAGGGGTACTATATTTTGTAAAAAGCTTTTACATCATCTATTGAATTAATCAAGTGATTGCTTTTTTTTTTTTTTTTTTGGCTGAGGCAATTGGGGTTAAGTGACTTGCCCAGGGTCACACAGCCAGGACATGTTTGTTAAGTGTCTGAAACCAGATTTGAACTCATGTTCTCAGAGCTTCAGGGCTGGTGCTCTATCTACTGTGCCACCTAGTTGCCCCTAATCACATGATTTCTGTTGATTTTGTTATTGATATATATAGTCAAATATGTTGATAGTTTTCCTAATATTAAACCAAACCCAAATTCCTGGTACAAATCTCAATGAGATATAATGTATAATCCTGGTGTTATTACTGTAATCATCTCATTAGTATTTTGTTCAAAACTTTTTCATCAAGATTCAGATCAATGATCTTGTGATGAAGAGAGCCATCTATACCCAGAGAGAGGTTTGTGGGAAATGGATGTGGATCACAACATAGCATTTTCACTCTTTTTGTTGTTGTTTACTTGCATTTTATTTCATTTATTTATTACTTATTTGTTGCTGAAGCAATTGGGGTTAAGTGACTTGCCCAGGGTCACACTGCTAAGAAGTATTAAGTGTCTGAGACCAGATGTGAACTCAGATCCTCCTGACTTCAGGGTTAGTGCTCTATCTAGTGTGCAATCTAGCTTCCCCATTGCATTTTATTTTCTTTCTCATTTTTTTCTTTTTGATTTGATTTTGATTTTTCAAAGATAATTGTATAAATGTGTGTGTATATATGTATATATACATATATATATTAGATTTAACATGTATCTTACCATGTTTAACATATATTGGATTACTTTCTATCTAGAAGAGGGAGTGAGAAGAAGAGGGAAATTGGAACACAAGGTTTTGCAAGAGTTAATGTTGAAAAATTATCCATGCATATCTTTTGAAAATTAAGAAGCTTAGTAAAAAAAATTTTCATCAATATTCATTAGGGAAATTGATCTATAATTTTTCTCTGTTTTAATTCCACTTGGTTTAAGTATCAGCACCATATTTGTGTTATAAAAGGCATTTTATTGGTCTCTGTTTTTCTTTTTTCTTTTGAGAGGCAACTGAGGTTAAGTAACTTGCCCAGAGTTACACAGCTAGTAGTAAGTATAAAGAATCTGAGACTAGATTTGAACTCAGATCCTCCTGACTCCAGGACTGATGCTCTATCCATTGTACCATCTAACTGCCCCTGGTCTTTATTATTCCAAATAGTTTATATAGTGTTGAAATTAATTATTATTTAAATATTTGGTAGAATTTACAAATGAACCCATCTGACCTTGAGGAATTTTGTCCCTAGGTAGTTCATTAATGGTTTATTCAATTTCTTTTTCTAAAATGAGATTATTTAGACTTTCTATTTCCTGATCTGTTATTCTGAGTAATTTATATTTTCATACACATTTATCAGTTTCACTGAGACTGTCAGTTTCATTGGCATATAATTGGGCAAAATATTTCCTAATGATTGCTTGAATTTATTCATTGTTGATGATTGTAATCTTTTCATTGTTGATACATTTTGTCTTCTTTTTAAAAATCAAATTAACTAATGGCTTGTTTATATTACTGAGTTTTGTTTGTTTTGTTTTTTCACAAAACCATCTTCTAGATTTATTTATTAGTTTAATAGCTTATAAATAACTTTCAATCTTATTAATGTCACCTTTGATTTTCAGGATTTCCAGTTTGATGCTTAATTGGAGATTTTAATTTTTTTTCTTTTTTAAGTTTTTTAGTTGCATGCCCAATTCCTTGTTCTGGTCTTTTTCTATTTTCTTGATGTAAGAATTTAGAGAAATAAATTTTCCCCTAAGTTTTCCTTTGGCAGCATCCCATAAATTTTGATATGTTATCTCATTTTTGTCATTCTCTTTAATGAAATTATTGTTTCTATGATTTCTTCTTTAACCTACTTATTCTTTAAGAGTAGATACTTCATTTCCAAGTAATTTTTAATTTACCTTTTCACTGCTGTTTGTTTAATATAATTTTTATTGCATTATGATCTGAAAAGAATACATTTAATTTTTCTGCCTTTTTACATTTGATTTTGAGATTTTTAAGCCCTATAACGATCTATTTTTTGGTGTTATGTGCTTCTGAGAGAATGTTATGTTCTTTTCTGTTCACATTTAGCTTTTTCCAAAAGTCTGTCATATGTAACTTTTCTAATATTCTATTTACCTCCTTAGCTTTCTTCTTGTTTATTTTTTGGTTGGATTTATTGAGTTCTGAGAAGGACAATGAAGGTTCCCCATAAGTATATGCTTCCTGTAACTCACTTACCTTCTCCATTAAAGAATGTGGATGCTAAGCCACCTTGTGCATATAAATTTAGTATTGATATTGCTTTATTGTCTATACCTTTTAGCAAGATGTAATTTCCTTTTTTATTGTCTATTTTTGCTTTTACTTTTGGATCGCAAGCCTAAGTTTGTTTGTTTGATTGTTTTGTTTTTTTGCTTCAGACAAAGCATAATTGATTCTGTTCTAAATTCTTACTTTTACTTTATGTGTGTCTTTCTGTTTCAAGTATTTCTTGTTAACAACATTGTAGGATTTTGTTTTTTTGATCCACTCTCCTATCTGCTTCCATTTTATGGGAGAGTTCATCTCACTTTCACAATTATGATTACTACCTGTGAATTTCCCTCCATCCTATTGTTCTTCCTGTCTGTCAGTTCTCTCCTTTACTCAATCTCCTTCCCTTCTATTTATCTTTTGGATATTGTAGATTTCTATATTCAGCTGATTGTGTGTATTATTCCCTCTTTGAGCCAATATTGGCAAGAGTAAGGCTTAAGTGATGCTCATCACCTACCCTTCCACATAATAAGTCTTTCATTCTTGTTTTTGTGAAATAATTTTATCCCATTTTACTTCTCCCTTCCTTCTATATTCAATATACTTCTCTTTTTCATCCCTTAAATTTTTTCATGTCATTCCCTCAAATTCATTTATAACTTGAGTTTGTATATTCCCTCTAACTCTATGAGTGATACAATTTTTAAGAATTAAAAGTATCACCCTCCTGTGTATTGATGTAAACAATGTAACTCTATTGAATCTTTTATATTTTCTTTCCCCTTTTTACCTATTATGTTTTTCTTGAATCTTGATATTGGAAGTCAATTTTTTTTGGCATAGTTCTGATCTTTTCCTTATGAAAGTTTGAAATCCTGATATTTCATGGAATGATGTTAAGGACCACGCCTAAGTGCAAAGGGAAGTCAATTCTTCAAAAGCCCCCACAGATGTGAATCATAACACACTTGAAAGAATTGCAAATCAGTTTCTACAGATGCAGATGTTGCTTGTGAATTGGGAATGAAATAAATCGGATGCAACAAGTAAGAGGAGAGAAGTCAGAGAATGCAATTTATATCGTTATCATTCTCTCACGTGAAGGGATCTATTCTGCTAGACAGAATTAGATCCCTAATAGCCTCTAGCAAGTGGCTCCCATAATAGAATGACCATTTTCTCCTTGCTGTATTTTGTTTAATTTGGCTAAGTGACTTTAGGTCCTATATCCTTTGCCTACTGGAGCATCATGTTCCTTTAATGCTGCAGTTGCCAAGTCCTAATTGGGGCTTTCTGATGTTTGGATTGTTCCTTTCTGGCCACTTGTAGCATTTTTTCTCTTGACCTAATGTTCTGAAATTTGGCTATATTCCTTGAAGTTTTTATTTAGGGATCTCTTTTTTGAAGTGATAAGTTTCAGTGCTTATTTTGCCCTTTGATTTCAGAACTTCAGGGCAATTTTCCTTGATAATTTCTTAAAAGATGCTGCCTACATCATCCTTCTGATTATGACTTTCAGATAGTCCAATGATTCTGATATTATTGCTCTTTGATTTATTTTCCAGATCACTTGTTTTTTCCATGAGGTATTTTACATTTTCTTCCATTTTTTCATTCTTTTGATTTGTTAGATTGATTCTTGATGTTTCATAAAATCGTAACTTCTACTTGCCCAATTAGCTTTTGTACTTTTTTCCAGCCATTTGGTTAATTGTATTATTTTAGGAATTGTTGTCTTCAGTGGATGTTTTGTATATCCTTTTCCATTTGGCCAATTCTACTTTTTAAGCAGATTTTTCAAATTAGTCTTTTTTTTCCATAATTCTCTTGCACCATTCTCATCTCTTTCCCCAAGTGTTCCTTCTACCTCTCTTATATGATTAAGCAGATTCTTTGGGGGCTTGAGATAACTTCCTGTTTTTCTTTGAGGTTTTGCTCATCGGTATTTTGACATTGAAAATATTTCCACATTAGCTGTATGTCCCCTCCCCCCCAAAAAAAAGGGGGAAAAAAGCAATCTTTGGTGATTCTTGAGAGGGTAATTTCATTCATATATATATATATATATATATATATATATATATATATATATATATATATAGTGAGGTCAAATAGTTTTAAAGAACTGAAGTCATCAAGTATACATGGATTTTTCAAGAAGTTTAGTTGAGAAGGAATTGATATAAGATGCTAGGCAGCAGGATCAGTATGATTAACAATTTTATTTAATTTTTATTTTTTAAATACATGTAAACACATTTTAACACATTTAAACATTTTTGTTCCAATTTTTCTCCCTCCCTCTCTCCTTTTTCCCTCCTTGAGAAGATAAACAATTTGAAATAGATTATACATATGTGGGTATGCAAACCATTTTCATATTAATTAGCCATGCTAATGGCTAACAAAAACAATAAAGAGAGAGAGGAAGAAGAAAGTAAAAATGCTTCAATCTACATTTGTATATCATTGATTCTTTCTTTGGAGTTGAATAGCAATTTTTGGTCATTAGTCCTTTTGAATTGTTTTAGATCATAGTATTGCTGAGAATAGCTAATTTATTCACAATTGATCATCTTACAATATTGCTGTTACTTTGCACAATATTCTCTTAATCTTCCTTTCATTTTGAATTAGTCCATGTAAGTCTTCCCAGGTTTTTCTGAAAGCATACTGAAATGGGCATTTCTTATAGCACAATAGCATTATTCCATCACAATCATATGTCAGTTTGGGGTTTTTTAAGCTTTTTATTTTTAAAACATATGAATACATAATTTTCAATATTCATCCTTGTAAAACCATATGTTCCAATTTTTTTCTCTGTCCCTTCTTCCCCCACCTCCTCTGGACATATCCAATATGTGTTAAACATGTGCAATTCTTCTATACAGAATATATCAACTTGTTTAGCCATTTCCCAACTGATGGGCATCTGTTCAATTTTTCAATCCCAATTTTGCCACCACAAAAATATAGCTGCAAACATTATTGTATATATTGATCCTTTTCTTTTTTTTGTTACTTTGGAATACAGACCTAGTAGTGGTATTGCTATGTCAAAAGGGCATACAAAGTTTTATAAGATTTGGGCATAGTTCCAAATTACTCTTCAGAATAGTTTAATTAGTTCACAACTCTATCAACGATGTATTTGTGTGCCTATTTTTAATATCCCTTCCCATATCTATGATTATTCATTTATGTCATATCTGAGAGCTTTGAAGTGGTACCTTAATATGTTTTAATTTGCATTTTTTTTAATCGATAGAAATTTAGAGCATTTTTTCATGACTACAGATAGCTTTGATTTCTTCTAAAAACTTTCTGTTAATACTCTTTGACTATTTATCAATTGATTCATAGTCTTATAAATTTGACTCAGCTTTCTATACATTTAAGAAATAATGTCTTTACCAGACAAACTTGCTATAAAATTTCTCAGTTTCCTGCTTTTTTTTTCTAATATTGACTGAATTGGTTTTGTTTGTACAAAAACTTGTTTAATTTTATGTAATCAACATTACCCATGGAAGGCTCTGTATTTCTTTTTTGGTTGTAAATTCTTCCTTTATCCATAAATTTGATAGGTAAAATATTCCATGTTCCCCTAATTTACTTATAATTTCACAATTTATATCTAAATAAAGTATCCATTTTGTGTTGGTGTATACCTAGTTTCTTTCAAACTGTTTTTTTTTTCAGTTTTCCCAGCTATTAAAGTCAAATAATGATTTCTTGTTCCCAAATCTTGGATCTTTGGGTTTATAAAACACTAGCTTACTATTTTTGTTTATTACCGGGTTTGGTGTACCCAATCTATTCCACAGATCCACCGTTATATATTTTAGTACCTGAATGTTTTGATGATTTCTGTTTTGTAATGCAGTTTGAGATCTGTAATAGAAACTATCTTCCCTCACGTTTTTTAAGTTGATTCTCTTGATATTCCTGACCTTTTGTTCTTCCAAATTAACTTTATTATTATTTTTATAGGTCTACAAAATACTTTGGGGGTAATCTGATTGGTATAACACTTAATAAGTAAATTGAAGTAGAATTGTCATTTTTTTATATTGGTTCAGTCTACCCATGAATTAATACCTGTTAATATCTCTCGAATTGTTTTTATCTACTGCTTTAATGATAAGTGTTTTGTAATTATGTTCTTATAGTTCCTAGGTTTGCCTTGGCAGGTAGACTCCCAAGTATTTTGTAATATTTAAAATTATTTTAAATAGCTTCTCTATCTCTTCCTGCTGGAATTTGTAGGTAATATGTAAAAATGCTGATGATTTATGCAGATTTATTTTATGTTACATAACTTTGCTAAAGCTGTTAATTAATGGATTTTGTTGTTGTTATTGTTTGTTTTTGTTGTTGATCTGCTAAGATTCCCTAAGTATGCAATTGTATTGTCTATCAGTGGTGATAGTTTTGATTGCCTGTTTTGATTCTTTCATTTTCTCTTTCTTTTTTCATTACTATAAGTAGCATTTCTAGAACAATATTGAATAATATTAATGATAATGGTCATCCTCATTTCACCACATCTTAGTAAGAAAGGATTATCCCCATTATAGATAATTTTTCCTAAATGGTTTTGGATAATTACTGCTTATCATTTTAAGGAAAATATTTATTCTTATGCTTACTGGTGTTTTTAAATAGGGATGAATGTTGTGTTTGGTCAAAAGATTTTCTGCTATTGAGATATGATTTTAGTTGGTTTTGTTATTGATATGATCAGTTACATTGGCAATTATCTTAATATTGAACCAGATCTGTGTTCCTGATTTAAGTTATTTTTGTTTATAATGTATGATCTTTGTGATATATTGCAGTAATTTCCTTGTTAGTGTTTTATTTAAAATTTTTGCATCAATATTCGTTAGAAATATTTCTCTATAGATTTTTTCTCCATTTTTGCTTTTCCATAATTAGTTATCAGTAGATTTGTGTTGTGATGGGAATTTGGTAGGATTTCTTTGCCTATTTTCGCAAATTGTTTATTATAATATTGGAATTGTTTGATCCTATATTTGATAGAATATACTTGCAAATGCATCTAATCCTGAGAATTTTTTCTTAAGCAGCTCATCTGACGGCTTGTTCAATTTCTTTTTTTCCCCTAATATAGAGTTATTTATATATTTTATTTCCTCTTGGTAAATATGCATCTGTTTCACTCAGATTGTCAGATTCATTGGCTCATAATTGGGCAATATAACTCCTATAATTGATTTAATTTCATCTTCATTAGTGGTGAATTCACCTCTTTCATTTTTGATATTTATAATTTGATTTCTCTTTTCTTCTTATAAAATAAAATTAACCAATATTTTTCTCTTCCATTTTTTTAAATAAAAACAGCTCCTACTTTTATTAATTCAATGTGGTTTTATTGTATATTTATATCTCCTTTGATATTTAGAATTTAAAATGAGGGATTTAATTGGGAAATTTTAATTTGTTCTTTTTTCTAGGTTTTTTTTTTAGATGCATGCCCAAATTGCTGATTTGCCCTTATTCTATTCACTGATATAAGCATTTGGAGATATAAATGTTTCTTTATGTGTTGCTTTGACTACATCCCATAAATTTTAGTATGTTGTCTCATTGTTTTCTCTCCTATGAAATTGTTTCTATGACTTATTCCTTGACTCACTCGTTCTTTAGGATTAGATTATTTAGTTTCTAATTAAAATAGTTAATTTTTAATTCATGCTTCCAAGGTCCTTCATTGATTTTAATTTTTTATTGCTTTACAATTCAAAAATATTTTTCTTTTTCTGCATTTGGTTCCAAGGTTTTTATGCTATAAGACATATCAATCTTGGGACAATGCCATGTGCAGCTGAGAAAACGGTATTTTCTATTCCTATTCTATTCCTATATTCCTTTCTATTACCATTCAAATTTTCTCCAGGGACTGAGTGGAATTTTTTGTTTGTGTTTTTTTTTTTAAAGAATGAAGAAAACATGGGAATATTTTTGGCAGTATGAAAGGAGAAAGTAAATAGAGATTAGGGAAAGAATGGTAAGGACAGTGCTAGAGCAGATAGTAGGAAATGGAATCAAGATTGTCTTTCAGCGTTCTATCCTGGGTCTTCTTCTCTCCCTCTATACCATTTTATTTAATACTTTCTTCACTTCCCATAGATTTAATTATTATCTCTATGCAGATCTATTTCAGATCTATTTTTATAGCCCTAAGCTAACTTCTGGTCTCACATTTCCATTTGATTCTTGGATATCATGAAGTGGTAAATATATTAAATTCAACACAGTCTCAAACTGTGGGTATAATCACTCCTTACTCTCTTTTACCCCTCACATCCAATCTGTGCCAAAGTCTGTAAATTTTTCCTTAGCAACTTCTCTCTTAGACACCCCCTTCTCACCTGTAAAATTGTCACCATCCTAGTGCCCTTATGACTTCACACCTGGTTTATTACTGCTTTTTCCCTGCCTCAAGTCTTTTCCCATTTCAGATCATACTCCACTCACCTGCTAAAATTATCTGCCTTAAGTCCAGGTTCATCTCATCTTCTCTCTTCAGCTCCTTCTCAATAAACTCCAGTGAGACTCCCTGCAGCCACAAGAATAAAATATAAAATGCTCTGTTTAGTATTCAAAGCCCTCTTTAACCTGGCCCGCTACATTTATGATTTTCTTATACCTTATTATCCTTCCCCAATCTCCACTCACAGAATATTCTGGGACCCTGTAACACTGGCTTCTTTTTTGTTCCTTAGAAATATATCCCATTTCCTGATTTTATATCCTCATTGACCATTTCTTGTACCTGAAATATTTTCCTTTCTCTTCTCCACCTCTTGGCTTCTGAAGCTTCCTTCAATTACCAGCAAAAATTTCACCTTCTATAAGAAATTTTTTTGCTATTTGTTCTTAATTCTAATGCCCTCCTTCTGTTGATTAAATCCATTTTATCCTATCTCTAGCTTGTTTTCAAGTGATTGGAGGATGAAGTACCAACTCCTCCCAAGTCTTCATTTAGAGAGGTAGAAGCTGGTGTGTGTGTGTGTGTGTGTGTGTGTGTGTGTGTGTGTGTGTGTGTGTGTGTGTATGTGTGCCTGATTTCGACTCCATAGAACAAAATACTCCTCCCAGATTAAGATTACTACCTCTAATCTCATCACCATACTGAATCATTGATTAATACTCTCTCCTCTCCCCTCGATTTGAAGGGCTAAAGAATGGAGTATCAAACTCCGCCCACTGCTTTCCTTTATAGAAAGTTTTTTGTACTCAAGCCACTCTGAATCTGCTTTCTATTTTGTTTCACTTTTACAAAACAAGATCTCCCTGAATCTTCTGTGTGTTGTCCATCCCCAATAGACTGAAAGTTCCTTGAGGGTAGGGACTGTTTTTATTCACTGTATTCCCACCAATTAGCGCAGTGCCCAGCACATATTAAGCACTTAAGTGTTTATTGGATTGGATAATCGTTTACATCTTGTCTCCGCCATTAGACTATGTGGTCCTTTAGAATAGAGGCTGTCTTTTTACCTTTTTTTGTATCCTTAGCTTGCCACGCCAACTTTCCAGGGCCCTGCACTGTAACACTCGGTTCCTAGAAACCTAAAGATATCACAATGTAATATTGTGAACTAGGTTCAACATTGTATCTGGAGTGGAGATTGTTTCCCTAGAATCTTGGAGATGAGTGATCACATAGTACTAGAGCTTAAATATTGTTAAGCACTTTCTAAAAATGACTTTCATCATAACCATAAAGAAAAAATTAAATTTTACACATTCTATGCATGGCATTCTTGAAGCACCTTTTCAACATACATGTCTTGTAAATCCCTAAATAAATGTGAAATGCTCAAAAAATTTTTTTATTTGATGTCAGTATCACCAAATAAATAAATAGAGACTGGTTTGTGGAATTCATATTAGTAATAATATTTAATTCTTTCAGCATTTTGCAAAAATGGCTGTAGGAATGGAGGAACCTGTATTGCTTCCAATGTATGTGCCTGTCCATCAGGCTTCACAGGACCTAGCTGTGAAACGGGTAAGAATGTAATTTCAGCTATAAAATGAATTTTTCTACCAATGTGTAAAGTTATCCATAACAAAAATAACAATTTTTAACAGCCTATCAAGAGCATATAGTGATCTTAATTTTCAAAAATGCTATGAATAAAATGGAAGTTTTAGAGATATATTCATTAGGCAACTCCTCCCAAGTTATTCTAAGGATATTTATTAATATTAATTGCAATTAGAAATAGCATGTGACATATATCTGAATAATTAAACCAGATCTTGTCACTTCATAATTCTTATTATATATTCACCATATATATAGCCTATTTCTTGTAAAATTACTACATCTTATCTATGATTAGTTAGACCTTAAATTTATTAGCTGAATAATTAAAGAAAACTTCAAGGTATTGCTTTAATAAAACAAGGCTTACATATACTCATAAAATGCTATATTGTAGACATTATCTGAGCTACAATTTCCATTTGATTGTGACTCAAATCCGTACCCCATATTGTCATCATTTATTTCTTGGTCATGAGTGTCTCATGACACTATATAGGGCATAAACCACCACAAAAATCAAATTCATTGTTTATGGAAAATTCATAATTGGCCAGTATTGCTCTTGTAATTGCCATTTACTTGGCACTAGTAAAAATATCATCAAATTATTACTCAAACAAACTTAAATTTTAGCTCCATATGCACGGTATTTGAACTTTTCTGAGACCACATTAAAGCCAACTCTTATTTATAAAATAGTGACTATAGCTATCACTAAATCCTTTATTGAAAAAGACAATTATTTTCTGATGACCATTACTTTTTTTTTTAGTACATATGCCTCTATTAGAATATATATTATATAAGGCCAACACTGATATGTATTAGAGGCAATTGATAAAATTTTTATAAGCTTGCTCCACTTTTATTACTTAATTGTCCTTGTAATAAATAATTCAGCTTTCTCTTTATTTCCCACCCAGTGCAATCCTTTGGACTTTCCTATCATATAGTCCCCTTTTATATTTTTTTCCTCAATTAGATTGTACGTTTGTTGAGGGAAGGAACTATCTTTTTATTCCCTTTCATCACATTTCCAGTGCTTAGCACATAGCAGATACTTAATAAAGTATTGAGTGATTAATTTCCATTGAGTAAGTGGATTTAAGGCATTTTGTAACCATAAAACAATAAAAATATAAATTATCATTGTTACCATTATTGCATGACAACATATTTACAAGATCCATTGGTATCACAATTATTAATAAAGTTGCTAACATACCATATCTCTTCAGTGAATTATAGCTATTGTTTAACTTCTTGTTTCTCTAACTTGATTTTGAGCAGACATTGATGAATGCTCAGATGGCTTTGTACAATGCGACAACCGTGCTAACTGCATTAACCTGCCTGGTTGGTATCACTGTGAATGCAGAGATGGTTACCATGACAATGGGATGTTTTCACCAAATGGAGAGTCATGTGAAGGTCAGTACTAAAGAAAGGACTTTATAATGAACAGTCTAGCAGAACTTAGGTATAATGTCTTTAAAGGTTTAAATCATAGGCCATTTTAAACCTAAAAGTGTGATATTGATTTTTGACATGTTAAAAAAAAATTCATATACGCTAGTGAAATAATTTAGTATTGTTGAGATCAGTCGATAATCACTTATTAAACACCTATTATTTGCCAGGCGCTGTGCTGAGCATTAGAAAAATAAAAAACAAAATGAAATAGTTGAATTGCTTTAAAAAAAAGTTTTTAATTGCATATGCAACCAAATCTCCATTTTTAATACATACTTTTAAAAAAATCTAAAAAGTTTGTACATTACATTCAAACTGTCCTGTTTGTGTTTCTTTCTGAATTTCTTTCTGTGCTCATTTGTAAGAAAAAGAGAGACTTTATCTTATTTTTTAAAACTTTCTTCTATGAAAGATCTATCTTCTCCATTATATGAGTAGAACCATACCTATCCTTCCAGGGCAAGTTGTCCTTGGTCATAAGCTTTTTAGAATATCATATTTCATGATTTCCTTTTATAGCAAAAACTTCCAGGTTTTCTTTCAGGATGCTTGCAGTTTTTTTTTTTTCTTGGACATGGGAACTCTGGATTTTAGTTGTGACATTTCCAGAATTTTTTTCTTACTTTCAGAATGTCAACAGAAGAGTCTATCTTCCCTTTATTTTTTGATTTTAATGAATCTGGGGAGCTCTCATTAATGTTTCATAAAATATAGTTGACAGGCTTTCTGTAAAATAAAGTCTTCAGGAAGTCAAATGATTCTTAAATCCTTTCACCTTAAGCTATCTTCCAGACCAGTTGTTTTTGATATATTATGTTTTCTTCTATTTTCCAATCTTTTGAGTTTGTTCCAATATTTCCTGTCTGAGGAAATCATTGATTTCTATTTAATCTATTCCAGGTTTCAAGGAGTCTGTTTACTCCAGTATAATTTACTAATTTGTATGCTCTTTATTTTCCTTTTAATTCTTTCTTCCAGAGATTTTATTTCATTTTTAATGTATTTTGCTTCATTTATTCTACATATTTCTATAGTCCTTGTGAAAAATGTATTTTCTTTTTCATTAAGTTTCTCTTTGCAGATATACTGCAGTTACTTTCTCCTACTAGGCTAGATTTTTTTTTTTTTATCATTTCTAGATCTACAATAATTTTCCCCTTTCCTTTTCTATTAGTATTTTCTTTGGCTTGCTCATCTCTTGAGCCTTAAATGTACAGTGGAACTCTTCCTTCTGATGAAATTTTGGATAAGATCATCTACTCCACTTAATCTCATCCTTGGTCACCAAGTCTCCTGATCTGATCTCTGCCTCTTTCCCAAGTCAAATCCACTGGCTCTTTGAAGTCTGAAGTGATGGGTCTCCAGGGCCTTCTGTAGTATCTCAGGAGAAAGTGTTTGAGTTCCCAGAGACCTTCAGTGCCTTTACTGTCCTTCTCTAAGTGCTGCCAGGCTATACTGGCCACTGTGGCACCTGATAGCTTCCAAAACTCTGTTTTTTTTTCCCAGTTACCCTATTATTTCTCAGTGAGTCCTTCTTTTTTTGCTGCCTCTAGCTATGCTGTTTTGCTGGATACATATAAAGACCTTTTTTAGGTCTCTGACCTAGAAAAAATAATAAGGAGAAACTATATAAAAGAAATTGCATTACCTGAGTGCCATGACCCCACCCCCCTCCAAAGGATCCTAGATACTACGTTTCAAGTAATGTAACAAGAAAACTGCTCAAATCTTTTATAATGCAAGAATAAAATGAAAGTAAAATTGATTTGCTGGTCAGCTCCTCAAAGAAACCCCAAAATGAAAACTCCCAGGAATATCATGGTCAAAAGTCAAAGTTTACAGGGGACAAAAAAATCCTACAAGCAACCCAAAAACAAGAATTATCAAAAATTGCAATCAGGATCATACATAATTAGTTGCCACCAGTATAAAGAAGCAAAGAGCTTGGAATGCAATATCCCAGAGCCCAGATAGCAGAAGAAATACAGCATTCTAGCTAAACTCTCTCAAAAGAAAAATCTTTTTAAAAATCTTTTTTTCTCTTCATATTTTTCTTTAACCTAGAATTCACCCATAAAATGAAAACAGATTAAAAATTTGGACTCGACTCTACTTTCAGGAAATGTTATGAAAATTAGAGATACACACATACATATGTACATATATATGCATATGTATAAAAGAAAAATCAGACTAGAATTTATTATGTTTAAAAAAGCAGAGGTAGTAATCATATTTTCAACTATATTTGCCAGTGGTAAAGATACGACTATAACTTCAAATCCTCTAGCACCTAGTCCTATTCTATTTCCACTATGAGTGATCAGCAGTTGCAAAGCATTTTACAAATATATCATTTTACCTTCACAGCAACCCTGGGAAACAGATGCTGCTATTCTTATGTAATAGAGAAACTGGAGGCATACAGGCTAATTGACTTGCTCAGGGACTTAAGGCTAATGACTGCCTAAGACTGTATTTGATATTATACTTCTATTCCTCAAAACAGATTAGTAATAGTTGCTCACTAATATACATAAAATATATCTTAATACATTTTTATCATCTGAAATGTATTTTAATTCATGAATTTTGAGATTATATGCTTTAATCAAATATCTTCTATGGAATAGATTTGTAAGTTAAGATAGTTATACTTTTCTTCTGTATGAAAATGCTATGGATTTATGATTTCCATTGTATAGAGTAGGAGAGAAAGATCACAGTACAGAACAGAAAGAAGCTATAAAATTAAGGACTAAATGGGATTATTGGCCAGATAGATAGGTGCTATAAAATAGCTGCTGGTGTTTATAGAGGCAGAATAAAACAGGGATAAAATAGAAGTGATTAGTAGAAGAAAATACCTGGGTCAATTCAATTCAATTCAGGCATAGAAAAGGAGGGTAAATAAATATATTAAAGAGAAAGATATAATATATGGAGGGGTTTGGAGAAGATTTGGAATTATGCCCAAAGGGCTATCATTCCCTTTGGCCCAGCAATATCCAAAATGTCTGTATTCAAAGAGGGGAAAAAAAGAAAAAGGACTATATGTACAAAATTTTTATAGCAGTTGTTTTTGTGGTGGCAAAGAATTGGAAATTGAGGGAATGCACATCACCTGGATTATGGCTAATCAAGTTGTGGTATATGATTCTGATGGAGTGCTATTGTGATATAAAAAATGAAAAGGGAGTAGTTTCAGAAAAATCCAGGAAGACTTATATTAACTAATGTGAAGTGAACTGAGCAAATAAATAGAATATTATACAGAACAATACCAATATTGTAACAAGATCAATAGTGCAAGACTTAACTACTATGATCAATACAATAATTCAAGAGAGAGAACTAATGAATTCTGAGTGCAGTTTTGAAAAACCTTTTTGTTTCACTTTATTTTTCTTGCCTTTTTTGGTATGTGCAACATGGCTAATATGGAGATATGTTTACATGATTTCACATGAATAATGGGTATCATATTTGATTTTTCTTGTGCAGCATGATAAATGTGGAAATATGTTTAAAAGAATTGCACATGTTTAACCTGTATTGGATTACTTATTGTCTGTGGGAGAAAGGAGGTGGGAAGGGAAGGAAAGAAGAAAAATTTGGAAGACAAGGGTTTGCAAGAGTTAATGCTGAAAACTATCTTTGCATGTATTTTGAAAAAAAACTATTATAAAAAATGAGTATCATAATGCTTACCTTCTCAAAAGGTGAATAGGCTGGCTGGAGTGGGAGAACTTAGAACTCAAAACTAAAGCAATACATATTAAATAAAAGAAATAAAAAATAATGTTTAACTACAAAAAAAAAGAAAAGAAAAAAAAAGAAATTCCATCATATACGTAAAACATAATTTAGTACTCAGGACTTGTACCTAGACAGACTATCTAAATAATTTTTTTAATTTTGTTTAGTAGTAACTTTCCATAATAAGTTGGGGTAAATATTTTCCCTGAAAAAAAGTTTCCTAGTCTCCATGTTCCTTGTGTTAATAAAATAAATAACCCAAAATTTCCAAAGATTTAATCAGTTAACCAAGATTTTCTGACTTTACATATCAGGTCTGGTAGTATTTTCTCTGAAATGTGAATAGTAATCTTATAAAATTATTGATATTACTTATTTAAATCAGAATCTAACATAAGACTTATAACCAGAAAATAGAAAGTAGTTCTGAAAGTAGAAAACAGCTGAATGTTTTATGGTTAGAGACACTGGTTGCAGTAGACATTAAAAATATCTTCTTTTTCCCCCTTCATCCATAGATATAGATGAATGTGGTACTGGGCGACACAGCTGTGCCAATGATACTATTTGCTTTAACCTGGATGGTGGTTATGATTGCCGGTGTCCTCATGGAAAAAACTGCACAGGGGATTGTATTCACACTGAAAAAGTCAAACACAATGGGCAGATTTGGGTGTTAGATAATGATCGATGTTCTGTGTGCTCATGTCAGGTTGGTATAGATAAAATTATTGATCACTCTTATATCTACTCAGGAATAGGATTATTTATGAAGAACTATGATGGAGCCAGTGCAGTACTAGTGAAAAAAGAAATGATCCTTATAATTTAAATCATTTTATTTGTATGTTTTATATCACAGTTATTTCTGAGTATGTCCCTCCATTCTCCTACTCAAAAAGTCATCCCTTGCACCAAAGAGGAAAAAAAGATAGAAAATGGCAGCTTTTGCAACATATTATACCTATTGTTCCTCACTTCTGCAATGACGGGAAGGGTATATATTTTCTTAATTTGTCTCCAAAGCCAAGCTTTGTTATAATAATTAGATATACTAGGTTTGCATATTATCCTACTTACATTGCTATGTATTATATGGTCTTTATCATTTTGTTTATTTTGCTTATTTCACTCCTCATTCTTTAATACTTTAAGTCTTTCCATACTTCTCTGAAACCATCATGTTTGTCATTTCTAACAACTAAGTAAATATTCCTTTACATTCACATGCCATAATTTGTTTTGTCATTCCTCAACTGAGTTCATTAATTAATGAACTTGTTTCTAGTTTTATATTGCTATAAAAAGTGCTGCCATGAATATTTTAGGCTACATGGGTCCTTTATTTCTGTGTTTGGTCTTTGTGGGATACTTCTAACAATGAGATTTGTGAGACAAAAGGGTGGATCGTTTTATTAACTTTTCCCTCCCTCTTAGTTCCAAATTACTGTCCAGAAGAGTTAAGCCAAGTCATATTTCTGGATATTGTGCATTAATGTACTCTCTTTCTAAAGCACCTCCAACAACAAAGGATCAATATACGTGCCTTTCTAGCATTGACTATTCCCCTCTTTACCAAGTAGCTGGGGATGAAATGAGACCTCAGAGAATTGCTATTTGCACTTCTATTATCATTATTTCTGTGTTTGGTCTTTGTGGGATACTTCTAACAATGAGATTTGTGAGACAAAAGGGTGGATCGTTTTATTAACTTTTTCCTCCCTCTTAGTTCCAAATTGCTGTCCAGAATAGTTAAGCCAAGTTATATTTCTGGATATTGTGCATTAATGTACTCTCTAAAGCACCTCCAACAATAAGGGATCAATATACATGCCTTTCTAGCATTGACTATTCCCCTCTTTACCAAGTAGCTGGGGATGAAATGAAACCTCAGAGAATTGCTATTTGCATTTCTATTATCATTAATGTTTTGAAATCACTTTTTATGAGTGTTTATTAAAAAAACAATTATTCATATCCTTTTACAATGTATTTAATGGAAAATATTTTGGTCTTATACAATAGCTTTAAATCCCTCATATTTTGTTAAGCTCTTTTTCAATTTATAAAACAGATATGTTATACTATCTGTTTCACTTGTCAGTGGCATTTCTATGAAGAGTATTTAATGTTAATTAGTAATAAGAATTTGCATCTATTTACTGAAAAACAAGCCAGCTAGTAAAGTGAATAGAGTTCTAGGTCTGGAGTCAGGAAGATTCATCTTCCTGAGTTCACATTTGACCCCCGACACTTACTAGCTGTGTGATTCAGGGCAAGTCAGTTAGCTTTGTCTCCCTTATTTCCTCAACTATAAAATGAGCTAGAGCAAGAAATGGCAAACCACTTCAGTATTTTTGCCAAGAAAATCCCAAATGGAATAAGAAACACTCAGATACAACTGAAAACAATTGAAGGATAGCAACAGAAAACAGAATTAATTATTTCTGAGGCTTTCCATCTCAAGAAAACATTTATTAGTTACCAAAAACTGAAACCTTAATACTCAGATAAAAATCACTGACATTCTAGGGAACTATGCCATAGTATTTTATTCAGACTATTTCAGTCTGTTGAAAATAGGAATGATAGTTTACAACTGAAAAAGAATTTTCTCTGCTTTTGGTCATTTCTATGCAAACTACATAGATGAAACTTTGGACAAAATTATTAAAACAATAACATTTAGATAAAATGAAAGAACTTTAATTTGTTGTAAACCTTGTTACTGCAGAGCACTTTAACTGCCAAATTAATCTTCATAGAATTTTTCATAGTGAGAAGCATAAAGGTTTCTACTAACATTACTTTTTCTCTTTTAATAGAAAGGATTTGTCATGTGTCGCCGGATGGTCTGTGACTGTGAGAATCCCACTGTTGATCTCTTTTGCTGCCCGGAATGTGACCTCAGGGTTACCAGTCAATGTCTCCATCAGAATGGGGAAATCTTATATAATAGTGGTGATACCTGGGTTCAGAATTGCCAACAGTGCCGATGTTTGGTAAGTTTGGCTGGGTGAGATGGATTATCATGTATCTTTGACATTTGATTTTTTCAGTCTGAGAACACTTTCCTTGTGAAGTATCTATAGCTCTAATTTCTAGAGTTCCCTGAGTTCATAATTAATAAATGTTAATGGAAGTATATCAACCCAGTTTTGTGTGTGTGTAAATATGAGTTTGTATTTCCCTGATAGCTAGGGTCTCACAACCTCCAAAAGAGACATATTCTAGAGAAGAGAAAACAGATATTGTAAATAAAGTTTAACAAAAGAGTAAACTGAGGCAATTCTCTATGCATAATATCAACAGCAGCATGCTAACTGATAACAAAGGATGGATGTTTTGATAGAAATTCTGAGAGAAAGTTTTGAGCATGATCAATCAAATTATTATTTAAGCCAATAAATTGAATCATTGGCCTTTTGATGACTAAAGACCCAGAGTGAGGGCAACCAAGGCCTTTTAATCCTAGGTATGTCTTTCTTCTGATTGCCCTTGTAATCCATCATTTGGACCTCTCCAGGCAGAGACAAGGAAATCCCAAATAGTAAACATTTTAATGAGGAGGGGGTTAAGAATTCTCAGCACTTCATCACTGGGAAACAATGCCCTTCTTTGATACTTAAGGCATGCTAATTGATTTATGAGACCCAACTACCTCTAGAAAGCTTGACTTTAAAAAGCCATCTCAATCAGGTTACCCCTGGTTTGATTTTCCCATGAGGACCATGTCACTCCTAACTTTAATTAGAAAGCAAGGACAGAGACTTGTCCCTTGTAAAGGTCCTAACTCAAGCTGGTTCTCTGTCTACAAAGTAGACAGAAATGAGTCTCACTTAGGAGAGGAGCTGCACAAGCTGATTTTTGAGCAGATGCCTTGGATGCTGGGACTAATCACATTAATTGATCTTGCCTTTTAAAAAGTGCCTGCTCTTCAGAAATGGGGCCTGACAAAGTAAGAGAAAAGTCTGGATCACAAAGTAAACAACACAGCACAATATTAATTTTGCTTACAGCCTAGAAAATAGCCAAAGATGTAGCTGTTACTGCCATTGTGAAACAGATCAATGATTTCTAAAAGTCCTAAAAGTTCTAAAAGTCAGACTTTGGGCATGATCAAACCCATGACATGATCCCAGCTCACAAAATTCCCTAAGGAAATGTATAACAAGTATTATTCCAAAATAATTAACAGGAAAAGGCACATAGATACTAAGACACAGTTGTAGACTAGGAAGGTCCCATAGAGGTAATTTAGCCCAATGCTCTCTTTTTTGTAGATGAGAAAACTGAAGCCCAAGGAGGTTAAGGGACTTGCAAGGTCAAAGAAATCCTAAAAGCCAGAACTAGAATTCTACCTCAAGTCTCAAAACTCAAGTTCTATACCTAAATCTAACTGCCATATTGCTCTACTATGTCAAGGTCCTACCAGTTCTGCTTTTCCTCTTTAGCCAACAAACAGTTCAATACCAAAGACAACTACTATCAGCAATAAAAGCCTTTCTTATTTCTCCTTTTATGTGCTATCTGCAAGCAGCCCCTTTCAGAGAAAGCCACAGAACCTCCTGAACAATTTTCTGTTTCCTTGGATAATTTACTATATGGTATCTCAAAAATTGTAGTGCAGTTTTAAGTTATTAAGACTTTGTTGTTATTGTTCAGTCATTTCTACTCTTCATGACCCCGTGTACCACAGTATTCTGGACCCTTCTATCCTCCACTATCTCTCAAAGTCTGTCCACGTTTATTATTTCCATGATACTATCTATTCATATCGTCCTCTGCCATGCCCTTTTCCTTTTGCTTTCAATCCTTCTCAATATCAGGGTCTTTTTCAATGGGCCCCATCTTTTCATTATGTGGCCAAAGTAGTTAAGCTTCAGCTGCAGTATTTGACCTTCCAATAAATACCTGAATTAATTTTTTAAGTGCTGACTGATTTAACCTCATTGCTGTGCAAGGGACTCCCAAAAAGTCTTCACCAGCAATAGGAAATCGCAATTCTCAGCTTTCCTTATAGTCTAACTCTGACAGCCATGCGTCACTGCTGAAAAAAAGTTTTGACTTTATGGACCTTTGTTTGCAAGGTGATGTCTGCTTTTCAGCATACCATTCAGATTTACCCTAGCTTTCCTAAACTTCACCTCTTAAGCCTATTAAAGCTTAAAACTGATGCTGTGTACTAATACAAAAGACATGTAAGAACATATGTTTGCCATCCCTGATTCTAAAAGAGAAGATAATAACTTCTTTGGTTACTCTGTGTGGTTAGAGTTCTCTTGAAAAGTCTACAAAAATACTACAACTACAACTTTGGTTTCATAAACAAACTGATAAATTTTTTCTTAAGTAATCTATTTTTAATACATTCCTATCATTCATTCTTACATTTTTTTAGTGTTTGGTTTCCCACTCCCCCTTTTAGAGAAGATTGTCATCTGCACTATTTTATATATGCTCATGAAATTACTGGTAGAAACAATAAGAGAAGGGCTCAGAGATAACTGTCTTATTTTATTTTGTGGTTTGTAGCAGACTTTTTCTATTCAAGATGTTACTTTTAAAGTTATAATTAGCATTCTTTCTATTATCACATAGTTGTTTTTAGATAAATCATTTTATTCATTTATTTTAATCCAAAAATCAATTGAAAGAGCAAAGCTGGTTTCTATACTTGAAGGCTACTTTTATCTTCAGTACCATAAGATTTTGAAATGTCTAGTAAAATACTTCTAAATATTTAAAAATAGATAATTTTTTTAAGATAGTTCTAACTTTTACATTTTTCTTGTGAAGAAAAATAAAGATTGAATTGAATTCAAGGGTCGAGTAAGAATGAGGATTTTTAAAAAATTTTTCTACTTTTGTAAATTCAGGAATGAATACAATATAAATTGAATGTGTATATACATATATAAAACATTGATTTTCTTGTAAATGAACAAAACTTTTTTATGCAGAAATAAATTTTAAAAGTCAGCATAAAAGAAAGTCACAAATCTCTATATTTCAAAGCTGTCTTCTAGTAGAAAGAAAGGCAACATGGAATTTTATTTTTTTCTAAATAGAATTGTGTTTTGAAATTCTTGAAGATGACTTTTACAATTTACCTATCTTCATATTTGTTTAGAGCAACTTTTTGTATAAAACTTGAATGATCCATATCTTTGATACCTAGAAAATGTTTTTAAAGTCAAATTAACATATTAAATATTCAGCCTTCAGTTTTCTTTCTCCTCCTTCCCTTCTTCTCTCATTCCCTTTCTCTGAGAATATGTCTATGTTTTCTTAATAGCAAGGGGAAGTTGATTGCTGGCCTCTGCCTTGTCCAGACTTAGAGTGTGAATTCAGCATGCTTCCAGAGAATGAGTGTTGTCCACTCTGTGTCACTGATCCTTGCCAGGCTGATACCATACGCAATAATATGATGAAGACTTGCCTGGATGAAATGCATATGGTTCGTTTCACTGGATCTTCTTGGATTAAACATGGTACTGAGTGTACTCTCTGCCAATGCAAGGTAAGGAACATTAAATGCAACCTATGAATCTGTTTGTTTAATCTGGGCAGTGGACAGCCAGTATTTGTATCAGCCCCAAATCATACAAGTTTGATCTAATGCTATGATATTTCTTAAAAAAAAATTTCCTGTATTTTTTCATGGCAAAAGACATTTTTATTATTGGCCATTGGTTATTCACCAACTTTAAAAGTTGTGTTTCATTTCCTCATGTGATCTGAGGAGCATATCAGCTGCACATAATATATTGTACAAAATTGAAATGAATAGTACACAAGGGAACATCTTCTTGGAAAATAATAACCAAAAAGTCCTTTGCAAATTTAATATACTTGTGATTAATAATATTATCAGTAATATTAAAGGTGAATGAATTATTTTTTTCAGTATTTCTTCTATAACTAGAGAAATATTTGTAAATTACCTTTGCTCTTGAAAGATAATATGCAATTATATAATATTATTTAGTCAAATATATAAATTTTTATGCTTATATAAAATAAAAACTTGAATATTTGAATAGTGGTAGATGAATATCTTCAACACAGTAATTTCTACTATGATAAAATAATATGAATTGTTTCCTTTAACATATAACTATGGAACCTATCTCATATCTAAATAATAGTACTCCTTTAAAAATTACAATACTCTAGAAAACTATTTTTCTTTGTTTTATTTTTTTCCCAATTACATGTAAGAACAATTTTTATTGTACATTTTTAAAGGTTTTGAGTTCCAAATTCTCTCCCACTCTCTACCACATCAATTAGCAGAGAAGCAATTTAAATAGGCTATACATGTACGGTCATCAAAACAGATTTTCCTGTTAGACATGGTGTGTGTGGGGGGAATTGCCCCCCAAAAACACTCCAATAAAAATATGCTTCACTTTGTATTCAGATTCCATCGGTTCTTTCTTTGGAAATATATAGCATTTTTTTATCATAAGTCCTTTAGAATTGTCTTGGATCATTATATTGCTAAGAATAGCTAAGTCATTCACAGTTGATCATCATACAATATTTCCTTTGGTGTATATGATGTTTCACTTTGCATCAGTTTGTCTAAGTCTTACAAGAGTTATAGCTGATTTCCCCAATAGATAGATACATAAATAGATATCCCTATCCCCCAATTTTTTGTTCTCCTTCAGTTCATTGTCTACATAAGTTGTGAATGGGAAATATGGTTCAAGATAAAGTAGCTGTGAATTTCTTCATCTGATAGTAGTCTTAAATTTAATATCTTTTTTCTTCATCTATATCCTAAACACATCTCTCAGCCAAGAATTTTTGTTTCAATTTTTCCTTATTGATGTTGCTGTACTCATTCCAAAAGATTGTTGCACTATACATCACAGAAGTTACCAATAAAGTGATTTAACCAAAAACTTTTTTTGAGTGACATATTTTTCAGAAAAAAAGGATAAACACATTTGAGTTAATCCTTAATTGAACTAACATTCCTGATCAGCTATCTCAGTTTTATCAGTGACTATTTCCTGTGACCCATTAAAAGATGATTACAATTTTTTATAATTGTCATTTTTAATTTAAATCATATTACACTTTTGTAGGTTGTATTGTAATACTAATAATTATGATTATTATTTTTATTGAAACATGCTATGGACACTATTTGGTTTATGTCACAATTCTATTTTATAAGTAGAAAGCAATGTGAGGGATAGTTAGAACCATTTCATAACAACACTTTTGTTTCTGAGTGCCCTCTAACCCCAAAAAGTGCAGAGAATTATTTGTTGTCTCTAAAATGATTAATCCAAACATGGCAAGTTAAATTTCCTACTTATATTTATTTAAATTCCTACTTTTACACAAGTAAAATTCTGAGCTTATAATAATAATGCAGAATGAAGTCATTTTATTTTTTCCATAAGAGCTCTCTATATAGGTAGCTTGATTTTCTAAAAGGATTTTTTTCCTATCCTAACTATGTTTTCTAGATGTTAAAATGTATTAGTATCATATGAGTAAATATATCTTTAAATTAAAAGGATTAGATTCAAGGTTATGCTGGGTGATCAAAGAAGCAGCTAACAAAAAGCCACTAAATGTAATTTGATCACCATAATAGAAATTTGTCTATCCCTTAGATTACAACAGCTGTAGAAATGTATATTTTAAATAAATAATTTGCTAATGACTTTATCTTCCCCTTCCTCCTTTCACCAGAATGGTCATGTCTGTTGTACAGTGGATCTACAGTGCCTTCAAGAACTATGAAGTTAACATCTGTCTCTGATATGAGGTTTCTGATTAAATATTTTACTAAAACTCATAGTTGAAACCAAAACTGGACCATTTGCATGTAGTTAACATGCAGATGTATTTTAAGCTTTTAATTATAGAATTTATAGAGCTTGGAGAAACTACAGAAGGAAAAATCAGTGGATTAAGTCAGAATGCACTTCTGATTATTTTGTTTCTGACCTGACTGTATGGAAATGAGTATGGAATGAGTGATATCAAAACCAATGGAAGCAGACACTAATCCTATTTGATATCTGAAGGCAACTTTCTTCATTTGGTGCAGAAAATTATAGCTTATGTTATCTTTGCATATTGCTTGATGTCCTCACTGTAACTTTTTTAGTCAGTGAATGAAAAACATTTTCTACAAGCTAGATAAAGAACCTATAATGTTTTATGTATTATACATACTCGGAAAAAATCTGAAACAAGTTATAGAAAAATATATAGGCATGGATGCTTAATATTTTCTGATGGGAAAGTCATCTCTATTTGCTTTTTTGTGTACTTAATAGTACTTGATTAAATTCTTGTGCAAAATTTAAATATCTCTTACATTATGATATTTGTGACTTTTTGAGTACTCTTCCCCTTTAAACGTGATTATATTCCCTGGTTCTTCTAATTTTACCTATACTTTTCTCATAAGTGGATCAATCTTCATTTGTGCTTTCCCATAAGGCTCTTTGGGGTGTTTTATTTCCTTGAAAGACCATGTGGGAAAATTAATCAGCAGGGATTTTATTATGTCATATGTCAGTTAAAATCCCTAGAGAATGTGTCTTCAGGACTTGTCTCTTCTAGCTTTAAAATTGTATGATCCCATTTATTTAAGGTGATGAGAAAGCTTTATTTGTTACAAGGAACATGAGCCTTGCTAGGATGATGCAACTCTTTACTGGTCCTCTAGCAACTGCTAAGGAACCTTTTCCTCAAAGTGAAGATCAAATTTTCAACCTTTCCCCTTTGGATTTATCTCCTGTTGCACAGACTTTCTCATACTTGAACTTCCAACAAGTTAAGAAGGAGAGAATTCCTTTGTCCTCCTCCCAACAACACAAAAAGCTTAAAGCAAAATCACTTGGAAGCATGAAATGGACTTCTGAGTCTCAGGCTGCCTCTTTTTGCCTTTTCCTAAATATAGTTTAGCAGCTAGCAATTCTAAAAAATGGATTTTTCTAGAATTGGTCATAAATTACCTTATGGATCAAGAATTAAAGAATTTAAGATTTAGGGATTTAAATTTTAATTTTTGCAACAAAATGTTTCTCAGGGGACAAAATGATCACTGCTAGGATCATCCTGTAGCTGTGAAGGACTAAAATCAACCATGTCTGTCTTGGCCAGGAGTGCTGAACTTTGTTAGCTGGATGGTACAGATGTCAAGTGGATGGAAAATATCAATTTGACTGTCCCAGATATCGTCTTTATTTTTTGGGGGGGAGCATAATGAGGCCATTTGAGAAGTATTATGATTCTTGTATCTGTTCATACATTAAGTTGTGTTTTATGCATTTTTGTAGTGGAGGAAATAAACCACTACCTTGATACCCACATTGTATATTGAGTTTTTCTTTCCTCTTTCTTTCTTCTTTCTTTCTTTCTTTCTTTCTTTCTTTCTTTTACAGAAAAGCCTGTTACCTACATTTGGGGAAATCCTAGATCCAAGCATTGGTCTTACTCCCTAAGCTTTGTGTCAGTACAGAGTTTTCTGAAATTACTCAAGGATAAGAACAGAGCTAGAGTTTAATAATAATTCATTTAAGGACTTCAGGATACCAGGATAGGACCAAACTCCCCTTGGAATGGACTATCTATGCCTCCATTCTCCCAATCTCACCAGAGAAGTCATGGAGTGACATTAAAAAATGAGCTGATAATTCATTAAAGCTAATGCATAAAATCACAGAAATGCAAACCAGATTTGGAGTATGATTGAGAACTGGGAATGTAATTATTTTCCAAATAAAGAGCATTGGAGTCAACATAGAATCACAAATGAAAGCTATTGAAAAATTAAACGGTATAATTTTAAATAACCCTCTCCAATAATAGGGAAATAAAGCATCACACATATTATAAGGCAGTTTAAAATATAGGACATCTTTGTCTTTTGACTATATGTTAACTATAAATTCTGGTTACTCTCTAGATTCTCTAGATTCTTTTTATCATTTTTATGGAATTTTTATTTATGGAATAAAACTAGAATTTCTATAACATAGTATAATAAAAAAGACAATTATACATGAAAGTACAGATCTACTATGCATAATTTACTATTCCTTTCAAATGTACAAAAAAAAATCATGTAAATTTATTTATTTTTTTACTTACCTCCCCATCCCTGGGCTAGAGATGGCTACCATTAGACACAAGTATACATACATACATATATATATACATATATATATGTATATATATGTAAAATTATTCTATATATATTTCTACTTATCAAATCTTTGGTTCAGATAGCATTTTTCCTCATATGTCATTTAGATAGTTGGATATTTATAATAGACAAAATAACTTATCTGTTTAAAGTTATTTTTAAAATATTGCTGTTACTATATACTATGTTCTCTTGGTTCTGCTCATTTCGCTCTTTTTTATTTCATACAATTCTGTCCACATTTTTTGTAAATGCTCATAATTTCTTATACTACACTGGTTCCTATACGACGGTATAAAATGATATCTCAAAGTCCTTTTAATCTGCATTTCTCTAATCAATAATAATTTAGAACTTTTTCACATGTCTATAAATTGTTTTGATTTCTTCATTGGAAAACTGCCTGTTTATTTCCTTTGATTATTTATCATTTGAGGAATGACATAGTCTTATAGATTTGAGAAAGTTCTAATTACAATTTGTGAATTTTCCTCCATCTTATTTTTAATCACTATTTTTCTTCTCAGCCTCTTTTAATCTTATTCCCATTACCTTATCTTTCCCCATAGCCTCTTTTTAAAAATTTTATACACGCCTCTAAAATTACCTCCCCAGTCATCTTCCCACCCTATCCATCAATTTTCTCATCTCTTTAGAAGTTCAAAAGACTTCTAAATCTCTTCAGCTATATACTTTGGTTCCTTTTCAACTCAGATTAAAGCTCCAACATTACTAGCACTTCACTTCAATCTGTTTCTTCTCCATTAGTTCTTTTCATGCTCCACTTTCATGAAATAATTGTTCCTTTTTAACCTTTTCCTACCCAATTTTGCTTTTTAGAATCACCCCATCATATACAACTTGGTCACAATCTTTTTGTTAAACTATCTTAATAATGACTACAGTCTTAAGAATATCAATAGCATTTTCATATAAGTAAATGATTTAAACTTTATGAATGCCTTATAATTAATCTTTAATAATTTCCTCATATTTCTTCTAGATCTTTTATTCTGAATTTCCATTGAGTTTTGGTCTTTTTGTTACAAATGCCTGAAAGTCTTTCATTTCATCAAATATCAATTTTTTAAAATTCAGGATTATATGGAACTTTGATGGATGTTATTCTTGGATGCCACCCCAGCTTCCTTGCTCTTCAAAATATAATATGTTGATATTTATGAGTCTTTTAGTGTAGAAGCATAGTCTTGTGAAATCCTCATTGTTGTCCCATGGTATTTAAGCTCTTTTCTTTTCTTGCTGCCTGGATTATTTTCTCTTTAACCTGAAATTTTGAAACTTGGTTATGACATTCCTCCATTTACAGGGGGAGATTCCTCATCCAGTCCCTACCTCCCTAATCAACAATAATAAATCACTTTTGTATTCTCCCAGAGATTCCTACAATCAGTTTAACAGTTGCCAGAAAGTATTCTCTATGGATTGTGGCATTCATAATCAATGAGTCACTCCACTTCTTTACTGGGCTGGCTGTTCACAAGTTGACAACTCTACTGGACCTTAGTCTTCATAGGGCACAATGTCATGGTTAGATGGAGCTCCTTGCATTTCCCAACAATGACATTTCTTGGTTCTTAAAGTTATTTCTGGAAAGAAATCATATGGACTATCTCAGTTGAAAGGAAATCTGCCAATTAAAGGGAACTTGAGTTATTTCTCCAGGGTTTATGAAACCTTCTAAAGCAACAAGAAGTTTGAGGCAAAAGCAACTCTTCTAGAAAAGGAACGATTGGAGAGTTACTTGAAAAATATGTCCCAAAATAATCTATTCTTATCAGATAAGTCTTTCTGGAATTGAGATTGCAGAAACCATTAAACAGGAAAGCCCTGTTCTTTTCTAGGATGGTGCTTATTATTCATAGTCAGGATTTCTGGGAGATTGAAAGCCTAAACTGGGAAGATACATAGCAATGCAACTTTTGATTGATAAAAAGTTTGAGCATCCTTTATCTAGGGCATGCCTTTTATCATATTAGTGACTAATTACATGCAATTGAATCTGCCTCTCACATAACATATGGATCCATCAGTAAACTAAGCAAAATGACATTTCTCAGAATCCCACGTCCAATGGACCAACAGAGGAGGCAGAGTTCCAAAACATGGGCTAATGGCTCCAGTCTCTTAGTCACCATCTGATTAGGGCAATAATATCAGATGGATCAGGCCAAAATTATTTTTAATGTATATATTCCATTTAGCAATAGAAGTCTCCTGTATACTATCATTTTTGTTTAAGAAGCCATCTTGCATCACCCAAGCCATTGCCTACTTAAGAAAAAAAGTGTAATTCTATGACCCTGTTCAGCAAATAGAGCCCAATAATAAGAAATGATTATTCAATAGTGGTATAATGAGTTGCTACTTTAATATCCTAACATACTTGTATACATTCCTTAGTATCTGCCAAAGACTCCACTTAGCATAGTCTTTATAGACAGATGGGCCTTTCATGGTCATAAGATGTTTAAGAGGAAAGACCCCTGTAAAGGGTTGAAACTCTTGAGTCATTGCACTGAGGTCAGTTCAAGCAGTTAGGGCTAATCACCCATTGGACAAAAACTCTATGGGTATATGCTTGGAAAATGGCCCTTCCCAAATCCTGTGCTGTATACAGAGAATTGTAGGAGAGACTAGGGGGTGGAGTAAGACTAGCCAAGGTGCTTTGGCAGTAGATGAGGAAGAAGGAGGTTGCGGAGATACTGCTTCGATCCCCTTCACTTCTATCCTTAAAGACCAAGAATAAAGACTAAGGACTTTTGCTTATCCTGACTCCGGCTGATTCTAAGGTATCCAGGGTGCTAACACGATTGTCATAGACCACTGGTCAGCAAACTTTATTTCCGGGTCTGTAATCTGATATGGTGCTCTTTGAAAAAAAAAATTGTAGTTACTTTGCTAGTTGGAGGCCATCAATATATCCCAGTGAGGATTGTGTTCAATAAATTTCTGGACTTCCTTGTTAGATTGTGGGGAAGTGAGTCCAGCAGTTCACTAAATTAGAGGGATCCTTACCTACACATAGATGAGACGTGCCCCTAGATGATCAAGAAGTTGTGTCAAGAAGTCAAGAGCCAATCAAGCCAAAGAGAAAGCTTTGTTCTTTTTAGTAAAAACTAATCTTTGTTGTGGAGAAATAAGTAGGGTAGTAGTGTTGCAGGGGGGGAAGTAAATAAGACTAAAACTACCAAGGATCATAAAGGGACAGAAATTCACTTAAAGACTAAAGCAATAACTTCCAGGAGTCAAGATAATAGAATAAGGCAGAAAATTTCTTGAACTCTCTCAAATTCACCTCCAAACAATTTTAAAATAATATCTTGAAATGAATTCTGGAATGATAGAAGCAATAAAAAGACAGGATAAAATAATATTTTCAGCCAAAGACAACTTAGGTCAGCATTAAAAATCTGTCACACTTAGGCAAAGGAGGAGTGCAGTGAAGGCAGGCAGTGTCTGGGCAAGCCAACATCAGGCATTAGCCAGGAAAGCCAGTAAAAGAAGGCACTGAGCTTTATCATGGGTCAGTTATCAAAGCCTTATTGCCCTGACACAGTCCCAGGTAGGCATCCAGACTCTTCTGCAGCCTACAGCAAAAGAAACTTAGAACTTGCCCCATTCAACTTAGAAACAAAGCTCAACTTTAAAAATCAGAAAATAGGGGCAGCTAGGTGCCAAAGAGGATAGAGCACCAGCCCTGAAGTCAGGAGAGACTGAGTTCAAATCTGGCCTCAGACATTTAACACTTCCTAGCTGTGTGATCCTGGACAAGTCACTTAATCCCAATTGCCTTAGCAAAAAAGAAAAAAGAAAAAAAAAGAAAAGAAAAAATATAAAAAATAGGCTGAGCAAAAAAAAAAAAACAAATGGACAATATCAACAAATTTCTGACCATATTATAATGAGAAGAAAAATCAAAAGAAAATTCAGAAGCGGCCAATAATGTCAAAATGATTATATGCAAAAACTCATAAAAATGTGGATTGGTCTCAGGCCTAAAAAAAAACTTTTGGAAAAGTTAAAAAAAGGAATATAAAAATTAAAAAAGAGGTGTAGCTAGGTGGTGCAATGGATAGAGCACCAGCTCTGAAGTCAGGAGGACCTGAATTCAAATGTGGCCTCAAACACTTAACACTTCCTAACTGTGTGACCTTGGGCAAGTCACTTAACCCCAATTGCCTCAGCAAATAAATAAATAAAATAAGAGAGGTAGAAGAAAAAATGGGGAAAGAAATGAGAGTGATGCAAGAAAATCATTTTTTAAAATTCAACAATTTGATAAACAAAGCACAAAAAAATGGGGGGAAATATACAAAATTTACTGAAGAAAAAGAATTCCTTTAAAGGTAGAACTGGACACCTGAAAAAGACGTCAAAAAAGCTATTAAAAATTAGAAATGGACAAATGGAAGCTAATGATTCTAGGAGACATCAAGAAACAAAACAAAATCAAACAAATGAAAAAAATAGGGGGAACAACTTATCTAGAAAACTAGGAAAAATGATTTAAGAATTTCTATACTAAATGGTCAGATGATAAGAAGAGACAATTTTGAGACAAAGAAATTAAAACCAAGTCATGTGGAACTTTCAGTCATATGAAAAAATTTCTAGTCACATGAAAAAATGCTCTAAATCACTATTGATTAGAGAAATGCAAATTAAGATAATTCTAAAGTACCACTACATACCTCTCAAGTTAGCTAAGATGAGAGGTAAAGATAATAATAAATGTTGGAGGAGATATGAGAAAATTGGGATACTAGTACATTGTTGGTGGAGCTGTGAACTGATTCAACCATTCTGGAGAGCAATTTGGAACTATGCCCAAAGGACTATCACACTAGACATTCCCTTTGATCTAGTATTATCTCAACTGGGTCTGTATCCCAAAGACATCATAAAAAAAGAAGAAAAGGATCTATGTGTACAAAAATGTTTGTAGCAGCCCTTTTTGTAGTGGCAAGAAACTGTAAACCAACTGGATGCCCATTAGTTGAAGAATGACTGAATAAGTTATAGTATATGAATGTTATGGAATATTATTGTTCTATAAGAACAATATAAGAAACAACAGCAGGATGATTTCAGAGAGACCTGAAGAGACTTACATGAACCAATACTAAGTGAAATGAGTAGAACCAGGAGAACATTGTATACAGTAACAATAAAATTAGGCAATGATCAATTCTGATGAATGTGGCTCTTCAGCAGTGAGGTGATTCAGACCAATTCCAATAGACTTGTGATAGAGAGATACATCTGCAACTACACAAAGTTCTGTAGGAGACTGAATGTGGATTACAACATAGTATTTTCACCTTTTTGTTGTTTGCTTGCTTTTTTCTTTCTCATTTTTTTCCTTTTTGATTTCATTTCTCTTGTGGAGCATGATAAATGTGAAAATACATATATGAGAATTGCATATTTAACATATATTGGATTTCTTACTGTCTACAGGAATGGGGAGGGAAGAAGGGAGAGAGAAAAATTTGTAACACAAGGTTTTGCGGGGATGAATGTTAAAAACAATCTGCATGTATTTTGAAAATAAAAGGCTATTATTAAATTTTTTAAAAAATATTACTATAGTACCTGAAAGTCATAATCAAAAGCAAAAGAACCTAGTAATCATATTTCAAGAAATTATTAAGGGAAACTGTCCTGACATCTTAGGACTAGATGGTAAAATAGTAATTGAAAGAATACACTGTTCACTTTCTGAAAAACATCCCAAAATGAAAACTCCCAGAAACATTATGGCCAAATTCCAGATTTCCCATGTCAGGGAGAAAATATTTCAAGAAACCAGAAACAATTTAAATATGGAGCTACAATCAAGATTACACAGGATTTAGTAGCTTCTACATTAAAGGATCAGAAGGACATGAAATATGATATTCTAGAAAGCAAGGAATGTATGATTATAATCAAGAATCACCTAGACAGAGAAACTAAGTAAATAGTTATTCAGTGAAATAAAGGATTTTCAAGCATTCCTGATGAAAAGAACAAAACTGAACAAAAAAAATTGATATTCAAATAAAACATTCAAGAGAAGTAAAGTAAAAATAAATAAATAAATAAATGAAGAGAAAACATAAGGAATTAAATAAGACTAAACTGTTTATATCCCTAAATAGGAAGATGATACTTGTAGCTCTTAAGAACTCACCATTGTGGTAGTTAGTAGTATACATTGACAGAGGATACAGATATAAGATAATTTTGAAGAAAATGATATAAAAATGTTAAATGGTGTGAAAGAAGATTACACTGACAATGGGAGGAAGGGAGAGGTAAAAATGGGGTGTTATTTCACATGAAGAGGCATGAAAAACCTATTTCAGTGGAAGGGAAAATGACAGGGCAGTGGATATCATTTGAAGTTTGCTTTCATTGGAAATGGCTCAAAGAGGGAATAACATGCACAATCAATTGGGTATAAAAATGTTTTAACTCAACAGAGAATTAAGATGGAGGGAGTTATGATAAAGGGGCAGGAACTGACAGAAGTGAGGGCACATTGGGAAATGTAGTGAATAGAAGTAAAACACCGGTAATGAGAGACAGGGTGAAAGAAGAGAAAAGGATAAATAAAGAGGAAAAATAGAATAATATCGTTTAGTAAACACTTAGTAATCTTAACTGTGAATGTGAATGGGACGAACTGACCCATAAAACAGAAGCAGGTAGCAGAATGGATTAAAAAATAAAATCTTACAATATGTTGTATGCAAGAAACACACTTGAAATAAAGAGTCACACATAGAATAGGATGCTAGAATTGAATATATTATACTTCAGCTAAAAAAAAAAGTAAAAATAGCAATTATGATCTCACACAAAGCAAAAAAAATTTTTTTTCTATTTAACCAATTGTATTTTTAAGGAGTTTTCTTCAATTGGTTTTTGTGACTCCTTTTCTATTTGGCCAATTCTACTTTTTAAACTGTTGTTTCTTTTTCCAAGTTATTGCCTCTTTTCATCATAATTCTCTTACATCACTCTCAACTCTTCTCCATTTTTCTTCTACTTCTTTTATATGATTTTTTTTTTTTTTCCATGAGTTCTTTTTAGGCTTGGGACCATTTCTCATTTTCATTTGGGGTTTTGTCCATAGGTGTTTTGATACTTTTGTTCAATCTTTCCTATCACCATCATATAGTTTCCAATAAACTGAAGATCATGAATTATTTGGGAAAGAATTAGTCATTTGACAATAGCTTCTGGAAAAAAAAAAAACTAGAAAGCAATTCAGCTTAAATTAAATTTAGATGAATATTTCATACTTACTATATTCGACAATAAGCTCAAAATCAACATTTCTTCAGCTTTTTTTCAGCTTTGCAATGTTCCCTTTATTTTTATCTTTTTTTTCAATAGCCACAACTTCAAGCATTCTATTAACAAATACTGATGATAAGCAACATACTTAACTCCTGATTTTATTGGAAAATTTTAAAACTTATCTCCACTACATGTTACATTTGTTCTTAGTTTTATAGAAATTCTATTTACATTTTGAGAAATTACTATGATTTCTTAAGGTTTAATGAAAATAAAATTTGAATTTTAATTGATATTTAAATGTTTAATAGAATTCATTTGTAAATCCATCTGTCCCTATTTTTCTCTGGGAGCTCATTTATGACTTACTCAATGTATCTTTCTAATTTGGGGCTATTTAAATACTCTATATTTTTCTTAATTTGGATAGTTTATTTTTAGTTATCTTTAAATTATTTTATAGAAATTTTATTTTTCTCTCCTGATTATTAATAAGCTTAGCTGTTTCCCCTTTTTTCTAGATTTTTGGAAAACTTAGCTTCTAGTTTATTTATCAATTCAATATATTTTTCTTTCAATTTTATTGATATCTTCTTTAATGTAATTATTTCTACTTTATTTTATTTGAGATTTTGATTTGTTATTGAAAAATGTTTTTGTTTTAATGCCCACTACACTGATTCTTTTTCTCATGCTCATTTCAATTTTTAGTATATTTTTGAATTATTGTCATTTTCTTTGATGAAATTTTCAATTCTTTCTATGGCTTGTTTTTTGACCCACCAATTCTTTAGAATTTTGTTATTTAATCTCTCAAAATCTTTAATTCTTTTAAGTTGCATTATTGAACATAATTGGTATTTCATATTTTCTACATTTTGAGCTTTTTATGTCTCTTTCTAAAGGAAACCTTTGTAAAAATATCATGCCCCAGTTAAAAATAGGCAAATTTATTTCTTTTTCCATTTAATAGTCATCAGAAACTATCACTTTTCATTTTTCTAAAATTCTACTCAAGCCCTTATCTTCTTATCTTTTGATTAGATTTCTCTAGATCTGAAAGGAGTACATAAATTACCTAACAACTATGTTTACTCTGTTTCTCCTTCCAATTCAATTATCTTTTTCTTTAAGTTTTTTAGCAGATGAAAAATAAAATGACTGAGAAAACAAAAATTCAAACTTCTTATTGTATCAATTTATAAAGCAATGAATGCCAATTGCATAACAAATCCCTAGCTTGGGACTGAACTTCAAATACAAGGGGACACAGACTTTATATATTAAAAGCAATCAAATAAGACCAATTAATTAATCATCAGGCTACAAACTAGATTATAAAATTAGGTAATCTGATTTCTAATTTGAGGGGAAATTTGGGACTTTCCAATTTGGGAAATATTGACCAATATGCAGATAAAACATATGGATTGCTTGAGATGTGTAATTGTGAGAAAATTTCTTGCATCAGTTTTTAAATCTGACTAGATTTCTGGTCAGTATGACTTTGGTCTTTAGTTAAGGGTTGCTAACCAAAAGGTAGAAATAGTCCAATTTCCTATCCATACAGGGTTAGGTTCAAACAATGCAATAAAGTTTTCTCAGAATTCCCATAATTGAATAATGTTTTCTCCCAAGATAAATTAAACTAGACTCATAACTGAATGGAAAGAAAACTGAGGTAGGTCCAGAATTGAGTCACAGAATGGAGCCAGTGCTCTTCACTTAATTTCCATAATTTCTTCAGTAATTAGATGTTATATCATTGTGTGCATGTATATTAAATATTGATGCCAATATGTTTTAGGTGGTGCCTTTTAGGGTAATGTAATTTTCTCTGTTTACTTTTTCACTTTCACTACATTTATTGAAGTCTCATATAAAATCATGATGGCTACCTATTGTTCTGAATTCAGCTAATATATAACAGATTTTATTTCAGCCCCTCATTTTTAACTGTGAAAATTTGTGTTTCAAGTGTATTTCTTGCAGACAGCATATTATTGGTTTCTGTTTTCTAATCTATTATTATGATAATTGTTTCATAGGTGAGTGTTTAATTCACATTCTTTTTTTAATTTTCCAAATTATCTGCATAGTTTCCATCTCTTTTTGAAAGAGGGGGTGTAATAGAAGAAATTTGTCTGACATTTGTTACTTATAAGTAAAATATTAGTAATAATAAGTAAATTTTTTAAAAGTCCGTTATAGCATTTTTTCTTTTCCATATCCTACCCCTGATCCCAGGGTTTTTTTCTTTCTTCCTTTCCTTTAATTCTTTGGTATTTGAGGTTCTGTTTTGCAAAAGTTCATATGACCTTCCATGAAGGCAATAACATGAAAGATTTGCTTCTGGAAAAAGACATTTTGACACTCTTTACTGTACAAGTAAGAACATCCTTTAAAATTATCAGAGCAGGATAGTCACTCTTTTGAGCTGCATTCATAAAAATAACCATTCTGTTTACACAGCATGAATACCACATATTGAGCTGGGTGAGAAAGATTACTTTCCCCTCATAACCTTTTAGATCCCTGAGAAATTAGCTTGGGGTTTTGTTTGGTTTTTTAGACAATTAATAAATGCATATTGGCTTGAGAAACTTTTATAGGGTTCAGGCCTTGGGGTTCCATACCCAGAATTAAGCCATGGCCACCTTGGATATAGGATTCTAAGCTTATTGAAAACAGAAATTAAAGAAGATATGCATATGAAGATACGTATACCTATATGTCAGATGATGAATAGATTGAATAAGTTCTCCTATTGGGAGCAAGGTATCTCAATGAGATGGTGGAAAGTCAAAAAGAGAGATAGAGACAGAGACAGACAGATTGACAGGCAGAGGAAGAAAGAGAATCCCAGATCTCACTGAATTCTCCATAATATCTAGTATAATAAATAAACTGGAAATAAGATTGAAGTGCCAGTTCCTCTACATGTCAAGTTCTTCCAAGAGTCTTTCTCTATTTTCAAGAACTTGAATCACATGTATTTTTTTCTCAATTTTCTAAGTCAGAAGATTAGAATCCTTCTTTTTTCTCAAGCTCTTGCCAGCTCTGTTCTTCACATAGGCATGGATCATTGAATAATCTACACCAGTGAGGAGAATTCAATAAAATTCATATTTTTTTAAATACAAAGAAATGCAAAAGAGAAAAATGAGACATATTGGAGAAGCTACAAGAAAACAGATACATTAGCAAACTGTTGGTGAAGCTGTGAACTGGTCCAGCCTTTTCAGAAAACACTCTGGAATGATGTGCAAAAAATTATAAAACCCTTTTACCCTTTGATCTTACCAGTAAGTTTAACAAAAAAATCAGAGAAAGAGGAAGAAGATCTGTAAACATAAACATATGACCTGCTGAACTTTTATGTTTATGTTTAAAGCATTTTTATGCTTTTCTACTATCATTATATATAAATCATTTGAAAATATTGAAGCTGTATATGAAATATATTGTCATGAAATAGGCATTAAGGCTCATGGGAGGTACTCATATTTGAAAAAAGATCATGGCTATATTACAAAAGCATTTAAAGAAATTGCAAAAGAGTCGATTAACTGAAAAATAATATATAACAAATCTAGGTCAAGAGAATCCACCAAGTATGTGCTCTAAATTACCAAAACCTTTTTGTTCACTAAAAAATTCTTGATAAAATTCAATAGGATATATAACTGGCAATGTTGCAAATCCCTCTTCTAGAAAGAGATATTTAACAAATTAGCAGCCTCAAATGACAGAGCAGGGAAGCTCTTAGCAGAGCTCTCTCAAATTTCCCATCAGACAACTCTAAAATAACACTTCAAATTGAATAATAGAGTGCCGGAACCAACAAAAGGTCAGGTGAAATAATTTTTCAGCCCAAGACATCTTAGGAAGTCATTAGGGAAAAGTCTGTCTGAGGCAGGGAGAAGAATAGGCAGCTTGAACCTGAAGCACAACACAGCTCACACAGTATAGGCCAGACTGGAGCCCAGAAACAAGCCTTGAAATCAGCTACACTGCTAGCAGTAGCTGCTTTGGGACTCTCACTCTACACAAAATGAGGGGATTGGACAACTAGTTAGGAGATTGCAAGGAATCTTTTGCTGGCACTGGGTTCAGGAACCTGTGGTATTGCCCATTTTTGGTTGTAGGTCACAGTTTCAAGGCCAGAAAGTGGGGAATCTGATCACAATCCAAGGGCCAGGATAAGTCTACAAGGCTACAGGGAAACAATATCTCTTCCCGGGTAAAGACCAAAGCACAGACCAGGAGAACAATAATCATACTTCTCCCTAGATCACACTTCTTTGGAAGCACTGAAAACCTATAGACATCTGGATCTAGCTCTCAGAAAAAGCAGCAAAAAAGACTTAAAGCTAACTGTTTTGTAAGTGAACCAAACCAGGTACTGTGCTTCTGTTCCAAGTTTGCTAACTCTGATCCTGTACCCCAATGAATAAACACAAGGTCTTGGGAACCCAAGAATGTCTGTATTGTCCCAAGAAAAGCCCCGAGAGAATTGTCTCAAGATTTAAGAATGATTGTGTTGTGATCCAGCCCCTTTTATGTCTATAAAGCATTGCCATTGTCCCAGGCTTCCTTTTCAAGACTTCTGCTTACAAGCAGTTTCCTCACTTTGAAACTAAACTTCTGTTTATATTCTGACTCTCCTCCCTTTGGTCTCCTCTGTTAGACTCTGGCCACCCTCAGATTAGGGGCCAGTTCTGGTCTGGTTGACATAACAGTACACCTCTTTATCCTAGAAGCAGAATCCAACTTTAACATCAATTAAAAGGCAAGAAATAGGCTGGGAAAATGAAACAACAACAATAAAACCTGACCACAATAAGTTTCTATGGTGACAGTGAAAGTTGAAACATAAATTCAAAAGAAAACAATTAAATCAAAACATCTACATGTGAAATCTCAAAGAAAAATGTGAATTGGTCATAGGCCCAAAAAAATTCATGGAAAAGCTTAAAAATGTATTGTAGGAACAGCTAGTTAGTGTAGTGGATAGAGCACCAGCCCTGAAGTCAGGAAGACCTGAGTTTAAATCTGACCTCAGACAATAAACACTTCCTGGCTGTGTGGCACTGTGTGACAACTTAACCCCAATTGCCTCAGGAAAAAAAAAAAGTATTGTAAAAATTACAAAAAAGATGAAGAAATAAATTGGGGGAAAATTGGAATAATGCAAAAAAATTATAAAAAATGTAAAGTGGTAAATTGATAAAGAAGGCACTAAACATACTGAAGAAAATAACACCTTCAAAAAATCCAGAATTGGACAAATAGCAAAAGAGGCACAAAAATTCACTAAAGAGAAGAACAGAGTTGTCCAAATAGAAAAGAGATACAAAACATCACAAAAATAAATAACTGCTTAAGAAATTAGAGTTGAGCAAGTGAAAGCTAATGACTCCATAAGACACCAAAAAACAATAAAGCAAAATCAAAAGAATGGGAAATAAAAGAAATGTGTAATATCACATAGGACAAAAAAAAAAAAACAGCCCTGAAAATAGATTCAGGAGATGTAATTTAAGAATTAACAACTAACTGAAGGCCATGATCAAAAAAAGAGTCTAAACATCATACTTCAATAAATTGTTAAAGAAAACTGCCCAGATATCCTAGAATCAGATTATAAAAAGGAAACTGAAAGATTCACCAATCACATGAAAGAAAACTCCAAATTAAAACATGTAAGAATATTGTGGCCAATTCCAAAGTTCCTAAGCCAAAAAAAGAAAATATTGAAAGCAGCCAGAAAAAACAATTCAAATATTGTGAAACCAGAGCCAGGATAATATAAGATTTGGCAGTTTCCATAGTAAAAGATCAGATGTCTTTGAATATTATATTCTGGAAGCCAAGGGAACGAGAAATATAATCCAAAATAACCTAACTGGCAAAACTAAGTACAACCCTTCAGAGGAAAAAAAATGGATATTGAATGAAATAGAAGACTTTCAATCATTCTCAATGAAAAGACCAGAAATAAATAGAAAATTTGATTTTCAAATATAAAACTCAAGAGAGGCATAAAAAGGTAAATATGAAACAGAAATCATAAGAGGATAGATATCATTAAATTGTTTACATTCCTATATGGGAAGATGATCAATATAATTCCTAAGAACTTTATCATTATTAGGGTAATTAGGACTATATATAGACTGGGTGCATGGGTAGGTGGGAAGTGACTATGATGGGCTAAAATGAATGAAAAACTCCAAGACATAATTCCTGGGTAATTAGTAATCAATTTATTAATTAGGCTAGCCACTGATCAATAAGTTGATGATCATTGCTTTCTCTGAGTAACCAAAGGCATCCAATGGAAACTTTGAAAGCTTTAAATATTTTTTGTTAAACAAAATGCCCCTGACAAGTGAAAATCAATATATTTAATGAGGACATAGGCTAGAAGTCTTCAGATGTTCCTGCTGAGAATATGGCTTGATCATGAGACACAGTAGTCTCCAGCAATCTGGACAAGGGACTCCATCTCCATGCAGATCTCTCTGGCTGGTTTTGTCCTTCATGAGCTGGACCACCCTAATTTCAATTGAAGAAGTACAAGGACAGGAGTTCCTTTATCCAGGTTAAAAACTTAGGCATTTTTAACACCTAATGTATACAAAAGTAAGGTCTCCTACTTTGGTAAATCCACATCCAAGAGTATGTTCCTTGAGGACTCAGAATAAACTCATCAACAAGCTATGTCTTTCAGAGATGGAATGATTTTTTTTAATAGGACTTGGACTTGAAATAAAATAGCAGGGGAGAAAATTTTGTTTCCAAATTTAATAATTAGTTGTTAATATAATAATAATTATAATAAGAATCATAATAATTTCTGTCATGGATGACTTAAAAAATAAAATTAATGGGTGATAAAGAGGGATGCACTGGGAGAAGGGGGAAAAGAGGAAAAGTGGTGAAAATTACCTCAAATAAAAATGGTATGAAAGGAAGAGCTTTTACATTAAAGGAATAGATGAGGTAGATAATAGGCAACCCTTAAACTTTATTCTGATTGGAATTGGCTCAAAAAGGAAATAATATGTGTATTCAGTTAAATATAAAAATCCATCTTACCCTACAAATAACAATAAAGGATAAAAGAATAAGAAAAGTGAAGGGGAAGCTGATAGAAAAGGGAGTGGATTAAGGAAAGTAGTGATTGGTTAGAAGCAAAAGAGACTTGAGGAGGGACAAAGTAAGGGGGGACAAGATAAGAATTAGCAGAGGGAAAAGAATGTAAGGAAATACACTGTTAATAATCATAATTATGAATGTGAATAGGATGAACTCACTGATAAAACAGAAATGGATAGAGTAAATTAAAATCCAACAATATATTTTGTAAGAAACACAGTTGAAACAGAGACACACATATACACAGAGTAAAAGTAAGAACCTGGAGCCAAATTTGTTATGCTTCAGTTGAAGTTTAAAAAGGGGAAAATAGCAATCATAATTTCAGACAAAGCAAAAGCAAAAATAGACAATTAAAAGAGATAAGCAAAGAAATTATATTATTATTAAAAATCACCATAGACAATGGAGCAATATCAATACTAACCATTTATGCCCCAAATGGCATAGATTCAAATTCTTGCTTTGTCTAGTTCTGATAGGGAAAATTGAGATTCCCCCTTCCTAGTACAGTTTTACTGTCTTTTTTCCAATAACTCAAACATAATAGAGTGGTTTGCCATTTCCTTCTTCAGCTCATTTTTACAGATGATGAAAATGAGAGAGTTAAGTGACTTAACCAGAGTCATATAGATACTGAGTGTCTGAATACAGATTTGAACTCAAGAAGATGTCTTCATGATTCCAGTCCCAGCATTCTATTCACTGTGCTAATATGAACACAATAACACTTTTCACACAAAAGAGTCAGATATAAATAACTGGAGAAACATCAATTGCTCATTTAGGTTTGTCCCAGATAATATTCCTTATGAAAATGAAGTAAACTAAATAAATAGATTTAAGGAATTAGATCTGGTATATAAGAGTACACTGTGCTATATGAGTATGGTTCATGGCACCTCAAAACAATTACAATAGTAACATCAAAGATCAGATATAATAATAATGAAAACATTTGAAATATTGCAAGAATTACCAAAATATGACACAGCGATACAATGTTAACATTAGAAAAATAGCACTAATATAGCTTCTCCATGCAAAGTTGCTTACAACTTGTTTTTTTAATGCAGTATCTGTAAAACACAATAAAGTGAAGTACAATAATAAAATGAGGTATGTCTGTATACGAGTCAAGAAAGTAATAGATTCCAAACTGCAACAGATTTCACTAAGTATTGAGATTTATATTAATTTCATTCCCTTCATCACACACACAAAGAAATGCCAGCTTGTGCTGCTTATTTTCAGAATGCTAGTAACTAGCAAAGCCTTGAAACTTTTCTGCATTAACTTCATGTCTCTGGAAGGAGATACAAGAATATTAAACCATATTCTGATGATGAATGACTATTTTACAAGGTGTGCACATCAACCAGGAACCAGAAAGTTTCCATCATTGTTAACACTGTGGGACAAATTTTTGGGGGGACTTTGTGCAAGTTTCCATTTGGACCATGGCAGGGAATTTAAAAAAAAAATCTATTCAAGAAGCATCAACTGGCATAAATGAATCTAGAACTACATTTGACTCAAGGAAACCCACTTTTTCTTAACATTTAGTAAACAGAGAGACCAAAGGAAAAAATTCATTGCCCTCAACATGTCATTTCTAGTACACATGTATACGTCTACCAGGAATTTAAACCATACTTGTTCAGGTTTGGGTGGAGATTTTGGAGTGTATGAGGATGGAAATATCACATTCACAACTATCATATTTCTCATCTGGGATGAGCTTCAAGAAGCTTACTCCCTAGCTATGACCTTAATTCTGGTCTGTGTGAGTTTATTGTCAACTTTCAATGAGGAGATAGAATTTTGCTGAAAAACCTGATATTTAGGGGAAAGAGAAGACTGATGGAAAACTGCTCCTTACTTGGTTGTGAAGATAGTAGGCAACTTGTTTGTTAATACTGGAAGTATCAAATGAATGGTTCATGTTAAAATGTAATTGGGAAATGTTTAACAAAAAATATGATATAATTAACATTCTTTTCTTATTGAGTTTGACACCACTGGGTTTACAGAATGAACCCAGAGACAAACAGGGATCCAAATATACCACAATATATCACAAACACTTACTGTCTGATAATTTTATGACCTGATAAGAAGGTGGAAATAAGTAATGGACACTTACCTCAGCAGACTCCAAGGGAGGAAAGTGGGAAGGGAGAAAAAGGAGAGAGAGAGAAAGAGAGAAAGAGAGACAGACAGACAGACAGACAGAAAGACACAGAGACAGATAGCAGAGACAAAAACAGAGACAGAGAGTGCAAGGGGAAAAAGGACAGGGGAAGGGAGGAGAGGAAAGAGAAAATATACAAAATTCATTTTAGGTGGGAATACCTGGCATGACTAGAACTTCAACATAGAGAAATATGTCACAGTTTAATCATCCTAATTGCCCAAACCAAACCATCCAAAAGTTCATGTTTAAGAATATGTAACAATAGTTCTGATGAGAATTATAATTAGGTCATACCATCACTTAGCTCAGGTGTAAAGGAGATAGGTTAGCAGATCACAAAAAAGCTTTCACTATTCAACCTATAACTAGATTAACATGATGTTATAGAGGAAAATGGAAATTGTTATGAATGTTGCCAAACACATTACATGTCATAGCATGTAACATGCGTCTATATTGTTTATATTCATTGATGCATGTCTTTGAGTATACTTGTTTCATTATTTTATATTTCATATTTATCCATTTATGTGCTAGTATCATGCATACATTCTAGATATGTTTTAAGTATAATTTGCTATTTGTTTATATACTAATTTTTATTATGAATGCTTTTAGTTCTTTGCTGTTATGCTTTTCTACTAATGTCCCACATGTATAGCTATGATGTGTTCATGTAATGTGATCTTTGTATAGTTTTGGTTTGTAGTCAATGGAGCAGCCTGTCAAGTGATGTCTTGCATTGTGCTAGGACTGATCTATTGCTACATATGTACTGCTGATTTCTGTGACTGGCTTTCTAAAATGATTTCCTGAAATACTGAGGTCATCATTCTTTTTCTAAATAATAATTTGTTTTGCTATTTGTGACATATTTCCAGATTTCAAGTTTATCACAAGTAATTTTTTAAAATGTTAGAAAAATTCTGATGTCTGGCAATGTGTTTGACTGACTATTCCTAACTGGAGATATATACAAAAAAATTGAGATGCAAGATATATGGAAACCTGTTGTTCAGGAAGGAATTTTACATGATCCTCTTTCCCACTCTCCCCATAGAATTCTCCTTGATGTTGGAACTGGTGAGGAATGTGACTTGTTCTCCTAAATTCATCTAACAGCTATTCTAGAGAAAGGGAAAAGTACGGACAGAGGAGAAAGTGAAATAAAGACTACCACCATGAAATTCTCACCTTAAATTTAGATCTAGGAGCCAAGGCAAGGCAAGCTCTAAAAGATGCCCATGCTGATGAAATTTGTTCATGCTGAAGAGGCTAGTGATTATTTATTCTTTCTTTCCCCTCTTCCCTTTCCTTTTCTCTCCCAAGAGAAGTACATTCCCCTGAACTTGGTGTCATTGAATGGAGTGATTAAAAATTCTTTGGAGCTTTGTTTTCTTTTGAGGAGTGGGGTGGAGAGGAGATAGAATAATAAGAATTCTCTCTGGGGTCTTAGAGTTAATGAAGAAAGTTTTAAGATAATTTTTACAACATCCCAGGGTGACTTTATTTACTGAGATTTCTATGAACAAATGACTTAGCAGCAGTGACTGGGCAGTAAAATGCCTTGGGGATTCAACCTGCCAATTCGAACATAAGTTGAGGGAATGTTTTTCTCTCTTCCACTCTTCCTCCTTCTCTTTTTCTCCTTATTCCTTCCATTTCCTTTCCCCTTCCCCTCTCTTCTCCTCTTTCTCTTTCTCCTCCTCCATTCTCCTCTTCTTTCTTTTCCCTTTTCTTTCACCATATGTAAAATATTTGGGGGTTTGAGACTAAGTTTTTCATTTTTGTTTTAATAATTTTATTAAAGTTGGGACAACTTTTTGTCCTATACAGTTTTCATTTTTAATTTTTGAAATAAAGCTTTGGGGAAAAAAAAAAACAGGCTTTAAAAAAGTCCACTGTATTTCAAATGGAGCTATGTGACTAGCCTTTAAACCAAATAAATATAACTTGCCCCTGGACTCAGATGATCCTAGAAGATAGAATGAGGCTGATGACTTTGCACAGCCCTGCATCACTTAAATACAATCCAAATGACTTGCAAGTCAAGACCTCATCCTCTTGATGTCATTGGTCCTCTTCGAAAATGAAGGACACAGAAAAAAAGATACCTAGTCTTTAGTCATTAAATGGGCATTGACACAGACAAATCGAAATCTGGGAAGGACCACAATAGGGCCAAAGCTATCCACTGCATCTTAGACCATCTCCAGTCTTCTTGACTTTTGTCTTGGACTTTGATGACTCTGCAGGTGAGAGGCTGATGATTTTGTGTGGCTCTCTCACTCAAATATAATTCATGTATAAATCAAGACATCATCCTTTGTGATATCATTGGTTCTCTTTGAGAACAAAAGATGAACAATAACAACAATTTGATTTGAAAAGGAAAAAAAAACTCTTTCAAAGGGGAAGCTGCTACTGAGGCAAGAGAGAAAATCATCCCCAAGAAAAGTAATCTGGCCCACAAAGATTTGTGGGGGCAGAGGAGTATCTGCAACTTAAAGGCCTGCCAGCCAGTTTATTGATAAGTATTTATTCACTTATCTCTGATATTGGGATTTGAAAATTCTATGTTGGGCAAACTCTATTCTTGTTTGGTATTATCATAAAACCAAAGAAAGTAACTTCAAGAAAGTAAGTTCAAATTAATGCTTATAATATAAAGGTTAAAAAAATCTGCAGAAGGAAGGCTGGTTCCAACTGCTTGGCAAATAGCAGGTTTAAAGGTGACTCTCAAAGCAATATATAATAAGTACATAGTTCTATTATGCATGTTAAATTCAGAGTATTACAAACTTAAAAGCAGATTAATTAAAAATGGAGATTAAAAGTCATGAGGACAAAAGCCAGCAACTGATATTATCTGACAAGAAATTGTTTTAGCCTGATGAGTGATTTTTTTGAAGCTTCTGGAGCAATAATTTGTGGAATTAAATTAGAGGCAAGTTAGAACTTCTTAGTTTCTAAAGTTTTGCCTTCAGTGGATTATTTATTATACTCTTGTGAAACTGAGGTTTTATCAGGCTCCTGGAATGAACATACACAAAAGCTCCCACAGTCATTTATGGGAATTTATTTATTCATGTGCAAAGTTTTGTTTTCAAAAGAAAAATAAAAAAGACAGGAAAAGTCACTAAAATCTTTGTTTTTCCAGCATCTGTTTCTCTACTGCAAAGTCTTTTATTGCATGATTTTTGAAGGAGTTCATTATCTCAGAGTTGTCATCTGTTTTCCAATTTCAATGTTTACAGTAGGTTTTACAAATGTTGTGGGCTATACAATCGAATCTTTTATTCCTTGGCACTGTAGAGTTATACAGTAGCAATTTACCTTTCATTATCAAAAAACAAAATTAGATATTATATCTAATTATAATTAATTGAGAAAGCCACATTCTCATAAGAAATGACCTATGTTGGGTTAATTGGCTTTTATATCTGTATTTTGTTTGGCAGTCTGCCATTAAACATTAAAATCAACATAGTTCTCTGCAATCCATTTTCTATCTTCTGTGTAGAATTGGGTAAGTTACAAAAGATATCCATATAGAATAACAGCCCTCAGTTTCTTGATCAGATCTCCAATGTTGGTCAAAAGAATTTTATTAAAGAAAAAAAAATAGAACTCTTTTATACTTCATTGGATATCCCCAATTGGATTTCCCACATACATTTTAAATGCAACATATCAAAAACTAACTTTAATACATTCTTCCTCTGCCCCTCTCCTTTTCAAATTTCCTATTACTGAGTAAGAGAGCATTATCCTCCTAGTTATCAAAGATGAAGATCTAAATGTGATTTTTGACTTTTCATTCTCTTTCACTTCCAGGATCAAGTATAATATCTTCCATCATTCAAAGCCAACCTGGGTCCCCCCTATTTTTCCTATTCCACATATTCTGAGATAAATTCCATTTCACCTAGATCCAGGCATTTTAACTGTTTGTTTCCCCTGCCTGGAATTGTCTTCTATCACTTCCATCTTCTGATACTTCTGGTTTTCTCCAGTTAATATCCCACCTTCTATAAGGAGCTTTCCTGATCCCTTTAAATCCTTAGTACCTTCCTTGTGTTAATTATCTCTGTTTGTACATAGTTGTTTGCACATTTTCTCTCACATTAGACTATGAGCTCCTTGAAAGCAGATACTGTTTTTTCACTTTTCTTTGCCTCTCCAGTGCTCAGCACAGTGCCTGGAACATAGTAGGCACTTAATGTATGCTTGTTGACTTACTGACGGTTAAAAACAGTTTGATGTCTCAAGGCACCACTATGGTAGAACTTTATACTTTTAAATAATGACCTAGTAGTTTACTACTCTGTAAAGTCAACATGGCAATAATTAGTTTGTGCAATTGTGAGAAGCAATCTCTAGAGAACTTTTGGATACATAGGAGGCACATTATCATAATACAAATAGAAAATAATGAGTTCTAGAAAGAGCATGTTGAGCACCTTTGTGGCCTAGGTTATATTTCTCCATCTAAAGCTACATAAAGGTTATGTACAAAAGGACAGAGTGATCCTTAAAGGTATATTCTTGTGTGAATTTCTTTGCCCTCTGGGAAATGGCGTCATCATTGGATTGAGTTTGTGGGTGTACATTCGGTTATCACAGGTTCTGGGTTTGGTTCTGGAATGTGACATGGGTCATTCAAATGCAAGTTCAAGTTTTCTGAAGTCAAATGGGAGGAATTGTAGACAATTTCGTTGAAATCTGACTTGATGTAGACTACAGGGGAATTATTCAAGGGATACTCAACTGAGGCTTGGGTGTTTTCTCGAGTCATTCCCATATCTTTGCTGTGCTCTGAAGGTGATTTCCTTTTCATCCGTGTGTAACTTTTATCTTGGTTCTCCATGCCTTGTTCATTTTTCAAAAATCTTCCAAAGAACCAGATGAAAAAACCAAACCACACAAAAGCTATCAAGCTTGGAACAAAAGCCATACATTTGA